>NC_053041.3:595068373-595693373 GCF_002575655.3 Aegilops tauschii subsp. strangulata
CACCACGGGCCACCAGCGATGACCTACCCCTAGTCGGGATGAGGGGTTGCTCCCTCTCCCCTTGGTAGGCGTCGGCCTCGGCATCATCAGGAAGGGCGCGGAGAATCTCGGCCTTGCTCAAAGGGGAACTCTCCCCCACCTCTTCCAGAGTTTTCTCCGAGTCCACCTCCTCTTCCCCCTCTCCGCGGGACTCGCCAGAAGACACCTCCACCGGTTTCTGCAACGTAGGAGCTCCCAGAAGCGCCGGCGGCACCAGCCCGCGCGCATCAAAATTCGGCCTGGAGGCGACGAATTCCTCCCGGTCCCTGCGTTGGAACAGGGGAACAAAGGCGCAAGGCGGGTACTCCTGGTTGTCCCCGACTATGAGGCGTAGGACGGCGTCCAATTTATCGCCAGGCAGGTCCCCCGGCCTCAGGCGGGTTTTGTTTTCCTCTTCTTCAAGCTCCCAGAGGGGGCGCGCGCTCGCCTGGAGTGGGGCAACCCACTGCATCAAGAACTCCCTCGGGAGCATCGCCCCCGTTACCTTGGCCGCCCTCGCGTTGCCCGGCTTCAAGTCGGTCATCATCTGCCCCAACACTGACGATGCCTGTTAATCGACAAGCTCTGCTTTGGGCCACCCCCCATTGGAAGGGGGCGCCGCCGTTGGCAACGCCAGGCGCGGGTCGGCGTGCTTGGCCCTCTTCCCGGTGCTCGAGATCGAGTTGGCCTTGCCGCATGCGACGAAATTAGCGCAACCGGAGATGTGCGTCTCGCTGACGCGGAGGAAGAAGAAATGGCGCAGGAGCGCCACAGACAGCATCACGCCCAGGTACGCCTCATAGTAGTAGGCGAAGATGGACAGGAGGAGGACAGAGTTGGAATGGAGATGCAATGGCTGCAGACCGTATTCATCGAGGACTTCATAAAAGAAATCAGAAAAAGGGGGGACCAACCCAACGGCAACGCTGCTCGAGAAGAAAGGGAAGAAGGTGCTCCCCTCAGGCTCCGGCTCGTCGGAAGCAAGCCGGAGTTCCGTCTTCCCCCCACTCATTGCTCTCCCCGCCGTCAGTAGACACACGGAGCTGAGGCTCTTCTCTGTGACGGTGGGCGCTTCAAGAGTGGGCTCGTACCAAGCCGGTGCCGAGGAAGTCTTGACCTTGCGCGGCGCCATGGGCGGCAGATGCAGAGCAAGGCTGGAGCAGATCTGGAGGTAGCGGCGGCGAAGAGCGAGAAAGGGGATCTGGAGTGAGGCGATGAAGAAGCAATGAAGGCAAGAACTGCCCGCACTAGCCTTTTGTCAGTACAAGCAGTTGCCGAGGCAGTGTGGGGAAGCGGAGACGCCCACGTCCAATCAACCGCCTCGCGGCAACCAAGGCCGCAGGCTTTTGGGGCCCACGGTGCTCCGAACTTGACCCTTGGCTTCGCCGCGAAGCCAAGACCAAGCGCACCTTGGGCCCCGGGGCTACTGTCGGCGTTCTGGGAACGGGGGTCCCCAGACTTGCCTGCCTGCGGCCCACGACGTGGCTAAGCAAGCAGGCCGTATGGCCCATCTTCATCAACAAGGCATCCAAGATCCTCACGAGGGTCCAAGCCTCGCGAGGCGGATGACGCAAGACCTCCTCTGGAGTAGCCTAGCCAGGCAGGCTCAGGAGGAGCGGAGATATCAAGGCGGGGCAAAACCTCACGAGGCCCTCGTGACGTGAGCCATGACGAACGCAGCGTCCTTAATTCCTCTTTGGTGCTAAGGAGGCCAGCGCAGGCGAAGAGTACCGAGGCATCAGGCAAAGGTTGCTATATTGGTGCAACGAGACCAAGACCAGGAGGACGGCAAGACGGAGGTCATCGGGGAGCCCAAGATGGCGTCACCACCAGAGCTTTTCGCAGGCGAAGACCACTTTTGTCAGGATAGCTTGTACTAGTTGTCCCCCTTCAAATTTGCGTGCCGTTGTTGGCTCCCTTCCCGCTGGATATTTGGGAAGAGGACCAGGGCCTATATAAGTAGAGCTAGCCACCAAAGTAGAAGCATCTGATCTAAGCTTGATCCAACCCGGTCGAGGGCCGAACCTAGCCACAAGAACACCTCAACCTCAGGAGGCTGTTCTTCCCTTGTACTATTCATCATCAGCCCTAGAGGCAATCCACCACCACCACACTGGAGTAGGGTATTACACCACAACGGTAGCCCGAACCAGTATAAACCTCGTGCCTTTCTGTGTTGCGAGTTCGTCGAGTTCGTCCGCGAGATCTTAGCGAGCTAGGGCATAGATCGGTAGGAGGGAAAGACTTCACGCGCACCCCAGTGTTCGAACCTTAAGGGTTTGCCGGAACCCCACATCCGACAGCCGTCGCCACTCGCCGGATCATGCCGCCGCACGACCCGCCGGTTTTTTTGTTGAACCGGTAAAACCGCCGAACCGCCGCCGTTTTTTACTTTTTTCAATTTAGATCGGGTTTTTTTCGAGTTCGCTAATTAGCGAACGTTCACTCGAACGTCACTGTTAGCAAACGTATTCGCCCGTTTGTCCCTGATAGCGAACGTTCGTTCGTTAGCGTTTTTATATTTATTTTATTTTCGGCCAGGGACCTATCCGCGATTATTTTTATCCCAGATTAGCCGCTAATCTTCAAACCCTCGCAACTTTTTAACCGTTCGTCCAAATCCAGTGAAACCAACGCCAAAATCTTCGTCTCGAACCCTCTTTCCAGATAATCAACTCGAACATGGTTTTGACTAAATTAAAATTTGGTTTTTTTGTCGTAGTTTGAGTTTCGCAGTTCTGAGTCGATTGATTCTTTTTGCAAATCGAAACTCTTCAGTTGAATTCACGGTTTGGATCTTTTCTCTTGAGTTTTACCCTTGCATCTATGCTTGAGTGCTTATGTATGCTATTGTTTGTTTGCGATAGAGTTTCCGGAGTGCGAAGCGTGCTACTACGAGTTACTAGGGTTTTTCCGATCGTCCGCAAGGCAAGTAACACTTTGATCATACCCCTTTATTACCCAGTTTTTATGGATTAGTTATACCCCTCAACCATTGCATGAGTAGGATTTATTAACATGTGGGTATGGGAAGTAGATGATGAGGTAGAGCCTATTGCCCTTTATTTCAAACCTTGGGAGTTACTTCTACGTTATGCTATTCCTGCTATCCTATGCTCGTAGACATGGATTGGTTGAGTGTATCCATGACAGATGTGAGAGTTGTTAATTAATAGTTAACTTAAGGTGGCTACTTTAATACACATCTGGGTGGTGGTTGTGGGCACCTGAGGAAATCCAATGTTGTCCAAGGAGATCCCGGGGAATCCGTGTGATCATCCTATGGTTCGCCACCCAGGCTCAAAGGGATCATAAGATCATTCATGGTAGAAACTTCCGTGTGCAACCACAAGCCATTATGGGCTCTGGCATAGTTGAGTAACTTGTGGGAAACCTTTCCATGATGGGCTAGCAGATGTAGGGGATTGTAGGTGTATCGGCCTATCTATCGGTTAAGGGGACCTCTTCGGAAAGACTGTGTCTCGGTCATCCGTTTCTCAAACACCATGTAGTGCGAGAAATTCAATGGAGGAGATCGAGTCTTGTGGCGAAAAGTGCACAAACCTCTGCAGAGTGTACAAACTAATCATGGTTAGCCGTGTCCCCCGGTTATGGACATCTTGAGTATCTGGTTCTTGAATTATTGATTTGATCTCATCACTCTTAATTAATTTTGTTGGGTTGTTAATTACTGTTTGATTGGGATTGAGATGGGGTTAACATTCTCAATGTTTTTTTCAACCAACTTGTTAGTTAAATAAAATATATTCCTTTGCAGTAGGGAAAAATTGGCTTTACGCAAAAGTGATAACCATAGAGCCTCCACCAGCCATATATGCATGTAGTTATTGTAGTGTTATTCCATCGGGCTGCAACGTATTATGTTGCAGACTTTTCAGACGAAGAGTAAGGTGCCCTAGGTCGTTGTCGTGCACTCAGCTATGCCGTTGGAGTTGATGGACTCATTTACCTTTGATGCTTCTGTTGTTATCTTATTTAGATGGCCTTAAGCCATATTATTGTGATAAGTTCTTTTTGAGACATTCAATGTAATAAGTGTGTGATTGAACTTTGTTATAAATCCTTCAAATACTGTGTGTGTCAGCATTACTGATCCAGGGATGTCACTTATGCACAGAGATTTGACCGTCCGAGGTCGGATCGCTACATTCGTCAAGTTTGCTGTTTTAACTTTCTTCAAGGACTGGCCGTAGTCAAATTTGATTCAACTAAAGTAGGAGAAACAGACACCCGCCAGCCACCTTTATGCAAAACTAGTTGCATGTCTGTCGGTGGAACTGGTCTCATGTGCGTGGACATGTAAGGTTGGTCCGGGCCACTTCATCCCACAATACTGCCGAATCAAAATAAGATGTTGGCAGTAAGCACTATGGCTATCACCGCCCACAACTCTTTGTGTTCTACTCGTGCATATCATCTACGCATAGACCTGGCTCATGATGACACTGTTGGGTAATGTAGCATGCAATTTTGAAAAAATTCCTACGCTCACGCAAGATCTATCTAGGAGATGCATAGCAACGAGAGGGGGAACACTACAAAAAAATACACTTCCGTGATGATACGTGTTTGTCACAGTAGGTCGCGTTTTCTGTCATGCATGTACATCCATGACAAATTTATGACAGAATCAAGATAGTCATACCTGTGCTGTCGTAGAAGTGTTCCATGACATTACCAAAATTATCATCACGGAAGTGTCCACTTCCATGACGATAAATCACGCGTCACAGAAGTGCTTTCGTCAAGGGTGACCAACACGTGGCATCCACCGTAACGGAACGCCGTTAAGCTATCGGGTCAAGTTTTGGATCCGATAACCCATTAATAGCCCCGACCAATGGGGATTTTCCACGTGTAAAATCATCATTGGCTAGAGGAAACATGTGTTGGCTCATCGTTGGGACAGATGTCATCCACTCATTGGACAGAAGGCGCCTATGATACGTCGACACGTGGCACGGCCCAACAGAGGCCCCTTCCTGTGAAAAGGCCGGCCCGTTTGACTTGGTCAAAAGGTGGCGGGCCGGCCCATGGAAAGCCTGTTAACGGCCTGTTCACATATAGCCCATTTATAGCCCGCTAACCCAAGGCCCGTTACACCCTATCCGAATTAGGCCCAGTAGCGTCATCTGGGCCATCCAATATGATTCCAACCCGTTTTCACTTCTGGCCCATGTATGGTCCATGACGTCTTTCGGCCCATATGAGGCCCTATGTAACTCTTGGCCTATTAACGGCCCGTGGTGAAACTGGCCCGTAATGAATAGTGTATCACTACACCCATTAACGGCCCGCGGTGAAACTGGACCGTAATGAACAGTGTATCACTTTATACCCATTAATGGCCCGTTATTCCGTTGGGCCGTTTCCAGCCCATGTTATCTTTCGGCCTTCTCAGAGCCCATTTATTCTTGGGCCCATTTCCAGCATTCATTTACTTATGGCCCGTTACTGTCATTTTCTGCTTGTGGGCCAAATTCAACCCGTGGTTACAGTCGGTCCGTTAGTGGTCCGTTAATCCGTTGGGCCGTTTTCATAGCGTCATGAAATACGGCCTATTAACGATGGCCCGTTATGGTCGGCCCATGAACGGACGATTCCAACTCTAGCACGTTTACGGCCATAATGCGGCCTGTTATTGGCCCATGTTTGGCCAATCGATCATACGGCCCACATAAGGCCCATTGATGATACGGCCCGTAGAAGGCCCATTGTTTCTATGGCTCGTAGAAGGCCTACTGTTTCTACAGCCCGTAGAAGGCCCACTGTTTCTACGGCCCGTAGGAGGCCCAGTGTCACTACAGTAAATATTAGCCCATGGTTATTGTGGCCTAGTTTTAAGAAATAGGTTATTGCAGCCACTAGCAAACCGCGGAAAAAGAACTGCACTGACTACAAGCAAACAAATAAACAAGACAACAAGGAAATAAATAAGCAAGCAACTTATGCTAGGCTATCACGGATATTACACATATTACATCCACTAGGCATCAAAGTTCGCGACCAGTGATCATAAAGCGCAACGAAGAAGCAGATTACAAAAACTGGGCATCATTGCAGCGTAACAAAATAATACTGAACCGAGACCACTTCCAAGACAGTTCAAGAAAGGTTAGCCTTGCGGGGGAACTACTGCGCAAGCTGCTGAGCAAGGCTGTGAGACCGGCCTAGCATGTCGGTCATAGCTTCCAGGTGTAGTTGTTTAGCGATGAGGTTCTCATTGGTGTTCTCCGCAATCTTTCTTGGAGATAGGACTTCAAGTCGAAGTTGAGTTGCAGAATGCCTTTCTGCTAGAACTTGGGACTAAAGAAGTCAAACTGATTCAGAAAACGAATTCTGTGAACTTGTCTGACTGTTAGTCTCAAGTAAATTGAACACTGCATCAAGAAAAGACTTTGGGGTTGTCTCGCTATCTTCAAGATGTTTTGCCTTCTTTGTTGCAATATATGTTGGGTTTGTCTCACAGCCTTCAGCAGACTTGTGCATGCCATCAGGCATATCACCCTGAAACAAAGTAGAGAGATGACAGGTTTTGCACGTGTATTAACAAAGATGATAACTATTCTGTCAATTCTATCCAATTTCAAATTAGAAAATAAAGAGTAAGTTCAAAATATCAATAGTATAATTTGGCATTGTTCATAATGCGGGGAGCTTCACCACACTACTGGATTACCATGTCAACATAACAAGCATAGATGAAGGGCAAAGAAAATCATTGTATCTATTTTGGATAATGTGCATGGCATGTTGTTCATATCATCAGCCACATTAGTAAGATAAAACAGGAGATGACATGGTGCAAACGTGGGCTGCTTCACCACACACTGGATTATAGATCCACAGAAACAAGCATACATATAGGGAGTATTAAGTAATGTGCATGGTATGAATAAGGAATTTGGTTTTACAAGTAAAACTTAGAACTTATGGTTCTTACGAACATGCATTTTGGTAGAAACAGCAAACTAAACAGCAGTAAACGATAGGGAGTATGAGCAAATTAAACAGCAGTTGAGGATAAAGGCTTTAGAAGGACTGACTTACATTAACAGTTAACACCGGCTTTATAATGCCCTTCTTCATGTCAAGGGAAGGATAACTCAAGAATTTCAGCACCGAATCTTCTTCATAAGCATTGCCTGTACTCTACATTTTGTAGAGAGTAATTATAGATATGATAATACTGGAAGGGATAGAGGATAATGAAGATAAGATGGAGATTGATGCTACATAATCAACTACCAATCCCTGGAACTAAAGCGTTACAGGACAAAATGTACTGACAAGAGCATTGGGCTACACTTCTGCACTGGCATTGTCTTTGTATTCTACATGTTGGTAAGATTAAATATAGATCTGATCTTTTTTAGTAAATGGTGGGCGAGGGAGATAAGATGCAGAATGCTACAAAATGAACCAATCCCTCTTCCCATAATACAAGAGTGTTTTGAACACTGGTATACTGTACAAAATGTTCTTATATTATGGGACGAAGGGAGTAGCTGTTAATGTAAGTACAGTGATAGACCACGTTCAGTCCTTACAAGAGGACTGCAGAGCTAAACCTCTTCAAAAGCATTGGGTTGATTCTAAATTTATGTAAGAGTACATACGGATCAGATAATGTCCACCAAATGGACGATTACGAGGCTAACATGTGCAGTGATGCTACATAATCAAACAGCTATGAAAGTAAATATGGTCATACACGGCAAGAGGTACTCACAAGAGCAATGCAGTGTGCAGTATAATTGCGAGATTCTGTGGTCCCTTGAGAACGAATGTTCTTCTGCTAACAGTTTTCGTACAAGTGAGACATTAAGGCAAATGCAGAAATGTAGTTCAAATTGTGATGTGATATCATAGACAGTACCTTACGCTGCAGCCGAGACCAATGTGTAACAAGATTATTCCAGTCACCGTCGGATAAATGTAGCACCGGAGACTTCACAGAAATTTCGTTCAGAGGCTTGCCATCGAAGTGCGCTTGCCTCAGGTAGGAACGATACTTCATCAACGAGTGCTTGAAAAGCGCAACCAACCCTTGCTCGTCATCACAATCCAGTTTGCTCCTCGCCTATTTAAAAGAATGAAATCTTGTGTCTTCTGTCAGCAGAAACATATGCAGTAATGACCATGAATAACATTAGTACATTACTTACGCGTAAGTTGCGGAGGAAGACTGGAAATTGTTCTGTGTCTGCGGTATAATCTTTCCATATGAAGGAAACATGCGCAAAAAGTTCCTAACAACAACATAAGCTTCGTCTACTAAACTGGAAAGAAATGGAACAGGGGTCCTATTTGCTGCAATTGGGGCTCTCTCTAGTTCGAAAAGGGATTTGGCAACTGGATTTGGTGTACTCTTTGCTGGAATGGGGGTTTTGTGTCATACAGCTGGTGCTATGTCAACTGGCATAATCATACAGTTTGCTGCAGTTGGGGTCTGCTGAGTTGGGGCATCAGAAATGACCAGTGTAGTAGGGCTAGAGTCTGCTAGAGTTGGGGTATTTAGTGGGTCAGGTGATATTGCAACTACACCTAATGGGCTATTTGATTTATCAGGTGCCGCTACCTTTTACAAATACTTTCCTTGTGCTCCTCCACGATCAGCAATCGCCCTCTTCCTTTTGAACGTCTGATACACAAGAACAACATTTGAATGCATAAATATGGTATGATGACAGCTGGAATATGTACTGAAAATGGATAGGCAGGGCATATTCACATACACGATGAGTAAACTAAGCTAATGGCAGTTCAACAAAGTAGAAGCAATGCAAAGCATCAGTTGCAAGATATGTGCGAGCAATGTAACCTTGGAAAGTTAGAGCAAGTACCTTGATGGGTGAATAAGATAGGGCATCTTCCTCTGACTCCTCCACTAGGGAGCTACATTGACTTAGGTCTCCCTCTTGCTCAGAATCACTGTTAGGATCATATTCTGAGCATGAATCTGTTGGTCGAGAGCGTTTGCATTGCATTGCATCCAGACTTGATTTCAGTCCCTTAATGCCAAGTTTGACAGCCATGGCATTGTTCTGCTTTATTCTTTTCATGCGCGCAAGCTCATAATCATTATGATGCTGTTCAGAATCTGAGATTCATGAAAACATAAAAAGTAGTCAGATTGTCTATGGAATGCATTGCGGATTAAACTCGGAGAGTGTCTCCCTATAAACCCCTGCATATGCAAAGTTCACCTCCCCAACCGTGCTGACCAGACCACACACAGAAATACAAACCCCTTATGTCTCTATAACAGGCAGGCACACATTTCAAAACTGAAGTAGGAACATTAGAATCATATGAAATTCGTATTTGAACAAATAAACTAAGCAATTATAAGTGGTGTAATGTTTAGCTTCAAGGGTGGAGTGTTGGTAGTGCGACACAAAGCAAGTAAGCAGATTGTATTCCATGTAAAAGATCGAAACCTATGTAAAAGCTGGAAATGACACTTTCTTTCTATACAATGCAGTGTTCGTTACCCATACATGATGGAAGAGATCACATAGAGAAATACTATTCACTCATGTCTACGGTTCCAGTATTTAGAAACAGGGTGGTCTGCCCTAAAAGAATATTGACAACAATTATGACAAGGCAAGCATAGATGGAGTGAATCAATCATTTACTTGTGAGCTTACTAGGAAAAGTATGCAGAATTATAACTGCAGTAAGAGACCGTCCAAAATCTGAATGAAGAAGTTTTTCTAGCACTTATTGTTTGCAACTAATCGACGTGAATAATTGGATATTATATCGAATGAGTAAGAAAGACAAGTAAAATTGTCAACAAACCTGGCTTGAAGTAGTAATCTGGGTCAATGTCACTACGACCAACAATCCAAAATGACTAGTTTCTATTCCGAGGGACGGAATTTTGATAACCCTGTGAACTTTAGAGGTACTTAAGATTACCGAAATACATCTGAACCATTAAGTGTAGGTAGCACTGCGCACACAACAAACCCTAATGACAGTCCTGCCTAATGAGTAATGAATCAATTAGAAAATGGGTGATGAGGAGTGGTTGCTGAGTGTTGAGGACGTATCTCAGGATAAATCGGGTTGGCTTGGTGGGTGCTGCACGTCTGAGCCCTTAATGGACTGGGAAGGTAGGCACGGCGGTGCGCCCGGGCAGCGGTGACGCTGTTGGGCGAGCGGCTCCTAGCCTCCTGTTAGTCCGGCGTCTCCTCCTAGAGTCATGCCGTCCGGGGACGGCAAGTCGCTGGCGAGGCAGGCGGCTGGGGGCGAGTAGAGATCGGAAGCACGCAGCAGAACAGAGGGGAATCGGGGCCTGGGACGACCCAAAATCCCAAGGTGGGCCGGCCCACCGTGGTCACCCTGTAGAGATACACACCCGAGCGGCGAACATGCATTTTCGAAACTAATTTAGGAACATTTAGCTGACCAATTAAACAACAGTGTTTTAATACTATTAGATTCGTATTTGAACAACTAAGCTTGTTTAGCTTGATGGGTGGAGCAGTGTTATTATGACACGAAGCACGTATTCTGATCGTATAGTGATCAGAAAAGGGGGAAACTCTAAGCATATTTTTTAGCAAAAGAGGGTTTCCCCTCCTATTTCTATTAAAGAAGCCACCACGGAACCAACATGATCAATTAAACCCTAAGCATGATCAATTAAATCGTATTATGGATGTGCCATGGCAGATTTGAAGCTGCAAACCGGAGAAATGATATTTAGCATCCATTGTTTGCTTCGAACTAAGAACTAAATTCTAAGAGCTGAAAAGAAAGTACAGTAACCAAGTTAAGATCTATTTTCTGGTTGAGATCAAAAAGTTGAGGAGATATGAAGTACCACCTCTCTTGCGGCGCCGTGTAGGCATCGGGGGTGCGATGGCTGTCGGTGGCGTGGAAGCAGATCTGCGACGGTAGACGGGTGCATCGGGGGATAAGTCCTGTTGCGGTGGAAGAGAAGGTCGTGTGAGCGGCCCCGACAAAGAGGACGATGGAGCCGATGAAGCGAGAGGACGCGATGCAAGGCTAATGGTCCGTCGCCGTGGATGAGAAACGTCCATCTCTAGCAGTGGACGACGCGGTCTTGGTAGGCGGTCCGGCATGGTGGAGGACGGTGGCGATGGATGTGGTGGAGGACGGCGGCGATGGATGGGGTGGCGGACGGAGGCTGGTGTGGGGATGGGGTGTTCTAGCGTGGACGGTGTATGAATGGGAAAATGGAGGGAGAGGTACGGGGAACCATGTTTTTGGGACGCGCCTATCTGAAATATGGGAAAGTTCCGAACTTAGCCCCCGTTTAAAATTTGGACGTCTCGTCGGTTGGGGATAGGACGGTAATCTCGCCAATATTTGCCCAAAGCGATTTCGGGCGAGGAGAGGGTGGTTGGCGCCCATGGTGTATGAACGGGGCTGACAGGTAGGGCGGTTGTGTCACGTCTGAGTGAAGTTACAAACCTGCCCCTATTGAAAATATTTGCCTACATCGATTTCGGCCGAGTCAAGTTTGTTTTGCGGCCCACCGTGTATGAATGGGGAATGGAGGGAGAAACAGAGGTCTTTCGGACGAGCTTGAATCAAATGAGTTTTGCTGCCCATGTTTGACGCCCACCGTGTCGGAATGGGTTCAGAGGCGGTCGTGTCACGTCTAATTGAAGTTACTAACCTACCCCTATTTAGAGCAGTGGAAATCTGGCCGATGGATTGTCCGTGTAATGGGTAGACAATAATTTCCATCTCCCAAACACTTGGCTTCGAGCAGCCGACGTGGGAGTGGACATTTTGCTACTTCTTTCGAATTTTGGGACAATAAGCATCCACGTTTACCCTGGCAACTAAATTCGAATCCATTTTGTATTCCTATATGAATCTTTATAAATCATTCTATGTGTTTTTATATATCTTCAAAAGGACGACAAAGATGTATTCCACTGTCATATATGAATATGGTTTACAAATGCCGATACTCAAATTTAGAAACTAGAATCCAGTTTAAGGTCAATTCGAATATTTGGAACACTTCATGTCCAACTCAAATGTCACACGCAGCATAATGTGTACTCCCATTTAGATATGTACACAAGCGATGTATCAAGATTCAAATACCGAGTCAATCAACCAAGAATGTACAGAACTAACAGACATATAAACACTTATAGAGTATATGGATCAATAATATCAACTAACATACATAAGCCAGGTCGCTGTACTTTTTTTTGGCTACAACAACATCCTTTTTTTAGCCAGCATCTTGGCCCTTTCTAATGCGTGCCACTTATGTTCCATCTATACTAGTACTATTGTTGAATGCACATTCAGCCCGATTGGCATATTTGTAGGTCTGGCACAGCAATCCAAATGAAATGTCTCCGAGTCTTATCAATTGATACAGACTTGTGCTCAAATAAAATTACAAACCAAAAAACAAAAAAAAACAATTATTACATGATCTCTAAAACAAATGGTTTGATTGATTACATGAACAGACAACATAAAAGTTATTCAACTATGGAAAGAACATTTCACCTATGATTTACCAAGTAGGAATTTAATTTCCTTTTTTCCTTCAGGACCTTAACAATCTGGTCAGTCTCAGCTTGCTCCGTTTTGAAATCCACCAAATATTTAATGGTTGTCTTGAGTACTGCTTGTGATTGTCCTGTTTGCTTCCTCAACATGTCAACTTCATCTCTAAGTGCAGAAGCAGAATCTCTTTCTACCACTAGTTTAGCCTCTAGAGCATCAGCAGTTGGCAATTCATAATGCACGATTGGGCCGGTGCCACTGCTGTGGGATGATGCAACGTCCATGGGGACCTCGCTCTTTGATCTTGGGCTAACCTGTTTAGCCATTAAAGTTCCGATTGGATTCAGAAAAGTTGAAGTTAGCAAAACATCTCAACTGGGAGTTATAACAGCAAACCAGTTAAACAAACAAGGAATTAAAGAGTTTCAATTGGATGCTGAAAAGTAGTTATTAACATCATTGTAACCCGCTGTTGCAGCAGCAAAGCAGTTAAACAAAGAAGTAGATATTTAAGTTAAGGCAAGCAGGTAATTTTTAACAATAAGTATCAAACACATAGATAGGCGCAGTCTACAATATGATTAACAGGCTGTGCCATTATGTAATCAGTAGCAAACTAAATTAAGCCAAGCAACGTAATTGAACAATTTTGCAATAAGTTGCTAATTAAAATTCCGAGAAGCAGGTAACTGAACTTACGCTAGTTCTTTGTACAGGCACACTGCAACTTATTTTTCGCTTACAAGGTTGTACGAAGGAGTCCATGGCATCAATTGCTTGGATACGTAGTCCCAATACTTCTTTCTTCCCACACTGCATGGGTAAGTCGAATGGTTAATCTGTAAGATGGTGCGTCCTTGATATGTTATATGAGGACGTGTAGTCAGACTAGTTGTAGCCAAACACATCACACTTGCTTTTACTGTATATTTCATGTGATTACTTTTGGCATATCGAGATCTAAGCAATCTACAATAGGATGAAAAGACTGGCATCCTTCAGATTATTGGCGAACTCAGTTCATAGAAACAAGCAATTCAACCATTCTGTGGGTAAATCAAAAGCGCCACTGGAATATTTCTCACTATCCAATCATACACGCAAAAAGGGGCGACGCCACCATAGGGGCTGGTATGGGCGGCCGCCTCAGGTGGCTGGAAAGTGTGCACCTAGTTTGAGTCGTCCAGGTTGGCCCACGCTAGTTTTGTTCGTCCCAACGCACGAGCAGGAAATGTAAAAAATGAAGAAAAATGTTTCAATTTGGATGGGCCAATAACATAAGTGCAAGGCAGGCCCTATAGCAGGCTCGCGGCCCAAACGAGCGCCTCCCATATCGATCGACAGCAGGAAAAATCCCAATTCATTCGCTCCAGCCTCCAGTCTGGTTCGCTCCTAAATTAGCCGCCGCTGGACAGACCGACACAGCACTTCCTCGCACCCTCGTTGGAGGGCGGTCGCCGGGCTTCAAGCGAACGGAAGGACAAGAAGATTAAGATCCAACCCTGGGTGTAGCCTGCGTGGGAGGCAACGGCGGCAGCACGGGCATGGCATCGAGCTTGCGCAAACAGACAGTCGCAGCTTGCAAGAGTAGCATGCGCAACGAGCAGGTACATCACATCCCTGATTATATCTAATTCAACTCTTCAATTTCTGGCCAATAGTTAAATCCGACGGTGTTGTAAAACTGCTTGTATGTAGGGAATCTATGAGAAAATGAAACCGATTTCTACTTATTTTATAACTCCCCCAATCAATACTGAACTGACTGAATCTGATGTATCTAATCAAGTTTCTGGTGCAAACATACAAGCTCATGTTGTTCTTGAGCCTGAAGTGTCTAATGAACAGACTGCTAATGAAGGATTTGATGCAAACATTTTACATGCTTCTGGTGATGAACATATAGTGTCTAATGAGGGATCTAATGCAAGCATTTTGCAAGCTCATTGAAGGATTTAGTGTCTAGTGATGATCTACTATGTTGAGAGAGACAGAGATTTGCAGGCATTGATGACAAGCAAATTATAGTGCATTTTCATAGCTTGAGGAAACGTCGAGGCCATCTACCAGAAAGTCCCCATATCATGACAACATAGCATAAATACTTTTCTAACCTGTTGTTTGAAACTATTGCCATACGTGTGCAGGATAGATATATTGATATGCAGTTTGCGCACTGGTTATACGTGCAATTATACTTTGGTATTTTCAGCCAGAGAACGAATAATTCAAGCAGGTACAGACCATGTTTGTAGTCCTTGTACACCATGTTGCATTTTGTGTTTTTTGGTGCTTGCATCATTTAGTGTTTATAATCTGAACTACTTTGGATCATTAGCTGGTTTTCAAAGTGCATGTAGCTTCACATTTCTCAAGTTATGTTGATTTCCGGAGTGCAAGTGCCTTCGTATTTTTGATGTTAAATGTTCGCCCCTGGTAACTTGAATTCGTGGATCAGCCACTGCACACAAATCATACACGAATGCCAGTACGAATTAAATGAAATGCAGGGACTTACGCTAGCTCGTTGTACAGGCTCACTGCAGCTCTGCTTGCGCTTGGGATGTTCCATGTACAAGTCCATGTTACCACTTGCTTGGATGTGCAGGCCTTGTGCTCCTTGCATCCCCCTCTGCATTTTTGACACGGCAAATGGTTGATCAAATAAGAGGAATCGACCTTGATGTTGTACCGGAGGACAGATACTTACAAGGTTATACGGTTGTGCAGGATGTGTACCAGATCCCGTAGCGCCGTCATGCTTCCCTAAAAAATGGATATGCTTGTTTCAGATGATATCTCCAGAAGAAATAAGAGTTAAAGTCAGAGTTGCATAGGCAATTAAGCTAAGAGAGCAGTGAAACGATATCCAAACATCGTCGGAACAGTGCACAAGGGAGTGATGTGTGGATACCTAGTTCGGGCCGGCGTTTGGGCATGCTCGCCTAGCTAGAGTGCGGGTCACTGCAGAGCCGTTGAGGGTGATGCGCTGGCGTTGGCTGGCCGCGCACGGATGCAGATCTTGAGTGTCAGTGGAGCGCTACGATGCGGTGGACGAGACCGTTGGTGAAGCCCCAATGGCCTCGGGGGGCGGAGGTGCGACGATGTGCTCGGTGAAATAGCCCCGGTGAGCTGGGAGACGGCGTCGGTGAAGCGCGCCTGATGCGGTGGAACTCGGTGTCTGTGAGGCATGTCGGTTGCGGCGGCCGACGTTGTCGGTGGACCACCCGGTGCGGTGGATGAGGGCGTAGATGAGGTAGCTCCGGTGTGGTGGTGAAGCGCGACCGTCGTCTTCGTCGTCGTCGTCGTCCGGCACAGAGGTGGGGAACGGTGAGGAAAGAGACGAGACGAGGGGCGATTCGAGGGTTGGCGGCGAATTAGGGATTTGAGCAATCTGGGTGTGGAAGGGGACGGTGGAGAAGAGAGATTTTGCAGGGATGGAATTGGGGCTGCCAGATATTTCAATCCGAAACGTGGAAGCGCGAATTTATTTTGTCGTCGTCCTTTTTTTGGGGGGGGGAGGGGGGTGGGTGGCTGGGTGCTACGCGTCCGTCCGACACACGGGACCACCCCGACAGGACTATGCTTCGGTGCATTAAGGCACCTGCCTTTGTGTCCATGACATGTGGGCCCAACAGGTGGCTGGCTCACATGTCAGTGACCCAAAGGCAGTTGCCTTTAAGGCACCGAAGCAACGTCCACCCCGACACGACCCTGGTCTGCCTGGTGCGCCTACATTTGAGAATGCAAATGAATCTTCTTTCATTTGCAAACGAATCTGTATGTATTACCATGCCCGTGTTTTCCTTGCAATAATTAGTCATTCGAAACGAGATACTCCATCCGTTCACTTTTGTAAGTCGTTTCAGACAACTTAAAATGAACTGTTTTGCACATTGTCTGAAATGTCTTCAAGGTCTTATAAAAGTGAACAGAGGGAGTACTATAAATTAATTAATGAGGAGTTATTTGAAAAAAACAAAACGGTACCCACGCTAACGTGGATTAGAGTGTGTGTCACATAATTAGTTATTTGAATTAGAGTGTTTCACGTAGTTAGTTATTTGAATTAGAGTGTGTGTTACGTAGCGATCTCCAATTCTAACGTGGATTTCGCATTTCACTGTATCCACGCTACTTTTTTAATACAAATTCATATGTATATGATGAACACCATGGTAGTGAGAAAACTTTTGGATGAATTCAAACATATGACCTACAAAATAGCACAACAAACTGAGTCAATGTCAACTTTTCGGAACTTAGTATGGCACGAATTCGAAATAATTACCCGTATGCCTGGTCCTCGGTTCAAATCTTACAATGTACACCGAATTGAAACATCGATATTAAGTCCCGTACTATGTACATTCAAATGTTGTTTTTAGCCCCCCCCCCCCCCCCCACGCACAAACGCTACATACTTCCTGTATCGGTCAATCTTCCTCTCCTAACCACCTTAGGAAGCTATCGGTTTCCAACACACGTTCATTCTTTCTCTCCATGTTTCGATCTCTAAGTCTCTCAACTACACAACCCCTTTTTCCACTCTGTTACCAAATTTATTTACCTCACACACCCGCCATTGCGCCCCATGCCGAGCTCTCTCTCTCTCTCCCCCTCTCCCTCTCACCCTCTCGCGCTAAATACATGCATTGCCTATCTAGCCCCCCCCCCCCAACCTCTCGTGCGCACGCACGCACATTGTATATCTAGGTCACTCCCTCGAGACTGTCTCACTCTTTCTTCCGCACGGCGGGCCACACTCGCTCAATCTCGCTCTCTTTATCTGAGTCTCGTTTAACCTCGTTTTCTTTCACACACAAATCATATATCTCCCTGTTCGGGCCTCGATCGACACACTCTATACTCTCTCACGCAGATTGTCTATCTAGGTCAGTCCATCCAAGCCGCCGCCACTCTTTCGACCTCATGGTGGGCCACGCTCACTCAATCTCTCTCTCTCTCTCTGTATGTCTCAATTGACCTCGCTCTTTCTCGGACAAAAATGATATATCACCATGTTTGAGCCCAATTCGACCTATTCACATTGTATACTCTCTCACGCACATCATCTATCTAGGTCACTCTCTCCAACCCGTCTCACTCTTAAGATCGCACGTCGACCCTATGTGATCGGTTGACCTTGCTTCCTCCCACGCACAAAATATATCTACACGTCTGTGACTGGATCATCTCTCAAGCTCTATCTTACAGCCCTCACCCTTGCCAAAAAGCTCAATCGGACAATATCTCTCCAGTGCATATATATTTGTTCAATGAATGTCGGACCACACTCACTTTGTCTCTCTATCTATATGGCTCTCGATTGACCTCACTTTCTCACACCGTATCTTCCATGCGTTGAAGCTACTACCTCTCCATCCCTCGCAAAGACGGAGCTATTTACATTGCGAGGGGCACTCCAACCTTGGATTAATTTGTGTAAGCATTTATTCCGGTCGGTTTAGATTGTATTTTCGTAGCATTCGGCCCACAACTACTCCAAACACCGTTGCAACCCACGCAACTCCCCTAGTTGATTTCCCTCTGGCTCGTTCATCGCTCTCTCGCACGTCCTTTCTCGCCTTCAACGTCGCACCATGGTATTATTGAAAAAACTATGTTGTTCTCTTTAATTATTATAAATAAGCTACTAAACTACACACCGATAGTCCACTTGGAATGGAAAAAATTTCGACCCACAAATTAAAGTGCTACAAACTACGCACCGAGGGGCCCACATGTCATGAAACAAATTTGGACCCATATACAAATTAAAAAATAAAGGACGAGGATCGAACATGCGACCGGGCCTTCAAGCCGCACGTCAATAGGCAACATACGTAGAATAGCAATGTTTGTTGTACCCCCTTTGTTCACATAATGTTTTTATATTACCACAGCCTAATTAATGGATAACATGTAATATTATTTTAGTAGTATTCGCCTTCACTTACTGGTGGGTTCCATGTGTGCTCTCCCTCTCCTCCCCTTCTGCGTTTAGACACACAGGCAAACAGGAAGAACTCGCGGGCGATGTTGCCGTTGACCATATCTAGATGTGTTCACAAGTCACGGCACCAGTTTCACGTACTAGCAGCACTAGTCAGTGTGTACGTGCAATGCACGTTAATTTGGAAGTATATTAAGTGCATGCGGATATTAACAACTAGGATATTATTTGCGTGTTGTCATGTGATTAGCACTATTTTTGGCATGAAATTAACTGCACGCTAAACGTGTTGAGCGCTCGACATTGAAGCAGTCTAGGTCGTTGGATGACAAAGAATACATGTGGCTTGATGACGTTTTATATTTAATTTGATAAGGCCCTAGCAAAACATTCAATCGATCAAACCATACATTTCGTTCAGTCTGACTCCGACTTTAAATTATATGACGGTCGATATAAAATAAACGGAAATGATAAACGTTCGGATTTTAAGGATGGCAATCCGAACGTTTTTCATGGAAAATTTAGATTACGCGGCGGCGGGGGCGTCTCGCGGTGGGAAACGGCTCCTCTGCCGTGCTCTGTGTGTCGTCGGGCCACTGACCGACGGCGACGGCGGCGTCTTGCGCCGTTGTTGGTGTACTCCTGGACGTTGGCCTAGCTTCAAGGAAGGCCAAAATGTTCTGGAGTTCGGAGCGAGTCAACTGGCGGGAGGAGGCGAATGGCGTTGGTGCAAGGAAGCGGTCGACGGCGGCCATCCATGCCGCTGAGGGGGGCACTGGCACCCGCGCGGGGACAGGCGCTGTCAACGGCGTGGCGGAGACATTCGTGTGCACGGGCACCGGCACGGGCGCGCACGTCAGTGCACACGCAGGCGCATGCGCTGGCAGGTGCACGGGCACCGACACGGGCGTGCGCGTCAGGGCACGCGCAGGCGCATGCGCTGGCAGGTGCACGGGCGCGTGAAAGTCGGCGGGGACTTCGTGGAACCCCGTGGGATCAAGCTCGGCGACAATGTGCGGCTCCCAGCCCATCAATGCCACGGGGATGGGCGCTGGCGCAGTCGGGGCGACGGAAGCCGGAACGGGAGCGGGGACAGGCGCGGCGTCTTCCCGCAAGGCCAGTTCAAGCTCGTCCCAAAGCGCCTTATGTTCTTGAGACTCCGGCTAGGTGTCTTCCTCAGGAAACTGGAACACTAAGGGCAGACCATCGTGATGCGGCATGGCGTACGTTTAGGTCAGGCTAGTTGGAGGTAGACGACAGGAGAATCGGAGAGGAAGAGAGAGGATTGTAGCGATACCGGGTAGTGCGGGGTTGATTTTAAACTGCGGCGCCGGTGACATTAAAAGTGGGAGCAGTTGGGACGACGGTGGGCGGCGGAGCCTGGTCAAAGGGCTCGCCTCCCGGTGAGCCTGCACAGCGGTCTGCTCGCACGCCTCCCTGACAGCCGGCGCAGCGGTCTGCTCGCACGCCTCCCGTCGACTCACATGCTTGCTCGGACGGCACCTGCTGATGAGAAGCGGGGACTCATGGCGGCACGTAAATGCCCACGGTTTCAATAGTGAAAGCGTTCGCCTTAACGTGACAGGTCTTTGTTCCAAAATACCTTGGCTCTTCATTTGTGCAACTTTTCATAAGCAGCTTGTCTCAAATTGAAGAAAAAAACATACGAAGTAATATTTGTGCCATATCACGTGACCATGCTTAGTTTCAAGAATTTATGCTCACTTTTGGATTTTCTGAAATTTAAGATCCAGGATTCAAAACAATATCATAACCTGCATCATCCAATAAATTTTCAAGCCGTACATCTGTCCTGTTGTATTTCTTAAGAAAGGATTTGGTCAAACATTTTGCTTAGTTAGACTTCAGACAAGTTATATATGCAGAGTAAAAGGATAATCCCTCCGTACCAGTGCATTGCCTGATATATTAACTCAAGTACTAGGCACGAACAAACGGGCTCAATTCTGTGCTCATCCTGGTGTAGTAGTAGTACTAGGCAATGCAGTTGACGGGTGACCTTGACGAGCGGCGACCGAGGGAATTGAACCGTGCTCGGCACGGTAGGTAACGTTGTCTAGTTACTAAAGCATCCCTGCGTTGTTCATCGGTAGTCATTATGGACCGGGGACATGAGGGGATTTCCTAGGGCTGGAATTCTGGCCGCCGGATATTTCGACTTGAAATGCTGAGGCTCGACTGGTTGGGGTTGCCTAATGTGCGTACCACGCATGCCACTGAAGGACACGAGCTCGGTTTTTTTTAGGATCAACACGAGCCAAGGTCTGGCTGGTACGCCGTTGGGTCCTACCATTCGAGAATACGAAAGGAACCTTTTAAATTGCCGAGCGAATCTATGTGTATTACAATACCCGTATTTTCCTTGCAAATACTAATCTCAACGTGGTAATTGATTTATGACGAGTTGTTGAATTAGAGTGAGTTTGTGATATAGTGATCGCAACGTGGATTTCACATTTCATGGTATTCGTAGTAAGTTTTCCAATGCAAATTCAAATTTAAAAGATGAACAATATGGAGGTGAGAAAACTTTGTATGTATCAAGCATATGACCACACACACACACACACAGAGAACCACACGCACGAACACAACAACATTCCAATAAGTATAGTGCATCTATTTTTCCAAACCATGCATGTATGACACGAATTCAAAAATACTCCTTCTATTCCTAAATATTAGTCTTTTAGAGAGTTCAACAAGTGACTACATACGGAGCAAAATGAGTGAATCTAGACTCTAAAATATGTCTATATACATCCGTATGTGCCAGTCCATTTGAAGCCTCTAAAAAGACTAATATTTAGGAACGAAGGGAGTAAAATGTAAGACATCCATGGTCCTCAGTTCAATATTTAAAATGAACATGAAACTGAAACATGAATATTAAGTCTAGTACTACAGTACATGCAAATGTTGTGTTTAGGCGGAGCTATGATTGTCGGGGGTCAACCCCTCGACCTTAGATAAAATTGTGGAGCTCTGTTTAGGGTTGTTTAGATTATATTTGTCCCCACCCTCCCAACCACCGATTGGTTGTGCACCCCCCACCCCTCCTCCCCGGGAGAATATCATGTGCCCCCATACCTTAGATGCTATATGCCGATACAAGTTGCTTGGAACTTGTAGATCTGAGATATATAGCAGCTCACATGATGTGTCTTCATATTTTTGCAGGAAACCTTGATGAGTTTGAGAATTGCACACAATTTGTACAAAAACTACTTAGATGCCCTTTGATCCCATATCCAACGACCTCGAAGCTCGTATCACCGTAGCATCTAAGATGAAGGAGGACATCATATTCTCCTGTATGTAAGAATATCATGTGCTACCACACCTTAGATGCTTTGGTGATATAAGATCTTCAGAGGAGTTGGATTTGTGACCCAACACCTCCTCGGTGGTTCGAATGGTTTTTTGCAGAAAAGCCCCAAAAGAGTTCGGCCACTGCTTACAAGCACAAAGACTGCTCAGATGCCATTGGATCTCATATCAAACGACCTCCAAGCTCGTATCACCGTAGCATCCAAGCTGCGATAGCACCTTATGTTTTCTCGCACGGGAGAGTATGAGGTGCTCCCGCACCATAGATTCTATGGTGATACGAGTTCACTGAGATCTAACGGCCCACAGTAGGAGGTTTGAATGTTTTTGCAATATACGACTGATAGAGTTTGGGAAATGCGCAGAAAGTACAAGTACTACACATGTGCCATCTGATCACTGATCATACGACCTAGATGCTCATATCATTGTAGCGGGTAATTAAGCTACGGGGAGCACTTAATATGAGCATTGGGGAGCCGCTGGATCGAAGATGCAGCGGCACACACGAGGTTTGAATGTAGGAGGTTTGAATGTTTTATTTGCAAAAAAAACCTTTGGAGAGTTTGGAATTGCGCATAATTACAAAGACTACTCCCAAGCCATTGGATCTCACTTCCAACGGTGTAAAAACTCGTATCACCATAGTATCTAAGCTGTGGGGTGGATGTGATATTCTATGCCGCTGTCATTTTTGTTCGTAAACTTGCAAAATACGTGTAACTCGTGCCGTTACTTGTCTAACCGCGCAAAGTGTTTGTTCAAAAAAACCATCCTACACTGAAATATCAGAACAACACACGGGGGTCCCACTTGTCATTAATCAAATTTGGACCTAAAACTAACAAATATGAAAGACGAGATTTGAACTGGCCACCTGGACTACAAAGCGTAAGTCGATAGCCTGAAAAAACGAACGGTTGTTGGCTTTGTCCCATAACTTGATTTTATACAGTACTTGCGTTGAGTAGAGTAGAGGGAGTGCCTCGTCAACACGTGCATGACCGTTGTCTCACTTACTGGTGGGTCCCAGGTCTGCGATCTCAATCTCTCTTCTCTCCATCGTCTAACCTTTGCACAGGCACACACGAAGAGCGGCGCTAGCTTGCCGTGGTGTTATTACAACTAAAAAAAGCTTGGAAAATAGAAGAATCGCCTAGAACAAGAGACGTTGTGGCTAGTCGAGACGGAGCTAACCACATCTATCCTCCGTGCCACGTTTGCATGATGAAGCTGTGTGGCTAGTGGGGTGTTTTCGACCGACTAGCTGGGTCCCGAGGTCGAACCATAGGTACTACCTCTGATACAGTATATTTTTACACGCACATTTTTCCTCCGTGCCGAGACGTGGCACACCCTACCGCGCGGTTTCGGGGTCCTCCCGGGTGGTGCACGCATATATTCTTCCTGACGTGGGATGCCCTACAGCGCGTTTTCTGGGTCCATCTCGGTCGTAGCGCCGAAGCAAGTAAATGAGTCGTCAAATCACGAAAGACCACCTTTCCCGCCGAGTACATCAGTGAAGCACGGTGGCTAGCTAGTTGGGCTAGTTCGACCGATTAGCTAGGCCGCCGCCACATTTTTTTTTCACCCCTTTTTTTATCTACTTGCCGGTAGGTAAATTTAAATATCCACCGCGGCGTTGCTCTGGTGTTTGGGTGCGGCAGGATTTTTAATTTTTTGATTGACGTAAGCAGGCGCGGCAGGATTTTTAATTTTTCGATTGACAGGAGCAAGCGCGGCAGCAATTAGTCACGATGACTCCGCCTGTAAAAACCCACTACTCCCTGATGTGAGAAGTCGTCGACTGGTGTTTTACCGTGGTGAAACCCAAAAGATTCCCCGCTCCCTCCGCCTTCCCGTAGATTGCATTGCCTTTCAGCCGTTTCGCCCCCTTTGCTTCCTCTCCCCATTGCTTCTACCTGGTGCCATGGCGGCGCAGCAGATCATGGAGTCCGAGGTGAGGCGCCTGACACAGGAGCTCCATGTCAAGGATGCGGAGCTCAGGGCGAAGGACGTGGAGTTCCGTGAGCTCAAGGAGGAGAGGAGTGCCATGCTCCTCCGTTATGTGCGGGAGTTCACGGAGCTTCAAAAGCAGCAGACGTCCACCACAAAGATGCTCAAGGCGTCGGCGGCGTTGGTGCAGAAAGCGGGAGATACGATAGGCCGTCAAGGGAGCCGGCTGGAGTGCGAGCGGGCCGATCGTGACGAGGTCCAGGATCGCCTCAGCCACTTGGTGAACCAAGTTGCCACGCACGTGTTGCGGCTGCGCGATGCCTACCGTCGTGCCAGCACGATGATGCCGACCGTCGGGCTAAACCCGTTCGACCACCCGGTCGACTTCAATGAGTTGCGGCTTCCTGACCTGGTCTCCTACTTCACCTATATCTCCGAGGAGCTGACCCATCTCCGCGCGATGGTGGGGGCTGAGCTGGACAAGGAGGGGTTGCGGGCTGCCGTCGCCATTGCCGGGCGAATCCTTTCTGGGCTCCGTCACCGGAATCCATTCATGCCATTGGATGCCGTCTTTGACGTGCTGGCTCCCGTCGACCGGGAGCGGGCTCTGCGGGCGGTTGCACCATGCATCACCAACGTCGTGCGCCTCGAGAAGCAGAGGGACTTCGGTGGTGTTTAGGCGCCCTCTGCATGGGCATGTCCATGTCTCAGCGCAACATGACCGTTGGATCAAACTCAGATGGTGCAGATCACTCACTGTAGCACAAAGCATGTGGGTGTGTTTCCTTGCATTCTCATCTCAATATAGTTGTTTCCTCTTCGTGTATTTTTTCAACCTACTAGTGTGGACTGATGCACCCTTCATGCACTCTGCCAAACACCCAAAAGTGGATCGAGAAGGGAACTTTTGCTCCCATCCCGTGCACCCTTCATACACCCTGCCTAACACTATTCGTGCTTCATATGGTTCATGTTTCGTGGAGTACTGTAGCACCGTACTCTCCGTGCACTGTGGACCTAGTTCTGTTAACATATATCTCACCGTTCATTCTCGACCGGGCAGTCGAAAAAGCGGTACTATGTTACATATAGGAGTAGTTGACATGCGCACAACATCATTTGTTATCCTCATATCTTACTACACTAGCAACAAGATTGTGTAGTACTGACGTATGAACCACTGCGCATGCCTAGTAGTAGGAGCACTGTGTATGTTCAAGTGGCTGCCGTGTTTCGCAGTCCTCCGTCGTAAGAGTGGAAACGCTTACTGTAATCATTTTTTTCTTTAGAAAAATAGTGGACACGCTCTACCGTGCGGATCCTCCTCCAGCCATGTACTAAATTACTCACTTTCGCCGACGTGTGGGACAGCTAGCACCTGGGTCCACCAGCCATGCACTAAATTACTCCGTAGTAGAGTGATGGTAGACTACCCCGATCGAACCGCCGCAGTAATGCCCACTTAGCCGTCAAATCACAAAACCCCCTCCTTTCCAGCAGTAAGTTGGACGGACGAAGCAACCATCATTTCACTCTTCTCTCTCGGCTTCCTCTCTTGAAGAAAACCCCCACTCGCTTCGCTTCTCCCTCATCTCGTTCCTCCTTTCACTCTACTCTCTCAGCTTCCTCTCTTGGATGGACCCCGGAGCACCGGCCGACGTGATGTCTATGGCTCTGGCCAAAACCGTCGATGCTCATGGTACGAAGAAGCGCAAGCACCCCGCCGAGACTACCGCAGACAAGCTCAAAGCCATCGCCCTGTCCAAGCCCCCCTCTCCGGGATCCCTCATTAAGCAAGTCCAGGTAATGTCTCTTGTTGACGATCTTTTTCTCGATCTTGATCGTGTTTTTTCATCTAACACGCAGTACTAGTACTGGTAGTACAACTTTCTGGGTGATCTTGCATGTGATTTTAGTGTGCCAAATGACGGTTCTAAATTCCTCTTTTGACCAAAACATGCGAGAGGTTGACACTGATTTCTTATAGATTACTTTCAACTACTCCCTCTGTCCCAAATTTCTTGTCTTAGATTTGTCTAGATACGGATGTATCTAATACTAAAATGTGAATTGATACATCCGTATCTAGACAAATCTAAGACAAGAATTTTGGGACGGAGGGAGTACTTTATGAACATCAATGCTACCTTTTAAGAGGGTATATTTGCCTCAGTAACTTGTATTATGGATATTGCATGTAATCCCTCTGCTCTCATGCCTTTGAAGACATGTTCTAGTGTCTTTGTTCACTCATTTCTGTGCGTATATGTAGTCATATATGGAGTATAATATCGAAAATCATCTTATATTTCTGAACGGAGGTAATAATAAAATATGGTTTTTGTTTGAATTAGAACCAGGTCCGCGGTGGAGCTGAAGTTCTCAATGTCATGCCGTGTGAACTGGAAGACCTGATGATGATTTCTACTACTGAACTATCCAGCTATTGTGTCCTTGTCGCCACGTGTCCTGAACTAGTGTTTTCCTGTAGCATTGTTGTCAGGCGTGTTATCGAGGCTGTACTTGACCACAGCAATTTCCTGGTTGTGCCTTCGATTACGAAGGGTGTGGTTCTTGTAAAGCTTCCCAACAAATCTGATGCGGCCTGTCTTCATCATCATGTTTATGAGTGGAAAGACCACTCTGTTAGGTTCTCCAAGGTTGACAAGATGGTGATGGTGCATGTAGACATCTCACACGAAGTCCATGGCCTAGTCAGTTATGCGGGGTTCATCCCGTAGGTCGGTGGCAAGAAATAGTCTGCAGAGTTTAGTTAGTGCAACTTTGCTTGTCTATAGTAAGTACTATTGTTCAGTACTTGATTTGTGTTTGTGAACCCTGTATTGTTTATTAGTACTGCCGCTTTTGGTGTGTGAACAGTCTATGTTAATGTCTATGTTAATGTATGTCCACTCAATTCAGTCTGTATATTTTGAAGTATCCAGATCATATTTTCTGTGAGGACGGTTTATCACTTATGGTTACACTCCAATATCTGTATGCATTGCAGGGTTTATCGCACCCACCAGGATTTCCAGTCCCATGGATGTTCGGTCCATACGATTTGTCACGACCTTTGGACTGTCCTGCTTGTGGGAGTAGGCGGGGCCCCTGCATGCCATGCATAGTTGGACGATCAATATTCTGTTTAGTACTTCAACATAGTGATTTCCTGGTAAGGATTAACTCATGTCACATCAAGTAAATCTTATTGATTTACTGTCAAAATCTTATTGATTTAATGTCATGTTTTCTTTCTTTTCCTGCAATTTTATGATGCAGGTTTTGCCATGTGACATTCATCACAGAATAAACCGTTTGGTTTGCTCTATGATGGCTATTTTTGCAGGTTTCACTTCTTATGTCGTGTCAGTAACGAAGGCACTGTCCATCACTTATATTACTAGAAAAAATTGGATCAGTCTGTTGTCTCAGTACAAGCTGAATCCCTATGATGAACTGCAGTTTGGTTTAAGAAAAACGCCACAATTAGTCCTTCTCGCGTTTAAAAGAAATGAAGAAAAAAACTGGATCACGGTCACGGATCCTAGTCAAGTTAGAAAGCTGATCATAGCAGACCAGACACGATCGCCGCTGTCTCGCACAGATCGAGCACCGGCAGTTGCTCTAGCACTGACAGCGGCAGCAGCTCAGTCTGATCCAGCTGAGGATTGGGCACCGACCGCGTCAGCGGATCAGTCTGATCTACCGGAGGATCGAGCATCGACACCAGCACCAGCTCTACAAGGAGCACCATCTTCGGCAGCAGCAGCGGCTTCGGCACCTGCACCAACACTTGCACGTGCATCTGCTCCGGCCCGTGCAGTTGCACCGGCAACAGACTGGGCTGCAGTTCGCACTTCATATACCAAAGTCCTTACAAAAACCGACATGTCCACCTTCTTGGTAAGCATTGGCCTCCCAAGTGCTTCGTTCTTTTTTCTTTCCATGTTGTTTCACATGATTCACTGTGTTGATCTAACTGTTTGGGTATGTCTTCTTGTTTGCAAACAGAGAATTCCTGGAGCAATGAGGGAGTCGTTCAACAATACGGGCGACCGCGGCCAAGTTTCTCTTACCATGCGCAGCCTTGGTGTGAATGAACCTGCTCAATATACCGTAAGTACAAAGGATGGTCGCATGATGATTGTGTTGGGGAACGTAGTAATTTCAAAAAAATTCCTACGCACACGCAAGATCATGGTGATGCATAGCAACAAGAGGGGAGAGTGTTGTCCACGTACCCTCGTAGACCGAAAGCGGAAGCGTTAACACAACGCGGTTGATGTAGTCGTACGTCTTCACGATCTGACCGATCAAGTACCGAATGCACGGCACCTTCGAGTTCAGCACACGTTCAGCTCGATGACGTCCCTCGAACTCCGATCCAGCCGAGTGTTGAGGGAGAGTTTCGTCAGCACGACGGCGTGGTGACGATGATGATGTTCTACCGACGCAGGGCTTCGCCTAAGCTCCGCAACGATATTATTGAGGTGTAATATGGTGGAGGGGGGCACCACACATGGCTAAAATATCGTATATCAATTGTGTGTTCAGAGGTGCCCCCCTGCCCCCGTATATAAAGGAGCAAGGGGGGAGGCCGGCTGGCCCTTGGGGCGCGCCAAAGAGGGGGGGGGAGTCCTCCTCCTAGTAGGAGTAGGACTCCCCTTTCCTAGTCCAACTAGGAAGAGAGAAGGGGGAAGGAAAGAGAGGGAGAGGGAGAGGGAAAGAGGGCCGCGCCCCCCTCCCCTAGTCCAATTCGGACTCCCCATGGGAGGGGGCGCGCCACCTCCTGGGCTGCTGCCCTCTCTCCCCTCAAGCCCACTAAGGCCCAATACTTCCCCGGGGGTTCCGGTAACCCCTCCGGCACTCCGGTTTTATCCGAAACTTCTCCGGAACACTTCCGGTGTCCGAATATAGTCGTCCAATATATCAATCTTTATGTCTCGACCATTTCGAGACTCCTCGTCATGTCCGTGATCACATCCGGGACTCCGAACAACCTTTGGTACATCAAAACATATAAACTCATAATATAACTGTCATTGTAACGTTAAGTATGCGGACCCTACGGGTTCGAGCTATGTAGACATGACCGAGACACCTCTCCGGTCAATAACCAATAGCGGAACCTGGATGCTCATATTGGTTCCTACATATTCTACGAAGATCTTTATCGGTCAGACCGCATAACAACATACGTTGTTCCCTTTGTCATCGGTATGTTACTTGCCCAAGATTCAATCGTCGGTGTCTCGATACCTAGTTCAATCTCATTACCGGCAAGTCTCTTTACTCGTTCCGTAATACATCATCCCGCAACTAACTCATTAGTCACAATGCTTGCAAGGCTTATAGTGATGTGCATTACCGAGTGGGCCCAGAGATACCTCTCTGACAATCGGAGTGACAAATCCTAATCTCGAAATACGCCAACCCAACAAGTACCTTTGGAGACACCTGTAGAGCACCTTTATAATCACCCAGTTACGTTGTGACGTTTGGTAGCACACAAAGTGTTCCTTCGGTAAACGGGAGTTGCATAATCTCATAGTCATAGGAACATGTATAAGTCATGAAGAAAGCAATAGCAACATACTAAACGATCGAGTGCTGAGCTAACGGAATGGGTCAAGTCAATCACGTCATTCTCCTAATGAGGTGATCCCGTTAATCAAATGACAACTCATGTCTATGGCTACGAAACATAACCATCTTTGATTAACGAGCTAGTCAAGTAGAGGCATACTAGTAACACACTGTTTGTGTATGTATTCACACATGTATTATGTTTCCGGTTAATACAATTCTAGCATGAATAATAAACATTTATCATGATATAAGGAAATAAATAATACTTTATTATTGCCTCTAGGGCATATTTCCTTCAGTCTCCCACTTGCACTAGAGTCAATAATCTAGATTACACAGTAATGATTCTTACACCCATGGAGTCTTGGTGTTGATCATGTTTTGCTCGTGGAAGAGGCTTAGTCAACGGGTCTGCAACATTCAGATCCGTATGTTTCTTGCAAATTTCTATGTCTCCCACCTGGACTAAATCCCGGATGGAATTGAAGCGTCTTTTGATGTGCTTGGTTCTCTTGTGAAATCTGGATTCCTTTGCTAAGGCAATAGCACCAGTATTGTCACAAAAGATTTTCATTGGTCCCGATGCACTAGGTATGACACCTAGATCGGATATGAACTCCTTCATCCAGACTCCTTCATTTGCTGCTTCCGAAGCAGCTATGTACTCTGCTTCACTCGTAGATCCCGCCACGACACTTTGCTTAGAACTGCACCAACTGACAGCTCCACCTTCAATGTAAATACGTATCCGGTTTGCGATTTAGAATCGTCCGGATCAGTGTCAAAGCTTGCATCAACATAACCACTTACGATGAGCTCTTTGTCACCTCCATAAACGAGAATCATATCCTTAGTCCTTTTCAGGTATTTCAGGATGTTCTTGACCGCTGTCCAGTGATCCACTCCTGGATTACTTTGGTACCTCCCTGCTAAACTTATAGCAAGGCACACATCAGGTCTGGTACACAGCATTGCATACATGATAGAGCCTATGGCTGAAGCATAGGGAACATCTTTCATCTTCTCTCTATCTTCTGCAGTGGTCGGGCATTGAGTCTTACTCAATCTCACACCTTGTAGTACACGCAAGAACCCTTTCTTTATTTGATCCATTTTGAACTTCTTCAAAACTTTGTCAACGTATGTGCTTTGTGAAAGTCCAATTAAGCGTCTTGATCTATCTCTATAGACCTTAATGCCTAATATATATGCAGCTTCACCGAGGTCTTTCATTGAAAAACTCTTATTCAAGTATCCCTTTATGCTATCCAGAAATTCTATATCATTTCGAATCAGCAATATGTCATCCACATATAATATCAGAAATGCTACTGAGCTCCCACTCACTTTCTTGTAAATACGGGCTTCTCCAAAAGTCTGTATAAAACCAAATGCTTTGATCACACTATCAAAGCGTTTATTCCAACTCCGAGAGGCTTGCACCAGTCCATAAATGGATCGCTGGAGCTTGCACACTTTGTTAGCTCCCTTTGGATCGACAAAACCTTCCGGTGCATCATATACAACTCTTCTTCCAGAAATCCATTCAGGAATGCAGTTTTGACATCCATTTGCCAAATTTCATAATCATAAAATGCGGCAATTGCTAACATGATTCGGACAGACTTAAGCATCGCTACGGGTGAGAAGGTCTCATCGTAGTCAATCCCTTGAACTTGTCGAAAACCTTTCGCAACAAGTCGAGCTTTATAGACAGTAACATTACCATCAACGTCAGTCTTCTTCTTGAAGATCCATTTATTTTCAATGGCTTGCCGACCAACGGGCAAGTCAACCAAAGTCCATACTTTGTTCTCATACATGGATCCCATCTCGGATTTCATGGCTTCAAGCCATTTTGCGGAATCTGGGCTCACTATCGCTTCTTCATAGTTCGTAGGTTCGTCATGGTCTAGTAACATAACCTCCAGAACAGGAATACCGTACCACTCTGGTGCGGATCTTGATCTAGTTGACCTACGAGGTTCAGTAATAACTTGATCTAAAGTTACATGATCATTATCATTAACTTCCTCACTAATTGGTGTAGGTGTCGCAGAAACTGATTTCTGTGATGATCTACATTCCAATAAGGGAGCAGGTACAGTTACCTCATCAAGTTCTACTTTCCTCCCACTCACTTCTTTCGAGAGAAACTCCTTCTCTAGAAAGGATCCATTCTTAGCAACGAATATCTTGCCTTCGGATCTGTGATAGAAGGTGTACCCAACAGTCTCCTTTCGGTATCCTATGAAGACACATTTCTCCGATTTAGGTTCGAGCTTATCAGGTTGGAGTTTCTTCACATAAGCATCGCAACCCCAAACTTTAAGATACGACAACTTTGGTTTCTTGCCAAACCAAAGTTCATAAGGCGTCGTCTCAACGGATTTCGATGGTGTCCTATTTAGAGTAAATGCAGCCGTCTCTAAAGCATAACCCCAAAACGATAGCGGTAAATCAGTAAGAGACATCATAGATCGCACCATATCTAATAAAGTACGATTACGACGTTCGGACACACCATTACGTTGTGGTGTTCCGGGTGGCGTGAGTTGCGAAACTATTCCGTATTGTTTCAAATGTAGGCCAAACTCGTAACTCAAATATTCTCCTCCACGATCGGATCGTAGAAACTTTATTTTCTTGTTACGATGATTTTCAACTTCACTCTGAAATTCTTTGAACTTTTCAAATGTTTCAGACTTATGTTTCATTAAGTAGATATACCCATATCTTCTCAAATCATCTATGAAGGTGAGAAAATAACGATATCCGCCACGAGCCTCAATATTCATCGGACCACATACATCTGTATGTATGATTTCCAATAAACATGTTGCTCTCTCCATAGTTCCGGAGAACGGTGTTTTAGTCATCTTGCCCATGAGGCATGGTTCGCAAGTACCAAGTGATTCATAATCAAGTGATTCCAAAAGTCCATCAGTATGGAGTTTCTTCATGCACTTTACACCGATATGACCTAAACGGCAGTGCCACAAATAAGTTGCACTGTCATTATCAACTCTGCATCTTTTGGCTTCAACATTATGAATATGTGTATCACTACTATCGAGATTCATTAAAAATAGACCACTCTTCAAGGGTGCATGACCATAAAAGATATTATTCATATAAATAGAACAACCATTATTCTTTGATTTAAATGAATAACCGTCTCGCATCAAACAAGATCCAGATATAATGTTCATGCTCAACGCTGGCACCAAATAACAATTATTTAGGTCTAATACTAATCCCGAAGGTAGATGTAGAGGTAGCGTGCCGACGGCGATCACATCGACTTTGGAACCATTCCCACGCGCATCGTCACCTCGTCCTTAGCCAATCTTCGCTTAATCCATAGCCCCTGTTTCGAGTTGCAAATATTAGCAACAGAACCAGTATCAAATACCCAGGTGCTACTGCAAGCATTAGTAAGGTACACATCAATAACATGTATATCACATATACCTTTGTTAACCTTGCCATCCTTCTTATCCGCCAAATACTTGGGGCAGTTCCGCTTCCAGTGACCAGTCTGCTTGCAGTAGAAGCACGCAGTTTCAGGCTTAGGTCCAGACTTGGATTTCTTCTCCTGAACAACAACTTGATTGCTGTTCTTCTTGAAGTTCCCCTTCGTCTTCCCTTTGCCCTTTTTCTTGAAACTAATGGTTTTACTGACCATCAACACTTGATGCTCCTTTTTGATTTCTACCTCCGCTTCCTTTAGCATTGCGAAGAGCTCGGGAATTGTCTTATCCATCCCTTGCATGTTATAGTTCATCACGAAGCTCTTGTAGCTTGGTGGCAGTGATTGAAGAATTCTGTCAATGACGCTATCATCCGGAAGATTAACTCCCAGTTGAATCAAGTGATTATTATACCCAGACATTTTGAGTATATGCTCACTGACAGAACTATTCTCTTCCATCTTGCAGCTGTAGAACTTATTGGAGACTTCATATCTCTCAATCCGGGCATTTGCTTGAAATATTAACTTCAACTCCTGGAACATCTCATATGCTCCATGACGTTCAAAATGTCGTTGAAGACCCGGTTCTAAGCCGTAAAGCATGGCACACTGAACTATTGAGTAGTCATCAGCTTTGCTCTGCCAGACGTTCATAACTTCTGGTGTTGCTCTTGTAGGAGGCCTGGCACCTAGCGGTGCTTCCAGGACGTAATTCTTCTGTGCAGCAATGGGGATAATGCTCAAGTTACGGACCCAGTCCGTGTAATTGCTACCATCATCTTTCAACTTTGCTTTCTCAAGGAACGCATTAAAATTCAACGGAACAACAGCACGGGCCATTTATCTACAATTAACATAGACAAGCAAGATACTATCAGGTACTAAGTTCATGATAAATTCAAGTTCAATTAATCATAGTACTTAAGAACTCCCACTTAGATAGACATCCCTCTAATCATCTAAGTGATTATGTGATCGAAACCAACTAAACCATGTCTGATCATCACGTGAGATGGAGTAGTTTCAATGGTGAACATCACTATGTTGATCATATCTACTATATGATTAACGCTCGACCTTTTGGTCTCCGTGTTCCGAGGCCATATCTGCATATGCTAGGCTCGTCAAATTTAACCTGAGTATTCCGCGTGTGCAACTGTTTTGCACCCGTTGTATTTGAACGTAGAGCCTATCACACCCGATCATCACGTGGTGTCTCAGCACGAAGAACTTTCGCAACGGTGCATACTCAGGGAGAACACTTTTATCTTGAAATTTTAGTGAGAGATCATCTTATAATGCTACCGTCAATCAAAGCAAGATAAGATGCATAAAAGATTAACATCACATGCAATCAATATAAGTGATATGATATGGCCATCATCATCTTGTGCTTGTGATCTCCATCTCCGAAGCACCGTCATGATCACCATCGTCACCGGCGCGACACCTTGATCTCCATCGTAGTATCGTTGTCGTCTCGCCAACTTATTGCTTTTATGACTATCGCTACCGCTTAGTGATAAAGTAAAACAATTACATGGCGATTGCATTGCATACAATAAAGCGACAACCATATGGCTCCTGCCAGTTGCCGATAACTCGGTTACAAAACATGATCATCTCATACAATAAAATATAGCATCATGTCTTGACCATATCACATCATAACATGCCCTGCAAAAACAAGTTAGACGTCCTCTACTTTGTTGTTGCAAATTTTACGTGGCTGCTACGGGCTTAGCAAGAACCGTTCTTACCTACGCATCAAAACCACAATGATAGTTTGTCAAGTTGGTGCTGTTTTAACCTTCGCAAGGACCGGGCGTAGCCACACTCGGTTCAACTAAAGTGAGAGAGACAGACACCCGCCAGTCACCTTTAAGCAACGAGTGCTCGCAACGGTGAAACCAGTCTCGCGTAAGCGTACGCGTAATGTCGGTCCGGGCCGCTTCATCTCACAATACCGCTGAACCAAAGTATGACATGCTAGTAAGCAGTATGACTTATATCGCCCACAACTCACTTGTGTTCTACTCGTGCATAGCATCAACGCATAAAACCAGGCTCGGATGCCACTGTTGGGGAACGTAGTAATTTCAAAAAAATTCCTACGCACACGCAAGATCATGGTGATGCATAGCAACGAGAGGGGAGACTGTTGTCCATGTACCCTCGTAGACCGAAAGCGGAAGCGTTAACACAACGCGGTTGATGTAGTCGTGCGTCTTCATGATCCGACCGATCAAGTACCGAACGCACGGCACCTCCGAGTTCAGCACACGTTCAGCTCGATGACGTCCCTCGAACTCCGATCCAGCCGAGTGTTGAGGGAGAGTTCCGTTAGCACGACGGCGTGGTGACGATGATGATGTTCTACCGACGCAGGGCTTTGCCTAAGCTCCACAACGATATTATCGAGGTGTAATATGGTGGAGGGGGCACCGCACACGGCTAAAATATCGTATATCAATTGTGTGTTCAGAGGTGCCCCCCTGCCCCCGTATATAAAGGAGCAAGGGGGAGGCCGGCTGGCCCTTGGGGCGCGCCAAAGAGGGGGGGAGTCCTCCTCCTAGTAGGAGTAGGACTCCCCTTTCCTAGTCCAACTAGGAAGAGAGAAGGGGGAAGGAAAGAGAGGGAGAGGGAGAGGGAAAGAGGGGCCGCGCCCCCCTCCCCTAGTCCAATTCGGACTCCCCATGGGAGGGGGCGCGCCACCTCCTAGGCTGCTGCCCTCTCTCTCCCCTCAAGCCCACTAAGGCCCAATACTTCCCCGGGGGGTTCCGGTAACCCCTCCGGCACTCCGGTTTTATCCGAAACTTCTCCGGAACACTTCCGGTGTCCGAATATAGTCGTCCAATATATCAATCTTTATGTCTCGACCATTTCGAGACTCCTCGTCATGTCCGTGATCACATCCGGGACTCCGAACAACCTTCGGTACATCAAAACATATAAACTCATAAGATAACTCTCATCGTAACGTTAAGCGTGCGGACCCTACGGGTTCGAGAACTATGTAGACATGACCGAGACACCTCTCCGGTCAATAACCAATAGCGGAACCTGGATGCTCATATTGGTTCCTACATATTCTACGAAGATCTTTATCGGTCAGACCGCATAACAACATACGTTGTTCCCTTTGTCATCGGTATGTTACTTGCCCGAGATTCGATCGTCGGTGTCTCGATACCTAGTTCAATCTCGTTACCGGCAAGTCTCTTTACTCGTTCCGTAATACATCATCCCGCAACTAACTCATTAGTCACAATGCTTGCAAGGCTTATAGTGATGTGCATTACCGAGTGGGCCCAGAGATACCTCTCCGACAATCGGAGTGACAAATCCTAATCTCGAAATACGCCAACCCAACAAGTACCTTTGGAGACACCTGTAGAGCACCTTTATAATCACCCAGTTACGTTGTGACGTTTGGTAGCACACAAAGTGTTCCTTCGGTAAACGGGAGTTGCATAATCTCATAGTCATAGGAACATGTATAAGTCATGAAGAAAGCAATAGCAACATACTAAACGATCGAGTGTTAAGCTAACAGAATGGGTCAAGTCAATCACGTCATTCTCCTAATGAGGTGATCCCGTTAATCAAATGACAACTCATGTCTATGGCTAGGAAACATAACCATCTTTGATTAATGAGCTAGTCAAGTAGAGGCATACTAGTGACACACTGTTTGTCTATGTATTCACACATGTATTATGTTTCCGGTTAATACAATTCTAGCATGAATAATAAACATTTATCATGATATAAGGAAATAAATAATACTTTATTATTGCCTCTAGGGCATGTTTCCTTCAGATTGATGCTAAAGGATGGTCAAGGTTCAAATCTAAATCATGTCTTGCGGTAGGGGATGATGTCAAAATCGAACTTTCTCGGCAAGGAGAGCTGGTCCAAATCAACTTCGAAATTCTTCAGTAGCAGCACGCAACTGCTGAACTAATCTATCCTTCGAGAGATTTTGATGTAATAATCTGGCATGGTGAAACAAGTGTCCTGTGTGTATAAGTAGTACGACAATATTATTTACCACATGGTATAGTTGATAGAATTGCAACTCTGATTGCTGGTTAGGAACTGTCGTTCGATTTCATTCCAACATCTGTCGTGCTTTATTCAATTTTGTGTATTCACCTTTGGACAGCATCTAAAACCAGCGATGTACCGATCGCTTGCAATATGAAAAGCGCTGAGGTAGAACACATGGGCCCCCAAACATGCAGGGTCGGCTTGCAGCCCAAAGTCCAAAACCGTGAGCCTATCTGAGTATTATATTCTCAGCTGAACCCCCATAAAAAAAGCTGAACCCCCATAATGCCCGTGCGTTGCAGAGGGAGTATATTTCTCGGCAAGGTGAGCCTGTGATATAAAAGATTTGAATATTTCTTTACAGAGGGAGTATCTCTCTGTCAAAAAATATATTTATGTGTAACTAGTTACTCATGTCTTTCTACTTCCTTTCGCTGATATGTGGGGCAACCGGCAACGGGGTCCACGTTCCATATGCACAAATTAGAGTGCACAACTTCACGGTAGACACACCCCGGTCGTAGCACCGCAGTAATGCCGAGCCGTGAAATAACAACCCCCCCTTTCCAGCTTTAGCAGTAAGCTGGACGGACGAAGGGGCAATATTTCACTGGGCCTGAATCCCCTTCTCCCTCGTCTGCTTGTTCAGAGATAACCCCCTCTCGGCGATTGCATAGGGTTTTCTCATGGAGAACCAAGTACGAATTCTTCATCCATCCCCGATAAATCCATGTCCCTTGGTCGCAGGTAATCCTAGGATGGCAGCCGCCGCCGTTGATGCATTTTTCTTCCTACTGAATCTAGTGTGTTTCATTTGCAGTGCCCAAAGTGCGAGTACCCTACAGGTTTATGCGCCGTCGGCGAGACGCCACACTTGTTCCTTCTCATCCTAACACAGCATTTTGAAACGCGCACAGTATGTTCCTAGAATCCTTTTTTATATCCGGGAGGGTGGGGTTTTTTTGAACATGCTGTGTTCTCATATTATTTTTCCTGCAGTGTATTATTTGCTCTGCCAGAACACATGTACTCAAGATGCTCGGCCTTGCCATAACTGAATACACTAGTTTAATGGTCACAGTGAAGACAAGCCATGGATATAAGTTCCGAGTTGGATTCATGAACCAAGAAGATCGCTGCTTTTTTTATGGCCGAACTTGGATAAACTTTCTCAAGTGTTACGGACTGAAAGTTGGCGCACGAATGTTGATGGAAATAGCAAAACCTGGTCTCATCTTCACTGCGATCTTCCACACCGACGTCTTTCCAATTGTTCATCCATGTTAGTTTTGTATCTGGTTCTTGCTTGTTGCCTCGATTACTTCTTAATCCACCTATTCTATCTAACGAATCACAATTTAACTTTAGAAGTAGCAACGAATCTCTCACGAAGATGCTACTTCTAACTAATATTTTCTTATAATTGGTGGCACGTGTAGGTTTTTTCAGAGTTAAGTAGTCTGCTCGTTTGTTACTCTGTAATAACTCGGCTGTTACTAATTGCACTGAAGTTGACTAGATCGACATCTACAAGTTCCTACACTTTATTGATCGTCTCGAGGTCCTTGTGGGGCGTTTGAATGGTGGAAGGCCACGTGGGATATGTGTGCCACTGCTGCACTCATTGAACAGGTACAACTATGTCGAGAAACTTATGGTACGAGCTGTTTTCTGTTATATATGTTGTTCATAAACTATTGCTTATACACAGTTTTACAGCTGTGATCTTCTTGAAACAGGAACTGCCAAGTTCTATTGTTCCTATACAGATTCCTGACCATGGTCGGGTCAGACTTGCACTTGGTCAGATCATGATGTTTATGTCGACCTACTAAATTCCCCTTGGAGGTGAAAAGATACTTATTCATGGGTGGTCTCAAATAATGAAGGCCCATCCATCTTGGAGAATAGGACAGAAGATAATGTTCATGCTTTTCCATGGCTCTAAAGCGAATATCCTGTTTATTGACCATGTTGCGAGATGAAGCCGCTTTCAGAAGGTTGTGGATGCGTGGGGTGGCGCCTGGGCCTTGTCCTGGGGCTTGGCGGCCTCACCCTTGGTTAACTGTAGGCAAAGTAGCACTGTTCGAGCCATGCTTTGTACGGTTGAACCTGTATAAGTACTCATACTGCTTTCAGCTTTGGTTGTTAAGTGCCCCTGCTGGTTTTAGTTAAGGATGTTAAGTACTCCTACTGCTTTTACAGTTTGTCGTGTTTCTTCAGTCCTGTCTTCCTCCAACCGCCAAAACCAAACCAGCGCCGGCGGGGCCGCCTGCTTCCGGCTCCCACGGCTGGCTGCGCCTCAGCGTACGCATCGCCGCCCCACTGTCTCCTAAATCGTTAACACCGACATCCTCCGCGCGCTTTGGTGCGCTCGCCGCGGCGCCGCCCTCTCGCGTTGTCAAGATGGTCAACAAACAATACGAATCGGCAGAAGTACGTGGAGAGGATGACAGTAGGGGCCCACCACGTTAGCGTATGGAAAAATAAAATGCTTCCTCCTAGTGTTTTCCTGACATCTAGGACCCACGACATTGTGAGCGTATATAGTCAATAGACAAGAGAACAGCACAAGATCGGCTGACACCTGGGACGTTGTGACACCCAAAATTTTATTTGGTTTTCTTTTACACTTTTATTTGATTTGAGGGAGGTGATTTAATTTTTTCTTCAAAAGAACCCTCCCCCTCAAAATATTTTTTATGACAAGTGTTTTGTTTTGGATTCACCCAAGACTTTATTTTGGTCTTGGAGGTTTTCCCTTTTTATTTGGACTCAAAACCAAAATGCTTTTCACTTGGAAAAAAATGTATTTTGAAAATTCCTTTAAAAAGCCCTATGGCTTTTGGAATGATCCTTTTTCCACTTTCAAAAATCTCTCTTGCCATGACCTAAGTGTAAATCCCCTCTCATAAGCCTTTCCTCATCTTTGGATCATGATGTACTTCAAATCCAGCAAGTTGAACCTCTCCATATATTTATTTCCATTTATTTCGTATCAAAAAATTATTTCTGCCTTCTATCTTGATCCTTGGAGGTTTACAAAGGAGCTACTCTTTTTGCTTTGAGTTTTGTCCCCAAACCAATTTCCCTAGCTAGTCCTTTGAACCCTCAACCAAGATCCATGAAGATCCACTGGTCTTCAGTTCAAATTTTTCAAACTATACTTGCTGCAAGTTTGGACCAGCTTTGCCAAATTTGATGAAATTCATTCAAATCCTTCTCCTAAAAATCTGAGAAAAATCAGGCAGCCTCTGGGTGCATTGAGAGGTCACCTCACCAAGTCCCAGCTCCAGGAAAAATTTTCTTCATGCCAAATCATTTCGTCGAACACCTACTGGACACTGTTGCTGTCATGTTCAGTTAAGTTCAGAGAACAGTTTCAGTGCACTGTCGTTTTCTTCAGTGTTCGTTGTCAATCTCGCCAGTGTCGATGTGGCGCCTTGCTCCCCGTCCCCTCCCCCTTGTCCTCTGCACCGCACGAGCGCCTGGAAGGTTGCGGGCGTCGGCGACGAGCAGGAGGAGATGCGCCGCCCCGTGACCGACGGCAGCGGCGGCTTTGCAGCCGCCAGAGAGAGGCGCAGCGCAGACGGCGCCGTCCAGCGCCGCCCAAGCTACCGGAGGCCGCCGCGTGCCCATCCACCCCCCAGTGCGCGCTGCCACCCTCGTCGTGAACCTCTAGGCGCGGAGCGCGTTCTCTGCTGCCGCCGTGCCCGTACGGCCACCCCGTCGAAGACCGGCGCCGTTACGCCAAGCCCGACCAGGTTTAGCAGTGGAACGGGACCAGTAACTCTCACTGATGCTGCCTAGCCACCTAAAACCCCTGCCCATCCACTGCCTCGCCGTAATCGCTTGCCAGAGATTTTCCGTTCACGGTCGCCCCCTCGAATCGCCTATAAATAGAGGCCCCGAGCTCCAACTAGAACCCACACCACCTCTGCACACCTCCAACACCACGCCTAGCCAGTGGAAGAGCCCCGAGGGAGTCTTCTTCCTCAACTCCGGCCGCCGCGACCCGGGGGATCCAGCTCGATTCGCTCCCGTGCGTGCACCTCTGCCTCTCATCTCTTGCCAGTAGTTTCCTTATGCACCCACTCTCCTAACCCGCGCTTCAATTCGGAGTTTGCAGCACCCACCGGAGTTCCCCACCATCGCCCGAGCCGCCGTCCGCCAGAGAAAGTGTCGCCGTCGACGTGGTGCTCTCCGACGACCAAGTCCACCACCCACCGACGCGGAAGAACACGCTGAACCTCTTGGTACACTCCGATCTCCCTGACTCGCCGTGGTTCGACGCCGGCGACCACCGCAGTCTTCGGGCGCCGGCGAGGATTTAAACCTGACATGTGGGACCCCCACGTCAGCCTCTCTTTTTTCTCTCCCCGAACCGTTTTCTGTTGGCGCCTTCGGGCAAGTACGCTTTCTCTATGGGCTGGCGCGTTTCTCTTCGAACCGTTTTCTGTTTTCTCAGTTAAGTCCCTGGACCTTTTCTGTTTCATCACAGATTAGTCCCTAGACAAAAAACCTTATAACTTTTTAATAAAAAGTGATTTTTGAGTGATTCTTTTTCTGACAGTCTTATATTTTTGTCTAGTTTTTTTATAGTATTTATTTGGAAAAAATTTGGGACAACTTTTATGCACGCGTTGGTTTTCACGCTAGTATACATTTTCGCTATACCGTAGGTTCCGGAAGAGGTGACGGAGCCGCGAACTTCGCCGAGCTAGACTCCGACTTCTCCAAACCAGGCAAGCATGTTTGAACCTTTGATATGATAGGTGTTTTGCATGTTTGCGTGAATGGTTTGTGCATAGCATATGAGCATCGGTGAGTATCTCGTTGCATGTGAGGCAACTATCCGTGTGTTCCGAAGTTACTGCGATCTTTGATGAGAAATGGCCTAGTCATGTGGTGACATGAAAGGCAGTAGGGTGGTATTGTTGTAGCATGCCAGCCTTACGACATCCGATAAACTCCGACGTCATGGACTGAGCCACGTTATCGTTCTTTCCCTTCCGTGCCACCACATGTTTTCTGCAAAGAATACGGTCTAGTAAGTTGATAACCTCTTTCCGTGTACACACCAAATGGAGGGGCCGGGATGAGGGTTCCATGGCCCTGGATTAAAGCCAGTCATCCGGTCAGGGGGCATGGGTGTTTCCGGTTGGGACCGAGAGGGGGGCACCCCTTAGAGCGCGCGTATATAAATTTGATCCCATGCTACGCGACGTTGTAGCCTCCCCGTCTCAAAGTTTTTCTTGAACATTGCCGAGGGTGATTCCTGGCTTCGGAATGTTGAATGGGTGTGTACTGGTTAGACGTGTTTTCTCCTAAAACACCGTAAACGGAACTAGTCCCCTTGACTACTGAAATCCGTTGGCTGTGGTTAAAGTACAAACTCTGCAGAGTCAAATCCTTCCGAGTCATCGTATCCATGGTCAAGGACCGTGATCAGTGAACCCATATCTATGTCAAGTCCTCGTGGTATTATTCCCGGTGAACAACTTGAGTGGTAAACTTGGCTGAACGTTATTCCTGTGGATGGACTAACCCTGTTGTTTATTTCATACCTGATTATGCCCTTGCAATGTTTTAGTCCTTGAGCTACTGAGATATCAAGTTATGAAATATAAGCCCTTTATGTGATGTCGCTCAGACGTCCGACTGTGGCACTCTTGTTATTTACTTTTGATATAAGCCCTTTATGTGATGTCGCTCAGACGTCCGACTGTGGCACTCTTGTTATTTACTTTTGATATAAGCCCTTTATGCGATGTCGCTCAGACGTCCGACTGTGGCATGTTTGTCTTTTACTTTCAATATAAGCCCTTTATGTGATGTCGCTCAGACGTCCGACTGTGGCATGTTTGTCTTTTGCTTTCAATATAAGCCCTTTATGTGATGTCGCTCAGACGTCCGACTGTGGCACACACTGTCTTTTACTTTCAATATAAGCCCTTTATGTGGTGTCGCCTTGACGCCCGACTGCGGCATTATTATTCTTGTATTTTCCTCTCGAGGGGTCATTCAGACACTCGTTTGGCCCTCAGTATTTTACTTTGGAATTTCGGGAGGACTACCGCCCGACTTCTCTTTTGTTTCCCATGCATTATTATCTCTATGTCTGAGTGCACTTGTTAATCTGTTCTTATGCATCATGTTTACATTTGTTATATCTTATGTCCGAACTGTGTTGCGAGTACTTTCATAGTACTCACCTAGCTTGTTGATTTGGCCAGATGTTGACGAAGGCGATCTCATGGATGAAGAGTTTGATAGTGAGTTCGACGCCTAGAGGAGTCCCAGTCAGTCCCGTGCGATCCTGGATATTGGTCACTTGTATTATATACGCTTCCGCCACCCACAATAAGTCTCCTCGAGCCTCACTCCGACGCTCGAAGAGTTGTTAGTTTTCAGGAGTCATATCACCCACTTCGCTGTGATTTATCCACCACCGCTCTTGTCGTGAGTTAGTAGTCTTGCCACCCTATCCGCCATTATGTTCTATCGGCGTGCTTGTAATAAATTGTTGAGCAGTCTCCGCTCAACCTTGTATTATATTCAGTACTCCTGGTATTTTCTTCTGTGACCAAGATATTGTCTACCAGTGAGAAGGAATTCTTCTTTACTGGTCCGTAAAAGGGTCGGTCTCTAAATAAATATTTTTATTGGAAAACCGGTCGTGACAGACGTAGCTACTCGAGCAGTATTTTTTTTGTTTGGTATTGTTGAGACGGAGCAGGGTTTGAACTGGGCTGTGGCCCATCTAGCCCAGGCTTATATTTTATGTTCACAATGTGACCAGCCCAGCTATTTTTTCTTTGTGAAAATGAGCCCAGTTTATTTTTTCTGAAGAATACCCAATCCAGGCCTACTTATTTTTCTATGCCCTGATGGGCTGCAACTCTTTCAAGACGCCTGCAAATCTTGAAAGTAATATGAAATGGGTTGTAAATATAAAAACAGATGAAAAATTGGCAATTACTTTATAATTTCTGATTTTTTTCACATTTTCAGATTCCTATTTCACTGGGCATTAACCTAATTTAAATATATCTTCAAAGTATTTTAAATCTGGCCCTGGCCAACCAAAAATATGCGAAATTGGCCCTGGCCAACCAAAAAAACGACTGCAATAAATTGCATAAGAAGTTGCCATGAGCTATATATAAATTATTAAAAAAGAGGGAGTGGTCTGACTTGTGGGCCTGTTTAGGTGACGCGTATGCAAGATTTTTTTATTTATTATATACGTCAACAAACGATTCTAGCAGACGTAACCGTTGGATGTCAATCCAACGGCCGTCGTGTTTCTTCAATCTCTGATCTTATTGCTCCAGCCGCCAAAGCAGCGCCGGCGGGACCGCCTACTCGCTCCTCCCGTGGCCGGCTGTGCTGCCGCGCAGTCCTCAGCGCCCCCTACTACTCCCACCGCTGGCCAGGGTATCCCTCTACTCACCCACACTCCATGTTATTCTGCGGCGACGGCAACCTCACACCGCAGCCAAACCGGTGAACCCTCGTACTCCTCTCCGCATGGGCTTCCACTGCCGTGTCTTCCCCGGCTCCGTGTCGTCCCCTTCCTAGGCCTCGCCGTCGTCCACCGCCGTGGTGCTATCGGCGCGGCGTGGTCAATGTGGTCAACGACCGACTTCCATCGGAAGAGTACTGTACGTGGAGAGTCTGACAGCTGGGTCCACGGCAGCCGCAAGGAAGTGCCTCCTTATTACGCGGAAAATAATTATTCCTCCACCTGACAGCAGGGACCCACCAGACGGGCCACCAGTATTTCACGAAAAAAAATGTTTCCCCCTGATTGCTGGGACCCACAGTACGGGCCACCGTATTTCGCGAAAAACACGTTCCCCCCGCTGTCAGCTCGGACCCACCGGAAGTGCCTCCTTATTACGCACAAAAAAAGAATACCCCCCTGCTAGCTGGAACCAACCTTGGTGGGACGCTGACTTGTGGGCCTACTAAGTTGACAGGGACGGAGGCCTTTGTCAACTTTAGTCAATTTATGAACGATTCTAGCTCCAGTGACCGTACGATGTCCATCCAACGGCCGTAGTGCTTCTTCAACCTCTGGTCTTCTTGCTCCAGCCGCCCAAAGCAGCGCCGGTCGTGCCGCCTGCTCCTGCCGCCCGTGGCCGGCTGTGATGCCGCGGAGGCCTCACCGCCCCCTACTACTCCCACCGCTGGCCAGGCCATCCCCCTACGCACCCACACCCCCTGTTATTCTGCGGCGACGGCAGCCTCACACCGCAGCCGAACGAGTGAACCCTCATACTCCTCTATGCGTGGGCATCCACTGCCGCGTCTTCCCCGGCTCCGCGTCGTCCCCTTCCTAGGCCTCGCCGTCGTCCACCGCCCTGGTGCTCTCGGCGTGGCGTGGTCAACGTGGTCAAGGAATGGCTTCCATCAGACGTGGACTGTACGTGGAGAGGCTGACAGCTGGGTCCACGGCCGCAGCAAGGAAGTGCCTCCTTATTACGCGCAAAATAATTATTCCTCAACCTGACAGCGGGGACCCACCGAACGGGCCACCGTATTTCGTGAAAAAAACGTTTCCCCCTGACTGCTGGGACCCACCAGCTACATCTTCGCGCGCAAGGAAGTGCGTCTGAAAAAAAAACGATTCGCCCCCCTGACTGCTGGGACCCACCAGCTACATCTTCGCACGCAAGGAAGTGCGTCCGGGCAAAAAAAACAAAACGATTCCCCCCCTGACTGCTGGGACCCAGCAGCTACACCTTCGCACGCAAGGAAGTGCGTCCGGGCAAAATAAACGATTCACCCCCCTAACTGCTGGGACCCACTAGCTACATCTTGGCAGGCAAGGAAGTGCCTGACAGTCGGGACCCACCTGGTCGAAGCATACATAGCGTTGTCATTCTGGTCGCGAACGTGTACGTACATATATACTGGTCGATGTAGAGGCGCGCACGTGTCGTAGTAGAGGCGCGTACGTGTCGTAGTAGAGGCGCGGACGTAGCATGTACACGTACGTACAGTGGCCAGGGTGCAAGAAAGAAAATATGGCCACGTACGTATATACGAGCATGGTCTCGAACGCCTACTCGCGCATACGTACGGCCAGGGCTCGTGTACATGGCTGGGTCGGAACGGAGAAATAGTGTCGTCGTCGTGTTCATGGGGAGGCAACGGAATGCGTCGTGTTCATGGGGAGGCAACGGAATGCGTCATGTTCATCGGGAGGCAACGTAACGCGTGGGAGCCAACCGGCGGGGTCGGAACGGAATGCGTGGTCGTGTTCATCGGGAGGGCTTGGACGGAACAGGCGATGGAAACAAGGCCTGGCATACTGCAAAACGGAGGAAACGGCCTTGTGTTCGACCGACCACGTTCGAAACGGGAACCTGTTCATCGGGAGGGGTCTGGTGTACCGCAAAACGGAGGAAACGGACCTCCTACGGTCGAAACGGGGGTCCTGTTGATCGGGAGGGGTGTGGCGTACCGCAAAACGGAGGAAACGGACTTGTGTTGGAGTGCTACGGTCGAAACGGGGGTCCTGTTGATCGTGAGGGGTGTGGCGTACCGCAAAACGGGACTCCACGGGATACTGTTCATCTCCACCGTCCACCTCCTCCAGCATCCACGGGCTCCTGTTCATCCAGCCTCCACCGCGCGCTACTCCACCGGCTACTGTTCAACCACCCCTCCACCGTCTACTGTTCATCCAGCCCTCCACACCACGGGGTCCTGTTCAACCACCCCTCCACGGGCACCCCTCCACCGTCTACTGTTCATCCAGCCCTCCACACCACGAGGTCCTGTTCAACCACCCCTCCACGGGTACCCCTCCACCGTCTACTGTTCATCCAGCCCTCCACACCACGGGGTTCTATTCATCCAGAGGCAACGCCACCGCTCACTGTTCATCCAACCCCCCCCCCCCCCCCGGCAATGCTCACTGTTCATTCAATCGATCGGCTTCAGTTAGTAGCAGTAGCGAAGGAATCGCTCGATCGGGTTCAGTTAACAGCCATCGATCGATCGCTCGGGTTCAGTAACGCGTAGCCTGCATTGCAATCGCGCAGGTTCAGTTAGAGCCCAACGCCTCGCTCGGGTTCAGTTAGAGCCAATGCCTCGCACACACGCTCGTATGTGTACGAGAGAAACGCGCATTGCTCGGCCCCCGACCTCCCACCGTAACCGGGAACTCCCTGAAATTTTCCTCCCCCTCGCTTCTACCACGGTTTTTTCCGTCATGGTCGGCCCAAAGAATGTCATGCAGCTGTGTCTCCGGCCCACCCAGGACGAAAAGCCCATTTTCTGTCATGATTTTTTGTCATAGAAGTAGGAGCCCACTACATCTATGATGATACCGGGCTTTTGTCACAATTATCGTCATAGAAGTGTCATATGTATGACAGAAAAAAAATTCGTTTGGCCCAAAATGTCACGGATGTGTGTTTTTTTGTAGTGGAAAGTGTGTCCACGTACCCTCGTAGACCGAAAGCGGAAGCGTTTGACAACGCGGTTGATGTAGTCAAACTTCTTCTCGTTCCGACCGATCAAGCACCGAACGTACAGCACCTCCGATTTCTACACACGTTCAGCTCGATGACGTCCCTCGAACTCTTGATCCAGCAAAGTGTTGAGGGAGAGTTACGTCAGTACAACGGCGTGGTGACGGTGATGGTGATGTGATCCGCGCAGGGCTTCGGCTAAGCACTACGTGAATATGACCGGAGGCGTAAACTATGTACGGTGGCACCGCACACGGCTAGGAATCAATGTTGTGTGTTCTAGCGGTGCCTCCCCCTAATATACATAGGTTGGAGGGGAGGAGAGGCAGCCAAGGAGGCGCCCCAAGGAGGAGGAATCCTACTTGGGCGCCTCCCAATTCAGCCTCCCCCCTTCCATATTCATCCGGAGGGGGATGGAAGGAGGATGCAGGAGAGAAGGAAGGGGGAGGCCCAATCCCTCCCCTTCCTTTCCCTCTTCTCCTCTTTCCTTCCCCCCTATTTTGGCCTAAATGGGGCGCACCATCCCCCTAGGGGCTGGTATGTCCCCTTCTTGGCCCATTTAGGCCCATGCATGTAGTTGCTGGGGGGATGCCCGGAACCGCTTCCGGTGACCCGATACGTAACCGGTACCCTCGGAACACTTCCGGTGTCCGAATACTATCATCCTATATATGAATCTTTACCTCTCGACCATTTTGAGACTCCTCGTCATGTCCGTGATCTCATCCGGGACTCCGAATAAGATTCGGTCACCAAATCACATAACTCATATAATACAAAATCATCATCGAACGTTAAGCGTGCGGACCCTACGGGTTCGAGAACTATGTAGACATGACCGAGACACCTCTCCAGTCAATAACCAATAGCAGAACCTGGATGCTCATATTGGATCCTACATATTCTATGAAGATCTTTATCGGTCGTACCGCAATGACAACATACGTTATTCCCTTTGTCATCGGTATGTTACTTGCCCGAGATTCGATCGTCGGTATCTTCATACGTAGTTCAATCTCGTTACCGAAAGTCTCTTTACACGTTCCGTAATACATCATCCCGCAACTAACTCATTAGTCACATTGCTTGCAAGGCTTATTATGATGTGCATTACCGAGAGGGCCCAGAGATACCTCTCCGTTACTCGGAGTGACAAATCCTAATCTCGATCTATGCCAACCGAACAAATACCTTCGGAGATACCTATAGAGCATCTTTATAATCACCTACTTACGTTGTGACGTTTGATAGCACACAAGGTATTCCTCCGGTATCCGGGAGTTGCATAATCTCATAGTCAAAGGAATATGTATATGACATGAAGAAAGCAATAGCAATAAAACTTAACGATCATTATGCTAAGCTGACGGATGGGTCTTGTCCATCACATCATTCTCCGAATAATGTGATCCCCTTCATCAAATGACAACACATGCATGTCTATGGTTAGGAAACTTGACCATCTTTGTTTAACGAGCTAGTCTAGTAGAGGCTTACTAGGGACACAGTGTTGTGTCTATGTATCCACACATGTATCAAGTTTACGGTTGGTACAATTCTAGCATGAATAATAAACATTTATCATTATATAAGGAAATATAAAATAACAAATATTTTATTGTCTCTAGGGCATATTTCCTTGACTCTCTAATTGATGCTTTTTTATAAGAGGATGATGACTCAACAATAAAAGTAAATAGATAGGCCCTTCACAGAGGGAAGCAGGGATTTGCAGAGGTGCCAGAGCTCGAGTTTTTGAAACAGAGATAAATAATATTTTGAGCGGTATGCTTTCATTGTTAACATAACAACCAAGAGATCTCGGTATCTTCCATGCGACATACATTATAGGAGGTTCCCAAACAGAATGGTATAGTTTATACTCCCCCACCACCAACAAGCAAACTCCATGGCTGGTCCGAAACAATGGGTACCGTCCAACTAACAACAGTCCTGGGGGAGTTTTGTTTGCAATTATATTTTGATTTGATTTGAGCATGGGACTGGGGTTGTAGGTTCAAACCCTAGAGGGGATCTTCTCACACTTGGAGGGGGAAAAAGAGCAAGAACACACAAGATCACAGGGAGGAAATCACTCTAACAAACCCAAATAACACATCCACTAGAGTAGCATACAAGAGATCCACAAGCATACATGAATAGTTCAAGGAAAATAGCACTAGGGTAAAAGTTCTTCCCACGAGGTGAGGACTTGATATCCAAGAGGAGGCCTTGATCTCCAAGAGCAGCTTCTCCAAGAGGAGGTCTAGATCTCCTAGAGGAGGAAGATGAGCAAAGCTCTCCCTTTGTCTATGTAATACTTTGCTAACCTCTGAAATGAGCTAGGGAAAGAGTTTATATAGCCTAAGGATGAGATTGAGGAAAAAGAGGGGTACAAGGGTCAACAACCCAAAGTGCACGCAGGCACATTCGGAGAGGTCTGGGCACCCGGGGTAAAGGGGCCCGAGTACTCGGACCGGACAGAGGCACGCGCTCAGTTGAGGCCGGGCACCCGTACTGGGAAGGCGCCGGCTGGAGCTGGGTCGGGCACCCGGACGGGGCTGGGCAGCTCCCAGCGGTTGGGCCGGGAACCCGGGGCCATTTGGCCAGGCACCCGGGACGCTACAGCCAGCGCCAGGTAGGGGCCGGGCACCCGGGGTGCTCAGGGGCTGCTCCCAGCCAGCCAGGCGGGCACCCAGGGCTAGGGGAGGCTGGGCACCCGAGATGTCCAGCGCCTCCGCTTCTTTGTTTCCTTCTCCTTCCATCTTCTCCTCAGGTGCTAGGGACTCCATCATTTCTTCCTCACGGGCTTCTTCTTGGTACCTAAGGATGCATGACACCTCCGTTTGAGGTAGGACCCAATTCACATGTGAATCCGAATGAAACTCGAAGAGGATAGAATTGAGCTCATTCTCGACGGAGCGTGCATGTGCTCTTGTCATTGGTCCTCTCGGTGCTTGTGCTGGTCATGGAGTGTCCATGTGGATGGATGAGGGATGCTCCACATCATCTCCCCCCCCCCCTTGGGAGAGATCCGTCCACGGATCGTGCTCTTCATCACCATGGTACTTGGCCAAGTCTATGATGTTGAAGATGTCGCTTACATTGTACTTGTCACGTGGAATGTTGATCTTGTAGGCATTGTCGTTGTAGCGTGCGAGCACCTTGAATGGCCCATCGGATATCGGAAGTAGCTTGGACTTGCGCTCCTTGGGGAAGCGGTCCTTGCGGAGGTGTAACCATACTATATCGCCCGGTTGGAACACCATCGGTGACTTGTATGATGTTGATCTTGGAGGCGAGGAGGTGTACTTTATGCTCGATCGTGGAACGTGTTTCTTCATGCATCTTCTTGGGGTAGGTGGCTCTTGCGCTAGCGTCCATGTACGCTTGTTCTTGTAGTGGTAGAGGAAGAATGTCCAACGACGACAAAGGGTTGAAGCCGTAGACAACCTCGAAGAGGGACTTGTAGGTAGTAGCGTGTCTTGGGCGGTTGTAAGCGTACTCGGCGATGGGTAAGCACTCCTCCCACTCCTTGATGTTCTTCTTGGTCAAAACGCGTAGGAGAGTGGCGAGCGTCCTGTTGGTGACTTCCGTTTGGCCATCGGTTTGAGGATGATATGCGGTGGAGAAGAGTAGCTTGATTCCGAGCTTGGCGCATAACGTCTTTCAAAAGTAGCTTAAGAACTTGACGTCTCGGTCTGACACAATTGTCTGTGGCACTCCGTGTAACCTCAAGATTTTCCTACAAAAAAGATTTGCAACATGTGAAGCATCATCTATCTTATTGCATGGGATAAAATGAGCCATTTTAGAGAATCGGTCCACAACAACAAATACGGAATCCTTGCCATTGTGAGTCCTAGGTAATCCAAGCACAAAATCCATGCTAATATCTTCCCATGGTTGATGTGGAATAGGAAGTGGCATATGTAAACCATGGGATTGAGATTGTGACTTAGCTTTGCGGCATGTAGAGCACTGGTTGTTGAAGCGTGAGACATCGCGGAACAACTTGGGCCAAAAGTAGTTCTTGGAGAGCGTGGCAATAGTCTTGTCGCGTCCAAAGTGTCCCATGAGTCCGCCTCCATGAGCCTCTTACAAAAGTAACAAATGAAGGGAAGACTCGGGGATGCATAGTTTGTTAGCTCTCATTAGATAACCATCTTTGATATAATATTGTTCCCAAGATGTATGCGTCACACACTTAGCAAAAGGAGTAGCAAAAGTCACATCGTGCTCATACAAATCTTTGATATGTTCAAATCCAACAACAGTCAATTCAAGTTTAGTAATTAACATGCATTTGCGGGAAAGAGCATCCGCCACAACATTCTCTTTGCCCTTAATGTAATTGATCACATAGGGGAAAGATTCAATAAATTCACTCCATTTAGGATGTCGTTCATTCAACTTGGTTTGGCCTTTAAGGTACTTAAGTGTCTCATGATCGGTATGTATGACAAACTCATGTGGGCGAAGATAATGCTGCCAAAACATGCAACACACGCACTAAAGCATACAATTCTTTGTCATAGATGGGATAGCTAAGTTGAGCGCCGGAAAGGTTTTCACTAAAATATGCAATGGCTTGCTTTTCTTGCATCAAAACTCCACCAATTCCATTACCGCTAGCATCACAATGAACCTCAAAAGTTTTGTCAAAGTTAGGCAAAGCAAGAATCAGAGCATGAGTAAGCAAAGATTTGAGCACCTCAAATGCGGTAGATTGCAAAGGTCCCCAAAGAGAGGATGCATTTTTCTTACTCAAGGCATGCAACGGTGCGGCAATAGTGCTAAAGTCTTTCACAAAGCGACAATAAAAACCTGCTAGACCAAGGAAACTACGCACTTGTTGCAAATTAGTTGGTTGTGGCCAAGTTTTAATTGCTTTGATTTTGGACTCGTCAACATGGACACCCCTAGAAGAAACAACCCAAGAAAACAAGCTTGTCAACACCAAAAGTGCATTTTTCCATGTTGGCATAAAGACGTTCCTTGCGAAGAGTTTGCAAAATGGCCGTAACATGATTTACATGATCTTTGATGGATTTGCTAAATACAAGTATGTCGTCAAAGTAGACCACAACAAACACTCCAATGTATGGACGTAGCACGAAATGCATAAGATGCATGAAAGTACCGAGAGCTTCCCGTAAACCCATAGGCATAACTAACCACTCGTACAAGCCAAATTTAGTTTTAAAAGTAGTTTTCCATTCATCACCTTCTTGTATGCGGATTTGATAGTAACCACTTTTGAGATCAATTTTTGAGAAAATAGTGGCACCGCTAAGCTCATCTAGCATATCATCAAGGCGAGGTATGGGATGCCTATATCGAACGGTGATAGCATTGATGGGTCTACAATCGGAACACATGCAAAAACTACCGTCTTTCTTAGGCACAAGGGTAATCGGAACGGCACAAGGGCTTAAGCTTTCACGTACATGACCGTTTTCGATGAGTTGTTGTACTTGCCGTTGGATCTCCTTAGTTTCTTCTGGGTTGACGCGGTATGGAGCCTTGTTAGGAAGAGGTGCGCCAGGGATGAGGTCGATCCGATATTCAATGCCACGTAGAGGAGGAAGACTGGGACGTAGCTCATCGAGAAAGACATCCGCGAATTCCTGCAACAAGTTAGAGAACACTAGAGGAAGAGGATTAGGAGTGTTAGTTTTTTCCACCTCGTCTTTGCATAGGGGGACATAGTGGATGACACTCGATGGTTTCATGCACACTCCTTTCATCTCTATTTTTGTGGCTAGGAGGACTAAGTTTCTCTCTCTTGGCAAAGATTCACTCAATTTGGGCTTGTGGCGCTCAATTTCATTGTGGTGGTTCACTCTCTCACTAGTGTCTCCATGATGTGTGGATGCTTGCTTGTCGGCGATCACTGGCTCGGTGACATAGGTCGTAGCACGTACTCCTCGCCCTTCACCTTGAAGCTATAGTGGTTAGTTCTTCCGTTGTGGATGACGCCGCGGTCGAATTTCCAAGCTCTTCCCAAGATAAGATGGCACACGGACATAGGAACCACGTCGCACTCCAAGGTGTCCTCGTAGGCGCCGATCTTGAAAGAAACTTGCACCGTATGCTCCACTTGAATAGTGCCGGAGTCGCTCAACCATTGCACCTTGTAAGGAATAGGATGCTTCTTCTTGGCCAATTGCAGCATGGAACATAGCTCTTCACTTGCCAAGTTGTGGCAACTTGCTCCGTCGATGATGACTTTCACGGAACGCCCATTGATGTTGGCCTTGGCGTGGAAGATGTGGCACCGTTGGTCTTCTTCTTGGTGGTGTTGCAGCGTCAAGACCTTGGAGACCACAAGAGAGGGACTTTAGTCGTTGTCACAAAAGACTTGATCATCTTCATCTTCGTTCACGTGCCGGTGCATGGCCACGTGCTCAAGTGCTTCCATTTCTTCTTCACTCATGGAGTTGTATGTGCCATCATTGTTGAAGATCATGGTTCACTTGTTGGTGCATCCGAAGGACTTGTGTCCTTGGCCACGACATGTGAAGCACTTGATAGAACTTGTCTTGACGGGGTCATTCGGTGGCGCCGAAGATGAGGGAGTCTTGGATTTGTAGGTGCTTGCCGGAGGACGAGTCGAGGAAGGCATAACTTTCTTGGAACTTGACTTGTTGCCGGTACTTGGTGATGCTCTAGTTGAGGTAGGAGGTGCCGAGGTCGCAGGAGCTTGAGTGTAGGAGCCATAGGTCTTGGACGAGTACTTGGCGTATTTGAAGTCATCTTGCACTTTTCGCTCGACCTTAGTCGCTTGATGAACTAGCTCGAGAAGGTTGGAGTATGGTTGGAAGTCGGCAATTCGCTTGATTGGGTCGTTGAGGCTGTTCAAGCAGCATGCCATAGTTTGCTTGTCATCTTCCTTGACATTGGCTCTTATCATGGCAACCTCCATTTCTAGGTAGTATTCTTCCACCGTCTTCGTGCCTTGCTTGAGGAGTTGGAACTTCTTAAAGAGATCACGGGTGTAGTGTAGGCACGAAGCGAGCTCTCATGACATCCTTCATTTGCGTCCAAGTTGTGATTGGTGGTTCACCTCTTGCTTGTCGTCGCTCGATCACTTGTTCCCACCAAATAAGGACGTAGTCTTGAAACTCGAGGGAGGCCGTGGCGATCTTCTTTTCCTCGTCGTAGTTGTGAAGACGGAATATCTTGTCCACCTTCAAGGCCCATGAGAGATATTCTTCGGGATCATTGCTTCCGGAGAACTTGGGCATGGTGAACTTGACCTTGCTGTAGCGGAGTTCTTCGTCATAGTGGCGGTTTTGATGTTGCTCTTGAGGAGGAGGAAGGGCCTCAAATGCTCGTTCCTTGTGATGTCGCTCTTGTCGTGGAGGAGGATGAGGCATGTGCGCTTGGTTTCTTCTTTCTTGTTGCTCTTCAAGTCGAGCGGCTTCTTCTTGTCCTGCTTGACGAAGTGCTTCTTCTTGTTCACGGACTTGGCGGTTGCTCTCTTCGACGGCTCTAGTGGCCTCGTTGAGTGTGCGTTGAGCTTCGAGAGCTTGAGCTTCACGTTCGAGGGCTTGTGCTTTGGCGCTCTTGTGCTTGTCGAATTGCATCACCATCTTGAGGTGGTTGACGTTGCACCTATGGAGGTATTTGCTCTTGCTCCATTTCTTTTTGCGCTTGTTGTCGCGCCCTTTCACGTGCTCGGACTCGGTCTTGTAAGCCGTTTCCTTGGAATGGATTTTCTTGAGCTTGGCGATCTTGGGGGTCATCACGTCGAGGAAAGCGAGCTCGTGGAGGACTTGCATCGTAAGAACAGTAGTCCGAAGATTGCCGACTTGAGCGACGGCTTGAGTGGTGCCGTCTTGACGAAGAGGTTGAGGAAGATGTGCGTCTCATGATCATATTGCGGAATTCTTCCATTTGTGTGGTGAACTTGGCGTCGATGTAGTCGCGGTTCCTTGCTTCCGATTGACGAAGGTCGGTGGCGAGTTGCTCAATGCGTTCACCCAAGGCTTCACTTTCTTGATAGAGAGCTTGTTGCGCGACGAAGAAGTGGTTCTTGGTGACGTAGTCGCGATCATCAGCTTGCTCCTCGAGAAGTGGGTTCGCTGAAGAACTTGGCCTATCCATCATAACCAAGTGGGGTGAGTAGGAAAATGAGAGAACAATACCGAAGTTTCCTTTTTCGAGGATTGTGGATGTATCAAGTGTCGCTCAATGTAATGCCACAATAGGATAATTGGTAACGGGTTTGTTTCTCACACCTAGACAAGTAAAGCTTATGGAGTAGCTCGGTTAGGATGGTTGCAAAAATTTCAAGCAAATGTTAGTCAAGATATCGATAAGGTTGAGAAGGTTCACAAAATTGCAATTAAAGAAAATAGATCAAACCTAGGAATATCACTAGGAACACACACACGGACGATAGATGGGATCCGCACAACCAAGGAGTGAGCTCAAAAAGTGTGACCACAGAAAATGCTCTTGTTGTACGGATGCTAGAGAGATGCTAGCTCGATTGCTCAAATGGGCAAGATACGCTTGTGCACCAACCTATGAGAGAAATGTGCCATCTTCAATCCCAACTATGCGATATATGTGGTGACCAAGATGATATATCGATGCAAAATGGCTCAATGCTATTGCTTACAAGTTCTTTGTTTCTCCTCTTTTGCTTAGAAGTTTTTCTTTCTTTCTCTTTTTTTCACTATGCTTGATGCTCGAGCCAAATATGATATGAGACAAGTATGTAAGATATGCACGGGAGAGACTTATGGCACAATGATGATAGCAAGATTACTACAGTGCACAATAGTGTGGCCCGGCAATTCTCAACTCGCTAGTCTCGATGGGTAAGTGGCGCAAAATGGCTCGGGTTATCAATGCAATAACAAGGAAATGAACTAAGTGTCGTGGAGGTTGTCGGTGTCAAAACCGACACGATGTTTACCCAGGTTCGGGCCCTCTCTATGGAGGTAATACCCTACTTCCTGCTTGATTGATCTTGATGAATATGAAAGTTACAAGAGTTGATCTACCACGAGGTCGTAATGGCTAAACCCTAGAAGTCTAGCCTGTATGACTATGGTAATGAGTATATCCTTTTCGGACTAACACCTCCGGTTTATATAGACACCGGGGGGATCTAGGGTTACATAGAGTCGGTTACATAAGAAGGAATCTTCATAGTTTGGTCGCCAAGCTTGCCTTCCACGCCAAGGAGAGTCCAATCTGGACACAGGTACAGTCTTCGGCCTTCATGTCTTCTCAGCCCATCAGTCCGGCCCATGGATAACAGGTCGGACGCACGAGGACACCTTAGTCCAGGACTCCCTTAGTAGCCCCTGAACCTGGCTTCAATGACGAGGAGTCCGGCGCGCAGATTGTCTTCGGCATTGCAAGGCAGGTTTCCCTTTCCATACTCCAAGATAGTCTTCGGTTGTAATGATTGTATCCGGACTTGTATACACAACTGCAGAGGATATAATATTTCACGAGTCCAATCCGCTGACAACTTTTTGGTAATATGACATCATGCCTGCTCGTCCATTATTTTTGAACCGTTAGCTGGCCCGTCGTCCCACGTCTCAAGACGTGGTTTTATTGGCATGTCTTATCCAAGCGGCGATCGTGTCTCCCTTTTTTAAGGGATTCTTATCAACCCGGACGTGGGTAACTCAACCGTCGCTTGGGTACAACTCCTTGGGAACAAGCTGGTTTCGAGCCCCAGGAGGGGACGTTCGATATTCGCGACCTTTATATAGGGGTTCAGACCTGTCTTTTTCTTTCACGCTTGCTTCTTCCTCAACCCTTGCCACCCCGAGTTCCAACACCCAGGGTCCGAGCGCCACAAGCTCCAATCATGTCCGAATCAAGCCATCAAGGCTGGTGGGTGGCTTCTTCTGTCACGGAGGGAGATATTGCAAAGCTTCAGGCGGCGAGATATCTGACCGCAGAAATCCTTCATCGGCTTCCTGCCGAGCGGCAGGTTATTCCCACCCCTAGATCCAGCGAGAGGGTCGTGTTCGTGTCCCACTTCCTCCACGGGTTAGGGTTTGCACTTAATCCCTTCGTCCGAGGGCTCATGTTCTATTACGGGCTAGATTTTCACGATCTGGCCCCAGATTCTATTCTTCTTATCTCGGCGTTTATCATAACGTGCGAAGCCTTCCTCCGAACTCCTCCGCACTTAGGCTTGTGGCTCAAGACCTTCGATGTGAAGCCGCAAGTGATAGAGGGGGGATATGCAGAGTGCGGTGGTGCCGTAGTGAGCAAGCTTGCTAGCATTGTTTGGCCGGAGGGATCCTTTGCCAAATCTTCCAATTTATGGCAGCAGGGGTGGTTCTATATCACCGAGCCCCGCGGCTCCAAGTGGGCAGCTGCGCCCGCATTTCGATCCAGCCCTCCAATTCAGCATGCATCGTGGATTAATAAGGGTCTGGATTGGGGATCAATGGACGAGGTGCGAGCTTTGCAAAGTCGCATCTGAAGCCTCATTGAGAGGGACATCGATATCGTCAACGTTGTTCAAGTGATGCTAGTGTGCCGGACCCTGCCGTGCCAGCGATGGCCTCTCCGCATGTGGGAGTTCAATCCAAAAGGGCCGCGGACTCTTCAGCATTTCTTCGGCACTACTCACGAAGGAATGTGGATATTATTTTTAGGGAAACGAAAGCAGTGGCCGGACACCACCGAAGATATCGGCTTAGACTACAACCATCCGGACACCCCGGTAAGTACTCGTTCGCCGATCACCTCATAATCAGACACTCAGTGGTACTGACCAAATCATCCTTTTTCACGGCTGGATAAAGAAAGTGGAACGGATCAGGTGTCCGGCTCCCCTTCCCGAAGACTCAGCTAGTCCTTTGTTAACAAGGATGCTGGCCTCGGCACCATACCAGGCGCTGGCAAGGGAGGGTAAAGAGGAGAGCGAGAAGACCCGAGAGGACCTTTGTCTCGGAGGCAAGTCGAATACTGAGTCCGGAGAAATCGACCTTTCCTCACCCGAAGACAGAGGCGAAAAAGGACCCAGTATCCCTTCTCCAAGTAGGAGGAAAAGGGCCGCCTCTGAAGGTGGGGAGGGGCGGTCTCCCAAGAGGGGCAAGATGCCACTGTTGAGCGGCTTGGGTTTGGAAAGTGACGCCGTTGAACAGCTCCAACATGAGGACAAGCCTTCAACCAAGCCGTAAGTGCATCCAGGGCGCTTTAATAGTGTCCCGCTCCTTCGCCGTTTACCGAAGATGTACGTAATGTGTCCGTGCATTTTTACAGGTCGGCACAGAGTTTTTCTGGGCAATCTTCTTCTTCGGGAGGTCTCCCCCCAGAGATGATGGAGAGCGAGACGCCTCCCCCAACCTCCTCGCCCAATGAGGCGGACGACTCTGAAGTGTCATCGCGGAGGGTTTTTCTTGATCAACAAGCCCCGCTGGGGATAAAAGAGGCAGTACCCGAAGGTGGATTTCCGCCCGTCCGGGATGCCGATAATAAAGGCCCCAGACTATCTGGCTCGCGGCCGACGGTGAGTCTGGAGACGCGAGAACGGATTCCTCCAAAGGATGGTTGTGCTCTTAGAGCGGCTTCTGGAGACCCGGAGGATCTAGATATATTGCGAGACCTGTTGCGAAAAGCATCTGTCTCGGGGGAACATCGTACCTTAATGGGTACAATGGTTGAGAAGATTTTGTCCGCGAAGAGCGGATTGAATGAAGCTTTCATGAGCCTGCTAAAAGGCTTTGAGGTTTGTGATATAATGTTTTCCACTATGTTTTATTTGCAAAGACGCACCTGTGTATACGTAGTAGCCCGTGAGACTCGGGTTGGCTTCCACTTGGAAGCGAACGGAGGATCAAAAAGAATTACTCAAGGATTAATCTGATGAACTTGAACACAGGCTGCTTCCCCCTTGGCTACTTCCCGGACTATGGATATTGCCAAGATGCAGCGAACACTACTAGGAAAAGGCCTGCTAGTGGCGCACCTGTTTTGGCTACTAATGGCGCACTACAGGTGCGCCACTAGCATCACGCCATTAGAATTTAATACTAATGGCGCACCAGATACTAATGGCGCACCAGGGAGTGCGCCATTAGTATATCACACGGTGCGCCATTACTATCTGACTTAGTAATGGCGCACCACATAGAAGTGCGCCATTACTAACAATTTTTTTTCAAATTTTTTTCAGAAATTTTTTTTTTCATTTTTTTCTTAATCTCGGGTCACTATGGCTTAATCTTGGGTCAATATGCTTAATCTCAAGTCAAATCGCACTAAGTGGTCAAACTTCCCGGAAGGTCACCCATCCTCACACTACTCCAGCCCGAGCATGCTTAACTTTGCAGTTCTATCCAACCCCAGCACCACCTCACTTAACAGGCACTTGTTGATATATCTATCATATCAATCCTATTAAACCTTGTTGATGTCTACGACTTTGTTCATGTTCGTGAGTATGATGAAATTTTGAAAAATATTTCAAACTTCCCGGTCATATTACGCATCATTTTTTGAAAAAAAATTCCAAAAAAAAAGTTCGAAACCATTTTTTTTCTGTTACTAGCGGCGCACCTAGCAAATGGTGCGCCACTAGTAAGTTTGAAATTTTTTCCATTTTTTCCCCTCTAGATCTTAAAAGCCCCTCGGATGTAACTTTTCGAGTAAATGATTTTTCATATAAAAAACTTTTTAATCCGAGTTCGTATGCAAAAGTTATGCCCATTTTACAAATTCCAGAGAGATTTTGCAAATAAAGTCGAAATTCATATTTGTAAATTGTCCCAACAAGTAGACCACATATCACATGGGAAACTTATGTTCTTTTATTTTTTTGACATTTCCATCATTTTCTTTTATTTTTTCTAAAACTGAAAAGGCGGTCCAGGGGGGGTGCATCCCGCGGAATTTTTGGGCCAAGTTAGTAATGGCGCACCATGGGAGTGGTGTGCCATTACTAGTTCAACTAGTAATGGTGCGCCATTACTAGTTTTAAAAAAAAATTAAAAAAATTAAAAAATTTGAAAAAAATTACTAGTGGCGCACCGTGGATGTGGTGCGCCATTACTAGTTTTAACTAGTAATGGCGCACTATCCACTGGTGCGCCATTACTAGTTTTGAAAAAAATATTGTTACTAGTGGCGCACCGTGGATGTGGTGCGCCATTAGTATTTGGACACTAATGGCGCACCAACACATGATGCGCCATTAGTATATAGTAGTGGTGCGCCACATGTGTGGTGCATCATTAATGTCCATATTATCTATAGCCCTTTTCCTAGTAGTGGAAAGCTTTTTGCGTTATAAGCATGATGCTAAAATATTTATGCTGGCATATGCGTGGCTGTAGATGGTGCCGCCGCCGTTGAAGTACTTTGAGCGGAGCTGGCCCGGGCCAAGGAGCAGGCCCAATGTAGCAATGCGGCTGCCAAGAAGGCATCAGCTGAGTTAAAAGCCGAACAAGCTGCACGACGCCAAGACGAGGAGAAGATATCCATGATGGCGCTTGAACTAGAAAATGCTACTAGCCACTGTGAATTTCTGGAGAAGGAGAATGAAGCCAAAACGGCTGAACTGAACAAGGCCTTACAAGAGGCGAGAGAGGCGCGGTCGGAATCCAGAGCGTCCCATGAGGAGATCCGGCAAGCTGGGGAGATTGCGGCTGGGAAACCCTTTCTGCTACAGACCAAGTTCGGCGATCCAAACTATGCTCAGCTTGACCGAGTGTGGAGTTCTCCAGACGAGTTTTTAGACTTGCCGAAGAGTTCTACCGATGCAGCGCAGTATTATCAAGCGCAAGAGGGGTACGCAACGGAGAAGCTTTTCTGGTCACAGTTTGGCGCATCGAAGCGTCCTCTGTTGCTGAATGAGCAGATGTCCCAATTGGCCAAGCTTCATAGGATATCCAGCGCTGCCATGAAGAACGTCATAATCCGGCTGTGGCCGACCGAGCCTGTTCCGAAGAGTTACTTCGGTGTGGTGCAAAGGCTTGGCGACGCGGTGCCGCGTATCGACGCTGTGAAGCGGTCGACGTGCATTGAGGGTGCACTGATGGCTTTTGCCCGAGTCAAGACATTCTGGGGGAAGATGAAGGCCATCGATATTGCGGCGAAGAGTCCACCCAAGGGCAAGGACCGTCCTGAACCGGAGCATTATTTTGAAGACGTCCTGGAGGCTGCCCGCTTGATAGAGGGTCAGTGCTCGAAAGATATAGTGTTCGAGTGAGGTGTATGAGAATTGTAAAAGACAATTTTATAGTTTAATCTATTTTTATGTTTTGCTCGAAAGCTTGTATTCCTCTTGTGCCGCCGTTTTAATATAATATGAAAGTTTTCCAGTCGTCGGCTTCAGCCCCCTCGTAGGAAGTACGGGGTGTTCAAAAAGGCATTTAATCACTCTTTATCCAACGTCTTGCTCCATGAAGGAGGTGATAATGCGGCGAACCAGGCAATCGGACTATAGGGCGTTAACACTTTCACTTAGCCGTAGGAGTTTTATGGTGGGGTGATACGTCTCCAACGTATCTATAATTTTTGATTGTTCCATGCTATTATATTATCTTTTTTGGATGTTTATGGGCTTTACTAAGCACTTTTATATTATTTTTGGGACTAACCTATTAACCCAGAGCCCAGTGCTAGTTTCTGTTTTTTTCCTTGTTTCAGTGTTTCGCAGAAAAGGAATATCAAACGGAGTCCAGACGGAATGAAACCTTCGGGAGAGTTATTTTTGGAACGGAAGCAATCCAGGAGGCTTGGAGTGTACGTCAGGGAAGCAACAAGGTGGCCACGAGGCAGGGAGGCGCGCCTGCCCCCCCTGGGCGCGCCCCCCACCGTCGTGGGCCCCTCGTGTCTCTCCTGACCGACTTCTTTTGCCTATATGTCCATATACCCTAAAAACTTTGGGGAGCAGAAAAGATCGGGAGTTCCGCCGCCGCAAGCCTCTGTAGCCACCAAAAACCAATCGGGACCATGTTCTGGCACCCTGCCGGAGGGGGGATCCCTCACCGGTGGCCATCTTCATCATCCCGGTGCTCTCCATGACGAGGAGGCAGTAGTTCACCCTCGGAGCTGAGGGTATGTACCAGTAGCTATGTGTTTGATCTCTCTCTCTCGTGTTCTTGATTCGGCACGATCTTGATGTACCGCGAGCTTTGCTATTATAGTTGGATCTTATGATGTCCCCCCCCCCCTATTCTCTTGTAATGGATTGAGTTTTCCCTTTGAAGTTATCTTATCGGATTGAGTCTTTAAGGATTTGAGAACACTTGATGTATGTCTTGCTTGGGATACCCGTGGTGACAATGGGGTATTCTATTGATCCACTTGATGTATGTTTTCGTGATCAACTTGCGGGTTCCGTGACCTTGGGAATCTATGCATAGGGGTTGGCACACGTTTTCGTCTTGACTCTCCGGTAGAAACTTTGGGGCACTCTTTGAAGTACTTTGTGTTGGTTTGAATAGATGAATCTGAGATTGTGTGATGCATATCGTATAATCATACCCACAGATACTTGAGGTGACATTGGAGTATCTAGGTGACATTAGGGTTTTGGTTGATTTGTATCTTAAGGTGTTATTCTAGTACGAACTCTATGATAGATCGAATGGAAAGAATAGCTTTGTGTTATTTTACTACGGACTCTTGAATAGATCGATCAGAAAGGATAACTTTGAGGTGGTTTCGTACCCTACAATAATCTCTTCGTTTGTTCTCCGCTATTAGTGACTTTGGAGTGACTCTTTGTTGCATGTTGAGGGATAGTTATATGATCCAATTATGTTATTATTGTTGAGAGAACTTGCACTAGTGAAAGTATGAACCCTAGGCCTTGTTTCAACGCATTGCTATACCGTTTGTGCTCACTTTTATCATTAGTTACCTTGCTGTTTTTATATTTTCACATTACAAAAACCAATATCTACCATCCATATTGCACTTGTATCACCATCTCTTCGCCGAACTAGTGCACCTATACAATTTACTATTGTATTGGGTGTGTTGGGGACACAAGAGACTCTTTGTTATTTGGTTGCAGGGTTGTTTGAGAGAGACCATCTTCATCCTACGCCTCCCACGGATTGATAAACCTTAGGTCATCCACTTGAGGGAAATTTGCTACTGTCCTACAAACCTCTGCACTTGGAGGCCCAACAACGTCTACAAGGAGAAGGTTGTGTAGTAGACATCAAGCTCTTTTCTGGCGCCGTTGCCGGGGAGGTGAGTGCTTGAAGGTATATCTTTAGATCTTGAAATCGAATCTTTTAGTTTCTTGTTTTATCACTAGTTTAGTTTATAAAATAAAACTACAAAAAATGGAATTGAGTTTGCCTCATGCGCTTCATCTTTTTAATATCTTTCGTGAGTATGATGGAAAGGAAAATTGTGCCAAAGTGTTAGAAGAAGAATGCATTAAAATGTTTGGCACTAAATCTTTGAATGATGAGCATGATTGCAATATTTTTAGTATGAATGAATATCCATGGTACTAATGATGATTGCACTAGTCATGATGAAAATATCTCTTACAAGCATGTCGATTTTTGTGGACTGCATAGAGTTTGCAAATACATACCAAAAAGGGAAGATAGATTTTGTAAGAGGCACAAGTACTTAGAAACTAAATGGTTGCAAGAGAGGCTAAATGTTAGTGCTGAAAATTTAAAATATCTTAGCCATACTTGTGAACTTTGCAATGAACATGGTCATTTAAATATCAAATGCAAATTGTTTCATGATCGAATCGTGTACAAAAATTGTGATGACTTGATTTCCCTTGCACATCATAATGAACTTAGTTTGCTTTTGGGTTATGAAGAAATGAAACGTCAAACTAAGCATATTCCAGAATATAACCTTGAGAAATTCCTCGATATTGATCTAGAAGAAATTTATATGTATTGTGCGGTGAATTGTATTGAAAATCCTTATATTGCCAATTACATAAAGAAAAGAAAACAAATAGAATATGAAGAGAATACTAACGAAAGGGAAGAGACTTCCCAATATTATCCTATTATTTCTTATGATGAATCAGGTAACGAGGAGGAGCCTTCTATTCAACCAATCTCATTAATAAGGAGCTCCAAAAAGAGGATTCAACCCACACATGATGTGAAGAAGAAAAAGAAAAGACAGAGAAGCAAAGGTAGAAAGGTATCTCTCCCAAATTATGTTGCTCCTATTACTCATTGTGATGATGATAATTGCTATACTATTGGTGCTATCCATACTATTAATGATGAGAGTGATTATGCTTATGATATGAAAAGGCCCAAGCTTGGGGATGCTATGTTTGATGAGAATGACATGTTTGAGAATATATTTGCTGCAATTAATGTTTGTCCCAAGCTTGGGGATGCTATGTTTAATGAAGATGATATTTTTAGCCTCCCAAGTTTTGATGAGCAAATTTATTATGATGATAGCATGCCTCCTATTTATGATGATTATTGTGATGACACTTATGCTATAAAGAGTAGTGATGATTATATTTATAAAACTTGTCATGATTATGATTACCCCTTTTCTTAACATTACTCTTTTAATGTGGAAACAATTTATAGTATTCGGGTTTCTTATGATTCTCCCACTATTCCGAATGAGAAGAATTTTGCTTATGTGGAGAGTCGTAAATTTTCTATGCTTGTAGATCATAAAAAGAATGCTTTAGGTGCCGGTTATATTGTTGAATTCATTCATGATGCTACTGAAAATTATTATGAGGGAGGAATATATGCTTGTAGGAATTGCAATAATATCAAGTTTCCTCTCTATGTGCTTAAAGTTTTGAAGTTATGCTTGTTTTGCCTTCCTATGCTAGTTGATTATTGTTCCCATAAGTTGTTTGCTCACAAAATCCCTATGCATAGGAAGTGGGTTAGACTTAAATGTGCTAGTCATATTCTTCATGATGCTCTCTTTATGTTCCAATTCTTATCTTTTAGGTGAGCATCATTGAAATCATCATGCCTAGCTAGGGGCGTTAATCGTTAGCGCTTGTTGGGAGGCAACCCAATTTTATTTTAGTTTCTTGCTTTTTGGTTCTGTTTAGTAATAAATTTTTGATCTAGCCTCTGGTTATATGTAGTTTTATGTTTTAATTAGTGTTTGTGCCAAGTAAGACCTATAGGATCTTCTTGGATGATAGTTATTTGATCTTGCTGAAAATTCCAGAAACTTTCTGTTCACAAAAACAATTGTTTAAAATCACCAGAACGTGATAAAATACTGATTCAAATTGAAGAAGACCAATAATCAAATTATCTAGGTCGTCCTATTTTGGTAGAAGTTTTTTAGTTCCAGAAGTTTGCGTTAGTTACATATTACTATAGACTGTTCTGTTTTTGACAGATTCTGTTTTTCGTGTGTTGTTTGCTTATTTTGATGAATCTATGGCTAGTAAAATAGTTTATAAACCATAGAGAAGTTGGAATACAGTAGATTTAACACCAATACAAATAAATAATGAGTTCATTACAGTACCTTGAAGTGGTGTTTTGTTTTCTTTCGCTAACGGAGCTCACGAGATTTTCTATTAAGTTTTGTGTTGTGAAGTTTTCATGTTTTGGGTAAAGATTCGATGGACTATGGAATAAGGAGTGGCAAGAGCCTAAGCTTGGGGATTCCCAAGGCACCCCAAGGTAATATTCAAGGACAACCAAGAGCCTAAGCTTGGGGATGCCCCAGATGGCATCCCCTCTTTCGTCTTCGTTCATCGGTAACTTTACTTGGAGCTATATTTTTATTCACCACATGATATGTGTTTTGCTTGGAGCGTCATTTTATTTTCTTTTGTTTTGCTTGCTGTTTGAATAAAATATCAAGATCTGAAATTCTTAAATGTTAGAGAGTCTTCACATAGTTACATAACTAGCGGGGTGACCTGCACATTTGCGCGGCTAGATTTACTCTATGCAATCATTGGTGTTTTGTTCTTGTTCTGGTTGTTAGGTTCACAGAGAACTATTTTTTAAGCATATTAGTTGTTACATCTGCATTGATGTATGGAAATCATGGGTAAAATATACATCTTTTCCTTTGAACTTAATTTAAGAATAAAAAATGTACATTTCAAGTCTTATTGTTTGGTTATATTTGTCATCAGTTCATCTATTAGTATTTGCACAATGGCCAAATGTGAGATGTTGGATGATTTAATTTCATCTCCTATTTATCAGTAATATTGTACCCAATATATGGGTAACGAATATAAATGATTGGTCCCTGGCCTAAATCTCCATATTCAATGCTTATCATTTTTGTTAGAAACATCATCATGATAGATGCATGACTGAGCCTGCCCCGAAAAACACTCAGTTCTCACCCCAGTCTACTTTGTATATGCTCTTCGTCCTTGATTTTTTTATGTTCACACATATAACCTATTCAGAAACTTTCTACCATGAATTAAAGATAAAAACTCATGGATCATAAGATGGTACATAAAGATTGTGTTTTCTGGTCTATCTCTTAATAAACAGACATTGTGGGAATTACGCTACTCGATTAGGACAATATACCATGTTGGATGCATCAACGTGAGGTCATCTTACTCTAGCCCTCTTTGTTAGTGAGCCATCTAAACAAATGAAATTATTGGTATGTTTTTATATATTGAAAATGCTGAAAATTTTGTTCCCACTCACTCACCTAACAGTTTGGTTTGCATGAGTTATATTTTATTAAATGACATTGAGGTTGCTAGCATTGTTTTAAACTTTATAGTAATTTTATTTTTTGAGTTATATCAGTCCCCTCGTGTTCCTTGTGTTTGAGTCCCGCGGTGAGTTAAATGTTTAGTTTTGGTTGTCATGTGTATATAGGGGGACTTCGTGGCTGTCACATGCAGGGGCGGAGCTACGTACAGCTAGCCGGTGTCACCGGCACCGGGTGCAATTTGTACATACTCATTGGTTTAGTGTGTAGGTCATTGAATTTTTTGATATGTAGGCATGTGTTCTTCTGTGTGGACACCGGATAATTTTAAGTCTGGATCCGCCCCTGCTCACATGGAAAATACTATGAGAAATATATTACGTATCGGTCCAATTTTCATCTCCGCCAATTATAGTGGCTTCTTGTAATACATTGCATGTGCGTTGCAACAGGAGAAAAAATCATTGCACTCCTTAACCATGTATGCATGGCCTAAAACATGTCCTTATTTGATTTATGACTCACATCGCTTATTTCCAACATGATAACCTAGAAACATGCATGGTGCTATATTACTGTCACTGCATTAAAAGAAAATAAAAAGTGCAACCCTATCAGCAAGCAAGTTAGTGAAAATAATAGCCATTCCAAACATGACGAAGAAAATAAAAGTAAATAAAGTAATTTATTATAACATGGCTTCATATTGTGAACAGCGCAGGAAACATGTTGTTAATATTCTATAAATCTGCATGTGAAATACATAGTTAAAAAGTTGTTGCCTGAGAATATTGAAATATAGTACATATATGCTATTATAGCGCAGAGTGAAATCACCACAAATAACCGAATTTGAAACATCAAAGTGTACTAACCAAAACGTCAGGCTGTTCAATCTTTCTTCTGCAAAGTAGAACCTTATTATCGTTGCAGCAGCAAATAGTGCAAACAGGCACATCGGTAAGGCTGGTGGGATCCGGTCGCCCAGGCATGGATGGACGTCAGACCGCCGCCATGTCGTCCATGGCCTCCAAGGTAGAACATACTTCTGAATTAAATTTGCCAAGGTCTTGGCATTCCTGTCAAGTCTATTCTTTGGTGTCGTTTCAGAACATCCTTGTTAGGTTTGTGCACTGGATTCTAGTTTTCATGCACATGCACACGCACGCACACACACACACACACACACACTCAGAATTGCATCTTTTACTAACACCAAATCTGCCAGGAAGGAGTAATTTAGAGGAAAAAGTCTAGTAATAGGTAACACTTAATACTGAAAGAAAACTGATCTTGGATAACAATTTCATTAGGAAACGTAGCTTCCAGTGTTGCAGTTTATGATTGCAATGCTTGAATGCCAATTCGATGCTGAAAAAAATTGTTCGCTGAACATACCTTAGTTGTTACTCATTCAGAAAAATATTGGAGGCCATGTCCACCAGCTCCCTGTCCTAGCCGTTGATGTGCGCCACACCAAGATGTTTGATCTCGAGTGCATGGTTGTGGCCGCCCGGAACCATGGCGACAATAGCCAATCCAACGATGATGTAGTTTTTGATCGGGTTGTTACAGAGGGAGGCAAGCTATAGTTATGATAGGGAGGGAAGTAGCAGATTGAACTCGTCCAGGGAACAGCTTGGAGGCTAGGAGCCTGGACTGCAGGAGCGGCGGCACTTGTCTCTTCTCGTAGGTCTCCGTCCATTGCAACACCAGCCGGACGCTGAAGTTACTCGCCACTGGAGGTCACAACTGAACCTCCCCCACATCCTACCTGCAGGCAGCCGGAACTTGCGTTTGCCGGTGTCCTTGTCAGAGCTGCAGCCTCGTTTGCCACTTCTCGATCCCGAGGGGACAGCACGGCCACGGCAGCGCGGAGCGCCTCGCCTCCATCACCCATCACTTCGATCTTTCTCCTGTAAACCTAGAAATTATGTAGCGATGAAAGAGCAATAGAACAGTACCTTTTAGATAGAAAAAAAATTCATTGGTTGGCACCTCCGAACAATTTCATGGGTACGATGTTTCCATTGCTTTTAGGAAAGATCTTCTCTTTCGCTCAGAAGAAAAGGAAAGAGTTTCTCCGTGTCATAGTAGCATATAGCCTTGATTTTTTTAGGATCCTCAATGGACGTGATTTTCTTTTTCATCATAGATACGTGTACGTGACAGATCTCAGTTGTGCAACGTAATATATGCCTTGATACAAATATTTGTATGTAACGATGTATCTTTAAATCTCAGCCGTTTAGATCAAAAAGTTAAAGGTCGAGATAAATTAATCTGTGTGGATTAACGTGATGGCTTGTTTGTCGTAATAATAGAAGATTATTCAACTACTCATTGATCTTCACTTATATCTTTCGGAGTAGTTTTTCATTTGCTCTAGTGCTTCACTTATATCCTTTTAGAGTACGGTGGTAGTTTTATTTTGAAGAAATGGATGAACTCTCATGCTTCACTTATATTATTTTGAGAGTCTTTAGAACAGCATGGTAATTTGCTTTGGTTATGAATTTAGTCCTAATATGATGGGCATCCAAGATGGTAATAAAAACTTTCATATAAAGTGCATTGAATACTATGAGAAGTTTGATATTTGATGATTGTTTTGAGATATGAAGATGGTGATATTAGAGTCATGCTAGTGGAGTAGTTGTGCATTTGAGAAATACTTGTGTTAAAGTTTGTGATTCCCGTAGCATGCACGTATGGTGAACCGTTATGTGATGAAGTCGGAGCATGATTTATTTATTGATTGTCTTCCTTATGAGTGGCGGTCGGGGACGAGCGATGGTCTTTTCCTACCAATATATCCCCCTAGGAGCATGCGCGTAGTACTTTGTTTCGATAACTAATAGATTTTTGCAATAAGTATGTGAGTTCTTTATGACTAATGTTGAGTCCATGGATTATACGCACTCTCACCCTTCCACCATTGCTAGCCTCTCTAATACCGCGCACCTTTCGCCGGTATCATACACCCACCATATGGACGAGACTTGCCTGCTCCCTTCCCATGCTCCCATCCGTACTCCCGCATACGTGGCTTGATTTGATTGGAAGAAAATAAGGCCCGGCCCCACCCCCTGAAAATCAGGGGGGGAGATGATTAGATTAGAAAAGAAAAAGGGAAAAGAACAGCCGTAGGATGAAGTGGGAGCACGGATGGGAGCATGGAGAGGGAGCGGGCAAGCCGGATCCCCAACCATATACCTTCCTCAAAACAGCCACCATACCTACCTATTATGGCATTTCCATAGCCATTCCGAGATATATTGTCATGCAACTTTCCACCGTCCGTTTATTATGACACGCTCCATCATTGTCATATTGCTTTGCATGATCATGTAGTTGACATCATATTTGTGACAAATCCACCGTTCATAATTCTTTCATACATGTCACTCATGAGTCATTGCACATCCCGGTACACCGCCGGAGGCATTCATATAGAGTCATATTCTGTTCTAAGTATCGAGTTGTAATTCTTGAGTTGTAAGTAAATAAAAGTGTGATGATCATCATTATTAGAGCATTGTCCCAGTGAGGAAAGGATGATAGAGACTATGATTCCCCCACAAGTCGGGAGACTCCGGACTAAAAAAAAGAGGCCATAAAAAAGAGAAAAGGCCCAAACAAAAAAATGAGAGAAAAATAGAGAAGGGACAATGCTACTATCCTTTTACCACACTTGTGCTTCAAAGTAGCACCATGATCTTCATGAGAGAGTCTCCTATGTTGTCACTTTCATATACTAGTTGGAATTTTTTATTATAGAACTTGGTTTGTATATTCCAATGATGGGCTTCCTCAAAATGCCCTAGGTCTTCATGAGCAAGCGAGTTGGATGCACACCCACTTGGTTTTTTTTGTTGAGCTTTCATACACTTATAGCTCTAGTGCATCCGTTGCATGGCAATCCCTACTCACTCACATTGATATCTATTGATGGGCATCTCCATAGCCCGTTGATACGCCTAGTTGATGTGAGACTACCTTCTCCTTTTTGTCTTCTCCACAACCACCATTCTATTCCACCTATAGTGTTATGTCCATGGCTCAGGCTCATGTATTGCGTGAAGGTTGAAAAATTTTGAGAATATCAAAAGTATGAAACAAATGCTTGGCTTGTCATCGAGGTTGTGCATGATTTAAATATTTTGTGTGGTGAAGATAGAGTATAGCCAGACTATATGATTTTGTAGGGATAGCTTTCTTTGACCATGTTATTTTGAGAAGACATGATTGCTTTGTTAGTATGCTTGAAGTATTATTATTTTATGTCAATACTAAACTTTTATCTTGAATCTTTCGGATCTGAACATTCATGCCACAATAAAGAAAATTACATTGAGAAATATGTTAGGTATCATTCCACATCAAAAATTCTATTTTTATCATTTACCTACTCGAGGACGAGCAGAAATTAAGCTTGGGGATCCTGATACGTCTCCAACGTATCTATAATTTTTGATTGTTCCATGCTATTATATTATCTGTTTTGGATGTTTATGGGCTTTACTAAGCACTTTTATATTATTTTTGGGACTAACCTATTAACCCAGAGCCCAGTGTCAGTTTCTGTTTTTGTCCTTGTTTCAGTGTTTCGCAGAAAAGGAATATCAAACGGAGTCCAAACGGAATGAAACCTTCGGGAGAGTTATTTTTGGAACGGAAGCAATCCAGGAGGCTTGGAGTGTATGTCAGGGAAACAACGAGGTGGCCATGAGGCAGGGAGGCGCGCCCCCCACCCTCGTGGGCCCCTCGTGGCTCTCCTGACCGACTTCTTTCGCCTATATATGTCCATATACCCTAAAAACTTCGGGGAACAGAATAGATCGGGAGTTCCGCCACCGCAAGCCTCTGTAGCCACCAAAAACCAATTGGGACCCTGTTCTGGCACCCTGCCGGAGGGGGGATCCCTCACCGGTGGCCATCTTCATCATCCCGGTGCTCTCCATGACGAGGAGGGAGTAGTTCACCCTCGGGGCTGAGGGTATGTACCAGTAGCTATGTGTTTGATCTCTCTCTCTCGTGTTCTTGATTCGGCACAATCTTGATGTACCGCGAGCTTTGCTATTATAGTTGGATCTTATGATGTTTCTCCCCCTCTATTCTCTTGTAATGGATTGAGTTTTCCCTTTGAAATTATCTTATCGGATTGAGTCTTTAAGGATTTGAGAACACTTGATGTATGTCTTGCGTGTCATACCTGTCGAGGGGATGGACCCCGGGCAGGCAACGGAACCTGGATCCCCTTCAAAAAACAACGGGGCTGGCACCGCCCCTCAACACCGGCACGCGCTTGGCCGGGTCGCCCGACCCAGCTAAGCCCCGCAAGCCGGCCAGACTAGCCGACCCGGCAAGCCACGTCGACTCGGCCTCAACAACTAGCGCAAGACAGCCGAACCCGGCACGACCAAAGCCTCCTCAACAAGCCAGCGCCACCCATGGCGTGCTACGCAATCCAGCCGCGGGTCAACTCCCGTCCCATCTAGGCTGTATGATGGGGACGAGACTTCAATCAATGATGACCGAGGCAACGGTGCCCCGCCCATGCCTTTGGTCAGCAGGAACGTGGCAACAGTGCCCCTCACCTACCCGCTGACCAGGGCCGGCGTGGCTACAGTGCCCCCGCCCTCACCGCTGACGAAAGCAAGCGGCAACCTGACGGAGAGCACTGTACGTGACTCAACTCGGCCACGCCCTGACGAACGACAAGTCGGTGCACCGTCCCCCTTGGCTTGCGTGGCCCGCACGTAGGGGAACCCGGCGAGCCACAAGCCCTCATCGGGACAGCCCGGGTCCCCGGACATCGACAATACGGACCCACCGACTTGTAACATTACCTTTGTACCCTCGGGGGGTTGGACTATAAAACCCCCCGGGAGCCCACGATCATTTGAGGGGCGAGCGAGAGGACTAGCCACAAAACAGCAACACCGGAGAGAAGGAGCAGCCCAAGCCTTGGCCAGCTTCCTTCCTCCTCCATACAGCTCCAGGAGCAACATTGTACTATCGATCATCCAACTACACTCGGCAGGACTAGGGGTATTATCTCTCCGGAGAGCCCCGAACCTGGGTATGTCCGGCGTCCCGCGCCCGCTCATGCCAACCTCGCCTCTGGAGTCCACCAGCGCCCTCGAGCCTCCTCCTCTCTTTAGCCATCCCTTGGCATCTGTCGTGCGCCCACCACGACAGCTGGCGCCCACCGTGGGGCAGCTCGAGGAGCTGGCCGGGAGCATGCTTCAGATGGGCCCTTCTCCTACACCGACGAATCCGTCGCGCTGGCGGACGACGTCGTCAGCGCGCTTGCCGCCTCCTTCGCCGCGCTGCGCATCTCCGATGCGTTCGCGGCCGACGAGTACCCCAGCGAGGTGCTCAGCTACTCCGACTCTCCCCTCTCCCTCGGCGGCGGCGTTTCCGCCGGGGCAATGGACGTACTTGTGGAGGTCTTCGTCACCGACGACGGCACCTCCTCCTCGTCGACCAAGACGAGGAAGGCTGCCGAAGCCAGGGCCGCAGCGGATCGGATTGAGCCGTCCGATCCGTTGCGCACCGTGATGCAGATCCTCCGCACCCCCATCGGCACCGGCGTTGACGCCACCAACGTCGCTGAGGCCCGAACCCAGCTCGAGGAAAGGCGCCAGCAGATGCTGGACCTATCTGAGACGCTCGCCGCCACTCAGCGTCGTCTGGACGCCACTCAGCTGGAGCGCGACGCCGCCTACAGATTCACGCCCTCCGTGGCCGAGCCAAGCCGGGTCGCCGATGTGCGGTGAGGAGCGATCGGCCGGGCCCTCGGCGCCGTCCCAACCGTCTACGAGACCCCAGCGAAGAACATGCGCGCTGCACAGGCGGCCGGAGCCGGCCTGGACCAGCTCGCGGGTGAGGACCTGAAAGAGCGAATCCGGCGGATGCGTGAACTCCTCCACGCCACCAACACCCAGCAGGACCGCCTCAACCAACTCGCCAAGCCGGCGGGATCCGGCTCCGCCCGCCTTGGCGGGCCCGGCGAACTTCTGCACACCGCTTCCTCGCCACCCGGTGAGTCGCACTCCGGCCGAGTCCGGACTCGGCGCGACCCGGCCGCTATAGCCGCAGGCGGATTGGGCGACGAGCCCGTCCTAGATATCCAGCGCGGACCCGGCCAGCATGGCCGGCGTCCGGCTCCAACCGACCCGGCCCCCCGTGGCCTGGCCGCAAGTTGACTCGGCCCGCGCGCCATCGACGATGCCGACGCTCGCCACCGCCTCGATCAGCTCGCTCGCTCCCTGGAGGTGGAGGAGAGCGGCGCTATCGGGCCGGCGTGCTTCGGCCCGCGCATCCGGGAGGAGCCCTTCCCCAAAGGATTCATGCTCCCCCGCGACACCCCCAAGTACAACGGGACGGTGAAGCCAGAAGACTGGCTCACCGACTACACCACGGCCATTGGCATCACCGGTGCCAATCGTCGTCTCGCCGTGCGCTACGCACCGCTCATGCTCCAAGGGTCGGCCCGCACGTGGTTGAACAGCCTGCCGATGGGCAGCATCAATACGTGGGTGGATTTCGAGGAAGCCTTCGTCCGCAACTTCACGGGGACCTACAAGCGACCCGGCCTCCCTAGCCAGCTCGCCATGTGCGTGCAAGGGCCTACGGAGACCGGTCGCGAGTACCTCGCACACTGGACCGAGCTCCGGAACAGCTGCGAGGGCGTCCATGAAGTCCAGGCGATCCAGTACTTTATCAGCGGGTGCCGAGACGGCACCCTCCTCAAGCACAAGCTCTTACGCTCCGAGCCGGCCACCATGCCCGCGCTCATGGTGACGGCAGACAAGTACGCCAACGCCGACTCCGCCATGAAGATCCAGGTGGCGCTGGATGAAGCCGGCAAGGCGAAGCCGGTTCCCCCTCCAAAGCCGGCCGGCGAAAGTAGCCGGCAGCAGCATCAACAGAACAACAAGCGCAAGGCCGACCAGCCGGCGCCGCGTCACGACAACCGGCTCGTCGCGGCCACCGAGCCCGCGGCGGACCCGGCGGCAAAGCGCCGGCAAACCGGTAAGACGGCATGGCAACCCGCCATGAGCTTCGAGCAGATGCTCGACGCCCCCTGCAAGCACCACAGCGGCGCAAGACCCTCCACGCACACGCTTCAGCAGTGCGCCATCACCAAGCGCATCATGAGGGGCGACGTCCCGCCCCTCCGGCTCCGGCTCCAGGCGCGGGACAGCCGCCTCCGCCTCCACCGCCGCCTCCAGCTGGCGGCGCGATGCGCGACGACGCCTACCCGGACCAGAGCGCGGCCTACGTCGTCTTCAATAGCCTCGGTGACGACAAGCACAACGAGCGCCTCCTTCGGTAGGAGGTGAACACCGTCGTCCCGGCCAAGCCAGAGTTCATGCATTGGTCGGATCGCCCGATCACCTGGACCAGGGAGGATCACCCGGCAGTCATGCCGAGCCCGGGTGGTTACGCCCTCGTCCTCAACCCCACCATCGTCGCGCGGCGCACATGCAAGTTCTCCCGAGTCCTCATCGATGGCGGCAGCAGCATCAACATCCTCTACCGCGACACGATGACCAAGCTCGGCCTCAAGGCCGAGGACCTGGAGCCAACCCGAACGATCTTCCATGGCATCGTGCCTGGCCTCTCCTGCTCCCCCATTGGCCGGGTCCGGCTAGATGTCCTGTTCGGTGACAGCAGCCACTTCTAGCGTGAACCGATCTGGTTCGAGGTGGTGGACCTGTCCAGCGCGTATCACGCGCTCGCCAAGTTCATGGCGGTTCCCCACTACGCGTACCTGAAGATGAAGATGCCGGGTCCCAGGGGCCTCATCACCATCACTGGCGATTACCGCAAGTCCCTGGAGTGTGCCCGAGATGGCGCCAAGTTGGCCGAGTCGCTGGTCATTGCCGAGGAGCGGCGCCAGCTCGACCGGATCGTCGCCCTGGCAAGCGAGGTCTCCGCCGCGTCGATCCCGACCCCGGACCCGGCCGATGAGGCCGCCTTCAAGCCCTCCAAGGAGACCAAGAAAGTGAAGCTCAACACAGAAGACCTCAGCTGCAGCAAGTACGTTGTCATAGGCACCCGCTTCGACAGCAAATAGGAAGGCAAGCTCGTCGACTTCCTCCGTGAGAATCGGGATATCTTCGCATGGACCCCCAAGGACATGCCGGGTATCCTGAGGAAGTACGCCGAGCACAAAGTTCACGTCCGCAAGGACGCCAAGCCTGTCCATCAACCCCTACGACGATTTTCCGAAGAGAAGAGAAGAACCATTGGCGAAGAGGTCGCCAAGCTTTTGGCGGCCGGCTTCATAATGGAAGTGTTTCACCCCGAGTGGCTGGCCAATCCAGTCCTCGTCCTGAAGAAGAACAAGACCTGGCGCATGTGTATCGACTACACTAGCCTCAACAAGGCCTGTCCCAAGGATCCGTTCGCCCTCCCGCGGATCGACCAAGTCATCGACTCGACCGCCGGGTCTGAGCTCCTGTCCTTCCTGGACGCTTACTCCGGCTGCCACCAGATCAAGCTGGACCCGGCCGATGCCCTAAAGACGTCCTTCATCATGCCCTTTGGGGCGTATTGCTACATCACCATGTCGTTCGGCTTGAAGAACGCCGGCGCCACCTTCCAGCGCTGCATGCATAAATGCCTGCTGCCGCAACTCGGCCGCAATATCCACGTATACGTGGACGACATCGTGGTGAAGACCAAGCAGCACCTCACGCTCCTCGTCGATTTGAAGGAAACCTTCGCCAACCTCCGCGAATACAAGGTCAAGCTTAACCCGAAAAAATGCGTCTTCGGCGTCTCGGCCGGAAAGCTACTCGGCTTCCTCGTCTCGGAACGCGGCATTGAGGCGAACCCGGAGAAGATCAAGGCCATCGAGCGCATGCGCAAGCCGGCTTGGCTGCGCGATGTCTAGAAGTTCACTGGATGCTTGGCCTCGGTCAACCGGTTTCTAAGCCGGCTGGGCGAGAGGGCGCTACCCCTGTACCAGCTGATGAAGAAGACGAGCCCGTTTGAATGGAACGGCAAGGCAGACGAGGCCTTCCAAGACCTCAAGCGCATGCTCTCCACCGCACCAGTCCTGGCCGCGCCGACCGACAAGGAGCCGCTGTTGCTCTACATAGCCGCGACCTTGCGGGCGGTCAGCACGGTGCTGGTGGTCGAGCGACTAGAGAAGGGCAAGATCCATGCCGTCCAGCGCCCAGTCTACTACCTGAGCGAGGTGCTCTCCATCTCCAAGCAGAACTACCCGCACTACCAGAAGATGTGTTACGGCGTGTACTTCACCGCCAAGAAGCTGAAGCAGTATTTCCAAGAGCACGTTGTCACCATGGTCAGGACGGCGCCTATCGGAGAAATCATCGGGTGCCGGGATGCCTCTGGCCGGGTTGCCAAGTGGGCGATCCAGCTAGCCGGCCACACCATCCTTTACGAGCCCCGCACCGCGATCAAGTCTCAAGCCCTGGCCGACTTCCTCGTCGACTGGACCGAGACCCAGTACTTGCCGCCGCCTCCCGACTCGACGCATTGGCGCATGCACTTCGACGGGTCCAAGATGCGACTCGGCTTGGGGGTCGGCATCGTACTGTCGTCCCCGAAGGGCGACCGGCTCCGCTACGCGCTCCAGATCCACTTTGCCGCCTCCAACAACGTCGCCGAATACGAAGCCCTTGTGCACGGCCTCCGGCTTGACAAGGAACTCGGCATCCGGCGCATCCTGTGCTACGGCGACTCGGACCTGGTGGTGCAGCAGTGCTCCGGCGAATGGGACGCCCGCGACTCCAACATGGCAAGCTACCGCTTCCTCGTCCAGAAGCTGTCCGGATCCTTCGAGGGCTGCGAGTTCCTCCACATCCCGCGCGTGGAGAACGAAGCAGCCGACACCCTCGCCAAGATCGCCTCGTCACGACAAGCCATCCCGTCCGACGTCTCCCTCGATCACCTGCGCAAGATGCCCGTCAAGCCATCGCCGGACTCCGAGTCCATCCACGTTCCAGACGACCCGGCCGCACCTCAACCCGGCCCGGGGACTGCTGAACCTGGCCCAGGGGCTGCGCAGCTCGACCTGGCCACCATCATCCCGGACCCGGCCGGCGCCATCCCCGACCTGGGGGCTGCCGACTCGGAACCCACCCTGGTGGCCGTCTTCGCCATGGTTACGGCTCCATCTTGGGCCCTCAGAATATCAGAATTTTTGGAGAACGGGGTTCTCCCCATGGACGAGACCGAAGCTCGGCAAGTGCAGCGTCGGGCGTCCGCCTACAACATCATCAACAACGAGCTCGTCAAGCGCAGCTCCACCAGCGTGTTCCAGCGCTGCGTCAAGCAGGAACGGGGCATCGACATCCTCCTCGACATACATCAGGGCGAGTGTGGGCACCACGCCGCATCATGATCCCTGGTGGCCAAGGCGTTCTGCCACGGTTTCTACTAGCCCACGGCCCTCCAAGATGTCGAGTCGCTCGTCCTCAAGTGTTAGGGATGCCAGCGCTTCAGCAAATGCAGCCACCAGCCGGCGTCAGCACTCCGCACTATACCAATCGCCTGGCCCTTCGCGGTCTGGGGACTCGACATGGTGGGACCCTTCAAAACCGCTCGAGGCGGCATGACGCACTTGCTGGTGGCAGTGGACAAATTCACCAAGTGGATCGAGGCAAGACCAATCAAGAAGCTGGACGGGCCAACAGCCGTCCGGTTCATCAAGGACATAGCGGTGCGCTACGGCATGCCGAACAGCATCATCACCGACAAGGGCACCAACTTCGCCAAGTGCACGCTCGAGCAATACTGCTCCGTCTCAGGCATCCGCCTCAACCTGGCCTCCGTTGCGCATCCGCAGTCCAACGGGCAGGTCGAGCGGGCCAATGGACTCATCATGTCCGGCGTCAAGCCACGACTCGTCGAGCCACTCATCCGCTCACCCGGCAGCTGGCTTGACGAGTTGCCAGCCGTTCTCTGGAGTCTACGCACCACGCCGAATCGGTCGACCGGGTTCACCCCGTTCTTCCTCGTCCACGAAGCCGAAGCCGTCATCCCGACCGACGTCGAGTTCGACTCGCCGCGCGTCGCGATGTACACCAAAGCCGATGCCAGAGAAGCCCGCGAAGATGGCGTCGACCTACTCGAAGAAGCACCCCTCCTGGCGCTCAGTCGCTCGGCCATCTACCAGCAAGGCATGAGGCACTACCACAGCAAGAAGATCAAGCCCATCGTGCTCCGCGAGGGCGACCTCGTCCTCCGACTCGTCCAAGAGCAGGCAGGCCAGCACAAGCTGCCCCTCCATGGGAGGGCCCATTCATCGTGAGCAGGGCCTTGCGCGACCGCAACGCCTACTACCTCATCGACGCACGAAAGTCAAGGAAGCGCAAGAAGGACACCGCCGGTGAAGAAACGACCCGGTCATGGAACACGGAACTCCTCCGCCCGTTTTACAGTTAGCCGCACGAGCGTATGTATCATCGCCTTTTGTGAACGCATGAAACCATGGGGTCCCCGAACGAATCTCGGGGGGCTGCCTTTTATTAACCAATTTATTGTGTCCCTATTTCCTTGCATCACTATACCACTGAACCCGGCCACCGGTCCGACTCGCTCGACCCGGGGGCTCGGGGGCTGGCCGGCTCGGTCGCCACACCGCCGCCTTACTTGGTGATTCCTGATAAAGTTAGGATGCCACGGTCCCCCACTTCGCCCTAAAGCCACAGATCCAGCTTTGGCTGTCAGCTGGCAAGCACAACGGGCCAAAACTCCTTTACGCTTCATACACTAAGTCAAAGGCTGCCGGGTCGATCAACCCGGCCCACCATTCATCAAATGAACAGCCACACGACCGGCTGCTCGCCAACCGGCTTCGCCGGATTGCCGCAAGCCGGCCCAGTGGGTGCTTCGCTCGCGCTCAACGTTTCGAGCGACCCAAGTCCTGCGCGCTCCTCTCAAAGAACCAAACTCCTTGTCACGGACCGGAGCCTTGGCCGTCTGACTCGCGGGGGGGGTTGAGAAAGGAAAAGCGCATGAAATCGGTCCAAAAAATGGAAGGCAAAAAAGCAAAAGCACCCACGACATCTACACAAGTACTTAAGAAAAGGCCGACGGCCCGAGTTCATTACACCCTAAAACCCCCAGTGGGTGGGTGGACCTGCTATTTAACAGATTTTACACAAAGTGTCTCAGGCATCTCCAGCGCCGCGTCGCGACATCGACGGCTCTCCCCTGGCGGCCTCCGGGTCTAGCGAGGTGCCGGTGTCCTCCTCAGCACCCGCGTCGCTTTAGACGCCCGTCTCCTCCGAGCTCCCCTCCGGATTGTGGAGGAGCAAGCCGTAGTCGTCGCCGTCCACGGCCCTGCCGTCTTCCATCCGCTCCGGATGTAGCTGGCCCGGGAGGCGATCCGGCCGGCTTGCTCCTGCAAGAGCTGCTCCGAACCGGCCCGCTGGCCCATCAACGTGTCCAGCTACAGGTCCGGATGCCAGGACAGCGCGAACCAGAGCGCCATCTCAGCACCGGCACGAGCGGCTGAGACGCCCACTCGCCAAGCCAGTCCGGCCCCATCTCCAACCAACGCGCCAGGCACGAGAAGCTGCTCGGTTGGACGAAGTCCAGCCATAGGGCCGCCGTCATTGCGGTGCCGGCCTGGGACAGCCGCCCCAACTGCGTTCCCAGGACCTGCAGGCAGGCCTCAGCGGCGGCGATGATCTCCGGGAAGGTCCAGGCCACCCGCGGGTCCGTCCCGGACCCAACGACATCGGTCGGGTCGCGTTGATAGCGGACGGCTTCCTCCGCCAGCCGCTGCGTCTCTGGGAAGGCCCCTGCCGCAAAGGAAGAAGCAAGTTAGAAGAAGAACAACAAGGAAGAAAGGCCAGATCCCGACCCGGCAAACGACAAGAAAAAGCACTTACTGGAGAAGGACTCTTCCAGGTGCCATGCCTCAAGCAACGTACCACACCGCTCCCGCTCGATGGCGCGGTCGCGCTCCTCGAGCGCCTTCTCCAGATCGGCCGCCTTGGCAAGGGCCGCCTTCAGCTCGGCGTCCTTGTCTTCGGCCGCCTTCTCGGCCGCCTCGCGGCAACGGGCCTCGTCCTGGAGCCGGCCCTTGTCGTCGGCCAGCTGGCCGCGCTGCTGGTCCGCCACCACCAGGGCCTGTTGCACCTCTGCCACCTTGGCGGCTTCCGCCTTAAGGAGCTCCACCTCGGCCTCGAGGCAGCTGTTGTGACCCGCCAGCTGCTCATGCAACCGGTTGGCCTCGTCGAGAGACCGCCGAGCCGCGGCCGCCTCCGCCCTCGCCTGCGCCGCCTCGACGCCAAGACGGCCGGTGTCGGCAACGAGCCGGTCGTAGTGATGACCGGCCCGGAGCAGACGAGTCCGCCAGGACAGCACCTCAGCTGCAAAAAAGAAGGACTCAGCAGAAGAAAAAAGCAAGACTTAAGATTTGGCCCAACTGTTACACAGTTGGCCCGAATCTCGGGGGCTACACCCAGTGGGTGCGCTAGCGGGCCCCCACTAGAAAAGAGCACAAGAATACCTGCGGCGACGCGGAGCTCCTCCTCCTTGGCGGCATGCCGCTCCATGAGCTCCCGGTGCTTGCCCAGGAGACGATTGTAGGCGGTGACCCGGAAGGCGTCGAGACGCTGAAGAAAGCAGAAATCAGACCAAGGCCAACACTCTAAAGATTCGACCCAATTACTACGTAGTTGGCCCGAGCCTCGGGGGCTACACCCAGTGGGTGCGCTGGCGCGCCCCCACAAAGAAGAAATTACAAGAAGACATACCAGAACGGCGCGCTCCAGGTCACCCGTTCGCTCCACCTCGGCCTGGGCGAAGGCCTCGAGCTGTTCCTTCCGGCCTCGCAGGCGGCCACTGATGGCGTCCAGCGCCGCCTCCTCCTGGGTCTGAGGCCCGAAGACAACGGCGCCCCCGCTCCACGCCGGCTGCGGCACGGCAGCTCGGCGCCCTCCCTGCCGGGGCACCAAGGCGTACTCCCCGCTGGCCGCTCGCGACGCGGCAAGCACCTCTCCGACACCCCTCCCAGCGCCGACGACGACCCGGACGCCGGGACGCCCTACGTCGCCGTCTCTGACCCGGACGCCGGGACGCCCTGCGTCGCCGTCTCCGGCCCAGCTGCTGGGGTGCCCTCCGGCACCGCCGCCCGCGGTGCCTCCTCCAAAACCGGCGGCGCCTCCGACACCGCCGCCCGCAGCGTCTCTTCCAAAACGACGCCGCCTCTACCACCATCAGTCCCCGCTCGCTCGACCACGTCAGCCCGCGGCGGGGTGTCATCCTCCACCTCCACGACCTCCCGGTCGAGGATCACCACCTCAGCCCGACCTCCACGGCCGCACTCCCCCACCGACGATGGCTCAAAGACCGTCGCCGCCACCACCGTGCCCTCCGGCATCTCGCGCCAGGCCGGCTCCGCGCCGGCTCGCGCCCATGCCGCTGCCACGTCGGTCCAAGCACGGACCGACGCCGCCTCCAGCTCTGCCTCAGCCCGGTTCCTGTCCCGCCAGGCCAAGGCTTCAGCGTCGTTCGGATCCAGGTCGAGGTCCGAGTCGGCCCGTCCCTCCACCTCGGCCTGGTCGGCGAGGTCGGACCGGCTCCTGCGGAATGCGGCCCCTTCGGCGGTCTCGGCTTCTGCCGCCGCCCTCGCCAGCGCGATTGGCGACCTGGAGAAGAAGACAGAATGAGCAGAAAAGAAACAAGACTAGCTCAAGAAAAAAAATCTGAGCACAAACGAGAGATGAAGCTTACCCCGCCAAGACCGGGACTGGGGTTGGCCTCCCGTGCCCGCCGCCGCGCTTCCTCTTGGCCGGCCTCCCGGCCCCGGCCGGGTCCGCCGTGCGCTTCGGGGCCCGGGGTCGCGGCGCGACGCTGTCTTTCCCATGCGGGCGGCTCGGGGCCGCCCCGTGCGGGGACCCGGCTCCGCCCGCGTCGCCGCCTCCCCCGCCCAACGCCACTACACCGACAACTGGCATCAGCACCGACCGTTCCGTGCCGCGGCCAGCAATTCAAGACACATGAAGAAAAACACGAGACTTACCCATGCGACGCCCAGCACCGGCGTCGGACTCGGCCTCCTCCTCCCCGCCATGAGCCGCGGGCTCCTCTGGCGCCACCGGCTCCACCTGCGATGGGGCCCAGGCGTAAGGATGCCGAATCGCGTTCAGAAGTACCCCCCCGCGCCGCGTCAGGACGGATGAGAAGGTGCGCGGCAGCAAAGTAAGAAGACCAGACACTCACCTGCGGCGCCGGGTTCGACTGGCTGTACAATGCCTTGCCGAACTGCCAGTCCTCCCCAAGGTTGGCCTTGGAGATGTCATTCACGCCGCGCGCGACCTGCTCCGCGGACAGCCGCGTCGACCCCATGCGGTTGGGGTCTTGAAGGCCGACCATTTCGCCGATGAGGCAGGAGCGCCCCTGAAGTGGAAGGACCCGGCGCATGATGAACGCGGCGAGGAGGTCGGTGCCGGTGAGCCCCTCCTGCATCCTCAGCACCGTCACCTGCTCGCAGAGATTGGCGATCTCCTGCGACGGGCGCCTGGGCGAGTAGCCCCAGTTCGTCTTCGCCCGCGGTGGTGCGATGGCGAAGACTGGAAGGTTGATGCGATCCGCACCAAGGATGCGGACGTAGAAGAAGGAGTTCTGCCACTTCTTGGCAGAATCCTCCAGCGGGATCTTGGGGAAATCCGCCCCCGACCGCTTCGAGATGACGGCGGCGCCGCAATCGGCGAACTCCCCGGCCGACGGGCCCTGCTGCTTCAAGGAGAAGAAGCGCGCCCAAAGGTTGATCGTAGGCTCGACCCCCAGGTACCCTCGCAGAAGGTGACGAAGCCGGAGAGCTGAACGATGGCGCCGGCGCCAAGATGATGCAGCTGGAGCCCGAAGAACTCCAGGAACGCGCGGAAGAAGGTGCTCGCCGGCAGCCCGAACCCGCGCTCGAAGTGCGTGAGGAAGACCACGCGCTCCTGCCCTTCGGGCCGAGGCCTCTGCTCGCCGCGCGGCAGGCGACGCCGACGTCCGTCTCCCGCGGCAGGCGCCATGTCGCCTGGAGTTGGGTGATGTCCTCGGAGGTGACATTCGAACCCATCCAGGAGCCCGATGGCAGTGACATGATCAAAGGAAGAAGAAGGAAGATGGACGGCGAAGGAGTTCTGCTCGGAGCAGCGGGCGCCGCAGTGCGTCAGTTGCAAAGAGCGGAGCGAGAGCAAAGGGACAGGAGGGCGCGAGCGAGAATAATGTCTGCCGCCCCCCTGCCCCCCGATTTATAACCCTCGGTTCGAACGTGGGGAAGTGGGATCGTCTGCATGCGCCCGTTCCACTACCCCGCAATAAGTGCGCACGTACACGCGCAGTAACTTCCCGGGGAAGAGCAACCGGCCCCCGGACGCCGCAATAAATCCGCGCGCTTGGGCCGAGGGCGCGCAGCGGTGGGCCCCAGCCCGTCGCCCGGACCCGTCACGCGCGTGGCCTGTCAGGCCCCTCCGACTTCCGGGCAGCACGTGGCGCCCGCGCAAAGCCCGAGGGATTTCCCCAAGGTTCGGCGGACTTCTCGGTCCCCGCCACGGCCGGGATGCCACGATCCGGTTTCTGAGAAAACCGGCACACAGTGGGTCTTGCCAGACCCAACGCTCGCAGAATCCACCTTGCTTAAGGGGGAAACTGCGAAGGCCCACTCATCCGAAGACGGCGGACCTTCACTGCTTCGGGGACTACTGTCGGGGGGATGGACCCCTGGCAGGCACCGGAACCCGGATCCCCTTCAAAAAACAAGGGGGCTGGCACCGCCCCTCAACACCGGCACACGCTTGGCCGGGTCGCCCGACCCGGCCAAGCCCCGCAAGCCGGCCAGACTAGCCGACCCGGCAAGCCACGTCGACTCGGCCTCAACAACTAGCGCAAGACAGCCGAACCCGGCACGGCCAAAGCCTCCTCAACAAGCCAGCGCCACCCATGGCGTGCTATGCAATCCAACCGCGGGTCAACTCCCGTCCCATCTAGGCCGTATGATGGGGACGAGACTTCAATCAACGATGACCGAGGCAACAGTGCCCCGCCCATGCCTTTGGTCAGCAGGAACGTGGCAACAGTGCCCATCACCTACCCGCTGACCAGGGCCGGCGTGGCTACAGTGCCCCTGCCCTCACCCCTGACGACAGCAAGCGGCAACCTGACAGAGAGCACTTTACGCGACTCAACACGGCCACGCCCTGACGATCGACAAGACGGCGCACAGTACCCCTAGGCTTGCGGGGCCCGCACCTAGGGGAACCCGGTGAACCACAAGCCCTCAGCGGGACCCAGCCCGGGTCCCCGGACACCGACAATACGGACCCACCGACTTGTAACATTACCATTGTACCCCCGGGGGGTTGGACTATAAAACCCCCCGGGAGCCCACGATCATTCGAGGGGCGAGCGAGAGGACTAGCCACAAAACAGCAACACCGGAGAGAAGGAGCAGCCCAAGCCTTGGCCAGCTTCCTTCCTCCTCCATACAGCTCCAGGAGCAACATTGTACTATCGATCATCCAACTACACTCGACAGGACTAGGGGTATTATCTCTCCGGAGAGCCCGGAACCTAGGTATGTCAGGCGTCCCGCGCCCGCTCATGCCAACCTCGCCTCTGGAGTCCACCAGCGCCCTCGAGCCTCCTCCTCTCTTTAGCCATCCCTTGGCATCTGCCATGCGCCCACCACAACAATACCCGTGGTGACAATGGGGTATTCTATTGATCCACTTGATGTATGTTTTGGTGATAAACTTGCGGGTTCCGTGACCTTGGGAATCTATGCATAGGGGTTGGCACATGTTTTCGTCTTGACTCTCCGGTAGAAACTTTGGGGCACTCTTTGAAGTACTTTGTGTTGGTTTGAATAGATGAATCTGAGATTGTGTGATGCATATCGTATAATCATACCCACGGATACTTGAGGTGACATTGGAGTATCTAGGTGACATTAGGGTTTTGGTTGATTTGTATCTTAAGGTGTTATTCTAGTACGAACTCTATGATAGATCGAACGGAAAGAATAGCTTCGTGTTATTTTACTACGGACTCTTGAATAGATTGATCAGAAAGGATAACTTTGAGGTGGTTTCATACCCTACAAGAATCTCTTCGTTTGTTCTCCGCTATTAGTGACTTTGGAGTGACTCTTTGTTGCATGTTGAGGAATAGTTATATGATCCAATTATGTTATTATTGTTGAGAGAACTTGCACTAGTGAAAGTATGAACCCTATGCCTTGTTTCAACGCATTGCAATACCGTTTGTTCTCACTTTTATCATTAGTTACCTTGCTGTTTTTATATTTTCAGATTACAAAAACCTATATCTACCATCCATATTGCACTTGTATCACCATCTCTTCGCCGAACTAGTGCACCTATACAATTTACCATTGTATTGGGTGTGTTGGGGACACAAGAGACTCTTTGTTATTTGGTTGCAGGGTTGTTTGGGAGAGACCATCTTCATCCTACGCCTCCCATGGATTGATAAACCTTAGGTCATCCACTTGAGGGAAATTTGCTACTGTCCTACAAACCTCTGCACTTGGAGGCCCAACAACGTCTACAAGGAGAAGGTTGCGTAGTAGACATCATGGGGCTATGACATAGCCCCTGGTATGTATGTGGCGTACTATAGTATGGTGCCTTACATATTTGATCTGAAAAAGATCCCTCGTGTTACACGGAGGATCGCTAAAGATTCCAATAAGTCGTCAAGTGGTTGACCAGCTCTCGCCGCATCATGACAGTCAGTTTTCGGCTTACTCTATTGAGGTGCTCATCCGGTTTAGACCAGGGCACAATCGCAGTAGTTCTCCCTTTACTACCCTAGCCGATGGAGCGGAACATAGGGTAGCAAGCACAGGAGCCGGGCAACCCAACTATTGACCCAAGACAATGATTCGGAGCTGATGCATATAAGGCCAAACTTGCGACGCTGAAGTACGCTATAGAGCTGTTCGGACTTTTGCTGGCAACTCATTTGTTCCCATACCGAGCCCCTGGCAGGTTATGCCAAGGTATATCTGTGAATTAACCATAGGGGCCATATTCATCGGCGAAACAACATGGATGATTAATTCGGATATTTGTTTACTAGGACCTGAGCGGTATGCCAATGATTACTTTATATATATATAAAGACCACGACCCCGGCTATTTAACATGCTCAGGGTCGGATGCGGAGGAAGAGGCATAGTACAGGCTCGAAGTAAAGAGCGCGGTCTGCAAAAAGTTATTTTGGACCTCCTATCGCACGCCTGCGCCGCATGTCCTCGGCGAGGGGAATCCTTGACGGAAGTAGCCCCCTAGGTAAGTGTACGTGTCCGAACTCCGATAGAGTCAGTTTTAAATGTTTGCCCTGTTCGTCACCTGTTTTTAAGAGATAGTGAAGGAATAAATGAAGAGAAAATAGGTAAAAAGTATTACAAGAATGCTTGCAGGCTTGTCCGTAGTATGCTTCCGCCAAGGCCCATGGTATCTTGAGTGCGTAGTGATGTATGCGCGGTACAAATATTGCAGGTGTACGCGGCGGGCGGCGGAAGCCGGACTGCTATTTCCGCTCCGGGAGTAGTCGATCCTTGAGTGGTAATTGCTTTTGACCCCCGGTATTTCGTTGGTGAACCTCTCTGTTGTCCCTGTCACCTGGCAGCCTCCTCCCCTTGTGTTCGGCGTTGAGCTTGCCGACCTACTTAAAGACCCAACAGTTTCTGTTAGTGTGATTAGCTGGTTTATTGGGGTGGCTGTGAATCTGGCAGGGTCGGTCCAATATCCTATCTGGGTTGGATGGTTCGTCTCGGTTCGCCTTGAATGGCTTCTTCCGTTGACCGGGTTTGGGGTTGCTGAATCCGGCGTTGACCACTGTGTCGCGTGATCCTTCATTATCATTGCGACTGTTGTGCTTACTTCGTCGTGGCTTGCCGTTGCCTTCTCTGATTTCGGAAGTGCCCGGATCGCTGGTGCTATTGCTTCTACGAGCGAGCCAGCTGTCTTCTCCCGTGCAAAAGTGGGTCATTAGAGTAGTAAGGGCTGTCATGGATTTAGGTCCTTCTTGACCGAGGTGGCGTGCAAGCCAATCATCCCGGATGCTGTGTCTGATGGCTGCGAGGGCTTCCGCATCCGGACAGACGACGATTTGGTTCTTTTTGACTAAGAACCGATTCCAGAGCTTCCTTGCTGACTCTCCGGGCTGCTGGACAATGTGAGTTAGGTCATCGGCATCTGGTGGCCGGACATATGTTCCTTGGAAGTTGTCAAGGAAGGCTTCTTCCAAGTCTTCCCAGCTGCCTATGAAATTTTCGGGCAGGCTGTTTAACCAGTGCCGAGCTGGTCCTTTTAGCTTTAGTGGGAGGTATTTAATGGCGTGGAGGTCATCTCCATGGGCCATATGGATGTGTAGGATAAAATCTTCTATCCATACCGCAGGATCGGTTGTTCCGTCGTTGATTCGATATTGACGGGTCTGAATCCTTCCGGGAATTCATGGTCCATTACTTCATCAGTGAAGCAAAGAGGGTGTGCGGAGCCTCTATGTGGAGCCACACTACGACGTAACTCTGAAGGAGTCCCTTTGTGGTTCTCGGCTCGGGCGTGGGTAGGTTTGTCGCGCGTCGCTGCATGCCCTCGCGATCCGTAGATCGATCTTGCGTGTCCTCCTCTACTGTCCAAGTCCCGTCGATGGTCATTTGTACGACCATGAGCTGTGTTATTCTTGCCTTTACGGCGAGGTGGGGAGGTATGGTGTTCGGTTTGAGTTGCCTCTTTATCCGGACAGAGTTATCGATGATCCATCGCATTGTGTGATGATGGTACGGGCTCTAACGCCTCGTCATCAAACTAAGGTAGCAATCTACGCTTCGGGTAGCTTTTGGCTGGGCCACTAAGGCAGTATTCTTCGGCGGCCAGGACTTCGGTCCACCTATCGTTGAGTAGGTCCTGGTCAGCTTGAAGCTGCTGCTGCTTCTTTTTCAGGCTCCTTGCTGTGGCTATTAGCCTGCGCTTGAAGCGCTCCTGCTCGAGGGGTTCTTCAGGTACGATGAAGTCTTCGTCACCGAGGCTTACATCATCTTCGGAGAGCGGAAGGTAGTTGTAGTCCTCCGAATTGTCGCTGGGCAGGGCCTGTTCATTGGGGCTGGCTTGCCCGTTTTCTTGTTCCTCATGTTCGGATCTTACTCCAACAGGGTCTTCATTGTTTTCGGCGTCGTCCGGAGTACTATTTTCTCCGGTGCCAGCGTTGTTGTGATGTGACTTAGAGTGGCGTTTAGGGCGTCGGTGCTTAGACTGTGTCTCAGGAGGTGTATTCTCGACTGGATCTTCTTTGTCATCATCGCTAGCTTTGTCAGTTGAATCGACCATGTACACATCATGCGAAGAGGTGGCCGTCCCACGTCCCTGAGTGGCGGGTCTTGGCCTTGCTCCTTGTCAGCATCGTCGTCTATACTGTCGATGTCTTCAGAGCCATAATTAAGCATATCGGTTGAATCCTCGACAGTGGCTATGAAGTGGGTGGCGGGTGGGAGGCGAAATTCTCCATTGTCAGCCTCTAGCTCGAACCGGACATAGTTCGGCTGTGAGTCCCCCGCCAAGGACAGGCTTTTTAATGAATTTAGAATGTCGCCTAGGGGCGAGTGTTGAAAGATGTCTGCGGCGCTGAACTCGAAGATCGACAACCGATCCAGCTCTGCGCACGCAGGCGTGCGTGGTTCGGAACTTTTAGCCGGAGACGAGTCCAGAATTCCGTTGACGCAGATATTGCAAGGTGCTGAGTCCATGTGTGGCTCCAATGCCGCGGATTCAGCGGTTTCGGATGGCGCAATCTGCTTCGGATCTAAGGCCGTGGCAGTTATAGGAACCATCTCCTGAGTATGGTCCGATGATTGATTTAAGTCATATTCATCGGAGCGAGGGGAAGCGATCTCCGTGGTCTCAAATCCGTTGAAGATCAAGTCTCCACGGATATCCGTGACGTAGTTCATGCTTCCGAATCTGATCTGGTGGCCAGGGGCGTAGCTATCGATCTGCTCTAGATGGCCAAGCGAGTTGGCCCGCAGTATGAAGCCGCCGAATACGAAAATCTGTCCGGGGAGGAAGGTTTCCCCTTGGACAGCGTCGCTACAGACGATCGAAGGGGCCATCAAACCTTTCGTCAACGGCACAGCGGAACTCTCAATGAAAGCACCAATGTCGGTGTCAAAACCGGCGGATCTCGGGTAGGGGGTCCCGAACTGTGCGTCTAAGGTCGATGGTAACAGGAGACGGGGGACACGATGTTTACCCAGGTTCGGGCCCTCTCTATGGAGGTAATACCCTACTTCCTGCTTGATTGATCTTGATGAATATGAGTGTTACAAGAGTTGATCTACCACGAGATCGTAATGGCTAAACCCTAGAAGTCTAGCCTGTATGACTGTGGAAATGAGTATATCCTTTCCGGACTAACCCCTCCGGTTTATATAGACACCAAGGGGGGTCTAGGGTTACATAGAGTCGGTTACATAAGGAGGAATCTTCATAGTTTGGTCGCCAATCTTGCCTTCCTCGCCAAGGAGAGTCCAATCCGGACACGGGTACAGTCTTCGGCCTTCATGTCTTCTCATCCCATCAGTCCGGCCCATGGATAACAGGACGGACGCCCGAGGACCCCTTAGTCCAGGACTACCTCAGAGGTTATCATCCTTTCTTACGGTTAGCCATGTCAATGGTGAAGATCGTTGGCGAAGATGACTCCGAGGCGATGATGAATGGCGGTGATGTCGATGTCACACGTTCCTAAGTAGCTGAAACACCTTAGGAAACGGAAACCGCAACTCAAAATCGGTCAAATGCGGAAGGTGGGTGCTTTTATGATGAATTTTTTATGGAGGTAATGGTGGTGGTAATGATATATGAGGATGGGGATGTCAAGAGCTTCCAAACGAGCTAAAGAACACGAAAAACGGACTTGGGAGTTGGAAGTTATTGCCAAAACGGAGGTGGAGTTGGACTGATGGGGGATCTTTTCACACTTGGAGGGGGGAAAAGAGCAAGAACACACAAGATCACAAGGAGCAAATCACACTAACAAACCCAAATAACACATCCACTAGAGTAGCATACAAGAGATCCACAAGCATACATGAACAATTCAAGGAAAATAGCACTAGGGTAAAATTTCTTCCCACTAGGTGAGGTCTGTATATCCAAGAGGAGGGCTTGATCTCCAAGAGGAGCTTCTCCAAGAGGAGGTCTAGATCTCTTAGAGGAGGAAGATGAGCAAAGATCTCTCTTTGTCTATGTAATACTTTGCTAACCTCTCAAATGAGCTAGGGAAAGATTTTATATAGCCTAAGGACGAGATTGGGGAAAAGGAGGGGTACAAGGGTTAACAACTCAAAGTGCACGCAGGCACACTCGGAGGGGTCCGGGCACCCTGGGTAAAGGGGCCCGGTTACCCAGACCGGACAGAGGCGCGCACTCAGGTGAGGCCGGGAACCCGGGGAAGCAAGGGCAGGGCACCCGGACTGGGCAGGGGCCGGATGGAACTGGGCCGGGCACCCGGGGTTGGTGGCCCGGGCACCCGGGCGGGGCTGGGCAGCTCCCAGCGGCTGGGCCGGGCACCCGGGCAGCCACAGCCAGCGCCAGGTAGGGGTCGGGCACCCAGGGTGCTCAGGGGCTGCTCCCAGCCGGGCGTCCACTACTAGGAAAACGGCTATAGCTAATATGGACATTAATGGCGCACCATGTATGTGGTGCGCCACTGCTATATAGCAGTGGCGCACCAGATACAGGTACGCCATTATTGGCCACATTACTAATGGCGCACCTGGTGTCTGGTGTGCCATTACTAGTTTTGAAAAAAAAAGATAAAAAAATTGTTAGCAGTGGCGCACCAGGGGATAGTGCACCATTAGCAGTGGCGCACCAGGGGATAGTGCACCATTACCATTACTAGTTAAAAACTAGTAATGGCGAACTATCCCCTGGTGCGCCACTGCTAACAATTTTTTTATCTCTTTTTTCAAAACTAGTAATGGCACACCACACACCAGGTGCGCCATTAGTAACCCTGGTTACTAATGGCGGTGGTGCGCCATTGGTAACCTCGGAGCAGCTAGATATTTTGGACAGCCACCTACCACACTCACTTTCCCCACTTCATTCTCTCCACATCTACCAAGCTTGGTCTCGGCTGCCTCCTCCTCCTCACCTCATTTGCACCATAGATTCACCCAAATTAAGTGGTTAAATTTCCTTTTTTTTGATAGGTAAGTAAGGGGAAAGCTTTCTTTATGTTCTAGATCTACTTTTTTCTCCCTCCAACAACGTACACACTTTTTATGGCCTAGATCTACGTACGTTTGTGGTGTTGCATATGTTTGTGTTTGCAGGTACCGGTATTTGAAATGCGATAGTTGCCAATATTTTGCCGGAATGTTGATTCATTTCCGTTTCGGCGAGAATTTGGCACTATGCATTCTTTTTGGTCCTATTTTTAGGCAAAGTCATGCCAAAAAAATTTTGGTTCGAAAATATCGTTTTGCTCTACCCCGCAGGCGACCATGGTCCGCACGATGACCGAAGGCATCATGAATAGGTTTTTGAGCTCCGTGAAGGCCGAGATGCTTCAAAAGAACGAAACGGAGATAAGATGTCCGTGTCGAAGATGCAAGCTGAAGATCCTTATGGACCCGGATTTCGTACAGGTGCGGGACCACCTGCTCTTGCGTGGTTTCATGGATGGCTATCGGTGGCAAGGTGATGAAGATGATTATGAAGTCGTCCATGGGGGTCGGGCAAGAAATGAGGAAGGGCAGCAAGACAACCGCGGCGAGGGCGGGCGAGAAGACGAAGAATCTCCAGGACATGATCACGAAGTAGATGCAGGACACAATCATCATGTAGAAGATGCCGGACATGATGATGAGGAAGATCAAGACGAAGGGCATGATCATGAAGATGAAGATGCCGGAGCAGACGACGATGGACCATCGATGGGCTGGGTGCAGGACCCTCATATTCAAGAGCTGCTTCTCAAGCAGACGGGTAACGCAAGAGCTACCGCCCGAGAGAAAGCCAAGCTGGATCAACTGGAGATAGACGCGGTTACTCCATTGTATGAAGGACAGGCCCGAGGATACCCGCCTGAAAGTAACGTTCATGGCTCTGGAGATGAAGGTAAAACACAAAATGACCGACGCATGCTTCGACGAGAACATGTCATTCTGGCACGAACGTCTTCCCAAGGGGAACAAGTGGCCGACCAGTTTCGAGGAGGCGAAGAAAATCATGTGTCCTCTGGATTTACCGCACGTGAAATACCATGTGTGCATGAACAATTGCATCATTTATTGGGACGAGCATGCGGAGTCTACCATATGTCTGGTGTGCGGCGTCACTCGATACAAGAAGAGGAAGAAATCTCCTCGAAAAGTGGTGTGGTACTTTCCGATCACTCCTTGTCTGCAGCTGTATTTCGCGGACCCTAAGCTAGCAAAGCTCCTGCATTGGCACGCAGATAGGGAGGAGAAGAAGCGAGAAGATGACGGAAATGATCCGGAGATAAATAAAAAAGACAAGATGTTGAGTCACCCTAAGGATGCGAGCCAGTGGCAAGCGTTGAACTTCGAACACCCAGAATTTGGGGACGATCCAAGGAACATTGTGCTGGGCGCGAGCACCGATGGAGTCAATCCGTTTGGCAGCCAGAGAAGCACACATAGCACCTGGCCTGTGTTTGTGTGGATGTACAACCTTCCCCCTGGTTGTGCATGAAGAGGAAGTACATTCACATGAGTATGCTAATTGAAGGGCCGAAACAACCAGGGAACGACATCAATCTGTATCTGGGGCTGCTGAAAGAAGAGCTAGACACGCTGTGGAAAACGCCAGCCAATACGTGGGACGCCGCAGAGAAAGAATATTTCCCTATGAGAGTCGCACTGCTCACGACGGTGCACGACTATCTCGGTCACGGATATGTCGCGGGGCAGGTGGTCCACGGGTTTTCTGCATGCGTCAGGTGCATGGATGACACAACGTATCGCCAGCTAGATAGAGATCCCGAGTCTTCGAAAACCGTGTTCATGGGACATCGAAGGTGGCTTCGCGACGATGACTCATGGAGAAAACGCAAGGATCTGTTCGATGGTGAAACCAAACCCCGAAGACGCCCGCGTACGAGGAGCGGCGAGGAAATAGACGAGCTGTTGAAAAATTGGAAAGAGTGCCCACCGCCGGGAAAGAAGCGAAAGGCGCCAGAGCCGGGAAAGAAGCGAAAGGCGCCAGAGCCGCTGCTGAAGGTATGGAAAACGAGGTCTGTTTTCTGGGACTTGCCATACTGGAAGATCCTCCATGTGCCTCACAGTCTTGATGTCATGCATATCACGAAGAACGTGTGCGAGAGTCTGCTTGGTACCCTGCTCAACATGCTAGAGAGGACCAAAGATGGGCCGAAAGCAAGGGCAGACTTGAAATCAATGGGCATCAGGGAGGAGCTTCACGCTAATGATGATGATGATGATGATGATGATGATGATGATGATGATGATGATGATGATGATGATGATGAGGCGAAGGACACGGAAAGTCGTCGCAAAGGCAAAAAGGCCAAGAAGATCAGAAATGACTGCCCTCCCGCGTGCTTCACTCTAAGTCAGGAGGAGATCGAGCAGTTTTTCACCTGCCTCGTAGGAGTAAAACTTCCTTACGGTTATGTGGGGAAGATAAGCAGATACCTAGACTCAGCGAAGAAGAAGTTCAGCGGGATGAAGTCTCACGACTGTCATGTGTTGATGACGCAGATACTTCCAGTTGCAATCTGTGGGATCATGGACGTGCACGTCCGTGAAATGCTATTTGGCCTATGCAAATTTTTCGACGTCATCTCTCGGAAGTCGGTTGGCATGAGGCAACTCAGAAGGCTACTGGAAGAGATTGTGGTGATACTATGCGAGCTTGAGATGTTCTTCCCGCCCGCATTTTTCGATGTTATGGTGCATCTGCTGGTCCATATCGTGCAGGATATCATCCAACTCGGGCCGCCGTTCCTGCACATCATGATGCCGTTCGAAAGGATGAATGGTGTCATCAAAGGATACGTTCGCAACATGTCACGTCTAGAGGGAAGCATAGCCAAGGGCTTTCTGACCAAAGAGTGCATCTCCTACTGCACGAATTATCTAGGCATCAAGAAGCCCGTTGTTCTGCCCGTCAACAGGCACCTCGGCAGGCTCGCTGGATGGGGTCACCGCGAGGGTTGCCGCGAAATGCATGTCGACTTTGAGGGTCGACTCGCCGACTTTGAAAGAGCAAACCTAGTGCTACAACACATAGATGTGGTCGATCCTTGGGTGGTAGAGCACAAAACCTTTATTGAGAAGACGTACAGTGACCGAGGCCAACAGAGGACGGATGGAGATATAATCAAAGAGCACAACTCATGTTTCACGCATTGGTTCAAGGAGAAGCTTCTGTCGTACCCTTTACATGAGGATTCTTCCGCGGAAGAAAAACTCATATTCGCCTTGTCACAGGGCGCCGAGCACAACCTAATGACCTATGAGGCGTACGATATCAACGGCTACACATTCTACACCGAGAAAAAGGACATGAAGAGCGATGGTTACCAGAACTCCGGGGTAACGATGGAATCCTACACCGGTAATGACAAGGACAAATACTACGGAAGGATCGAGGAGATCTGGGAGCTGAGCTACGCTGGAGAGAAGGTCCCGATGTTCCATGTCAGATGGGCCAAGAGCGTCCTAAAAGAAGACCGGTATTTCACCACCATGGTTATACCCGAAGCCAAATCCAAGACCGCGGGCGCAAACGTCACCGCGAAAAATGAGCCATGGGTACTGGCTTCCCAAGTGGACCAATGCTTCTTCATTACCGACCCGTCAAAGCCCAGTCGTGTTGTCGTGAGGAGAGGCAAAAGGAAGATCATCGGAATGGATGGAGTCACCAATGAGCAAGACTTCGACAAGTACGGCGACCCGAAGATGGAACATGACGACGACGATGAAGTACCATACACCACAAGAAGAAGCAGGACCACCCTACCTAAAGGACGTCCATTCAAGAGAAAAACTCCATTTGCGAAAAAGAAGGGCAAGAAGATTGTGAAAATATAGCTAAGATCGATTGTATTTAAATAGTAGCCTTCATTTTTCGATTGTATTTCGACATATGGAAATGGCATTTCTTCTTGTTTTGTTGCAAATCATCATTTACAGGCACCTTGGGCTTCTTTGTGTTTTCTTCTGGTATTTTAATTGTTTTTATTTATGTTTATTCTGGTTAAAAAAATATTAATGGCGCACCAGGAGAAGGTGCGCCATTGCTATCAAGGTATTTATGGCGCACCCCTAGGAGGTGCGCCATTGATATACAAAATTTTATTTATGTTTATTCTGGTATTTTATTTTCAGTGTTCCTTTTCCTGCTTAAATTTGCAAACATTTTTTGAAAATGCGAACATTTTTCTAACTCACAAAAAGTATTGAATTTGTTAATATTTTTTGAACTCATGAATATTTTAAAATTTCATGGGCACTTTTTGAATTCATGAATATTTTTTCAAATTTGATGATATTTTTTCATATTCATAAATGTTTTACCAATTCACAAATGTTTTGCAACGCAAGTATTTGAAAGTTAGTAATAACTACTTATATTGTAACATTTTAATATTTATCGTCATTTTCTAAAAAATTATTAGATGCAACTAAAAATCCAAAAAAATAGTTAGTAATGGCGCACCAGGGGAATGTGCGCCATTGCTATCACAGTATTTATGGCGCACCCCTAGACGGTGCGCCATTGCTAACCTTCCCCCCACTAAAATATCCAAGACGTTCCATCTCGCCAGCCGTTCGTCCTTCCCCCATCTCGCCCCTTGCCTCTCGCCACCGCCGCCCCCCCCCACCGGCGACCTCGCTCCTGGGCTCCGCCGCCCCCACCCACCCCTCCCTCGCCTTCGCCGCACCCACCCACCCTCTCCCTCGCCTTCCCAGCCCTCAAAACCCTAGAAACCCGCGGCGCCTCTCCGCTCGAGCTCCACCGTGCGAGGCGACAGGCAAGGCGGCGGGCGGAATCTGCTTCAACACCGGGCCGGCGAGCCGCGGAAGCAGGGCGCGACGGCGCTCGACGCTGTAGACGTGCTCGCCCGCCCCCAGTAGACGTGCTCGCCGCTATAGACGTGCTCGTTGGGGCCTCTCCCCCGACGTCACCGGTGAGCCACCGCGCCCTGCCCTCTCCCTCTCTGCTCCTCCCTCCTTGCCCTCTCCCTCTCTGCTCGATCCCCTCTCTTCTCTGTCTCCACCTTCTGTTCTTGCCTGTGAGGTGTTTGATTAAATGTCAATTCAAACGATTGATGCAGCCGCGTCCACCGGAGCACCACGACCACGTCTGCGACCTCGTCTCTGCTCCGCCGCCATCTGCGACCTCGTCTGCGACCACGTCCATCGAGGTGAGTTCTTCCATGGATCACTTCCAGGCCGTCGGTGCCATCCTGTACCGTCTGTTTAAATTGTGTTGTTTGGAATTGTGAATCTGAATATTCTTGTGGTGTTCTTGTGTAGATCAGATGCTAGATTTTAGTTTAGATTTTTGCTACTGTCAGATACAAGATAATTAAAAGAGGGAACAGTTCATGCCTCACATTGTAAAACAGTAGCAGAATATATGAAATCCATCTAAATAAATAACCACTGTGACCAGATTTTTGCAATTATAAAAAGGGAAAGAAACAACCATTGAACCAACAGATAATTGATTTGTCCTAAGGCAACATGGTATAAAAAAGTTTGATTCACATGCCTCACATTGTAAAAAAGGGCTAGTGTTGTTGCCAGTCCTAATGAAAAAGCAACTAAATTTCCAACAACCTACTAGGTAGAACAATCCATTTATATCATGAATATATGAAGGGAAGGACATGATTGCTACATGATTGCCATCATACTCCTTGCTGCTAGTTGCATTATTTCTCAGTGCTACAGATGTGTTTAACTTGTAGCTTCTAGCTAGCTTAAGTGAGTAGCCAGTACTGTAGTGAGTAGCTTAACTTGTTTAAGTACTGCCCGTTAGTAGTACTGCTAGTGAGTAGATGAACTCCATTTAACTAGCTTAATTGAGGCTCAGTACTCCAAACATAGATGATCTGAATAATTAACCCTATCCTATTTTATATGATCAGATGCACAACTTGATGCTACCTAGCTTAATTGAGTTTCAGCACTCCAAACACTCTGCTACCTAACTGAAACCACTATGTGTGTTTTTTGATAATATTATAAAAACTGCCTGGTGTGTGTTCTAGTACTTGTATGCCTATAGCACTGATTAATCTATTTCAAAATTATTTGATTACTTCAAGTAGTCTAATCTTGATTTGAGGGAAGATACTGGGATGGAAGTCTGTCACTGATGCTTCTTTTCTTGAGCATTATAGTAAAGTAAGACTACTGTGACTATAAGCATCTAGACAGCATGTTGTAGGTTGTTTGTACTGCCTGTGTAGTTTCCATCAATTATGTTGAAGCACTCATTTGTATGACTTATTCTGTTCATGTGATGCAATGTAAGGATACTGTGTTGTATTTTCAAATGACCTTGATTTCTTTATTTGCGGTGACTTCGGAAATTGAAATTTGACCTTTCTGTGGTCAATCTCATTGCAAGGAAACCAATAACAAAGGTTGCAATCTTGTTTTGCAAATGTTGTATAAAGCCCTGATATGTCATAGTGATGCTGCTGCTATGGTAGATCTACTGAACTTTGTAAACTATGATGCAATCTTTCTGTGGTCAATAACAAAGGATGCAATCTTTCTGTGGTCAATCTCACTGAATTTTGTCAACTTCTGAAATGACCCCTTTCTCCTGAAATGTTGATTAATTTCCGTTTCGGTTGAGAATGGGGCACTCCTAGGTCAAGAAAATTAGCAAAGGTCATGCCCAATTTTTTGACCTAGAAGGTGCCCGATTCTCAACCGAAACAAAAATTAATCAGCATGTATCTTGACATCAACCAACTTCCTGGACACATCCCCCGACAACTAGGTTATCTTGAGAACTTAGAGGAGTTGTGGCTTTGCTACAACACACTAACAGGTTCCATCCCAAACTGCCTAGGAAATTTGACCAAACTCACAACCTTGGATCTTGAGAGCAACCAACTTTCAGGACACATCCCTCGAGAACTAGGTTATCTTGAGAACTTAGAGAAGTTGTTTGTTTGCTACAACACACTAACAGGTTCCATCCCAAACAGCATAGGCAATTTGACCAAACTCACAGCCTTGTATCTTTGTAGCAACCAACTTTCTGGACACATCCCTCAAGAACTAGGTTACCTTGAGAACATGGACTTGGACCTTAGCAACAACACACTAACAGGTTCCATCCCAAAACACCTAGGCAATATCACAAACATCTCTCAATTGTTCCTTGACAATAACCAACTTTTTGGCGACATTCCTCGAGAATTAGGTTATTTGGTCAACTTAGAGATCTTGTTCCTTGACAATAACCAACTTTTTGACCAAACTTTTTTCCTATTTAGAGCGAACATGGCCCACAACGATGAGGCCGGCGGTTCGGGCAAGGCATTCTGGGAGCTGTCCCAGGAGATGGAGGAAGAACCTCACCGCTATGAGGACGCCGCGGAAGACACCGATCCCGACTACACAACCCCTAGTGGCGTCGGGGATGACACCACTGATGGTGCCGCCGAGGATGCCACCACTGATGATGGCAGCGCACGCACAGATGGCAGCCAACCGAAGAGGCAACGGAAGGACCGGCGCCCGAACGTGCTCGGCACCGTCAAGGAGGAATTTACTGAACACTACTGGAATTTGCTTATTTGCCGTCTGCCTATTCTTTACCGTCTGCTGGCGGACGGCAAAGAAGGTCTTTGCCGTCAGCTTGCAAAAAACGAACGGCAAAGAACTGGCAGACGGCAATGTAGCTGATTCCAGTAGTGGAAGTGTCCTCCAGTGGGAATCCAACGGCGCCCAAAGAATTAGTCAGTGGGTACGCGGGACAAATCGGGTGCATTCTCCGGAGCACCGTCTCGATCAACACCGAGAACCTAAGGCATCGCGACCGAGGGAATTTGCGCAACCTCCTCTTCACGAAGCTGCACGAACGATACAAGTTCCCCGGTGACTTCGCAAACACATGCCTCTCAGGGAATAAAGTGAACAGTGCCGCCCTCACGAAGATGAGCACGGCCCTGGATACTTGGAGAGCCGCGGTGAAGAGAAGGATTCTAGGAGGTGATAGTTATGAGAAGATCAAGGAGACAAATCCTTCGATCAGCGAAGCTGACTACCTGGAGTTCAAGATCAAGTGCGAGAGCAACGCATCTGCGGAATCAAGTCAGTGGGGAAAGATATGCGGGACTTGAACTTAGGGGTCCACAAACTCGGTCCCGGCGGTTACAGAGTGGCAGAACCTATATGGGACAAGGAGGACGCAGAGCGTGCCGAGCAAGGCCTACCGCCCCTCTTTGATAAATACCGTGACAAGAAGACCAGGAACTATGTCACAGCCCGGTACAAAGGTGGACCCGGTAACAAAGGAGCTTACCACGGATCCGAAGACCAAGGCGCTTGAGCTTGTTCTGGTAAGGAATACACCCCCGCGTAATTAGCTCCATATGGTTGCATTCTAATTAATGAAGCCAAATTTCTAAATGGTTCACGTTCCTTCCGCAGGACACCACTTTAAATAGGGCGTTGAACATAATGAAACACAAGGATAAGTTCAGTAAGCCGTCGTCAGCTGGTCGTGTGGCCGGCAAAGGCTTGTCCACGAAATGGTCGGAATACTATAACGCTGGGCGAAAGGAGAGAAAGACCAGCTCGGAAAGCCAGGAGCGCGAGGTTCAAGAAATCAAGGCACAAGTGGCGCGGATTCCGAAGATAGTCGAAGGGCAAGTGCGAGACCAACTGGGAGCGACGATCACCGCCATTGTGCCTACCTTGATTGAGGGGCTGCAAGCGTGGATTGCGGGCGGCCAACAGGGGACGCCCCCGATTCCCAGCTTCACGGGCAGAAACTCGCACAACGCGCCAGCGGCGCCATTGGTGTCTCCGGCGGAGGCGGCATTGGTGTCTCCGGCGTCGGCGCCGTCATTGGAGCTTAATGCACTCGGGTGTGGGAAGAATACGCCGGCCGACACCTCGGCAGCAAGCGGCCCCTCCGTCACATGCACGCCCGCCGTTGGCGGTGCCTCGACATTAGCCGAGCTCGACGCCATCACGGTAACTAAGCCTCTCGGTCGATGACTTCATCTCCTTGCCTTTGACAGGGCATCCCTGACGCCCTACATGTTTTCGCAGGGCGCCGCCGACGTTCCATGCACTCTCCTGCACTTCGTGGGCGGCGAGTTGATCGATGTCGCCAAGGCCAGAATCATTCAACCGGGCAACCGCATGTTCCACGGTAATCCGATGCCACCCACCGTGTATAGGGTTCAACTGGTTCGGGTGCTGCGGGGCTGCGATGACTTGTTACCTCCGTATCGACCCCCTAGGGCCAACAAAGATGATGTGATGACCCTCAGCGCCTGCATAAGTTGGTCCATGCTTTGGCCGAAGAGCCAGATTCGTTTGGGGGCGGGGGACACCACCCCACAGACAACACCGCCAGTCATGCCGGCGCCAAGCCATGGCAAGACCGCCGCAACGCTACCGCCGTCAGCTGAACCGGACATGCATATGGCACAGGATCCGGATGACGACGACGGTACATTTTCCAACGTCGATAAGTACTTCAACGAATATGATGGGTACGGTGACGAATTCTTGGGGCCTCCTTCTCAAGAACCCAACCCTGCAAAAGACGATCGCGATCTAGCTGGTACCGCGGAGAAACCCAATTGCAACAGGCGTCGTCTGGCGTTCAGTTCCCAGGAGACGCCTCCAGCTGCCGCCTTCAGCGAGCCTCAGATAGCCGAGGTGCGAAATATTATCAGCCCCAACACACTCAAGAAGCTGGTCTCTGAGCAGAACTCGATCCCATTACAGCAGAAGAAGCAGAAGGGACGGAAAAGAAAAAATAACAAGGGTGCGAGCCAGCCGGCACCGAGTACGATACGTGCTCAGGACGGGCCACCTTCACCTAAGGATATCTCGAGGAGGGTGCATGTGGCGGGTAGGCCAATGCTACCGACTAATCAGCTCAATGCTGCAACCGGTGCTATGCGGAGTCTGCATGACAGTGTTCTTTCTTTGGAGAAGCGGCGTCTCTCCGAGAATGATGTGGCATACCCAGTTTTCGTGGCCAAGGTGCCAGAGGGCAAGGGCTTTGTCGATAGCAACATCAGGCGTATGATCGTCCTGCGGTTTGATGACATCTTCGCTATGTTTAACCTTCATCCGCTGCACTACACCTTCATTCGGCTATTTTCGCTCAGTATGGAGATGCGGGTCATTAGAGACAAGACCCCGGACATCGTGATAGTCGACCCCTTCTACATGCGTGCCAAGATCTTGGGCAGCGCTGGGGACCGGCAAGTCGCGAGTTCATACTTCGAAGGCGTCATTCTGGCGAACCCAGATAAGGATAACTTCCTCGTGCCTTACTTTCCCGCGTAAGTCATCCCCTCACCGCCCCATAACTTATGATTTCTTAGATTTCGATCGTTCTTTTTTTCTAACATTCCGTGTTTTCTGCAGTGACACACATTGCACACTCATCCTCTTAAGCCCGAAATATTCCATGGCCACGTATTTCGACTCGGACCGTCAGTCGAAGAAAGACTACACAAATATCAAGAAAGTTCTTGATGATGCTCTCCCCAGCTACGCCAAATCTGGAGGCACCTTCAGGAGGCCAATTTGTAGGTACGGCAAGCACGTGTTCACCCATGTAACGACGTTCCCCTGCGTCAAGTAGCCGCCTGGCGGTCAAAAGGATGCCTACTACGCCCGCCATCACATGCGGGCGATCGTACGGGACCATAATCACCTTCTGCTACCAACTAATCTCAAAGATTGGGCCGCACGCCTGTCGGCAATCCAGGACGCGGACATCAGACAAGAATTCTTTCGCATCCAGTCGGAGTTTGCGGAAATCATCCATCAAGATGTCCTTCGTACCTCGGGGCAGTTCTACCTCAAATATCAATCGTCCAACAGTGAAATAGAAACAACGCTACAAATGCAGGCTGACAACGATCGCGATTTCATGACCATCAGGAAAGACGGTGGCTTCATCCATGCTCCGGTCCCTGAGTCAAGTCGAAAGTAATGATGCTATGTAGTTCTAAAATATCGATTAGCTCATGTTGTAATTAAACTTTAATGAACTTGTATGTCTCTTTAGTTTGGACAGTCGTTCAACTTATATGTAATCGATGTTATTTATTAGTAGGACCATGAATCGTGCTATTAATGTGTTGCTTTTCTCTTCTGATCCTTTTGTTGCATACTTATATATTGCTTATATATTGTCTATGAATTGCTACTAACGTTTTGTTTGTCTAGTGCATAGAGATGCCGTCGTATGTCGTGTACAAGGGTAAGGTTCCCCGAGTCTACGACGACTGGGAGCAGTTTCGGAGACAGGTTCACCGTTTCAGCGGTAACAGTTACAAAGGATACACCACTAGGGTAGAGGCGGAAGCTAGATACGCGCGCTATCTAGCGGGAGAGAGGAGGGAGAGGAGGAGGAACCAGATGAAGACCAGTTTCATCGCGATGATGCTCATCGTGACCGCAGCTCTCTTCTATGTGATGGTAGTTTAGATGATCGATATCGACTTTGTAATGTGACGACAAACTCGGCTAATATATATGATGAACTTTGCTAATGTCTCGAGACCTAAACTTTGCTAATGTTTGAACTTTGTTCGCTATTTCGAATTTGGAGACTAATATGATGAATTCTATTGTGTGATGTTTATATTCTGTGCTGTGTAATGTGTATTTTGTAACCTGTGTAAATACCAGATATTTTGTAACCTGTGCAAATACCAGAAAAGCAAAAAATAATAATTCCTAATATTCATAGTAGTGGCGCGCCATATTGAGCATTAGTGGCGCACTAGGGCTAAATACCAGTGGCACATTATGGGGCATAGTAATGGCGCACTTGGGGGCATACGTGAAGGTAAATATGCCCCCCTAGGAGGCATAGTAATGGCACACCGTTGGACATAGTAATGGCGCACTACCAGGTGCGCCACTATTATCTGGTATACTAATGGCGCACATTTGTTACTAGTGGCGTGGTAATAGTGGCGCACCTATAGTGCGCCATTAATGGCCAAAATAGGTGCGCCACTAACAGGCCTTTTTCTAGTAGTGGTCCGGGCACCCGGGAGGTCCAGCGCCTGCGCGTCTTCATTTCCTTCTCCTTCCTTCTCCTCGGGTCCAAGGGACTGCATCCTTGCTTCCTCACGGGATTCTTCTTGGTACCTAAGGATGCATAACACCTTCGTTTGAGGTAGGACCCAATTCACGTGTGAATCCGAATGAAACTCGAAGAGGATAGAATTGACCTCGTTCTGATGGCGCGTGCACGTGCTCTTGTCATTGGTCCTCTCGGTGCTTGTGGTGGTGATGGAGTGTCCATGTGGATGGACGAGGGATGCTCCATATCAACGGGGCATCCCGGTTACCAGCCATTTTCTCATGAATGATGAGCGAAGTCCACACATCGTGAGAATAACCCACCTAGCATGGAAGATATTGACAGCCCTAGTTGGTACATGAGCAATTCGAGTATACAAAACAGATTATCATTTGAAGGTTTAGAGTTTGGCACTTGCAAATTTACTTGGAACGACAGGTAAACCGCATATAGGTAGGTATGGTGGACTCATATGGAACAACTTTGGCAACTTTGGGTTTATGGAAGTGGATGAACAAGCAGTATTCCCACTTAGTACAAGTGAAGGCTAGAAAAAGACTGGGAAGCGACCAACTAAAGAGCGACAACGGTCATAAACAAGCATTGAGAGTAACTAACATTGAGTGCAAGCATGAGTAGGATATAAATCACCATGAATATAAATATCGTGGAGCCTATGTTGATTTTATTTCAACTACATGCGTGAACATGTGCCAAGTCAAGCCACTCAAATCATTTAGGGGAGGATACCATCCTATCATACTACATCACAACCATTTTAAAAGTATGTTGGCATGGAAGGTAAACCATTATAAACTTCTAGCTAATTAAGCATGGCATGAGTAACTATAATCTCTAATTGTCATTGCAAACATGTTTCATTCATAATAAGCTGAATCAGGAACGATGAACTAATCATATTTACAAAAACAAGATATGTCGAGTTCATACCAGCTTTTCCTCATCTCAATCATTTCATCCTATATCATCATTATTGCCTTTCAATTGCACGACCGAACGGTGTGGATAATAATAATAGTGCACGTACATTGGACTAAGCTGGAATCTGCAAACATTTGTTCAAAGGAGAAGACAAGGTAATATGGACTCTTTGTTAGATCAACAATAATGCATATGAGAGCCACTCAATATTTTTATGGTGGTCTTCTCTTCTCGACCCCCAAAGAAAAGAAAAGAATTTCAAAGAAACACACTGAAATATTTTTGGAGTTTTTTTTTGAAGAAACTAAAACAAGAATGAGAAAAACTATTTACAAGGAAAGGCTTCCAACAAGCAAAAGAAGAATGAGAAATCTTTTTGGGTTTTCTTTTAATACTACAACTAAGCGTGCAAAGAAAGTAAACTAACTACAACTAATTTTTTTGGTTTTTCTGTAGGTTTTTCAAACACCCAAGAAGAAAGCGGGAAAAAAATAAACTAACATGGATAATACAATGAAAAAGTATGAACACCGACAATTAAAATGAGTGTGAGAACATCTCTACTATTAAAGGAGGATCGAACGTCGTGATGGTTCGACCATCTTGGCTACCCTCATCTCACGACTGATAGTCCTCACACGATTCCTTCGTGAAAAAAAGACGCTATCCACGCCCCCGTCTTATCCCGATCCTCTCACCCACGATCCCCCCTCCCGTGCGACGCAGGAACCCACGTCCGATCACCGATGCCCCATCTTCCCCAACCCTCTAATTGCCTCTCACACTGGTCTGCACAAAAAAAGTACGATCACGGTGTGGGAGCCCCCCATCACCATCGGGGCAAGGACTGGGAGGTCGTGCTCCAATACGGCGGTGGTGGCATGGCAACGGCGTCAACCAAGCTCCTTCCTCCGCTCGATCATGGATGCTGGGTTCGCCGACGGTGATGGGTACGTCATCGGCTTCAAAGTCCCATGAAGGCCAAGAAGAGCGACGACAGCTACAGCCCGGCGTTGCCTCCAGATGCTGGCCTTCTCCAAGGACCTGCTGCAGGCTGCAGCGCGGTGAGCCAGCGGCGCCGTGGGCGACGCTCCCACCGTCCAGCGCCCTGGTGCCTGACGCCGTGGGACGCGACCACGGCCCTGCTCGCCCTCCTCATTGCTAGCGCTGCTGGCCCCTGTTCGTGCATCTCACGAGGAGAAATCAGAGATCGCTATGGCTACCCGTGGGCTGACTCCATCATCGTCATCCAGGTCCGTGACATTGACAACCGACCCCTCCCCTTCCTCCTCTACCCATGCGGTTGCTGCGCCGCCGCCGGAGACGGTGGTTTTGCTTCTGCGGCTGAGGCGGCGCGACGAAGAAGGTGTCCTCGAAGCGGCGCGTTTAGCTATGGTTCGTGCCGCCGGATGCTTTCCGACAGTGTATACCCAGGGTTGCCTTCTATCCATGTTCATTTTGTTCTTCATTCCTTCATTGGGGTTCATATCAGATTAGACTAGCACGCCATGAAAGATTGTGCCTCCCTTCTCTCGATTCATGCACTGCTTCACATCAGTGCCGGAGCTAGGATTTGGAAGCAGGGTGGTCCAAAAAAAATTTTGACAACAAATATGACATGTGAACTATATAACTAATTACCACATATAAATTGATTAATCTAGCCTTACAAACGTAGTAGAATTCTCAATGAAGTCTCAGTTTTGCGTAAAAGAAGGACGCAACGTACCTGCACGAATGTGTTCATGAATTCATCTACATATGTACTGCACTGGAACGTATATCAATTAGCAAGCCCTCGATCAAAATTTGGGGAATGGGCGGTACCTCAAATCGAAAAATAGCAGAGTGCCGAATTGCGGATTGGGCTGCCGGGCCGGCGCTGGCTTGCAGGGGTACCAGCCACCGCTCGTCAGGCAGTGGGCATTGCCGGTTACTGGCTTGCCGCACCTGGGCTGGGGCACATCCACGCAGGACGGTGGGAGCCGCGGGCGCGCGGAGGCTCTGAGCGGCGGGCGGGCCAGACGGAAAGGAAATCATCTCCTCCGCTCCTAGGACGGTGAGGTAGGCGGGGACGACGTCCGACGAGGTCAGCGGCGGCGAGACGACGGAAGAATAGGAATCGAGGGATGCAGCTAGGTGGTCTGGACGAGCAGTGGCCCGAACAGCTTTTTTTTTTTAAGACAATCTCGCGAAGCTTTTATTAAGTCGTCACAATGTTTACAGGGACGGAAGGAAGATTTCCGGGATGGCCTAACCAAACATGGCGGCCAACCCCTAGAGAAAGTGCATGCTTCGCTAAAATTGATTTACCTTTTACATCCAAAGCTGGTATTCTTTCAGGCTGCAAAATGCACCCCTATAGTTATCATGCATTTTCTTTTATACGCAGTCACACTTCTATAATATAGTTTCAATTTTAGGCAATGATGTATCAAGCAGAAGTTTCATCAGTATTCGGTAACATAGGATTTTCTTTTTATTTTATAGATAGACAAGATGTGCAAGAGAAAGGGCTAAGCACTTAGTTCAGTGCAAATAGAACTTGTTGATGGGGTAGGTATGCGAAGAAAAGGGGGAGGGGTGTATCCTACTGAAATATTTCTGTTTTTGATCCTCGACAAGAAATTTTGGGCTTTCTTTTTGTGCTTGCACCTTTTCTTTTGGTAAAAGTAGTTGAAGGTGACATTCTCTTATGAAAGATCGTGCTGGGTGGATAGCATATATACAGGATAAGCACGTGTAGATAACAATTGTGGACTACAAATGCCATTCTCTGTTTCCAGAAATGGTTACTAATATCTCAGTAGATCTGTAGATGGCAATGTTTCATTTCGGTTTCAGTTTGATTTATGCAATGTATCATCTTGTCCCACTTTTTAAAACATAATTTGACATTTACATAATGAGGGGGTTAATATTTACGAAGTCTATTACTAACAGAAGATCCTTCCTAACAGAAGAGACCATGTTACTCTATATCCTGCTGTTTTGCTTCATGTCCTTACAAATTCTACATCATGTTCTATATCAAGAGATCTATTGTTTTTGGATTGACCGTTGGATATCTCTTGATCTTATTGTGGGTCCATGGATTGCTGGTGTATTTAGCCATCTTATCACTGAGATTTCACTTGTAAATAATTAAATGAAGATCCATACAATGCAAAATCCATAGGTGAAGTGTGATGTTGTTCCGTGGACAATCATCAGCTCATTCTTCGTATAGTCAATTTAGTTTATACTTACCGGATCTTTTTCATATAATATGTATGCATATGACGTATAAATATATTTTCTAGCGCTTGATGCATGTTTTGTACTCACCACAAGGTTTTGGTATTTGCAAGTGATTTATTCCACCATGAATGTACTATATCCCTCTAATTTCTATTTTCACAAAGCCAAATCACCACAAAACAAATAACCAATTTTAAGAAATGTAAACTATGATTATATATCTTTATTATTAAAGGGTTGTTTGTGATGGAGGTACAATTAGCGTTTTGTATAAATCAATTTTTAAAAAGGAAACTAGGAAATCATACGACATTTAGTTTAGAGCATCAGACATACTTTCTCAGACTGAATCATGATACCTCCTCTGCTTTTTAATACAAGGAAAATATAAAAAAACAATTTTGCATCTATACAAGGTCAGTATCTCTTTTTAAGAAGAATTGATAAGATTTTTGCCTCCTACAATGGTGCTTATTAATGCAAACGTTGTATGCAATCATAGAAAAAGAGGCACGAGATGCACGATGACTAATTGACATGGAACATGAGAGATTTTACACACAATAATCTGAGATGCACGATGACTAATTGACGTGGAACATGAGAGATTTTACACACAATAATCTGGCTCTGTGTACAAAAACGGAGGGAATAATAAATATGTTAGCTGGAATTTGAGTATGAGTAGAATTTTTTTATCAGCAAGTGTATAAGCAATAATTAACGCAACATAATCATAAACCGGATGCAACGTACCTGCCATGAATAACAATTATGTTTGATCAATGTCTCATGTTTAAATTTGTTGGTCCGTGGCAACGCACGGGTATTTAGCTAGTGAATGTAATGTCGGTGAGAAATACGTACTCCCCCAAGCTTAGGCTTTCGGCCTAAGTTGGTCTAGGGCCACCACTGGCCCGGATGATATCCGAAATCATAGTTGGGGTCGTATTGTGAGCGGCCTCCACTGTTCTCTCATACTCGTTTGCCCCCTCCCTAGTTATAAAATATCTCCAATTTATCTAAAAGTTAAAGAAGGCAGGAGCAGGAAGGGTAATATGGACAGCGCGCCGTCTGTCAAAAATTAATCGGTACTCGAGGAACTGTTCGTTCCTCTCAAGAAACTGGTAGCGTACCATCTTATATCTTATCTATCTATATCTATATCTATACTTCTATACTTATATTAATTACAGACTCCCAAATAATTCCCACGTAAATTAGATTTTACGAGCCATTCATCAGAAGTGGGACCAAGTTATTACGGTGTAGATCTGTCAAGCTATATTACATATTTAAGCACATTTATCTTTACATCTAAACATTATTTAGAAAAAAATGAACCAACAAAAAAAGAGCCAAGAAGACTTCTTTCTCCCCAACCTTCCCATAGATTTTGCAATTGTTCCATATATCGATCTCCCTTTGATCCCTCTCCCTTTGTCATGTTAAGCCAGTCACGCCGCCGCCGCCGCTGACTTCTGTCAGAATTGGCCATGTGCATGCATGAGCGACTGCTGCTGCGAGCAGTCCTCCTAGGCACACCCTGCATGTTTAAGTGTGTTGATTAGTTGGTTTCCCCATGCAAGGATTAATCAAGTCCATGCTCAAATCAGGAGGTTGTGTACGTACATGTATAGTTCAGGTCGATTGAGCAAGCCTTCTTTTATTATTTTGCGAAAGATTGAGCCAGCTTTCTATGTATGCATCTCATCGGATGAATTTTATGCAGGATCGCATTGGAAGGATTAGTAGCCTTTCACATGCCAACGTTGGAGGCCAGTACGGCGACGATCTGTTGAGAACATCGTGTGTCTCACGACGTATGTACTACTAGCGCATCTGGCCGGAATTGATTAATCTGCTTGGGAAGTCAGCTTAGCTATAAGCTAGCTTTGCGTACATGCGTCATATTCGTGTATTTCTCACTTTCCACAAATTCTGGTGCTACTCATTCTTTCTACTTATGTCACTGAATCTAATCGCCTTCTTCAGCTTTTCCTTGCCGATATCTGAGATGGAACCACAACGTACATGCAGGAGCAAAGTCCTGTTTACTAGGACGTACACCAGGGGCGGAGCTATGTGCATCCCTGAGGGGGCTGTGGCCCCCCCAGCCCATGACAAATTCCTGAAGAAATATTTTTTGGAGGGACATAGTTAGAAGAAATTTTCTCATTAGCCCCCCCAAACATGGACACTTTGCCGTTTGCCCTCACATCAGGTATTTTCTCCCTGATAGATGTACGGTCTCTATACCTATTTATCTATGGAACAGCTGATGCCTGCTGGCTATGTATCTCCGTACTGATGTTGTGTTGGCCAAAGATAATTGTGTGGTTGATTGCTTACAATTATCTTGGAAAGTGATAAGTAACCACATCTTGGGAAGTTTCTTGAAGATGGTAACATTCTCGATTAGATCTTTCACTTTGTTAGTTTTCTCTCCAAGATAATTGTGTGGTTGATTTCTTGACAAAAGCATTTAAAGGCACAAACTAAATAAAAGTGGAACATGTCTTGGGTTCAAGTTCCCAATTATCATTTAGGTGTTTTATTCTGTAGTTGGACACTTGCTACATCTGCACAACATGCTAAATTATGCATGCTCTTCGAATCAATAAGAATAAAAACTATAGAATAAACAAACAAATTTTCTTATGGTCCAACTTCAAGATTTAAATTTGAGATCATGGACACTTCAATACTTCACTTTTGGCGTAGCGAGTGATATATTATTGTTTTGGACGGCTGCTATGTCAGAAACTTTTCAATGAAATTTGTGTTCCTTTTAGAGTTCCTTTTATCCCCTAAGAAGCAGGCAAAAAAATCATTTGAACCAGTGTGGGATTGGGCTGTGTGAAAATAAATGTCTGAAAGAATTCATTATTTTCCATTCTAGACTACACTTATTTTTAAATGACTTAGTGAGCACTGTTATGGAGAGTAATTAGGTCACCACTGGAATTGTTAGAAGTAACTACTCGACTTGGGTGGGTATTTTATTTTTGGTACAACAAGTGGCTAATTTTTTTTAAATAATACATTTTTTATTAATTTTCATAAATATTACGCTGGGTAATTTTTTTTCAAAAATAATACACCGTCGGCCCGCTGCAGGCCGACTAGGCCTAGTCGGCCCACAGCAGGCCGATTGGACTCCAGTCGGCCTACAGCTGGCCGACTGGCCCCTGTCGGCCCACTGTGGGCTGATTGGGTCCTGTCGGCCCACTGTGGGCCGACTGGAGCTAATTAGCTCGCTGTGGGCTAATTGTTTTTGCAAAAAAAGTAGGCATAAAAAAATATGTTTAAAAAAATGTTAATTATGTAATTAAAAAATGTTAAACATGTATAAAAAATGTTCCTGATGTATACAAAAAATGTACAATATATATGCAAAAAAATTGACATAAAAAATATGTTTTAAAAAGTGTTAAGCATGTATTTAAAAATTGTTAAATGTGTGTATAAAAAATGTTCCTTATTTATACAAAAAATATAGAATGTGTATGAAAAAAAGTTGACACCAAAAAAATATGTTTGAAAAAAAAAATTGGTGTCAACTTTTTTTATACACATTCTATATTTTTTGTATAAATAAGGAACATTTTTTATACACACATTTAACAAATTTTAAATACATGCTTAACACTTTTTAAAACATATTTTTTATGTCAACTTTTTGCATATATATTGTACATTTTTTGTATACATCAGGAACATTTTTTATACACGTTTAACATTTTTTAATTATATAATTAATATTTTTTAAACATATATTTTTATGCCTACTTTTTTTGCAAAAACAATTAGCCCACAGCGAGCCAATTAGCTCCAGTCGGCCTACAGCTGGCCGACAGGACCCAATCAGCCCACAGTGGGCCAACAGGGGCCAGTCGGCCAGCTGTAGGCCGACTGGAGTCCAATCGGCCTGCTGTGGGCCGACTAGACCCGACGGTGTATTATTTTTGAAATTTTTTATCCAGCGTAATATTTATGAAAAATAATTTAAAAATGTATTATTTAAAAAAATAGCCCAACAAGTGGACCTTAATTCTACCCTTCTAGGGGGTTTATCATGATGAAGTACACCCATTTTAATCCAATATAGATTTCATTTTTTAGTTTGATCTCCTTGACTGATATTGTTATTAAGAATGCACATTCAAATGCAATAAATCAGATGCACTCTACTAAAATTAAGAACAATCACAAAGTTCAATATCTACAGACTACTTTGTATTATAACTCTTCTTTGTGTCCTGCACTGGCTTGCATATCACAGTAAGTATTTAAGCGGTGATAAATTCTCCATTGAATGAAATAATTCTTTTCATTGATCCCACATGATTGGATTTTCAATTGCATTGTCCTTTCCCATTCTTATATGCATGTGCACATCCACTATCTACCACATGATTGGATGATACATTGTCCTTTCCCGCTCTTATATTCATGTGAACATCCCCTACCTATGAAGTCACACTTGGTTGTTCTTTTCTCTTATAATGGCTTCGTAGTAATGCATCAATTTTCAGGGTTTTACTTTGAAAGTCAGGTGCCCTTTGGCATGGTATAATTAGTCCATATTGTTTCATTTATTCCTTCTAATTTGTGTCTCATATATTTATTAATTCGAGGCTCTCTACCTAACACAATGTCCATCCACGTCTCCTCGATTATTCAGGCACATTATAATTGTAGGATTAGGGTCATATGAGCAGTGGCTAGAAATATGTATTCAAGTAACCTTATTGTAAAGAAAGTATAGAGCTTCTATTATTCGTAAAATTCTAAAAAGTAGAAAGTGAAAAAATATAGGATTATGATGTCAGTATCATCTTCAATCCTATAGGACTGAAACTATGTTTGTTTGCAAGATATAAATAGCATGGCATTATTTGGAAGACTCTGGAGAGTGTAACGTAAATAAACCCTTATTAAAAATCTTATTTGTAAAAGAAAATAGTTTTTAAGGCAGCAAAAACATCTCAATTATATATTTCTGCCACATATCATACTTTTCTACATCTAAGTTTAATAATGATTATTTAAATATCTACAGCATGAAGCTTTAAATCAATTACTAAATACAGTAGATCATTGGTGGTACTACTACATAGTGCATGGCAAGTACAATGGAACATATAAAAAATAACACTTCTATTAATATTCCCAATTGTGATAAGTAACCTGAGCAGATGTGTCCAAGAGACATATGATAATATCTCATTATTTTGCTAATACTTTATCCTTTAGTGAACCATATATTATGGGCCATATTATTGTACGTACAAACATGGATAGAGACTGACATTTGTTTTGCAGAGAGATAGAGACTGATGTTTTAGTTTAGACTGAATGCTATAACCTCAAGTATTGGTACAAAGTTTACAGTATGCATAGAAATCTTTTTAATACATTCTGAAAAAGATCCATCCGTAATAGATGCAAATTGAACTGGTGCCTTTTCTACTTTGATGCTTTATGTTGTTTACTGTCTACAACATGCGAAATAATAAATATGATTTTCGTTTTAATGTGATTAACCCATAGTTTGTAATATTTTTTTGTAGCAGCATGGTACCAATGATATACCAATTGTGAAGGATGCCAAAACGTCTTCACCAGGAACACATGTTGTGTTGTACAATCTGATGAAGAATTTGAAACTAAGGGTAGCGAAGACATATAAATTCACAGTCATGGAATCAAGATATAAGGGGAAGCTTACAATAATTCACAATTGTGGCAGTGTTGATAAAATACTAGGAAATAATCTTGATGTTGGACATTCACAGAATGAAGGAACGGAGGTATTCATAGACCAACACAATGAGTGCTGGCATGAAGTACAAGAGAAACATCATGTATTTTGAAAACTATAAGGCAAGATCCGACTCATGATGTATCATTACACGAAATAAATGAATAAAAAATTCAGGAAATCAAACTTCACGAGGACCATAAATCACAAAATGCACCAATATTCATTAGAAAACAAAAAAAGATAATGATAATCAAGAAAGGAGGTATTCATAAGTATAAAGATTCAAGACCAAGTAGAAGGTTATATGGTGTTGATAAACTATCGGTGGCCGGAGAGATTCGGAAACATGGTGTATGGAGTACTAGAAAGACAGTTCAAACATGGATGGGTATTCAATAACATTTAGGACGTAATAATAGAATATATGGGAATATTAGATCTGTACTTTATATATACATCGTTATTAATTCCTTTACCTTCTGTTAGTGAATTACTAGAATGCCTTTTAATTAATCATGGTGTATATCTTCAAGGTCCAAATCAATTCAATATTAGGCACCCCCGTTTCTCACTAGCCATAGTCAAGATGTGTTCAACTCATAGTGGGAGAAATCAAAATAACAGAAGAAAATTGTTACAACAACACAAATTTTTTTATGACTCATAGAGGCCTATTAATCTACCTGTATTATTTAGAGAAAACAAAATATAATGAATAAAAACGTGCCAGCTGATCAAACAATCCACATTTGCAAAAGCATGAAGGCAAATAGGAAAAGGCCGATACATCATTAAAGCACCAAGAAATGAAACAACACAAAAAGGAAAGAGATTCCACAATTTTTATGCTCAAAACCAAGCCCGTGCGAATGCACGGGTTGACGACCAGTATTTACTAATCGGAGGCACCATACGAGTCTCCACGTTAATCCTCGGTAAACACGTAAAACTAACCTTAGGATCTTCATTGTATGGCTAAGATCAAATAACAATTATAGATCTCTTTTTTGTGCTACGCCTTTAGAGTCCTAGAAGTCTACGATAGACAAATAGGCCATCTCACGTAACAAGCACTACACGTCTCATCTTGAAGGATTTCTTAGAAAAAGTATTAGAATCCTAGAGGCTAATCGGAGGCACCATACGAGTTTCCGCGTTAATCCTCGGTAAACACGTAAAACTAACCTTAGGATCTTCATTGTATGGCTAAGATCAAATAAACAATTATAGATCTTTTTTTTGCGCTACGCCTTTAGAGTCCTAGAAGTCTACGATAGAGAAATGGGCCATCTCACGTAACAAGCACTACACGTCTCATCTTGAAGGATTTCTTAGAAAAAGTATTAGTCCTAGAGGTCTAGGAGTAGTCGGATGGAACATATCTCTCTGTATCTGACCGTGCCCAACCTAACAAGCACTACACGTATCGTATTGAAGGCTTTCTAAAAAAATAAGCATCTTGACGGTTACATGGTCGGCCTCAGATTCCTGTAGACGTCCAAATGGTCCATAGTTTACCCCTATTACAACGCCCGGCGGTGATGGACGAACAAGCTGAAGCCTCCCAGATACTCCAATGGAGTTTGGCAACAATCGGCGTGGGGTTATCCAACATTGACTCAGCAGTAGGAACTGGAAGAAAGAGGGCTCTCTACTGGAGGATCTCACATGCGGCAGGCAGAGAGAGAGAACCGGGGAGCGGTGATAAACTATTGATATGCGGCCTGTGTTACATGGCAAGTTCTAGCGGCGAGGATGGCTGCACAAGGTAAGATGCAAGGTATGTGATGCATGATATATCTCATCTTACATCTCCATGCCTTTTTTCAAAGAAATCAGCTTCATGTCCTCTTTAATCACCATGATTGAATTATGGAGTTCAGAGATGCTTCTCATCAGCGGGTGGCGACAATTTTGATTCGGCAACTGTCCATCCTATCTCTTCGACAGATTATGGCGGTCAAGGTGCAGAAGGCACCTCAGCTGTGCGCGCCCCACAACAGCGACCTCCAAAGTTTGCACCATCGCTGACGCAGATCACACACTAGCAATCCACTATACTATTGGTTGTGTGCCCTCTATTAAGCTCCGATGTCGATTCACTACTATCAGGTTATCTTCCGATTTGTTCTTATATGCAGTAAATTAGGCAACGACTCAAGTAAATCTTGAATATCAATGTGGCACTAGCTCAGCGAATGTCGATATTCGACAGGATTACAGTTTAGCTGATCGTTCATACATGGAAGAATTGGTGTGGATGTTGCGTGTGGTAAAACATGTTGATACACAGAAGAAACAGAGACGACTGGGGTGTGCATGTACCAAAACAACCAAGCAACTTACGCCATACATATTTGGCACCGGCAAAAAAAAGACTGTACGTTCGTTCGTGAAAGAGAAAAAGGGAAAACACTTGGTCGGCCGGAGGACGACGGAATCGCCGATGTATCTACGCATTTGTATGCTAAAGGCTGTTCATGCCGACAAGTGCAAGTTCCAGGTGGAATCTCTCATCCATAATTGATATAATATGCGGCACATGCTGATGCTGACAGTTTAGTTAATTGATGTTTTAGCTTATTCACTCTATAATATACCCCCTCCTCTTCTGATCCAAAAAAAGTGTCGCAGCTTTGTACTATACTTTTTTTGGATCCGAGGGACGTGGGAGTAGTTGTTTGTGAATAAAACTGTTGGAGGACATACAGATAAAGTGGTTGTTGCCTAGAACCAGAAAGTTAGTCCGTGACCAACAGTTTTATTTTTTGTTAGGAACGTTGTAATTATCATTTGGATTATATTAGGAAAGAAAAACTTGAGTTGGTAGCCTGGTACTAATTCCATCCTCTATTTCATTGCTCTTAGCACTCACTAGTAGAACGCCCGTGCATTGCCACGGGCTTCTGAAACAGTCATAGATAGAGACACTATAATACGGTCCCAATTGCATAATAATTGAAGTCCACTTAACTTGTAATGTAAAGTGATAACAAAATAGCACATTAACAATGTATACATATAAGGAATGATCCAACTAAAGATCTATTACAAATTATTGGGATCTACTTGATGCACTTAAGAAATTGTCTCACAATATCAGGCAAGTTGTCTTTAGCTTCATTCGCACGATGCACGATGTTTGAGCAAGTATAATAAAAACTGCTTCCTCAGCTCATACCCATCCTGCAAAAGCAATATATGTAGTGACCCAGCATGCAATATATGTAAGCATTTATCACCTGTAATTCCAGAATTACCATTATATCTATGTCTTATGATATTATATATTGTTTATATTATTAATTACAATGTTTATGCAATCGGTCTTACACCATCATGTAAGAACATATCATCCTTCATCAGGTATTCCAAATCGTTGTTTGATAACAAGGCATCTTCAATGTCCACGAACTTGGTTTTCTTGGGGGCAGACATGATTGATTCGATGACTGTAATATATCTAGGGGATGGGGTACAGACATAGTCTGTCGGTGTGATACAAAAACGAGCCAAATTAGTATAAAAAATGAGGCAAATTGGTTGAACACAAAAGGCAATATGATGAAAGAAAGATCGATAATAACATTGAAAAGAATACCTTGTGCCATAACATTTAAATTGGTATCCTTTTTTGTTTTTCTATGAGATATCACCGCCTCCACATCATTATGTTGTGAAAAACTGGGTGAATTTTCGGCCCTTTTCAGCATCGCCGCTTCGGAACCCTTGTCGATGCATTCTTTTTGTGCATCTCCAAAATCCATATCTATGTCTCCTATATTCTAAAAAATAAGTAAATGTAAAAAATAAACATCTTGTATTAGCCATATACCTCTTCTCGTGGTGTTTCAGTCCGGTCTGTCATTGTTACATCAGTGTGTATATCGGAAACCATCACTTTTTATCTCTGATGAAATATAAACGATATTTTCTATTGCATCATATAAACATATAATAAAAATAAAAGCGAAACTAACACAACTGTTTTATTTTGTAAAAAATAAAAACCATTTTTTATATTATTAAAAAAATGTTGCATTTCTTTCGGAGCAAACAACCAACTATAATGTTCATATATCATAATATGTCATCTGAAATTTCCTAAATAATTTTAATGTATTTATATTTTTTGAGAATTTTTAAATTTTTTATATAAGCTAAGGAAAATTGTGCGACAAAAGATAAAAGCATGCAAGCAATCCAACATAAACCAAATATATTCGGTTTCTTTTCTCAAAATTTTGTTTTTTTTGTGATAGTCTGAACATATATCTAATAAGTAGAAAAATATATTTACTCGTATGATCCATGTTTAATATATATACTTTAATGTATTTTTTCTTCGGAGAGCAAACATTGCCGATCCAAGGTCCAAATCAGCTATCCAGCACGGCCCAACCAGCACCCAACCCAGCACCAGTCTCCCTCACCCTCACTCTCTCCATTCCGCACAATCCCTAGATCTCGGCAGACTCACAACATAAACCAAGTAAAAAACATGTAAGAAATCCAACATAAAGCAAGAATACTTTGTTTCTTCCCTCAAAATTCTGTTTTTCGTGTGATATTCTGAATATACCGAATAAGTATAAAAAAGATTTATTTGGATGATCCATGTTTAATTAATATATATCCTTTTTTACTTTATATATATGTTTTTTCGTATAGCATTTTTTTCGAGACTTTTTTTTCTCACAGCAAAGGTTGCCGATCCAAGGCCCCAAGAAGCCCAAGCCCACTCGCATCATGGGCCAACCAGCACCCACCAACTCCTTCCCCTCCTCACTCTCTCCACTCACGCACACAATCCAGATCACGGCGGAGTCACCCACACTCCCTCCGCTCTCGCCCCCACAACCGCACAACTGGGGCCTCGTCTCCCACCGCCGCCGCCGCCTCTCCCTCGCACGCCTCGCCGGCACCTCTCCCTCACCCGCGTCACCGGCGCCTCTCCCTCTCGGGCCTTCACTGCCTCTCCGTTGGCCCCGTCGCTGTCGCCCCTGATGTGCCGCGGCGCCGTGACCCGGCCTCACAGGCACGGCCAGGGCGACGACAGCTCCCCGACGCCGCCGCCCTCCACAAGGAGCGACGACAGCTCGAACCTCTGCAGCACGGCGTGCGCCGAGCGACGTGCCGCGGGGGCACTGCCGCCTCAGCTACCGGCGTGGCCGACCACTCGTCCACGTCCCCACCGCTGCCACCGGCCGACCACACGACGTCGCTCTCGTCCAGCTCGAAGCACGCGCCGTCGTGGCCCGCCTCCGGCTGCTCCAGCGGGCCAAGAAACCGGAACGCCCCCCGCGCCCGCGACCTCGGCATCTCCATCGACCGTCCCAGCAAGCGCTACCTCGCCCTGCTCCCGCATAGCTGATGGTAAGCCCCTCCTTTGCTCTCTTGGCCTGCTTGCTTGCTTGCGAGCCCCTCCTCTGAATTTGTTGGTTGGCTGCTTTCTTTCTTCAGCAAGCCAAGAAACAGTGAGTGCCGGCAGTAGTACTCTGAATCCATCAATGCAACTGAATCCAAACATGTGAATCAAGCTGTGGCAGGTGTCTCTGCATGCTTAATTCACTCAATTTTTTGTGCAGTAGGAGTAGTTGCTAGAAATTTACTGAATTTTAATTCCAGTAGATGCACTGAATTTCAAAGAAAGAGTACTCTAGGAGTACATGGAATTGATGCACTGAATTTTGTTTGCAATAGATGCATTGAAAATTACTGAATTTTGTTTGCAGTAGGAGTAGTTGCAGTTCTTAACTGCTAGGTGTACTTGTAGAAGCACTTTGCTTGTGCACCGTGCATATAAATTCAGAGGACACTTTGCTGAATTTATATGCACCTAGCACTTCTGTTCATGTCCACATATGTTCATGGCCCAGGAGTAAAAGAAAAGGAACAAACATAAATAAGCTACTTTAATATTATGGTACAAAGGGAGTAAGTTTGAGCTAAGTTTTCTCATGCATTTCCTACTAAGTATAAAAAGAGATTTATTTGGATGATCCATGTTTAATTAATATATATCCTTTTTGCTTTAATATATATGTTTTTTTGTACAGCAAACGTTGCCGATCCAAGGCCCCAAAAGGCCCAAGCCCATTCTGTCGTTCCCCTCATGGGCCAACCAGCACCCATTAACTCCCCGTGATTCTGCTCGGCCGCGTCACTCAACATGAACATCTCCTCGAGTAAGCAAGAGCACCCCCTGGTCGTCTCAATTTTCATATCATTTTTGTGTGTGTGTGTTGATGTTGCCTTCTCTTCTCCATTGCTGATGAGCTACCCATGAATGGATTTGATCTCTACGCACGGCTCTGTAGCACCGACTACCATCCACCACGGGTATGGATCATGTGATGTGGGGCGTATACACACTGATTGCAGAAGCCAATTTCGCCATAGTCATCACCAGCCGTTTGTCCCTCAACACCAAGCGGCTGGACCGAGAACACTGCCAACCTTTTTGGTGAGCAAGAATCAATCCATTGTGAATGATTTGCACAATAGATAATTTTGATCGGTTGATAACCACCATGTAGGAACGTAGTGGTTACACTCTTGATGGAAAAAAAAATCCACTCTTGAGAAAGTAGAAAGTGAAGTTGTTTGCTTTCCTGATTCTTGAATGGCCACATGCTACTCCTTTGCTAAGCGTACTTAATTTTGTTGATCATGCATATGGTTAAAGGACCACTGCACAACTTAATTTAATTATTACTCCTACAACTACTACAGATGCTATATATACCAACAGTTAAAAAAAGGTACAGAGCAGACTTCACATGGGAGTGTCAGAGATGTGGCTGGAAACAGCTCTATGTTTAACTTATTTGGCCTTCCTAAATGAGTGAATAAAAGTTAACCCAATCAAGAATTTGAGATCAGGATGTTGTAATCCCTTGCAGGGGCAACTATAGATCTATCTGATTGATTTGCAACTAAATTCTAGCCGCTCTGAATTCTGAGTCTGAATGCACATCAAGGAGTATTTTTAGAAAGTACAGCAAGGAGTAGCATCTATATGTTTAAAAAGCAATTCAGCTCAATTTCTGTGTGTATCCATATGCTCAATTCCGCTCTAATTCAGCCCTACTCCCATCTTTAGATAAATAACAACGGAGTAATCTGTGAGTACTGTTATTTTATTGTTATTTAACGTCATAAGTAACCTATATGTTATTTTAGGAAAATAAATAACCTCTCTGTTTACCTGTATGCTAACTGATTTTGTGTCTAATTCAAATTTATGGCACTATTCTCCGCTATGTGCATTTGAAATTCCCACCAACATATGTAGCGATCCGACCTCAAACGGTCAAACCTCTGTGTATAAGTGTCATACCTGGATCGGTAATGCTGACACACACAGTACTTCAAGGATTTATAACAGAGTACAATCACACACTTATTACACCGAATGTCTCAAAGAGAACTTATTACAATAATATGGCTTAAGGCCATCTAAATAAGATAACTGCGGAAGCATCGAAGGTAAATGAGTCCATCAACTCCAACGGCATAGCTGAGTGCATGACAACGACCTAGCGCACCTTACTCTTCGTCTCAAAAGTCTGCAACATGATATGTTGCAGCCCGAAACGGGTCAGCACATGGAATATGCTGCCAAAATAACACAGTAGAGCAATGAACACAGTAAATGCTATCACTACATGCATATTTGGCTGATGGAGGCTCTATGGTTACATGGGTTTTGCGAAAAGCCAATTTTTCCTTACAACAAAGGAATATATTTTATTTAACTATCATTGTAGTTGAAGAACATTGAGAATGGTAACCGCATCTCAATCCCAATTAAACAGTAATTAACAACCCAACAAATTAATTTAGAGTGATGAGAGCAACATGATAATTCAAGAACCACATACTCAAGATATCCATAACCGGGGACACGGCTAACCATGATTAGTTTGTACACTCTGCAGAGGTTTGCGCACTTTTTCCCACAAGACTCGATCTCCTCCGTTGGATTTCTCGTACTACATGGTGTTTGAGAAACGGATGACCGAGACACAGTCTTTCAGAAGCATTAACTCTTCACTTTGGGTAGACAGTTACACTTACTTTCCCCTACATCTGCTAGCCTACCACTGAAAGAGGTCACACAACATCTGCTAGCCATGCCAGAGCCCATAATGGCTTGTCGCTGCACACAGACGTTTCTAGCATGAATAATCTTATGATCCCTTTGAGCCTGGGTGGCGAACCATAGGACAACACTTGTATATCCCCAGGTGCCCGCAACCAATCCACCTAGATGTGTATTTAAGTAGCCATCTTAAGTTAACCATTAATTAACAATCTCACATCTGTCATGGATCACTCAAACCAAACCACGTCTACGAGCATAGCATAACAGTTTAAGCATAACGTAGAAGTAACTCTCAAGGGTTTGATAATAAAAAGGGCAATAGGTTCTACCTCATCATCTACTTCCCAATACCCACAAGTTAATCACATCCTAATCATGCAGTGGTTGAGGATTGTAGCTAATGCATAAAAACTGGGTATAAAAGAGTATGTTCAATGTGTTACTTGCCTTGCTGACGATCCGCAAACCCTAGAGACTCATAGTAGCACGCTTCGCACTCCGGAAACTCTATCGCAAACAAACAATAGCATACATAAGCACTCAAGCATAGATTTAAGGGTAAAACTCATATAAGAAGATCCAATCTGAAAGTTCAACTGAAGAGCTTCGATTTGCAAAAAGAATCAATCGAATCGGAGCTACGGAACTGAAACTACGGTCAAAAGAACTTCGAAAACAAATCTGCTTGAAACCAAATTTTAAATTGTCAAAACCATGTTCAAGTTGATTAACCAGAAAGAGGGGTTCGAGACGAAGATTTTGGTGTTGGTTTCACTGGATTTGGACGAACGATTAAAAAGTCGCGAGGGTTTGAAGATCAGGGGCTAATCTGCGATAAAAATATCGCGGATAGGTCCCTGGCCGAAAAATAAAATAAAAAGAAAAAGACTACGGCGCGAACGTCCGCTAACAGTGGCAAACGAACGAATTCGTTCGTTAAAATGAACTAACGAATGAACGCTGGTAAATTAGAACTAACCGAAGAAAAACCGAAGAACCGATCTAAAAAATAAAACCGATCTAGGGTTTTAAAAAAACCGAACGGTTTATGCCTAAAACCGAAAAAAACGGCGGCGACGAAGTCAACGGCGGCAGCGGGACGGCGTGATCCGGCGGGCTGGGTGGCGTGTGGCGGCGGAGCGGGCGGCGCACCGTGCGGAGCGACGGGGTGGGGCGCGGCGCGGCGGCAGGCGGCGGCGCGGCGCGGTGGCGGAGCGGGCAGCAGTGGCGGGCTGCGGCGCGGAGCAGGACGAGGAGGAGAGGGCGGCAGGGTGGCGGTATTTAAGGGGAGGGGGGCGCGCGGTGGCTTGGGGCAGGGGCGCGCGGGGCGGCTCGGAGCTGGACTCCGACCGGTGTCCGTCGCGGGCACGGCGGGAAGGCGGTGGCGCAGCGGGCCGGCTGGGCCTTCGGCCCAGTGCGGTCCGGTAAACTTTTTCTTTTAAAAAAATAAATTCTGCCGAAAGGGAAAAAATCCTAAATAAATATAAAAAATTCTAAAAATGCACAAAACAATTTTCGCCATCTAAATAAAATATCTAAAACAATGTGAACATTTTTCTGGCCTAAAAATGCAATTTTGAAAAATGCATATTTTTCTAATTCAAATAAAATAGCAATAAAAATCCAAATAAATTATTTATTTGATTTTAACATTTTTCCTCCAATATTTGTTTTATTTTGGGGAAGTCATTTTTATCTCCTCTCTTTTATTTTTAACATTGGAAATATTTTGGAGAGGAAAAATAATTAAAACCAAAATGATCCTATTTCCAATATTTGAGAAAATTCAAATACAGAAATAAACAAAATTCCCAACACTCTCCGTGGGTCCTTGAGTTGCTTAGGATTTCTAGGATGGCAAACGAAATGCAAATAAAAATATGATTGCATATGATGACCTATGTATAACATTCCAAATTGAAAATTTGGGATGTTACAAACCTACCCCCCTTAAGATGAATCTCACCCTCAAGATTCTGGTTGGCTAGAAAATATATGTGGATGGTCTTTCCGTAGGTCTTCCTCTCATTCCTAGGTGGCTTCATCCTCGGTATGGTGGCTCCACTGAACTTTGCAAAACTTGATAACCTTGCTGCGTGTAACTCGGCTGGCGAACTCGGGAATCTTGACAGGTTTCTCCTCGTAGGTTAGATCACTATCCAATTGAATGCTTCCAGGGGCACTGTATCTCTCAGAGGAATATCGGCCATCTCGGCATGGCACTTCTTCAACTGGGAAACGTGAAACACGTCATGAACTCCTGACAATGCTTCGGGTAACTCCAACTTGTAGGCCACTTCTCCCATACGCTCGAAACTCGGTATGGTCCTACAAATCCCGGGGCTAACTTCCCCTTAACTCCAAAACGTTTAACTCCTCGCAGAGGTGACACACGAAGATATGCTTTGTCTTCGATTTCATAGACTACCTCCTTGCGTTTTGAGTCTGCATATCTCTTCTGTCTGGACTGAGCTACCTTCAGTCTATCTCGAATCAACTTAACCTTTTCTTCCGATTCTTTGATCAAATCTGGTCCAAACAACTGACGGTCTCCAACTTCATCCCACATTAACGGTGCCCTGCACCTCCTTCCATACAAAGCTTCGAAAGGTGCCATCTTCAAACTGGCCTGGTAGCTGTTGTTGTATGAGAACTCCGCGTAAGGCAGATTGTCGTCCCAACTAGATCTATAATCTAGCGCACAAGCTCTCAACATGTCCTCTAGAATCTGATTGACTCTCTCGGTCTGTCCATCTGTCTGCGGATGGAAGGCCGTACTAAACTCTAGCCTGGTACCGAAAGTCTGGTGCAGCCGATGCCAAAACTTTGAAGTAAACTGTGTCCCTCTATCTGATACGATGGTCCTCGGAACTTCATGCAGACATACGATCCTGGTCATATATTTCTTGGTCAACTTCGCACTCGTATAGGCGGTTTTCACTGGGATAAAGTGAGCCACTTTGGTCAAACGATCCACTACTACCCAGATAGAATCATATCCTAACCGTGTCCTGGGTAATCCAGTGATGAAATCCATGCCAAGTTTATCCCACTTCCATTCGGGTATCGGCATAGGTTGCAGTAATCCTGCTGGCTTCTGATGTTCTGCCTTCACTCTTTGACATACATCACATACAGCTACATACTCGGCAATATCTTTCTTCATACCAGTCCACCAGAAACGCTCCTTCAAATCCAAATACATCTTGGTGTTTCCGGGGTGTATCGAGTATGGCGAGTCATGAGCCTCCTGAAGTATTAACTTCCTGATCTCTGCGTTATTGGGTACATAAACACGGTCCTCAAACCACAAAGTGTCGTGCCCATCCTCACGAAAACCTTTGGCTTTTCCTTTGCTCATTTTCTCCTTCATCTCAGCAATTTCCTTATCATCCTTCTGAGCTTCTCGAATCTTTCCCAATAATGTCGACTGAATATCCATTGCTGCAACAAAACCTCGAGAACTATCTCCAAACGAAGCTCCCTGAGATCTTCGGCTAACTCCTTTGGTAATCCTCCGCTTACGAGGGTATTGGCATAACTCTTTCGGCTCAAAGCGTCTGCTACGACATTGGCCTTGCCTGGATGATAGTGCAACTTCATATCATAATCTTTTATAAGCTCCAACCATCTCATTTACCTGAGATTCAGCTCCTTCTGAGTGAAATGTACTTCAAACTCTTATGGTCTGTGTACACATCACAACGGTTTCCAATAAGATGTCTCCAGGTCTTGAGCGCATGCACTACGGCTGCTAACTCCAAATCATGTGTGGCATAATTCAACTCATGCGGTCAAAGTTGACGTGAGGCATATGAAACAACTCTTCCGTCCTGCATAAGCACTCCTCCAAGTCCTAAGCGAGAAGCGTGGCAAAACACTTGGAAATCCTTGCGTATAACCGACAGAATCAGCACTGGGGCTGTAACCAAACGCTTCTTCAACTCCTGGAAACTTGCCTCACATTCATCCGTCCATTTGAACTTGGTGTCCTTCTTCAACAACTCCGTCGTAGGCTTCACAGTCTTGGAAAAAATTTCAATGAATCTCCGGTAATATCCCGCGAGTCCAAGAAAACTGCGGAACTCTCCAACTGAGGTGCGTGCCACCCACTCAGTGACAGACTGTACCTTGGTAGGATCCACTTCTATACCTTCTCGTGATATAACATGTCCAAGGAATCCAACTTCCTTCAACCAAAACTCACATTTGCTGAACTTGGCATATAGTTGATGTTCCCTGAGATTCTCGAGAACTAAACGCAAATGCTCCTTGTGCTCCTCTTCATTCTTCGAGTACACCAAGATATCATCAATGAACACCACAACAAACTTATCCAAAAACTCCATGAAGACCTTATTCATCATACTCATGAAATAGGCAGGGGCGTTAGTCAATCCAAATGACATAACCGTATACTCATATAGCCCATACCTTGTGGTGAAGGCTGTCTTAGGTATATCCTGTTCTCGAATCTTCAGCTGGTGGTATCCTGATCGCATATCGATCTTGGAGAATACTTTAGCTCCTTGCAGCTGGTCAAACAAATCGTTGATCATCGGTAGTGGTACTTGTTCTTGATCGTCACTTCATTCAGAGCGCGATAATCAACAACCATTCTCAAGGATCCATCCTTCTTCTCAACCAAGAGCACTGGTGCTCCCCACGGTGACGAACTTCGTCGAATGTAACCTTTCTCCAATAACTACTTAATCTGCTTCTTAATTTCCTCCAGATCATTTGCGGGCATCCGGTATGGTCTCTTCGATATCGGTCCGGTGCCTGCAACAGCTCTATCAAAAACTCAATATCTCGATCTGGCGGCATTCCTGACAGTTCCTCTGGAAATACATCCGGGTAATCCTTCACTACAGGCACTTCCTCCTGAACAACTCCTGAGAGGGAATTTACTTGGGTCCTCCTAGGCACATGCCTGGATACATACTTAATCATTTTTCCCTCCGGGGTGGTGAGCAGAATTGACTTACTGGCGCAATCGATGTTTCCTCCACACATCGATAGCCAATCCATTCCTAGTATCACATCCAATCCTTGCGACTCCAGAATTATTAAGTCTGAGGGAAAAACATGCCTACCTATGGTCAATGGCATCTGAACACATCCTTGACTTGCCATATACTCCGCTCCTGGCGAGCTTACTAACATAGGTGTCCTAAGAACTTCAGTGGGCAACTTATACTTATCCACAAATCCCTTTGAAATGTATGAATGCGATGCACCAGTATAAAAAAGAACGATTGCAGTAAATGAATTAACCAAAAACTTACCTATAACTGCATATGGCTGCTCTTCAACCTCCTGGTAGTTAGCAAATGTGGCTACCATCAACTGCATACTCATCTCATCATTCCGCCCTTCCATAAACTTCTCTTGCTTTGCGGCGTCAGTGGCCACATCATCCGGGGCATAGCGAGCTAACCTACTGAACTCATCTACGTACTGCCCCACTGTCGAGGATATACCCCGCGGTATGACCCGGCTGGAGTTATAACCCGGCTGGTACTTGGTAAACCGGCAGGAGTTAAGTCAGATGATAACCCGGCAGGAGTTAAGTCAGATGATAACCCGGCAGGTGTTAAGTCAGATGATAACCCGACAGGTGTTAATTCAGATGATAACCCGACATGTGTTAAGTCAATTCATAAACCGGCAGACCATCATAACCCGGCAGACCATCATAAACCGGCAGACAGTCATAACCCGGCAGACAGATGATAACTCGGTTGACAATCATAACCCGACAGATAGAGTCGCCTGGGGTTATGAAGCCCGAGAAGTTATGAAGCCCAAGACGTTAAGAAGCCCATGAAGAGAATTCAGAATAGTTTAAGTCTTAATCCGAGTAGGACTCCACATGTAACCCGCCCCTTGGACATATATAATGAGGGGCAGGGCACCACAAGGGGGGGAGACAATCTGAAGGGTTAGGGATAACTGGGAGAGCCGGTTTACGGCGACTCCCTCATGATGAGAATGAGACCTAGCCACAAACAGCATGTAGGGTTGTTACTGGATGTTGTTTCCCGGGGCCCGAAGCTGTCTAAACCCTTGCCTTGTGTTGCGTCTCTCGATTCCGCTCAACCCCTCTCAAGCTACCACATAGATGCGTTGGCCTCATGACTAAGTCCTCACACTAGGACATCTTCCGTGACAAAACCACGACAGTTGGCGCCCACCGTGGGGCTTGCGCACGGTGGTGTTGAGTTTTTGGAGGGATTTCTCCAAGGGATCATGAAGTTTGCGATTTTCCGGATGAAAAATAACCGGTTTGGAAGGATTCACATCAACTACAAGTTTCATCAGTTAAGATTGAAGAAGTTTTCCGCGGCGGTATATACAGGATGGAGATCGAGAAAGATTTAGGGTTGCATCCATGCATCGCCACGTCCTACAGCCGGTTGAAAGCTGGCAGGAGATGTTTTCGGCTGTGTGCCGTCCGCGCCGCTGATCCGCCGAGACCGGCAAGAGATCAGTTTCGGCAAGATAAGCCGCCACGTTATGGTAGTCTGCGATTTGTCGACTCTACTTCAAATACAACGGTCCAAATCTGAGTTGATTGGAGACAGCAATCACGTGTCACGCACGGTGACGGTTTATGGATTCGCGAAGTGTCCTGATTAAACAGGCAAACGCGTATGATGAATCAAGTGTCCATAGTACCGATCGGAGTCACACGTGTATGGATCAAATATCTATAGTGCCTGATGGATACCCATGCCCATCCACGTGAAGATCCCCCTGTGCAGTCAGAGTACTGGCATGGATTCCAGGGAAAGAGAAGGAAGGGATAAGCAACGATCTGGCGGGTATGGGCGTGGACTCGGGGTCAACTGCCCCGGTTCGTCTCCACCATGGGCACCCCGGTCTCAAGCCGTTTTCGCCAAGTCGATGGCGAGTCACCCCCCATGGCCTCGTTGCTCAACTGTCGCGCCGGCCTCAAGTCGCCATGGCCTCCACAATAAGCTGCCCGCTGTCGCGCCGGCCGCCGGGTCGCCATTCCTGCTCCCTCCTGCAGCAGCCTCCGACGCTCCACTTTCGCGGCTCCGCAGCTACGCGCCCGCGGCTGAGCCGGCCCTTCCTCCGCCTGCGGCGCCCCGCCCAAGCACCTCAACCTCTGCCCCGGTTTCAGCACCCTGCTCCGCTGGGCCGCCTTTGCACCTTAAGCCGGCTGCGCCAGGCTGCCGGCCCCTGCTGCTGCAGTCCCGAGTCGCCGGCCCTGAGCCACCTGTCCCGAGCCATCAAGCGCCTCCACCGGAGCAGGTCCAGAGCCGCCCGTTTTCAGCTGCAGCGGGAGAGGGCGATGACGACTTGACAGCGCGGCAGTGCGGCGACTCTCCCGCTACTGCGCCTGTGAGTTGCCTTGAGTCGCTGTCGTTCTCCACCACTGGTTCATGTCGCCTTTGAGTCGTTGTGCCTCCACCGCGGCCTCCGGCTCACGCGTCGCGCCCGTTTCAGCCGCTGGGGGCCATATCATTGAGCCGGTCGCGTCAGGCGTCACCTCTGCTTCTGCGCGAGGCGCCGTACCGGGTCGCGTCTGCCTCTGCCGTTGTTGGCCTCCTCCGCCTCACTGATCGACAGATCGCGCTCGTATCGCGGGTCGTCGGCTGCACCTTCCGCTTCAAGCTGACCTTGCACCCCGGATAAACCGCCGTTGCCGTAGCTCGCCACGGATAAACCGCCGTTGCCTGAGCCACCTCTGAAGCTGCCTCGCCGGGTCAACTCTACTCTGAGTCGCCGCTTCGCCCGCTGCCGCGGCCTTCTTCTGAGCCGCTCCGGTTTAGCCTCGAGATCGCGAGCTGCTTCGACCTACCGCGGACGCCGTTCACCTTCCGCCGTGGCCGGCTTTGGGCTACTATGGGTGCCTCTCTGATGCACTAAACCGGCCAGGGTTCAACACATCTGCCGTGACAACACATCTGCTGGACTCCGCCTCTGCCACGACCCGCCGACCTCCGCCGGGTCACCATCGCCAGGCGCGCCTCCGACGAGCCGCCACTATGGCCTTGCTTTTTCTTCGCTGGCTCGCCTTCACGTCCTCGCAAGCAGCCGACCGTCGCCAACTTGCTTGAGCCGCCGCACCACAAGCCGCCGCACCCTTAGCCGGTTTTCGCCCAGCACTCCTCACACCTCTGCCGAGTCGCCGGATCGCCTCTGATCTGCTATCACGCATAAACCGCCATCACCATCTCCCGTGCTGTCACCAGGGCGCCGTCGTTTCCTCCTTGGTGAAGGCCTCCTGAGCCACTGTTTAACTGCTGCTCACCTTCTGCCTCTGTAAGCCGGCCCTTGCCGGGGTTTGTTAAACCGCCCGCTACCGCTCGCCCGCGGGCTCCGACCTGTCGCCGGGTGCAGTCGTCAAACAAATCAATTGCGGAACTGCCAAGTCGCCATCATATTTACCAGCGCCTGAGAGCTGGCCTGTTGGACGACACTATGAGCCGCCTCGTCTCTGCTTCGGCAGTAGTATAGGGCTAGGCAAAAGAGACAAGTCAAGGGTAGGTTGCTTGGTAAACCAGCGACGTGCATGACTGGCTCGACGTCCTAGAAAAAGATCTGGTGCTATCCACTTTATTTTCTTCAATGTACTTTAAATTCCTCCGACAGCAATTATCCTCTCTTTAAATATTTTTGTTCCATGTTGATGGCAGAGACGACAAGATCATCTGTCATCCAAATACATCAGGACAATTATTCACCGCCGAAGTGGAGTTATATCACGGATATGGAGTGCATAGCATCGTCATTTTGCACTAACATTTATCCGTGCTGTCGTGCTCAACGGAAGTGCTTACGCTGCCACCCTTGCGGTCTAGTCTTCATCAAACACACCGGGCCGCACCTGTCTGCATGAGCTGTTTATTGAGTATGAGCAAGTCACTGCTTGGGTAGCCCGGTTTTCTTCCAACAAATTGGAGGCAAATTATCATCAGCCGCTGTCTGCGCTGGATGGCTCAATGGACATGCGCACAAGTCGCTGCCACTACAGTTTGGTCAACTTCAAACAACCAGTTGGAAGGAACCATTGGCCGAGTTGCTGACATGGCTCATACGGGATCATTTATAACCCGCCGCAGTCACCTTAACCTTCTATGGATTCACATCGTGCGATCAACACCAATGATATGCAACTTATGACGGTTTATATCATGGTTAATATATGGAGAATCTCAAGCCAACTCCTCGAGTCGCCTTGAGACTCGGGGGCTACAATGATATGACTCAGCAAATGTTGCCGGTTTTCAGTGAATTCAAGAACCCCAGGACATTGGAGGGAAAGATAACCTGGTCCCGGAGGCTACTACCATATTGATGAAAATTTAAAGGTTGTCAGAAAATTTCCGGTTCAAAATGAAGAATGCCGGTTTAAAATCCGGTTCAAGGGAAATCTGTTCTCGCACAAAACTCTGAAGCTCTCAAATCCGGTTTAAGAATTTCCGATTCAAAAAGAATAATCTCTCGCAAGTTCGAGTTCTCAGAATTAAAGGTTGCCAAAGAGAACTTGCTGCCATGATGCGCGGTTCAAACATGGGTATCCTGCCTTATTGGCTTATCATATTATTGATCACACAGGGGCTTCTGCTTTATAGAGCAAAGTTATGATTGCCCATTGATCCGGCTATCAAGCCAATATTATCATAAGAGCACAGCTCTGGTTACTTCGGTAATCCGGCTATTAAGCCAATATGATCATAAGGGGCCAAAGAGAGTCTGTTGCACAGCACAGCTCAAACATGGGTATCCCTTGAGCACAGCTCACAATATCACTTGGGGGCTATGTTTGAACCATAGTCACACCTCTTGATAGGCATAAGGGCTCCAGGGAAATCACTTGGGGGCTTGGTCGTATTCGAACCATAGCTACACCTCTTGATAGGCTTAAGGCCACCAGGGAAATCACTTGGGGGCTATGGGTTCGAACCATAGTTACACCTCTTGATAGGCATAAGGGCACCAGGGAAATCACTTGGGGGCTTGGTCGTATTCGAACCATAGCTACACCTCTTGATAGGCATAAGGCCGCCAGGGAAATCACTTGGGGGCTTGGTCGTATTCGAACCATAGCTACACCTCTTGATCGGCGCAGTGCCACAATTATGACTACTTGGGGGCTTTGGTCATATCCGAACCATAGCTTAAACCCTCTTGATCATACACATACATCATCATATATTGCGTCATACATTGCATCATCATTATATCATCATAGCATGTATCATATGGGCACGGATATACCGGTTTATATGGCAGGAATCGGTTTTCAAACCAGGTTATATTATTCAAATTTTTAATAGCCAACACGGCTGGATTTTTATTATGGTTATCAATAACCAATATTATGATTGAGGTTTTCAAAGTCGCTTCAGCGCAATGGATATAATTTATTCTACAATGGAAGGAATAGTCCCGAGTCGCTGCAGACTTACGACCCGACACTTAGGGGCTACATTATTCAAGTTGGGATTACATCAAATACATAAGTCTCATGTCGCTGCAAGCATGCACCATGACACTTGGGGGCTAATGCAAAGTCATTGTTTGCTCACCTTATTGAAGACCCGACTCATCACATCGTAATGAGCCAGCCCTTGGGGGCTACCAATTGCTCATGCCAACAATTCAAGGTACACAGCTTTTAATCCATTATATTGAAGGGTCCACTGCTCAGTTGGTAAGCACAAGGCTCTTAACCTTCTGGATGTGGGTTCAAGCCCCATGATGGGGGTTACATCATATGATGTTATTTTCATTGAAGTATATATCAAGTCCCAGCTCAATATTATCTTACTGAGCCGGCCCTTGGGGGATACACGTTGCTGTTCAAAGTTTACATGATTATATTTACAAAGTCCCTGCTCATTATTGCATAATGACCCGGCACTTGGGGGCTACATATGTGGAATACTCAGTTCTGACTGGTGATTTAGATGAACAACCTGGATTTCTTCAAGGTTGTGACATTTATATTGAAGCAAGTCTTAAGCTGTTGCTACGCTACCTTCTTAAGACTTGGGGGCTACAAGTGATAGGCATATAAGAGGTATATTTTCAAGCTTGAGGTTAACTACAATTATGACCCGGTGCCATCAATATTTATAAACCGGCAAGTTCTACATCCTTAAACCGGCTGAAGATCAGATGTGTATTTCAGGGACCAACATTTCTGTTAAGTATTGGGAGCTGAGTCAAATGAATTATTCTTCATAATATTTTTCTGTGACAAACCCATGTCAGCAAATTGATTATGAAGCTGGCCTATTGACTCGGATTTTCAAGAAGGAAATGACAAGGATTTAAGGATGCTCAGGATCAGTTTAACATGGATAAATCCAAATTAAACTGGGGGCTAATGTCGGGGATATATCCCACGGTATGACCCGGCCGGAGTTATGACCCGGCTGGAGTTATAACCCGGCTGGTACTTGGTAAACCGGTAGGAGTTAAGTCAGATGATAACCTGGCAGGAGTTAAGTCAGATGATAACCCGACAGGTGTTAAGTTAGATGATAACCCGACAGGTGTTAAGTCAGATGATAACCCGGCAGGTGTTAAGTCAGTTCATAAACCGGCAGGAAGTCATAACCCGGCAGACCATCATAACCCGGCAGACCGTCATAAACCGGCAGACAGTCATAACCCGGCAGACATATGATAACTCGGTTGACAGTCATAACCCGACAGATAGAGTCGCCTCGGGTTATGAAGCCCGAGACGTTATGAAGCCCAAAACGTTAAGAAGCCCATGAAGAGAAGTCAGAATAGTTTATGTCTTAATGGGAGTAGGACTCTACATGTAACCCGCCCCTTGGACATATATAAGGAGGGGCAGGGCACCCCAAGGGGGGAGACAATCTGAAGGGTTAGGGATAACTGGGAGAGCCGGTTTACGGCGACTCCCTCATGATGATAATGAGACCTAGCCACAAACATCATGTAGGGTTGTTACCGGATGATATTTCCCGGGGCCCGAAGCTGTCTAAACCCTTGTCTTGTGTTGCGTCTCTCGATTCCGCTCAACCCCTCTCAAGCTACCACATAGATGCGTTGGCCTCACGACTAAGTCCTCACACTAGGACATCTGCCGTGACAAAACCACGACACCCACAGTACGATTTCCCTGGCGTAAGTTGCGAAACTCACGCTTCTTCATGCTCATAGCTCCAGTTGGGACATGTGCAGTGCGGAATGCTTACTGAAACTGATCCCAAGTGACATTGGCTATGGGGAAAGTGGTTGTGTAATTCTCCCACCATGAGGCTGCGGGTCCATCCAATTGATGTACGGCAAAACGCACCTTCTCTGCATCTGTGCAACCTGCGGTGGTCAACTCCCTTCCAATCCTACGTAGCCAGTCATCAGCAACAATCAGCTCGGTGCTGCTGGAAAACACCGGCGGATTCAACCTCAGAAAACGCGCTAAGTTGTCAACTGGAGGTGGTGGCGGTGGGTTGTTGTTGTTGTTGCCTTGGTTCTGGACTAGTAGCTGCATCAAGGCATTCTGCTGCTGGATCAACTGAGTGATCTCCGGTGGAAAGACAAATCCGGTGTCACGTCTCGGAGGCATCTGATGGGTTTAGAGGGGAGAGATTAGAATAGAGTGAGGTCTAAAGGGAAAAACACTACCCATATGCACATGAGACAAACACATTCATATCACACCACTCAATTCAAACAAGGGCATACAAACGATCTAACTACCGTTACAAAAGTGCTTGGACTACTACTATATACATGGGGGAATACTACATCTGCTATGGTGGTCGACTAGAAATTTTGATCGGTGGAAGACTTCATGATATCCGCTCCAGCTTCGTCTTCGTAATCATCATCACTACTGTCGGGGTCGGAGTCGGTGTCGTCGATGATGATGTAGTCCTCGGGATGGTCGTCATCTCCTCCTGGCGCGGGGTCTCCGATGAATACTCCTAGCTTCCTTGTCAGGTCGTCATTCTTCTCCACTAGTATTGCGATTTCCTCCTCATATCCATCGCATGTAGACTTGAGTTCCTCTTCTAGCTCCATGTTCCTGGTCATCACCTTCTTCAGATCTATCATGCTTGCGCACATCTGGTTCTCCTGTCGACGAATGTGCTGGTTTCACTCCTAGATGAAAGCTGCAATGGACCTGTCCCTCCTGGTGCTGATCATATCCCATTGCTCATCTCGGCACCCACATATCTGGTAGATGGTGTCCTTAAGTTCCTTGTGATAAACTTCGCCGATGCGTCCCATGGCGATGTGGGCTGCCATGCTCTTTCCTAGACTCCAGGTTGGTGCATCAAAGGAAAACTCTATGGGCTCAGTAACTGGCGTGAATGTTCTTCCTGGAACTTGAACTCGAATCATCCATCATTCCTCTTCTGTTAAAATGGCGGTGTAGGTCCCGGTGAAGCTTAGTATTCCGATGTTCAGGTACCTAGTGACTTTCTTCAAGTGTCGTCCAAAAGGTGTGTCTTTATCCGGTTGTGCAAACTTGTTCCTTGAGTCTGCCATCCTATAGAGTGGAAGAATGGAGAGGAGTCAGAAATGAGTAGAGAAGAGTGACCTATGGTTTATCTTAGTGGTCGTGTCCTACAATTAGCGTGTGCTCTGATACCATCTTGTAGCGATCCGACCTCAAACGGTCAAACCTCTGTGTATAAGTGTCATCCCCGGATCGGTAATGCGGACACACAGTACTTGAAGGATTTATAACAGAGTGCAATCACACACTTATTACAACGAATGTCTCAAAGAGAACTTATTACAATAATATGGCTTAAGGCCATCTAAATAATATAACCACGGAAGCATCGAAGGTAAATGAGTCCATCAACTCCAACGGCATAGCTGAGTGCATGACAACGACCTAGCGCACCTTACTCTTCGTCTCAAAAGTCTGCAACATGATATGTTGCAGCCCGAAACAGGTCAACACATGGAATATGATGGCAAAATAACACAGTAGAGCAATGAACAGAGTAAATGCTATCACTACATGCATATTTGGCTGGTGGAGGCTCTATGGTTACATGGGTTTTGCGAAAAGCCAATTTTTCCTTACAACAAAGGAATATATTTTATTTAACTATCATGGTAGTTGAAGAACATTGAGAATGGTAACCTCATCTCAATCCCAATTAAACAGTAATTAACAACCCAACAAATTAATTTAGAGTGATGAGAGCAACATGATAATTCAAGAACCAGATACTCAAGATATCCATAACCGGGGACACGGCTAACCATGATTAGTTTGTACACTCTGCAGAGGTTTGCGCACTTTTTCCCACAAGACTCGATCTCCTCCGTTGGATTTCTCGTACTACATGGTGTTTGAGAAACGGATGACCGAGACACAGTCTTTCAGAAGCATTAACTCTTCACTTTGGGTAGACAGTTACACCTACTTTCCCCTACATCTGCTAGCCTACCACTGAAAGAGGTCACACAACACACTCAACTATGTCAGAGCCCATAATGGCTTGTGGCTGCACATGGACGTTTCGAGCATGAATAATCTTATGATCCCTTTGAGCCTGGGTGGCGAACCATAGGACAACACTGGTATATCCCCAGGTGCCCGCAACCAATCTAGCTAGATGTGTATTTAAGTAGCCACCTTAAGTTAACCATTAATTAACAATCTCACATCTGTCATGGATCACTCAAACCAAACCACGTCTACGAGCATAGCATAGCAGTTTAAGCATAACGTAGAAGTAACTCCCAAGGGTTTGATAATAAAAGGGCAATAGGTTCTACCTCATCATCTAGTTCCCAATACCCATAAGTTAATCACATCCTAATCATGCAGTGGTTGAGCATTGTAGCTAATGCATAAAAACTGGGTATGAAAAGAGTATGATAAATGTGTTACTTGCCTTGCTCACGATCCGCAAACCCTAGATACTCGTAGTAGCACGCTTCGCACTCCGGAAACTCTATCGCAAATAAACAATAGCATACATAAGCACTCAAGCATAGATGCAAGGGTAAAACTCATATAAGAAGATCCAATCTGAAAGTTCAACTGAAGAGCTTCGATTTGCAAAAAGAATCAATCGAATCGAAGCTACGGAACTGAAACTATGGTCAAAAGAATTTCGAAAACAAATCTGCTTGAAACCAAATTTTAAATTGTCAAAACCATGGTCAAGTTGATTAACCAGAAAGAGGGGTTCGAGACGTAGATTTTGGCGTTGGTTTCACTGGATTTGGACGAACGGTTAAAAAGTTGCGAGGGTTTGAAGATCAGGGGCTAATCTGCGATAAAAATAATCGCGGATAGGTCCCTGGCTGAAAAAATAAATTAAAAAGAAAAAGACTATGGCGCGAACGTCCGCTAACAGTGGCAAACAAACGAATTCGTTCATTAAAACGAATTAACGAACGAACATTCGTAAATTAGAACTAACCGAAGAAAAACCGAAGAACCGATCTAAAAAATAAAACCGATCTAGGTTTTAAAAAACCGAATGGTTTATACCTAAAACCGAAAAAACCGGCGGCGACGAAGTCAATGGCGGCGGCGGTACGGCGCGATCCAGCGGGCAGGGCGGCGTGCAGCGGCGGAGCGGGCGGCGCGGCGTGCGGGGCTACGGGCTGGGGCGCGGCGCGGCGGCAGGCGGCGGCGCAGCGCGGCGGTGGAGCGGGCGACTGCGGCGGCGCGGGTGGCGGGCTGCGGCGCGGAGCGAGACGAGGAGGAGAGGGCGGCGGGGTGGCGGTATTTAAGGGGAGGGGGCGGTGGCTTGGGGCAGGGGGCGCGTGGGGTGGCTCGGAGCCGGACTCCTGCCGGTGTCCGTCACAGGCACGGCAGGGAAGGCGGTGGCGCAGCGGGCCGGCTGGGCCTTCCGCCTAGTGCGGTCCAGGAATTAAAAAAAAAATTCTGCCGAAAGGAAACAAATCCTAAATAAATATGAAAAAAATTCTAAAAATGCGAAAAACAATTTTCACCGTCTAAATAAAATATTTAGAACAAAGTGAACATTTTTCCGGCCTAAAAATGCAATTTTGAAAAATGCGTATTTTTCTAATTCAAATAAAATAGCAATAAAATCAAAATAAAATATTTATTTGATTTTTACATTTTTTCTCCAATATTTCTTTTATTCTGGGGAAGTCATTTTATCTCCTCTCTTTAATTTTTAATATTGGAAATATTTTGGAGAAAAAAAATTAAAACCAAAATGATCCTATTTTCAATATTTGAGAAAATTCAAATACAGAAATAAACAAAATCCCCAGCTCTCTCCGTGGGTCCTTGAGTTGCTTAGGATTTCTAGGATCGCAAATGAAATGCAAATAAAAATATGATATGCATATGACCACCTATGTATAACATTTCAAATTGAAAATTTGGGATGTTACAACATAACACATGAAATATTCATGGTGGCGTATGAAGGCATACATGTGCTACTTATTCAAATGCCTATTTCTTCGTGTCTCTGATTAAGTGGATAACAACCTTGATGTTGACAAACTATAAGCTAACATTTGAAATCCCCTTTTGATTTAAATTGATATTGACATGTCATAAAGGAACCATCTGATTTGTATTCTGGCACTTGTTCTGAGAAAATGCCCACAAAGCTTCACAATGTATGAAGGAAAATGGACCAAACCTGCCCGATCCGATTCTGAATACATCTATTATCAATGTCAAGTGTACCTGACATCGCATTTGATGGTGGATAAGCATGTCGGGGAATACTTTGCGTATCACCTTGTAGTTTGGTCGTACCCTATTTTTTCTTCCGATAAGATGCCCGCCTTCGTGCGTTTATAAGTTCCCTTTTATCTTCTTTATCATGTTGCATGGTAGCTAATTCTTCAACATTAAAGGAACCACACGTGAGAGTAGTCGAATCATGAAAAGTATGAATATCATGTGATAAGGATGGGTAGCGGGATGTAGGTGCTATGGTTGGCAGAACGCACGGGCATTTAGAACGTAGTCTACAATTAATCATTAAACAAACTTACCAGATTGTTCTTCGTACTGGACCTTGACCGTACACTCATCTTTCTTTCTTATGATAATCATCTCGCGTGCGGGTATTAACGTGCTCCCTTGCATTATCACTCAAGACAACTCCTGTTGTCTGGTGCTGGGATGTTGGACATCCCTCGAACTCGCATCAAGCCCTACCTGATTCCCCTCATACGTATGACCAGAACCTGCAGGTAATGGATCAACAGAAAATGCTGTAAGTTGTATACATACATGAAGATGAACAACCATAAGCATAAATTGTTTCATATGAAAGGTGGATCCGGAAGTACCATTTGAATTTTGTGGTACATCTGTGCCATAAACCATTGTGAGATTACTCGGAGCCAGCAATGAAGCATCATGATGCAGTCCTACCCGTGCCAAACTTGATCCATCTGATGTGTTGTGGCCCGGAGCATTACAAGGCCAGTGAGTAAGTATCGTCAATAGGTGACAAAGTATGCAGGCCATGTTCACAGAGACTTATACCTGGATCCATTGAGTAAGTATCGTCAACATTTTCATCTACGGGTATGATATTTGTGTTGTATTCGTCAACATTTGTCCCATCAATATGGCCTGCAACACATATTACCAGAAGGGCATGATGCTTGCCATGTGTAATACATTCTGATAGCGGGAAATATACTTGTAGGTACGTCTTCGTCTGGTTGATGCTCCCTCGCCTTGCTTTTTGAATTACCCATATGTCCCTATTAGATGGCAGACCCCTGAGACGAAAAGATCATTGCTTACAATTGAAAAGCCGGTGCGTTGCCTTTGTTCTATTTTCACATACGTACCTATCAAAATAACGCATTGTCTTTGTTCTATTTTCCACTGTTTAAGTGTTTTTTACTGATTGTAATAAGGCAAGGACCAGGACCACAGCAATCTTCCTGAATCTAAAAGGAACTATTACCTCAGAAGACTATATAACAGTACTGAGCTTACATGATGCTATCCATTAAACTCCAACATAGCCTTTTAGTACAAAGTAAATATCATCTGTGTATTAATCTTGGTACCCTTACAATTTTGTAGATTTCATGCATGGATGAATGGAGGGGGTCTGGCATAGAGGCGTTAATGGATAGCACATTTGTTGGCAGTGTGAACATGCAATGTTGTATGAACTGTGTATAAACTACAATATGATACCTATATCCGATATTGGCACCAGAACGTCTGTGACTTGCATGGCGATCGGCGGCGACAACTGAAGGGGATCGGCGGCGGCTCCTGAAGCGGATCGTAGCGACGAAATCGGTGGCGACTCCTCAAGCGGATCATAGCGATGAGATCGGCATCGGCTCCTGAAGGGGATCGTAGCGACGAGATCGGCGGCCACGAAGGGATCGACAGCGGCGAACGGAGGTACCGCAGGGATTGGCGGCCGCGAAGGGATTGGCAGCGGCGATCGGCTTGCACGAGGGCGGTGGCGAAGGGATGAAGGTAGCGCAGGGATCGGTGTGAGGGCCGCTGGCGTGGTTCTCGCGAGGGCACTGCATGCCTCATTCATGGATTTTTTGTCGTAGGTCTTTTTTCTAGGTTTATTTTCGTAGGTTTATTTTCGCTCGTGGAGGCCTCGGTCGCAACCTGCAGGCATCGCTCCCTGCTAACGTGGGTTTGGTGGGTTTTTTTTCTTGGGGGTCGTTTCTTGCGGGAACTGGGAGGTGGGAGGATAGACGAAAATAAACCAGGCGAAGGGTGGGATGTGGGACGAAAATAAACCGTGGAACGGAGACTACTAACTGCTCCATTAGGAGTAGAGATATTTCCCATCTACACACATGTACGTACTCCATTTTGTTTGATGAAACACGCAATTGAATAATCGTGCAGACAGTGGTGAGTGCTTTACCTGGCTTTAAGTTGAGTATTACTACATGTCTCAAATAAGAACATACTCAGCTAAGTTGATGGTCTTGGTTATGCAAACTGAAATAATACTGGGATCAATACTCTTCTGATGCAATACATGTAAATATGTTGATCAAGTGACCTTTCTTAGACTATGACATCATGCTATCATGTTCGTTTAAGGATTTGGCCTTACCAAACATTGCAAGCTATATGTACCTCATTTTTTACACAAATTATATGCACACACATGACCAATGATAATTTATTTCATAACACGAACCACAGTGGATTAAATCATATAGCTTTTTTTATTAAATCATATAACTGAAATAGAAGCCAGCTGACATAAGCTATTTCTAAAGTAGTTGTACTTTAGAGGGGGTATTCCGATACTCTTTTTTATGTCTACTTCTGAGTGATATTGCTTGGCATTGTAAAGCAGCGTAACATATATCTTCACTCTAATGTCTTCATATATCAAAGATTTTTGTTACTCAAACTGCCATTAGCTTAGAATTCACCCTGTAAATGTTGCTCAGCTCACTACTCTTAGCCATAGTTTTAAATAGCCGGTTAGATACCCCTGGGATAGCCTCACTATAGCTTATTGAGAAGTGTGCCGCAAAATTGTACTCATGTACAATAATCCGCTAATAGCCGGCTATAGCCCACTATAGCAGATTTGCAGGACCGGCGCTATTTGGCACATCCCACTATTTAAAACACTACTCTTAGCCTAGAATTACATGAAACTAGGAAAATTCATTGAAACTAGATTTTTTTTCTTCATAAATGCACACTTCAACAGTGAAATTTGCAGTAAATCCATGCGGAATTTATTTACTGAGATAATATATTTCTCAACAAACAAATAGGCAATATTTCATCATCCCATGTTTGTTCATCTACTGGCAAGATTTAACATATTTCCTATTGTTTCTATTTTAAAATTTGTGCACTATATTTAAGGAAATTATTGTGTGGTATTAGTTTCCACTACTATCTAAACAGTATAATGTCCTCGCAAAAACACAAGCCACATTATTTTTCCATAAATCAATTTTGCAAAGCTTGACAAAGTTTATAAATAAATATAATCTGTAAATCAATCATGAGATGTGTTTTTTCCTATAAAATTGATCTAGCTTGGACAAAATTTGTACCCCTTCGATGTTGGGAAGGAGGCAGTATTTGTATCAAAACTGTAGACGAAATGCTAATAAATGATTTTATGTGGAACTTATTTCTAAATTCGATATACCTATCGGGAAATAAAAAAATACATATACTTATTCAGAAATCTAAGCAATTTCAATACTTTGGATTCAGCATATGCATTTGGCAATATGACTATTGTGTGGGGTAATAAATTTCTATGGTGTTTAAATGAAACGGAAGAAATTTTAGCATGTGCATTTGGCAATATCATGTAAAATTAAGAAACTTCCAAGAGCTTCTTACCATGACTTCCTATTTGGACAGGTGCATATATAAAATATTTTGAAAGGAGTTTTTGTTACCTATTGCCTAAAAAACTAGCACTTGCATCTGCGTGTAGTTTAATGTAAGTTTGAAGTTAGATTTTTCACTTCTGAAGTTCATATAATCTGTACTTATGTATTTGTGAAAGAGACATAACATCTACGTCAAATATTCCATTAGAATGGCTACGATATTGACATTGTTAACTCAATTTCCGTTGTGTGATAGCATTTCTCAAGACCAAACGTTTCAAGTCCTTCTAACAGTAATATTTGAAAGTTAACTTTCTAAAGCTGTCAATATTTTCAACATGTAATATTTATTTATAAAATAAAATTTCATTAATAATTATAAGTTTACATGTTTGAAAAATAGTTACTAGCCCGTGCAGGTGCACGGGTTGACGACTAGTAGCATTATAATCAAGAAAAGCGGGTGGCAACTCTATGTCATTCCCTCTAATGGGTACACCAAGATAATTAGCTAAATGAGTTGTGTAAATCCCACCAAATAAATCACCCTCTTTAGCATTAAGATGTATTCTCCTTGCAACAATGGCCCCCAAGTTGTATCGCTTATCACCTAACGCCGCACACTTGAGAACACTAAGATCTAGAACGCAAAGGTGGCAATGTTCATGCTTACCGTTAATGCATCTTCCTATAAAGAGAGCTAAATAATGTATGGCAGGAAAGTGAATGCTCCCTATGGTGCTTGTGTGATGTTCCTAGTTTCTCCCACAGTGATGCTAGCAAGGAAATCATTGTATTCAGATTTGTGAGGCTCACTAAGAATACCCCATTGTGGAATTTTGCATGCATCACACAAATCTTCTAGGTCCATGGTATAAGTTTTGTCATAGAGATCAAACAGGACAGTATGAGTATTGCGCTTAGATAAAAACTCAAACCTCCACACAAAGGAATCGGTGATGTTATAGTATTGTCGGCACTTGTCTGACAAGAAGTCCTCAAGGCCGGCATTTTGTACGTATGCATAAAACTCATCCTTGAAACCTGCACGAACCATGAATTCATCCGATGGCCATTCATAAGGCCGCACTTGAGCTTCCCTTAGTGGTTCAAGGTCCGGCTCACGTATCGCGAGCCTCAGTGCTTGCTTCCTCTAGGAACCACCTTGGTACATTCTCCTAGACATTTTTCTTCCTCTGAAAATTTCCGAAATTTTTAGTGACTCAAAATAAAAGTGAACCAAACTCAACAAAATTGATAGCAACTACTCCTAGAAGTGTCTAGGGGCTATATCATGCATCAAAACTACTTTGGACCATATAAATTTGACATGCAAGCTCAAGAACAAGGTCACCTCAGCAACAAAAAATTGCTGTAAATAAAGCACTAGAACAAAACTAATTGGACCGTTGGAGGAGTCACATACCGAAGATCAATCCCCCAAAGCAGTTTTGTGAATGGAGCTTTGAGCAAGGAGATCGAAAATGGCAGCAAAATGAGCAAGAACACGAGTTTGAGCAATGGGATGATTTTTTCTAGAGAAAGACGAAGTGGGTGGGTGCTGGAATAAGTGGAGGGGGCCATGTCGGGCCCACAAGGTCAGGGGGCGCGCCCAGGGGGTAGGGCGCGCCCTCCACCCTTGTGGCCCACTGGTGTGGCCCCCTGTTGTGTGTTTAGTGCCAGAAATTCTCAAATATTCTATGAAAAAATCTACTAAATTTTCAGGGCATTTGGAGAACTTTTATTTTCAGGACATTTTTTTATTTCATGGATAATTCAGAAAACAGACAAAAAAAAATACTATTTTTGCTTTAATTAATCTAAATAACAGAAAGCAAATGATGGGTGCAGAGAGTTGTGCCTTTTCAATTCATCCATCTCATGCTCATCAAAAGGAATCCATTAACAAGGTTGATCAAGTCTTATTAACAAACTTCTTCGGAAGGACATGGAACCGGAGAATTTTCGAATAACACTAGGTTACCTCAACGGGGATATGCATGTCCCCAACAATAAGAATATCATATTTCTTTTTAACAATAGGAAGAGGGAAGTCAAAATCTCCAATAGTAATAGTTGAAATTTTTCCAATAGAATTGGTACTATGAACTTGAGGTTGCTTCTTCAGAAAGTGTACCATATGCTCATTACCATTAACATGAAAAGTGACATTGCCTTTGTTGCAATCAATAACAGCCCCTGTAGTAATAAAAAAAGGTCTACCAAGGATGATCGACATACTGTCGTCCTCGGGAATATCAAGAATAACAAAGTCCGTTAAGATAGTAACGTCTGCAACCACAACAGGCACATCCTCACAAATACCGATGGGTATAGCAGTTCATTTATCAGCTATTTGCAAAGAAATTTTAGTAGGTGTCAACTTATTCAACTCATGTCTACGATACAAAGAGAAAGGCATAACACTAACACCGGCTCCAAGATCACATAAAGAAGTTTTAACATAGTTTCTTTTAATGGAGCATGGTATAGTTGGTACCCCTGGATCTCCAAGTTTCTTTGGTATTCCACCCTTAAAAGTATAATTAGCAAGCGTGGTGGAAATTTTAGCTTCCGGTATTTTTCTTTTATTAGTAACAATATCTTTCATATACTTAGCATAAGGAGGCATTTTAAGCATATCAGTCAAACGCATACGCAAAAAGATAGGTCTAATCATTTCAGCAAAGCGCTCAAAATCCTCATCATCTTTTTTCTTGGATGGCTTAGCAGGAAAGGGCTTGGGTTTCTGAACCCATCACTGGTACGCGTCGGTGCTATACAAACGGTTTTTAACCCCATTCCGCGACGGCATTTGGAACCATCGCCTAGTGAGTGTGAGCAATAGGGGGGTCCTTCCCACACGACCCAGAAACCGTCGGCGATATGCCCTCCTGGCACACACGCTCGGCAAAATGAGGTCGTGTGCGACCGGCGAGCACTCAAATATGGAAATACGTACAGTAGAGCTAAAAAAATACAATTATACATGCGAAATTGTTTCCGGTCGCAAGTACATCCGACACAGTCAGTCCCCGCTAAACGTTTCGTTCGTATGTACATCCCACACAGTCGCTCCAAGGAAAACGTTTCCGTTCACAGATACATCACACACATTTTTTCCCGTTAAATCGTTTGCGTTATTGAATGCATCACACACGGTCCGTAGAAGAAACTGTGTGGCAAAGGCTGTCCATCACACACAGTTTTTATGTGGTAAATGTTTGCGCAAGGTGGCCTAACGCAAACAGTTTTCAAGAGAAAGTCGTGTGTGATTGTTCATTGATCCAACACGGTTTATTCCAAGAAACTGTGTGCGTTGCCTGAGGTCATCGCCCATGGTATTTTTTCAATAAACGTTTGCAATAGCAAAACCCAATTAGCAGGCTAATTCGCCATTAGCAGGCTAATTGCCTTATTATTAAGAATCTATTTATTAATCTAATTGACATTCATATTAAGCACATAATATATTTCATTTCCATATTAAGGAAGCAGAATTTCATAATTCAAATACATCAGAGTACAACATGATATAGCTTCAGCACTCAGCTATCCCATTACACAACTGCACCAGCACCAAGTTTCACATGCAACATGTCGAACCTTTTGAAATTAGCATCATAGACGGTATATAGACAGACGTATCTCATCTGGAAAACTGCTGAAGCGGAAGGCGAATATTGAGCCTTCATTCATGTTGAAGGTCTTTGCAGCTTTAGGCCAGTGCCTGTGGATGACTGACCGTCCGTCCTTCGTCCTCTTCAGGAACACTTCAATATTGAACCGTGAGTGTTGTATGAAAACCTTCCTCGCCTCCTAACCATTGAGGTGGCTTGAGAGGTAATCATCAGTGAACTGCTTTGGAAAGGCCTGAAAACAAGAGTGTGCATAAATATCTTCTCTATATTGGAAATGGGGCAAAGGAATAAAAAAGGCAAGGTATAATAGTTAATACCATCTTGTAGTGAAATGGGGCAAAGGAATAAAAAAAGGCAAGGTATTATTTATTTATCCTAACAATCTTTCTGAGTTTCTTGACTTGATTGATATTCATGGACAACTCATTTCCCCATATGCAAAAGGGTCGAATAGTCGGTCAAAACCTCTGACAGCAGGACCTACATGTGCAAGACCAAATTGTTAAAAACCTAAATATTAGAATGTTACCTTTAATTGCACAATAATGTGCTATTAGACAACGGACCATGCACGTGTAGTTAAGTAAACACCACAACAAATGAACCAAACGTTAACTGAGCACCACATTGCATAATATAACATACTCCTAAGAAGATCAGATAGTTAACCAAACCAAGCATGCTTAACAACTTAGAAATATAGCAATTGTATTTGTTTCTCATGTATTTAGTACAGCCAAATTTGATTTATTTCTCACATGGTATATAATAATAGAATGCAGCCACAACAATTGAACATCGCATTGCAGAATTGAACCATGCAGTTAAGTAAACACCATAACAAATGAACCAAATGTTAACTGAGCACCACATTGCACAATATAACATACTCCTAATAGAAGATCACACAGTTAACCAAACCAAGCATGCTTAACAACTTGGAAATATAGCAATTGTATTTGTTTCTCATGTATTTAGTACAGCCAAATTCGATTTATTTCTCACATGGTATACAAAAACAGAATGCAGCCACAACAATTGAACACCGCATTGCAGAATTGAACCAAACAGTTAACTAAACACCACAACAAATGAACCAAACGTTAACTGAGCACCACATTGCACAATATAACATACTCCTAATAGAAGATCAAACAATTAACCAAACCAAGCATGCTTAACAACTTGGAAATATAGCAATTGTATTTGTTTCTTATGTATTTAGTACAACCAATTTCGATTTATTTCTCACATGACATACAATAACAGAATGCACCCACAACAATTGAACATCGCATTGCAGAATTGAACCAAACAGTTAACTAAACACCACAACAAATGAACCAAACATTAACTGAGCACCACATTGCACAATATAACATACTCCTAATAGAAGACCGGACAGTTAACCAAACCAAGCATGCTTGCCAATTTGGAAAATTGCACCCTGAAGATTTGAACATCACATTTGCAGAATTGAACCAAACAGTTAACTGAACACCACATTGCACGACATATAGAACATATACTCTAGAGCAGAAGATTGCATGGTAAAAGTAGATAGCACAATTCACTAGAATTTGTTAAGGAAAGGCAGTAGTTAGCAAACTGAACATGGGTCCTTATAGTGAGCTAATAAGACAAGCTACTCCTCATTATCGGAGATATCGATGACGATTGGCTCCTTGGACAAGGAAGAGGGCGAGGCCTCCGCTTCGTGGGTGCTCTCGTCGTAGTGGTGGGTTGCCTGAGCCGCTCCGGGCACCAACCCGCTGGCTCTCGAGATGAGGTAAGCATGTGCACGCTGAGAAAACACCTCATACTTTTCGTCGAAGGCACCAACGGTGGCCTCAAGAAAACGCCATGAACTGTAGTTTAAAGCAGCCAACCGCGTCGCGGCGTCGGCGCGCGAGGCTTCGACGGTGGCCTCGACGGCGAGGTGCTCCTCCAAGATCTGTGGGTCGGCATGAAAGGCAGCCATCGCGACCTCATCCGCGCGTGCGGCCGCGATTTGCTTCTCCGCTGCCAAATGTTCCTTGAGATCCTGGCTATACTGCGTGCACCATGGCTTAGGGCGGCGCTTATTTGGTGGAGGGTTCGGTGATTTGGGTGGAAGGTGTCGCGCTCGCGCCAGCGGTCGGGGCATGTGGGATGTGGAAGGAGGAGGAGGATGGGGGTCGGGTGTGGATTACCTGCCTGGATAGGCGAGGCCGAGTAGCGTGAAGGAGGGTTGCCGACGAGGAGGCGGTGCTGCAAGCAAGGAGTGAAGGTTTCAACTTGGAAAGGAAGGCGGAAACAGGGGAAATGTGGCTTTTGATAAGGGGGAGGGGGCGGGGAGGTACATATTTCCGCGGAAGCCGAAAATTTGGAATCGCTTCAGCGAAAAAACTAGCGCGCAAAGTGTCATCAGACATGGTCCCTTATTCAGAGCGGGCTATGGACTTTAGCCATCGCACCTTCTCGCGTAAGCCGTATGTGTACTATAATCCGACGGTGCTCCAAGATATTTTTTGCTGCATCTCACACGGTTGGTGATAATAAACTATGTGGGATCTACTTGATTTTTCGTCTTGATTTTTATTACATAATGGGGTCATAGCAGCAATGGATGGTGTTTGAATTGCTAGACCTTTTATCTGCAGTGAACATGCAACTATATGTGTGTCGTCAAAAATATGAATTATTCAGGGTTCGTTTGGAAATATTATGCATTAAATTGGTTTTCTAGCCATTTCAGGTGCACAATTCAAAATTAAAGCACATGCACATGGTTCGGTGCACCAACATGGGTTGTAAAATCATATATGTGTCCATGGGTTTATGCTTATGTCCCATGCAAGAAATGGGGATGAATTTCGAACACCACAGCACCGTGGTTCTCCGGCAAATGTTGAGGTACTTGCTTTTGTAATTCTAGTAAATCCAAAACCCGTCTGAAATTCATGAACCTTGGCATGCTATAATGGAATGGCATCAACATGCTGGGGTAAAAAATATTGTACCATTTGGGGCAGGTTGTGGTATAAGCTTCTCACAAACCAGAGCTTCTCACAAGAAAGCTTCATGGTTCCGTTAGGGAAACGTGTCAACTTTGTGGACAAAACGATATTCGTTGCCTCTTCTTCATTTCAATTTTTTTTCCTCGTGTCAACATAGAACAACAGGAGTGTCGTGTTAAATTTTGGATTTTTTCGGGGATCGTTTGGACATTTTTATATGTCAATTGAGTTTTCTAGGCATTTATGTGCATAATTCAAAATTGAACTACATGCACGTGCTCCGTCCATAAAAACGGGTTGCAAAATCAAATGTTTGTCCTTGGTTGCAAGATTAGGTCACATGCAAGAAATGAGAACGAATGTCAAACACCTTGATACTGTCGCTCGGCCGCTAATATTGAGATACATGGTTATTCTAGTAAATCAAAAATTCGTCTGAAATTCATGAAACTTGACATGATATGATGGAACGGCAGCGACATGCTATGGTAAAAATATCGTCCCATTTGGGGCAGGTGTGGGTATAAGCTTCTCGCGAACCAGAGCTTCTCTCACAACAAGCCTGATGGTTTCGCTAGGGTATGTGCCACCTTGGGGGACGAAACGATATATGTTGCATCTTATTGCTTTCAAAAAAATTCTTGTGTCAACATAGAACAACAGGAGTGTCGTGTTAAATTTTGGATTTTTTCCGGGATCGTTTGGACATTGTTTATACGTTAATTGAGTTTTCTAGGCATTTACGTGCATAATTCAAAATTGAACTACATGCACGTGCTCTGTCCATAAAAACGGGTTGCAAAATCAAATGTTTGTCCTTGGTTGCATGGTTAGGTCCCATGCAAGAAATGGGAACGAATGTCAAACACCCTGCCACGGTCACTCGGCTGCAAACATTGAGATACTTGGTTTTTAAATTCTAGTAAATCCAAAGCTCGTCTGAAATTCATGAAACTTGGCATGCTATCATGGAGCGGCATCAACATGCCATGGTAAATGTTTTGTCCCATTTGGGGCAGGTTTGGGGATATGCTTCTCACAAACCAGAGCTTCTCACAACTAGCCTGATGGTTTCGGTAGGGAACGTCCCACCTTTGGGGACGAAATGATATCCATTGCCTCTTATTGCTTTAATTTTTTTTCTCATGTCAACATAGAACAACAGGAGTGTTGTGTCAATTTTTGGTATTTTTCGGGGATCGTTTGGACATTTTTATACGTTAATTGAGTTTTCTAGGCATTTACGTGCATAATTCCAAATTGAAATCCATGCCTGTGCTCCGTCCATAAAAACAGGTTGCAAAATCAAATGTTTGTCCTTGGTTGCATGCTTAGGTCTCATGCAAGAAATGGGAAGGAATGTAAAACACCCTGCCACGGTCACTCGGCCGCAAAAATTGAGATACCTGGTTTTTAAATTCTAGTAAATCAAAGCTTGTCTGAAATTCATGAAACTTGGCATGCTAGCATGGAGTGGCGTCAACATGCCGTGGTAAATATTTTGTCCCATTTGGGGCAGGTTTGGGGATATGCTTCTCACAATCCAGAGCTTCTCACAACTAGCCTGATGGTTTCGGTAGGGAACGTCCCACCTTTGGGGACGAAATGCTATCCATTGCCTCTTTTTGCTTTCAAAAATTTTCTCGTGTCAACATAGAACAACAGGAGTGTTGTGTCAATTTTTGGGACTTTTCGGGGTTCGTTTGGACGTTTTTATGCATTAATTGAGTTTTCAATGCATTTATGTGCATAATTAAAATTTGAACTACATGCACATGCTCTAATGCATATAAATTGGTTAAAAATCAAATATGTGTCCTTGGGTGCATGCTTAGGTCCCATGCAAGAAATGTGAATTAATTTCAAACACCAGGGCACCGTTGATTGCCGGCAAAACGTTGAGATACTTTGTTTTTAAATTCTAGTAAATCCAAAACTCGTCTGAAATTCATGAAACTTGGCATGCAATCATGGAATGGCACCCGACATGCTATGGTATTTTTCGTGTCCATTTTGAGAGAAGGCGCACTCGAATAACAACCAACAAAGGCATTTTGAAAAAATAGTTGCCACTTTAATATCTCAAACGTTTGTATAATTCAAACCGTGTGCGTTCTGTTAACCATTCACGTGATGCCACGTTTCTTCGTTTTAATGGCTATAGGAGGTGCCGTGCGGGCAGCTGCTTGACCTTGACTGAACGGGAGGCGTGCGAGCGGAGTCCAGTGCGTAGGCTGCCCGAGAGGCGTGCAAGCTGTCCTCCAATGCACAGGCTCACTGGGAAGCGTGCGAGTTGTACGCTACGCAGGCTCATTGGGAAGCGAGCCTTTTGACTTCCATGGCTGCCCGCCTTCCTCTCCATTAATGGCGCCCGAGTCGCTGTTTAATACGGGTGGCCTTACTGTTCGCCTTCCATTCCCCTCCCTCCCACATACCTCCACCAATGGCATGGCGCAGAATGATCATCTGCCACTAGTCTTCAAGTTTGGTGAAGTCGACTCCGAGCCGGAGGAGATAGAAAATAAGGATGAATGGGGCCTCATGGACATGGCCCAGAACGAGATGGCCGCAGCAGTTGCTGCCCCCGCTCCCGTCCTAGATCCAAACATTTGACGGGCTGGTCGCCGAGAACTATCGCAGAGCTGGAAGCCACGGGCGTCAACGAGGTCTCCGCGGACCCGCGCGAGCTCGTTTACATGCCAGCACCAGCGCCCGTGCCCGTGCGCGCCCCTTCACCCATCGTGGCACCGGCCCCCGTGCGTTTGGCTGCACCCGCCGTGCCTGTGCCCCTACCCGTGCGCGCCCCTCCACCCACTGCGGCACCGGTCCATGTGCGTTTGGCTGCACCCGCCGCGCCCGTGCTCGTGCGCGCGCCCCGCTCAGTGGCATGGGACGTTACCGTCGACCGCTACCTCTCAGCGTCGCCAGTTGCAGTCCTCCCGTGCCCCGCCTATTGATCACGCGACGACATGATGTTTCATTTACAAGTGAAGGACATTTTGTGCTGCCTTGCAGACTTCAACAACGGCGTCCCAGAGGACGACAACGACAATGACGGCGCGGCACGCCGCCTCCGCCGCCGGAAATAGTTTTTTTGGGGTTTAATATTGTATCTCGAATTCTCGATCATATGAATATAAATTCACAGTGTGACTAAATGAAAGATATGGTTTGAACGAACTTGTGTTTTTCTCTCTTAATGTACAGACTTGTCAAACGATTTTCTTTTGAAAAAATGTCAATGGTTTTTAAATATAAAACACTCATCGCAAACATTTTAGTTAGAACACCCGTATGCGAACCGACAGCTTCCCCAGGAAGCCAAGGGAAAATGTGCCGAGCAGGATTTGTGCAGCTCTTGATCGCAAACATTTTAGTTAGAACACCCGTATGCAAACCGACAGCTTCCCCAGGAAGCCAAGAGAAAATGTGCCAAGCAGGATTTCTGCAGCTCTTGATCGCAAACGTTTTTGATTGAACACCCGTATGCAATGTGAGAGCTATGGTCTTCCCCATTAAGTCGAGGGAAAATTCACAGCGCAGGATTTGTGCATCCCTTCAACGCAAACGGTTGTTTTGGATGACCCGTGTGCAACAACGTACAAACAATTTGGTAAGATTTGCAGCTGTCATATTGGGTATGTTGCCATTTGTCAAACTGGAAGGATTGACATTTGTTCATCTAGTAACATTGCCGTTTGTCAATCCTTGTAACACTGCGATTTGTCAAAATATGCAGCTAAAAATCACTAGTACTATCTAATTTTTGCAACTAAAATCACTAGCACTATCTAATTTTTATGCATTAACTGAGTTTTCAATGCATTTATGTGCATAATTCAAATTTGAACTACATGCACATGCTCTAGTGCATATAAATTGGTTGAAAAATCAAATCTTTGTCCTTGGGTGCATGCTTAGGTCCAATGCAAGAAATGGGAATGAATTTCAAACACCAGGGCACCGTTGATTTGACAGCGGGCGGCGCAGTTCCCGATACATCTTTAATGCAGACGAGGGAGAGGGTGGCGGTTCCCGAAATGTTTAACGGCCAATGATGCATCCTCCTTCAATTAGCACCGTGTGAATGCATGAGGAAAGTAATGGGAGGAGGACCGGAAAAGAGGCAGCACGATGTGAATGCAACGCAGTTTGCACTCATATAAAGGCGCCCCTCCATTCCAATGCATCTACCACATCGTATGCACCTAAGCATTTGCCTAAGAACTTACACTAATAAGCGCAAAAGTGCTCACTCCAGACCCATGGTGGCAATGCACGCGAGCGGCCAGCGGCTGTGCCAGATGGTCCACGATGCCGGCCTGCGGCATGGCACCGAGGATCGTCTCCAGACGGTGTTGGCGACCGGCTGGTGGATGGCCGCTATCGACGCCAAGTGCGACTCTCAGTTGGACCAGATGATCGTTGCCACCACCAACAAGTTCACCGTCATCAAGAAGCTCGCGGACGACATCGCCGTACTCCTCCAGCCCATGTGCCAGAGCTCCTCATTGCCTGCCACCCTAATCGGCCTCCATGGTCGGAACCTCTTTCAAGCACTACTGGCCCTACGACTGCCCGCCGACGCCACGAAGAATGTCCATCTAGAGGTTGCGCTCACCGCGAGGCGCCTCGCCCTGCAAGAATTCATCAACCTACACATCCACGTGTACGAGCACATCGTGTACATAGGTACCTACAAGGCCAGTGAGGACGCTACGACGTTGCCCTTCTTCAACCGGCCGGAAGCCTTGGATGCCTTTGCTGAGAAGCACCTTGACCTCGCCACAAAAGCCTCCGCTCCTTAGCCGCCGGTCGATAGCCCGGCGCACTGAGTTGAGGAGGAGGAGGTCGTACGTTGATGGATGCATCTTTCTTCTTGCCTCCTATAACCACCACTGCAATCGCATGATCATGGCCTTAATTCTTATTGTGCTATTGCATTCTCGTTCCAGTCAATACAGACATGTGCGACCCCTTTGCTTAATTATGTGCATCACTGTAACTAGTACTCCATCCGTCAATTTATAAGTTGTGTTGCCAGTGTTTGGGGCCGGCGCACAATCACGCGTGTTCGTGTGCATGCGGTTGCGCCGGACGCGGCGCGACGATGCAGTTACCCGCTACAAAAACTGCCATGCGGGGGACGTAGCATTGACCATTGGGCCGCAACAGTCAGTCATCCGAGTGCCCAATAAAGGATGCAAAGAGGGATCCTATAGCAGCAAGGACCAGCTTCCCAACCTATAGCTCATCTAACAGAACTCCCAAGTTAAGTGTGCTGAGGCTGGAGTAGTCATAGATGGGTGACTGGATGGGAAGTGGTCTTGATGTTAAATTAACTGATGTGATGGGTCACTGTAAACATTCAATTGCGTTGAATGTATATAGTGCTCCATCATATTAGTTGAATTAACCTCGAGGTCCTTGTTTTGTAATTTTTGACATTTTTTGTTTTTTGTACACATGTTGATTGGCTTGAAGAAGTTCTATCTCGTTACTTTATGATAACTTTTGTTTGTTGAACACATGTTGATTTGCTCGAATGAAGGTCTATCTCGTTACTTTACGACATGTTTCCAAAACATGGACCTCGAGCTTAATTCAACTAATAGGACGGAGCATTTGCATTTTTTAACATTTTTTGTTTTTTGTACACATGTTGATTGGCTTGAAGAAGGTCTATCTTGTTACTTTTTGATATTTTTTGTTTTTTGAACACATGTTGATTGGCTTGAATGAAGGTCTATCTCGTTACTTTACGACATGTTTCCAAAACATGGACCTCAAGGTTAATTCAACTAATAGGAGGGAGCACTATATACATTCAACGCAATTAAATGCTTTCCAAAAAAAGTGATATGATTTATGTGAAACTTATAAGTCATGTATGTCAAATTAACCTCTGTGCACTTGTTCTCGAATTAACCTCCGGGCCTTTTTGCCGTGTATCATACACATCTTGTTAAGTTGAACCGTTTATGTTCTCTTCCCTAATCGAAAATAGTTCATTCGAGTGAACCGTATGCCGCATATCACACACACCTTGATCTGGCTGACCGTTTCTGTTGCTTTCCCTAATAGCAAACAGTTCATCGGAGCGAACTGTATGTCGTATATCGCACACACATTGATATGGCTGCCCGTTTCTGTTGTTCTGTCTAATCACAAACAGTTCGTCTGGATCAACTGTATGCCCTACATCGCACATGCAACTAAAATCTGAACCGTGTTTGATGGCTCCGCCATCGCAAACGTTTTGCGCCTTTTTTGACGTTTTTTACACCACCGTTTGCGATTATTGCATCGCACATAGTTTCGTCGAAGGGTCTCTGATCGTAGTGTCGCGTTAGCAGCAACCTGCAGTAGTGCATGGTTCTCTTTCTTTACCTTTTGCAACGAAGTCTCTTTTATCGTAATGTTGATTCTTTGATTGTGGGTTATCAAGATCAACAGCAGGTTCAATCTCTACATCATTACCATTACTAGATTGAGCATCAACATGAACATCATTATTAACATTATCACTAGGTTCATGTTCATCACCAGATTGTGTCTCAGCATTAGAAATAGAAATATCATTGGGATTCTGAGGTGTATCTATAACAGGTTCACTAGAAGCATGCAAAGTCCTATCAGTTTTCTTCTTATTTTTATTACAAGGACTAGGTGTATCAGTATTAACTCTCTGATAATCTTGCTCAACTCTCTTAGGATGGCCCTCAGGATACAAAGGTTCCTGGGTCATTTTACCACCTCTAGTCATAACCCTAACAACATTATTCTTACTATTCAACTCATTAAGCAAATTATCTTGTGCCTTAAGTACTTGTTCTACTTGAGTTGTAACCATGGAAGCATGTTTACTAATAAGCTTAAGATCATTAACAGTTCTACTCATATAATCACCCAAGTGGTCAAGCATGTAAGCATTACGTTTCAATTGTCTACTAACATAAGCACTGAAATTTTCTTGTTTAACAATGAAATTATCAAACTCATCCAAGCATTGACTAGCAGACTTATTATGAGGAATATCACCTTCATCAAATCTATGGAGAGAGTTTACCTCTACTACCTTTGTCGGGTTATCAAGACCATGTATTTCTTCAATAGGCGGTAAATTCTTAACATCTTCAGCTTTAATACCTTTTTCTTTCATGGATTTCTTTGCCTCTTGCATATCTTCAGGACTGAGAAATAAAATACCCCTTTTCTTCGGAGTTGGCTTAGGATTTGGTTCAGGAAATGTCCAATCATTATCATTACTCAATATATTATTCAATAGCAATTCAGCTTGCTCAACAGTTCTTTCCCTGAAATCACAACCAGCACAACTATCCAGGTGGTCTCTGGAAGCATCGGTTTGTCCATTATAAAAGATATCAAGTATTTCATTTTTTTGAGAGGATGATCAGGCAAAGCATTAAGTAATTGGAGTACATAATAAAATGAGAAATTGAAAGATTTTGTTGAAATTGTTCGTTTGGAAATTTCCCGAAAAGCTAATTATAGGTTCTTCTCTCCATCGTAACAATAGGGCCGTTATGCTTATTACTAAACTTGTTGAAGAGATGAAATAGAACCAAGGTCTATCTTTTTTATCAGAGGTTGAATCGATCATCAGAAGAAGAATTAGGCCAAAAATTAGGATACATTCTGGGAAAATGAAACTTCCATTGAAGAGAAGCAAATGAAATGCTTTCATAAAAATTCTCATAGAATCGAGAATGAAATTTTCATTCTGTACATGCTAGATCATGAATTAGTAACTGCATCCAATCTCCGAAAAGTCCCGATTGTTTCGACTTATGAAATGGGATATTAATGGAATCCCCATGAATAGGATCAAACCTTATTCCATGCTATTTCCATAAGATTCTTCTTTCTTATTCTTAAGCAACCCCTCAAGAGGGCTTAGTTGATCATGCTTTATGTTTTCTCTTTCTTTTCCTTTTTGTTTGTATCGAGAAAGATATCGTCCGATTCTCCTTCTATTGATTCTTTTCCAATCGAGATGTATGGATCCATGTGTCTACATACATAGATTCTGTTCATGGACTAACGAAAATGTGCAAGAGCTCTATTTGCCTCTGCCATTCTATGAGTCGTGTCGGGGAAAATATACAGGGGTATGCATTTCCCCTGACTCGTGCACGAACAAGCCAAGATCAAGCCGAGATGTGCAAGGACCAAGAGATTTGAAGGATCAACAAGCAAATCATAGAGACCAAGACCCAGCAAGAGAAACAAGATATCGCCAACAGAAAGGCCTCCTTTGTCGGGCAGGCGAGCACGGCAAGGGGCGAGGCCACCTCCAGAAGAAGATAACCAAGTTGTAAAGGCCTGGCCTGCCGAGGCTCGCGGAGGCAAAACCACCTAACCAACCATTCCACCATGACCCACGTCGTCGATCAGTGCGGTGTCAAGCCGTAGAGTGACTAAGTGGCAGCCATTCGCCACATGGCTGCCTCTCCCTACAGGAGAAACCCACAGATGACACCCATCCTGCGACGTGTCAAGCAAGCAGGTGCGGAGCTGGCAAGATAGCCCGGCAAGCCTTGCGAGGCAACCAACGATGTGAAATTAGGCGGTGCATTTAATGCACCCTGTCAGCTCGTAGAGTTAGGTATGATAGCACTGTTTGCTATCATATCAATGCATAATGACTACTTTGCCATTGTGGTGACCCATTGATCTATAAAAGGAGGCCCATGGCAACCGTAGAAAGGGTTAGAAGGTTGGATAACTCACACCCTCGTACGCGCTTGGCCACTATCGCCCTGAGGCAACCCTTGCCGGGCAAGTGTGCTACGCTCCACCACCACCTTTCCACCATCAATCCACCAAAGCAGGAGTAGGGTTTTACGCCTCGCGGCGGCCCGAACCTGGGTAAAACTGCCCGCGTGATCTCTGCCGTGTTGTCCCACGCTTGTCTGCTCTTTATGAAACGCGACGTCCCCCTGCCGAACCAGCAAGGGGCTTCCTGGTCCCATAGGTGGCCGCAGTTTCCCGCGACATCTTTGGCACGCCAGGTAGGGGGCTCGCTTTTGCAAACCTGAAGGCGTGTGCAGCGCGTCATCTTCATTGTCATCTTCGACGACACCATCGACCGTGGCACCCACGAAGACGCAGGAGCAAAGCGGGACCATCCCCACGCTACATTGTTGGTCTCCACGCCCCCGCCATAGCCATGCCACGACGAAGATCGCCGCTGGTGGCAATGTGCCTACCTCGACAGCCCATATGGCATACCCACCATTCGGGCACCGTTCAGAGAAGGGGCACAAGATGTGCGGGCGTGAGCTCCCTCCTTCTCGTCCTTTTCCTTCGTCAGCAGTCGAATTGCTTCCGCCCAGGCGTCGTCGATGTCGACGATTACCGCGCGACGCTCGGTCCAGTATTTCCCTATTTTGGGTAATCCTGAGCGAAGCACTGGTATGAGTCTGTCGATAGATACCCCTGCAAGCGTACTTTAGTGAGGCTGCCTGCGTTGGCGCGACCCATGCAATGGCAGCCGTCGGACTGACTCGAAAGGGAAAGGAGAAAAGGGGAGGAGGACCAAAGAAGCCCGACACTACACCCCGATGCCCGCCAGCCACGAGAAATGCATATCGATCCCTGCCGGGAACAAAGAAACCATCTGATTGTCTTCCACTCCTCTAGGTTCCGCGGGCGCGCCTGACGTCCGCGGCGCGGCAAAGGAGAACGAAGCCCAAAAACAAAAGCTAAGTTCACGATATCATTCCTTATTGATACATTTCAGATTTCAGTGAGTGTTCGCATCATGAAAACCTTCATGTGACGGAACCTTGGCTAGTTTCTTTTATCGCACCATCGTCCTGTCCAGAGCCCTGCTCGCAGGTCGAGAGGCTGCATCGAGAACTACCTTGGAAAAACCTGCCGGGACGCATCCACGCCAAGATGACTGATAAGGGCTGGACCCTTACGACGATCGCGGTAGGCATCCAGAACATATATACATAAGGATTGATCATACGAACGCAAAAATATAGGGCCCAAAGGGATAAATGCGCATTTAAGATTCAGCTAGGAATATCAGTTTCGCGAAAACACTAAAGATAAGAATGACTAAATGCAAAATGTATGTCATGTTTCATTACAGGGCAACGCAGAAGCAACAACGACCCGATACTTGGCCTGATGGCCCGATGGAGCAGTTCAAACGTGAAGAACCCGGTTGGCCCGGGGAGCAGCTTTCTCCTTGGCGGCGGTGATGCCGGCGCCTACCGGCGGCTTCTTGAATCCGTCGTCAAGGTCGAGGTCCGGATGGCGACAGGCAATGTTGCTCAAGACCATGAAGAGGGCGTCCCGGGAAAGCCTCTGGGACTCGGTCGCAAAGCGCTCGGCCCTCCCCTCTTCATGCACTTTCAGCTTATCGATCAACTCATTGAAGAAGAGTCCCAGCTTGCCACTTGGGACCTCTTGCTTGCTAACCGAGAAGACTAGGCCGTCCATGCCCATCGCCGCAGCCTGAGCACCCAAGCGCTCGACCATGTCGACCAGGCTCTTGATCCAAAGGTTACTCATATTGACCTGGTTCTTCAGCATGTCCTCTGCATCCTGCCGGAGACGCTTGGCGGTGTATAAATCTTTTGACAGCAACTGCTGGCGGGACTCAAGGGACTCCGCCGAACGCTCCAATGAGCCAATCCTCGCCTTCATGTCAGTGATGTTGCCGTTGGCAGCTTCATGGCTCTGAGTCTTGGAGGAGAGCTGCGACTTCACATCATCCAATTGGATCTCAACCTGCCGTCCTTCCTCATTGAGTGCCTCCACATCCTTGGCGCCTTTGCGAGATTCTCATTCAGCTTGGCCACCTGCCAGTCAAGGTCAGTCTTGGCGGCAGACGCGGCATCCATATCATTAGTGAGCTTCTTCAGCTGAGCAGCATAATCAGCGGCAAAGCTGTACAGTGCAGCTCCGTGCTTGTCCTCCAGTTCTTTGGTGCGCTGCTGCACAAGAGCCTCCATATCTTCATCCTTGGCATGGAGAGTGGCCTCAAGCTTCTCCTCCCGGAGGGCGATCTCTCGCTCTTTGGCGTCCAGAGATGCCTTGTTGTCCGCTAGACGCCCCTCCCGAGCCATGATGTCTTCTCTCGTCATCTGGAGTGTCTCTTGCTGCCTCAGGGCATGTCCATTGCAGAGTGCTTGCGTAGGCGCTTATGACGAAAACAATAAACATTGTAAAATAAAAAATCAGCTTAGCGCTTTACACGCCAACGCTGAGCGCTAAGAACGGGCGCTAATTAATTCCAAAACCAGCAGGGAAAGTGGGCCGCTACATGCATTGTTCAAGTTGGCAGGAAAAAAAGACGAAGCGTCCGCCTCCAACCTTTACGCCGATGCCAGGTAAGACGCTAGGATTTGCTAGCCTAACTGCCAATTGGGCAGGATATTAATCCTAGCGCCTCGGCTTAGCGCCCGGCATTGTAGGTTCCCTCATGAGCATCTTGAACTACTTGTCATTCCATTCATGCAACTCCAGGAACTTGCCCTTCAGCTTCTGGTCCACCTTGTTGGCAGACTCACGCCGCTCCTTGAGCGCCTGCCAGTTCTGGTTGTGCCGGGCCTGCTTCTCCTTCACGTCCGCCGCCATGGATTCCATGAAGGACAAGTCCATGGCGACGGTGGCTGAGTCATCGGCCTCTTCGGCTCCCTGATACAACGGAGCCAGGAGACGTTGGAGCTCTTCATCGATTTCAGCATCCATTGTCAAGGACAGGCCGGGGGCTCCAGCTTCGAGTGGCGACAGCACCATTGCCAGCGTGCTCGAAGAGGGTGGCGGCATCTCAGCAGCGATCCCGTTGGCGGGGAGTGGGCCCATAGTCTGAAGTGGGATTTTCACCTCAACGACCACTTCCCCTACCGGGGCGTCCTCCGAAGAATGCTCCATCACCGCCAAGGATTCCCGTGCATCCCTGGCAGCGAGATCCTGTCCCTCAGCGGCAGCAAGCTCTACGGCTTCATCTGCGGCGGCCCTCCCTATGTCAGCCACCACCTCCAGCAGATCTGGCTCCTCAGTTTGAGGGGTTGCATATGAAAGGTCCAGTGAGTAACAAAGGAACGGAAGTCTCAAGCAAATGGAGAAATCAGTGGAAGCAATCAGAGCATGAAAGAAAAGAATTAAGTAAGATACCTGGAGAGGTCTGCCGGTCATGAGCCTCTGTCTCCCCGGCAGTAGCTGTTGCCCGTTCATGAGCTTCGTCCTCTGCCGGCATGGACTCGGCAGCCTTCTGTGCAACCTCAGCCGCGGAAGGTTTCACGGCGGTTTCTTCGGCTCGAGCGACGGGGGAAGCATGCCCCTCGGGGTGGGCTCGCCCTGCGTCATCTCACCTCCTCCTCCACCAGGGGAATTAGGAAGGCCGTCCCCATCGCCTCCGGCGGGTGGGACCAAGTCTTCGCTCCCGGGCCGAGGGCTGGGATGGGGATTCGGCACGGGGTCCTCTGCATCAAGCTATCCATGAAAGGAAAAAGCATCCTTACTCTTCTGCAATGAGCATGGAGTTCAAGTTGAACTCCATCAGAGGTGGAGACTCCCGCCCTCTCTTCAGGGAAGGAGGGGCAGAGCTCCCCGGCAGCTTCGTTGCTTACCATGGCGCCAGGGGCTCCGGGGAAGACGAGCTCTGCGAGGAGCTCGAGCCTGAGCGGGGGCTGGACTCCGCCTCCACGTCCATCGGCCGCTTGACGGAGGAGACCTTGGTCTGGGTGAGGCGGGGAGATTGGTGGCACGCCACCTCAGCCTTGGTGGCTTTGGTGGCGGTCTTCTTCACTCTCTTGGCGGCTGGCCTTGGGTTAGAGGCTGCCGCACCTCAGGTAGCAGCACGTTTGCGGGTGCGCTGTTCGAGGTCCAGCTCCGGGGCTTGCGGCCTAGCTGCGAGCCACTCTTCGAGCCCCGCCACCTCGCCCACCTCCTCCTCCTCTTGAAGCTCTGTCGCTGTCGCGGCTAGAGCCTCTAGCCCGGCAAAGTTATCCCCGGCGAGTTCTTCCTCGGCAGCTCCTCCCGTGGCTTGCGCCTCGCTGCCGCCCTGGGAAGAACTCCCATCCCCAGTCTTCCCTTTGCCCTTCCCGACCTTTCCTGCCTTCTCCATCTCCGTGGCGTGCGGCCTTATCCTCCTGGACCCTCTTCAAAATATACGCCACCTCCGGAGAGGAGGTGCGTTTATACATTCTGGTTCCAGTCCTGGTGGCCTTCTCCATCAAGGTGTTCGACCACTCGAGCTCTTCATCCAGGGTGGGTAGCTGCCAAGTGCTTGCTACCCCTTTGGCGTTGCAGTCCGGCATCCACTTCAGTATCTAGTCTCGGGCAGAGTTTATGTTCAGAGGGATGACGATTGCCGGGAGGTTGAACAACTCGAAGCAGCCAAACAGTTGGTCGCACAACCAAGCATGACCATAAACTAATAAGTTATTGGCCAACCCTGGGAGCAGCCTCATCCTATCCATAGCATCGCCATACAACAACGCGGGTTTGTCCCTTTCCTGCAGCGGCGAGATGCGGCAGAGAAGAAAATCGGCCCCCACATGTTCGATGGCTAACCCGGCAGCCCTCAAATGGGTGATCCTGTTAATTGCCCGGCGTAGCCAATCCTCAGTGAGTCCTTTGAAGCTCCAATCCTTTCCGCGCTCGACACATTCCTTTCGTGCTTCAAAGAACTCGGGGGCTTCCTTATCTTAGATCCAGCACCAATCCCCTCTCCATTCATCCCACCTCTCGCGTTGGTACCAGGGAGGTAATCCCAAATCTTCCTCGCCACGCGTGACATCCAGCTAATGATTCTGGAGCTGTTAACTTTGCTCTCCACCCGCGGAACAAAGTAATGCCAGAACAGATCCACATTGGGCCTAACTCCGACGAAATTCTCGCACAAATGCACGAAGATGGCCATGGTCGCCATTGCATTTGGCTTGAAATCAAGGAGGTGGAATCCATAGATGTTCATGATTGCCTCAAAGAATTCAGAGAAAGGGGGACATAGACCGCAAATGAAGTAAGCACAGAAGAAATGATAAGAATCCAGCGGATCTTCCTTCCCCGCCACATAAACTACAGGTGCTCCATGCCCTTTTTCAACGGGCCTCCCCCACAGATACCCATACCTCGCTTGAAGGACTGGGCCGCTCAAGTTCGACGGGATGAAGACGACATCTTCACTCTGCTTCTTATTCAGCTCCGACCCTCTCTTGCTTCCCTTGGTAGCAGCCTCCTTTGCCGCAGCCGTCTTTTTTATTCTCCGCGGATTTCTTCCCCATTCCGGCAGCAGCGATGTGGGAGGGAGAAGGATTTGATGGGAAGGGCGGCAGCGGGAGAGAGAACGAGAGGAGGAGTTGTTGCTTGGCTTGCGGAGGAAGAAGATGGGGGAGCGGGGCCAAAGATAGGTGAATCGTGCCGCTCTGATTTTCCCTACTCTTAAGGGGGAAAAGCGGAACAGGGCCGCAACGCTTCAGAAAGTTGCCGTTTTATCTTAACTGCAATAGTCCCACGATCCCACGACACGCAGTAATTGCGCAAAGTGGACATTGGATTGACTGGTCGTCATGGCAAACCGGCACGCGCAGCCCTCTCCTGCCACGTGTCTGCGCACTGTTTGGGGCCTAACCCAACGTGCCACGCGACACATGTGACTTAGGCCCGGGGGCTTATGTCGGAGGAAATATACAGGGGTATGCATTTTCCCTTGACTCGTGCACGGACAAGCCAAGATCAAGCCGAGATGTGCAAGGACCAAGAGATTCCAAGGATCAACAAGCAAATCAGAGAGACCAAGACCCAGCCAGAGAAAAAAGATATCACGAAGAGAAAGGCCTCCTTTGCCGGCCAGGCGAGCCCGACAAGGGGCGAGGCCACCTCCAGAAGAAGATAACCAAGTTGTCTTGGGAGGGCCTGCCACTGGTACACGTTGGTCCTAAACAAACGGTTTTTAACCCCTTTCCGCGACGGCATTTGGAACCGTCGCCAAGTGAGTGTGTGCGATAGGATGTCCTTCCGACACGACCCTAAAATCGTCGGGGATAGGCCCTCCTGGGACCCAGGCTGGGGCCGTGTGCGATCGGGCGAGGCATCGAGACCCAATCATTTCTATAGGTATGTACATCCCACACGGTAATCCGAGAAAATCATTTCCATAGGTATGTACATCCCACACGGTAAATCCAAGAAAATCATTTCCGTTCGTATGTATATCACACACAGTCAATCCAAGGAATACATTTCCGTTCTTATGTACACCCCACACAGTCAATCCAGGGAAAATGTTTCCGTTCGGATGTACATCCACGGTTTTATGTATACGCTCGTGTGTGAATGGTGTAACTATCACACACGCTCTTCCTTGGTTAACTGTTTGCTTTCATTAACTACATCACACACGATTTGAGGTAGAAAACCTTGTGGCATTGGGCTATCCATCACAAGCGCTTTTACTGCCAGAACCGTTTGCAAAGTTCCATGACCGTCTGTTCTCTTTTTATTTTTGCCTATAATTTATTATTCTAATTGGAAATTTTTAAATACGAGACGTGCAATTCAAATTCTCAGCACAATGGTTCAACAACAAATCCATAAATAAAATTGCCAGTACAATATGTTCAATAATTACGGGATTAGGCAGCAGTTAACTATGATGAACCACAGTATTTAAAGGCGGTAAATGTGAAGAGGCAAGTGTAAATCATTTTGACTGCCGACGGTGTTGAAGAAGCGGAATGCCCATAATGTGCCTTCCTGCATGCCATAGGCACAAACCACTTTTGTCCAACCCCTTGTGACGATCGCCCGCCCATCCTTCACCGCCTTCAGGAAGACTTCTAGAGCATTATCATGGTAGCATGAATTATATACTTTAACCCTAGTTGCCTCCACTCCGGTCATGTAGTTTGCAAGGTAATCATCAGTAAATAGCTTCGGAAACCACTGAAAAGAGAAAAATATCAGATATTGAGGTCTAATAGAGTAACTTGTTGTGGGAAGGGGGAAAAGGCAACACATTACTTACCATCCTAAAGTTCACTATTGTCTTCGACAAAGTGTAAATAAAGAGCTCAATTCCAATCACCCGTTTCTTTCGCCTAACAATCTTTCTTAGTTTCCTCACTTGACGCTTGTTCATGAATATCTCATTGCCCCATACGCAAAAGGGATCGAAGCGTGGATCAGTACCGCTCATATATGTACCTACAAGCAACCAGTAAATGTTAGAAGCTAAACTGAGATTGCACAAATGATGTAAAATACAACTACCTATGTTCCTAAGTACAAGTACTTTTTTTATATTTCAATATGAACTACATACGGATGTATATAGAATTATAGATATAGTTTAGATTAGAATCTAGATTCACTCATTTTGCTCCTTATGTAGTCTATATTGGAATCTCTAAAAATACTTATATTTAGGAATATATGGTGTATAAGACATGGGATGTAGCTAACCTCGACGGCAAACAACAGCATCGCCCATTGTAGTCATGTGTAAGTACATGGAAAGCCAATGTTAACTACAACAGGGTTAACATCCACCAAAAATAGCAAATGGTAATAAAATGGCAGCATCTGTAGTGATATCTGTATTTCGAAAGAGTAGCATGGTAGCAAAGGGACGGATTAAAAAATGGATACAACGGTTAATTGCAACAGGCTTAACAACATCCTAATTCATGTTTTGTAAGTTTGTAGCCACTGAAATAAAACTCTTTAAAAATGGATACAACTGTTAATTGCAACAGGCTTAATGTCCATTGAAACCGGTACTAATAAAAATGCAATTAGGAGAGTTAAACATCATAGGGCAGGTGCTGCCAGAGCAGATAATGGCCCAGTTGTCTATAAAAAGGTAGGGAAAATAGCTCAAACGTGTTAGGCATGTTTACTACAACATGCTTAATACATCGACAGTACAAAACATAGCCATTAATTGCAACTGGTATTGGTATGATTGAACTGGTGGGTACATACTTGGTATGTCCTGAGAGGTAGTTGCTGGGGCGCTTCATCTTGGCCAGAGACCGCCCAAAGTCAGCGGCGGCGGAGGCGAGCTGTTCCTTCGGGTCGAAGCGTGGATCAGTGCCACTGACATGTGTACCTACAGGCAACCAATAAATGGCAGAAGTTAAACTACAATTGCACAAATGATGTGAAATACTGTAAGACATGGGATGCAGCTAACCTTGACGGCAAACAACAGCATCGGCCGTTATGACCCTGTGTAAGTACATGGACAAGCATAGTAAGTAAAACAGGGTTAGCATCCACCAAAAATAGCAAATGGGGCAACATCTCTAGTATATCTTCATTGTGGTGAGTAGCATGGTAGCAAATGGACAGATTAAAAAATGGATACAACTGTTAATTGCAACAGGCTTAACAACATCCTAAGTCATGTTTTGTAAGTTTGTAGCCATTGAAATACAACTGTTTAAAAATGGATTCAACTGTTAATTGCAACAGGCTTAATAGACATTGAAACCGGTACTGATAAAAATGTAATTGGCATAGTTAAACATCACAACGCAGGTGCTGTCAGAGCAGAGAATGGCCCAGATGTCTATAAAAAGGTAGGGAAAGTAGCAAAAACGTGTTAGGCATGTTTACTAGAACATGCTTAATACATCGACCGTATAGAACATAGCCATTAATTGCAACTGGTATTTGTAAGATTGAACTGGTGAGTACATACTTGGTAAGTCCTGAGAGGTAGTTGCTGGGGCACTTCATCTTGGCCAGAGCTCGCCCAAAGTCAGCGACGGCGGAGGCGAGCTATTCCTCCGGGTCGAAGCGTGGATCATTGCCACTGACATGTGTACCTACAGGTAACCAGTAAATGGTAGAAGTTAAACTGCAATTGCACAAATTATGTGAAATACTGTAAGACATGGGATGCAGCTCACCTCGATGGCAAACAAAGCATCGGCCGTTATGACCCTGCGTAAGTACATGGACAGGCATGTTAAGTACAACAGGGTTAGCATCCACTAAAAATAGCAAATGGGCAGCATCTCTAGTGATATCCTGAGTCATGTATTGTAAGTTTGTTGCAGGTATTGGTGAAATTGAGCTGGACACGGTAATATTTGAATGTCACACAGTGTGCAGTACAGAAATAAACAAGGCACGAACATGCTTAAAACATCAACCGTACAAATCATAGTCATTGCAAGTGGTATTGGTAAGATTTAGCTGGTCAGATCTTACATGTTAAGTCCTGGGGGTAGTCGCTGGGGGACTTCATCTGGGCCAGAGCCTGCACCATGTCGGCGGCGGCAGCGGAGGCGAGGTGTTCCTCCGGGTCAACACGCACAGTGGCCATCGCGCCATGGACCGCCATCAGCTCCTGGCGGGGGGGGGGGGGATTTGGAGGCATGAGGATGTTTCGCAGGCGCCATTTAAGCAATCAAGCCGGGGACGTGATAGAGATCGGTGGGTTACCTGACTGGCTTCGAGCAGAACGTAGATGTGGTTGAAGTTGTGGTTACGGCGGCGGAGGTTTGAGATGCCGGCAGGGGGAGGCGCGAGGGAGGGGGGATACTGAGGGGAAGGGGATGTGGTTGGAGCAATAAATTATGAAATCGCGCGCCTAATGAAAATTTCGGTGCGAAAATTGAAACTTGGGCGGGGGAAACACACAACACAGACGAAGCGCGTAAAATACCCGTGTGCGAGAAAAAAGAAAGTTGGCATATCCCGTCTTCAAAAAAAATGTACACGTGTACTTGATTTTTTTCGGTCAATGGTACGCCTGGTTTATTAGGAAATATCGCAAAGCTAACTAACTTATGGGTCATTAACGCAAAAAAACGCAGAAGGGTACGACATAGAAACCGTGTGTTTTGTGATCTTCTAATGATTAACGCAAAAAACGCACACGGGCACACATGCTAATCAACGATCAAAGCCCTCAAAGGATGCTGTTACCAACATTGTACGTTAATACTACAAACTTAAAGTACTACTGGTAATTTGCTCTAATACTACAAACTTAAACTACTTCTCACATGCTGCCATCAGGGCATGCTGGCCAGACGCCGGCGTTCTCCTTCCCGGCCTTGTAGGCGGCAGCCCACCATGCTTCGATCTCCGCCAAGATCTCCTCACCACGGCGTGCGACCTCTTTTTTCTTGCGGCGGCGGGACTCTCTTTTCTTGACTGCTTTCTGCCTCTTTCTGCTCCTTCTGTGCGGCTTTGGCTGCCTCTAGATCCACCACCCATTCGGCCATGGCAGCCTCAAAGTCCGCCCATGTAACTGTCTGGCCACCGGTGGCGATGAACTCAGCGCGGCGAGATGCCATCGCTTCTTTACCATGTGTGCGGTCGCGGGCGGCGAGGAACACGGCGCGGCGGGATGCCATCGCTTCCTTACCAGTTACTGTGCACCACGGTGCCATGGACGGTGCCTGGAGAGAGCTCTGGGACGGAGGGGCCGGGCAGCAGTACAGTGCAGTGGTATTCAAGAGCTCAACGACAAACGACAACAGAAATTTGGCTTCCCTTACAGTTTTGCTTGTTCATTATTGCACACGGTTCATCTCCTATGCTTCCGGAAACAGTGTGCGCTGAGCCTATCGTGTGTTGCATTATGATTGGCCGGAACCCCAGCCACGCGGATCGCGCGTGTGCACCGTTGGATGCGCCGCGATCGAACGACAATCCACGTCCCTCATATCACACCCGTGCACTTGTAGCTGGATTGGATTTATATGTGCTAAATGCCTAGAAAATGCACATAATCCCCTAAATATGGTAAATGAGCCCGAAAAAATGCCAAATTTGAACACGGTGATTTGCAGGTTGTATGTTCACCGTAGAAAAAAACTGCAATTTTTACCAGGGCATGGTGAGGCCATATTATGGCACCACGCCAGGCGTCATGTTTTCCAACCAAGTGTTTCATTTTTTGTATAGTTGTTAACCGAGTAAACGACGTGTTTATGGTTGACTATTGCCACACATTTCCTTGAAATATCTACCCATTCCTTGTAAAAGGCTTGAGAATGTACTAAATAACACGAGCATGGTTTTCCAGACCGTTCTTATGCACCTTTTTATGCACCGATTGTTCGAATTTGAATTATGTCCATTAATGCCTAGAAAATGCACATAATCCCCTAAATATGGTAAATGAGCCCGGGAAATGTCAAATTTGAACCCGCTGGATTTGAGGCAGTATGTTGATCGTTGGAAAAAACAGAATGCCAAACTAGGACGGAAATTTGGATTCCCCTTCAATCTTGGGGATTTTCCCTCTCGACAGCATGGAACTTCCGCGGTGATGGTTCGATTTATGAAGGGCGTGCATGACGACATAAGCCAAACCTTCTCAATTTTTTACCAGTGCATGGTGAGGTCATACCATGGCACCATGCCAGGTGTCATGTTTTTTAAGCATTTATTTCATTTTTTCTATAGTTGAAAACCCAACAAACAAACATTTGTGGTTGACTATTGCCACACATTTCAACGAAATATCTATCCATTATTCCTTGTAAAAGGCATCAGAATTTACTAAATGGCACGAGCATGGTTTTCCAGGATGTTCTTGTGGACCCTTTCATGCACCGATTGTTTGAACTTGAATTATGTGCATTAATGCCTAGGAAATGCACATAATCCCCTAAATATGGCAAATGAACCCGGAAAAGTGCCAAATTTGAACACGGTGATTTGCAGGTTGTATGTTCATCATAGAAAAAAACTCGTGGACAAAGGACAAAGGAAATTTGGATTCCCCTTCAATCTTGGTGATTTCCCCCTCGAAATCATGAAACTTCCTCGGTGATGGTTCGTTTTATGAAAGGCGTGCATGATGACATTTTTACCAGGACACGGTGAGGTCATACCATGGCACCACACCAGGCGTCATGTTTTTTCAAGCATGTATTTCATTTTTGTATAGTTTTTAACCCAGTAAACGACGCGTTTATGGTTGACTATTGCCACACATTTCCTTGAAATATCTGCCCATTCCTTGTAAAAGGCATGAGACGAATGTACGAAATAGCACGAGCATGGTTTTCCAGACCGTTCTTGTGCACCTTTTCATGCACCGATTGTTCGAATTTGAATTATGTGCATAATTAATGCCTAGAAAATGCACATAATCCCCTAAATATGGTAAATGAGTTCGGAAAAATGTCAAATTTGAACACGTTGCATTTGAGGCGGTATGTTGATCATTAGAAAAAACTTGAATGATAAACTAGGACGGAAATTTGGATTCCCCTTCAATATTGGTGATTTCCCTCTCGAAAGCATTGAACTTCCTCGGTGATGGTTCGATTTATGAAGGGCGTGCATGACGACATAAATCAAACCTTCTCAGCTATTAACCAGGGCACGGTGAGGCCATACCATGGCACCCTGCTAGCCGTCATGTTTTTCAAGCACATATTTCATTGTTCTATAGTTGATAACCCAGTAAATGACGCGTTTGTTGTTGACTATTGCCACGCATTCCATTGAAATCTCTCCCCATTCCTTGTAAAAGTCTTGAGAAATTACTAAATACCACGAGTATGGTTTTCCAGACCGTTCTTGTGCACCCTTTCATGCACCGATTGTTTGAATTTGAATTACGTGCATTAATGCCTACAAAATGCACATAATCCCCTAAATATTGTAAATGAACCCGGAAAAGTGTCAAATTTGAACACGGTGATTAGCAGGGTTTATGTTCATCGTAGAAACAAACTCATGGATGAAGGACAAAGGAAATTTGGATTCCCATTCAATCTCGGTGATTTACTATCCCACACGATTCATCTCCGCCGCCTCTGTGAACCGTGTGTGTTCACTCACACATGCAAAAGGAAAAGAATACCCTCGCCCACTTTGTCCCCACTCACTCGTCGCGGACTCCTCCGCAACTCTGCACCCTAAGCTCGACGACTATTGGCGGCGGGCGTAGGTCGCGCTCCAAGCGGCACCGACATTCTAGACTCTGGTCGACTGGGGTTTTCTGCAGGATTGGGCCGGGGATTTTTCTCATGGAGAAGGTAATCAACTTAATTAGCGAAATATTCACTCATCTCTTATTGCAGTCCATCCGTCGTTGTTAATCAACCGGCGGAAATCGTCATGGAATCATTTTTGTTCTAGCTGATTCGTGGGTGTTCATTCATGTGTCCACAGTGCGAGCACAAATCAGGCAACTGTGGTCGTGGCCAGTCGCAAACGAAGTTCTATCTCACCATTCCGGATGACTTCAGGGAGCACTCAATATGTTCAATCTCAACCTACCACAGTCGGCATGGCCTAAATTTGTGAACATATACCGTCTGTTGCTACATTATCTATATAATCTTTGTTACCTTATCTATTTTTAATTCTATATTTTTGTACTTTGCTTTCATCTCTCTATATATATATGGATCTGTTCTATCAGTTACTCCCATATTTGCATATTGCTCTGTTATTTCAATATATCCAATTTACGATCTTAATTTTCATTTCAAGCAGTACATCCCTTGCTTTGCAAGAACAGGAGTAGAAGGAAATCTTGGGCTTTACTTTGCTGATGACTCCCAGGATGTCATATTGACCATGCATCATGGATTTACAATGACGGTTAGCATAAAACTTGATAAAGATGGTCACTCCTATTTTAATGCGGACCTTTGGAGAAAAATGTCTAAGTGTTATGGACTGAAAGCTGGCAATAAAATTCTAGTGCGTGCACCACAGCCTGGTCTAATTAACATGGATGTTTACTTCCCCAACGTCATCAGCCTATCAAAGTCTGATCGAGGTTAGTGTCCTTTCAACTTTCTCCTTGCTGTCATATTACTATTTAAGTAACCAATTGATCACTATTTAAGCAACAAATTGTGATATCATATTCTGACTCCGTTCCTAGGTAGTAACAAATTCTATTTACCAATTTATGCGCACTATATATTCTTCTGCCATGTTCTGAATAAATAATACCTTTCCACCTTTTAAGCAGGATATGTTGGATGCATAGTGAACGATCTGTATGTTACTAATCGTACCAAATTTCACTGGAAGGACTTGAAGCATGTCATAAACTTTGTTGATAATCTGACAGAGATAGCATAGCGTATGAACGCTGGATTCTGATGGGATTAATTAGACCTATGGTGTACACACTGAACAAGACCAATTGTGTGCACAAAACGCTGGTAAAAAGTCTTATTTTAATGTTGATGCTCATAAACTATATATATCTTCAACGATATGTTACAATTGTCTTTTATTCTACATGTCAACAGAAATTGCCCCCTGTAGCAGTTCCTGGATCGATTTCCCGGCGTGGTCGAATTACACTTGTGCCTGCTAATAACGCCAAAGTGATTGCAAGGTGCTGCATTTCCCGCAGAAATGGAACCATTCAAATTAACATGTTCTCGCTTCTCGGGGCAATGCATCCATATTGGAAAATTGGAGACACTGTTCTACTCATGATCTACCAAGGCACAGGAGGGCTCTTCCTTTTCATTGACGAGATGCCGAGTCGCCCTGATCAAGCTGCTTCCAGTGGATAGTTGTGGTTGTTTGCCCTCAGCCTCTTAAAATGTGCTAGCTGTTACTATATATGTTAAGTATGTAGATATGGACCATATGGTTGTTGGCCCTTAGCCTCTTAAAATGTGATAGTTGTTACTATGTTAAGTATGTAGATATGGACCATATGGTTGTCAAAACCGTGCTACGAAGATCCTCCTTTTGTCGAATAGTGTAACCACTATATATATGTTACTCAAATGTTGTTACCCAAGTTCATAAATTTTCATGGAAAGTATTAGTATCATACACAGTTCATTGAGTTTAAGCGTGTGCCCGATGACCAGAAGGCATTTGCAGATTAACTGTCCATATTGCAAATTCACACACATGTTAACATAAGGAAACGTATGTGTAACATAATAATCATCGCACACGAGTACTCGGAGACGCATCGTGTGCGATACTCCGCCACCACAAGCAACTAGTTTGCATTTTTCAAAGTTTTGTGTACACACAGAATCGCACACGAAGTAACTGCATTGACCGTCTGTGTTGTAATTTCTCATCGCAAACAGTTCATCCGAGTCGGCTGTTTGCCACGTATCACACAGATCTTGTTTACACGACTCGTTTGTGTTCTTTTGGCTCATATCAAACAGTTCATCCATGTGAACTGTATGCCGCATATCACACACATCTTCTTAAGTTGAACCGTTTCTGTTGTGTTCCCTAATCAAAAACAGTTCGTCCGAGTTAACCGTATGCCGTATATCGCACACACATTGATATGGCTGCCCGTTTCTGTTGTTCTACCTCATCGCAAACAGTTCGAATGGATTAGCCGTGTGTCCTGCATCGCCCACACATTGTTATGGCTGCCCGTTTCTGTTGTTCTGCCTCATCGCAGACAGTTTGAATGGATTAACCGTGTGTCCTGGATCGCACACGTAACTAAAATCTGAATCGTGTTTGATGGCTCCGCCATTACAAACGTTTTGCACCTTTTTTGACGGTTTTTTACACCACCGTTTGCAATTATCGCATCACACACAGTTTCGGCAAAGGGTCTCTGATCGTAGTGTCGCGTTAGCATTATCCTGCAGTAGTGTGTCGGGGCTCGCGGAGGCAAAACCACCTCACCAACCATTCCACCACGACCCACGTCGTCGATCAGTGTGGTGTCAAGCCGCAGAGTGACTAAGTGGAAGCCATTCGCCACATGGCTAACTCTCCCTACAGGAGAAACCCATAGATGACACCCGTCCTACGACGTGTCAAGCAAGCAGGTGCGGAGCTGGCAAGATAGCCCGGCAAGCCTTGTCGGGCAACCAACGATGTGACATTGAGCGGTGCATTTAATGCACCCTGTCCGCCCGCAGAGTTAGGTGTGATAGCACTGTTTGCTGTCATACCAATGCATAATGACTACTTTGCCATTGTGGTGACCCCTTGATCTATAAAAGGAGGCCCATGGCAACCGTAGAAAGGGTTAGAAGGTTGGATAACTCGCACCCTCAAACGCGCGTAGCCACTATCGCCCTGAGGCAACCCTTGCTGGGCAAGTGAACTACGCTCCACCACCACCTTTCCACCATCAATCCACCAAAGCTGGAGTACGGTTTTACGCCTCTCGGCAGCCCGAACCTAGGTAAAATTGCCTGCGTGATCTCTGCCGTGCTGTCCCTTGCTCGTCTGCTCTTTCTGCAACACGACCTCCCCCTGCCAAACCAGCAAGGGGCCTCTTGGTCCCATAGGTGGCCGCGGTTTCCCACGACAAGTCGCTTCCTTTTTGCGTATGGCACCCCCACTCCCTTTGGCAGCATCTACTAATTCGAAACTTAATTTGAAAGCCATATTTCGACCCGGGCGCTTTTGGGATGCTTCTAATAACCACCGAATGGTAAGTGCTCTTCCTTGTTTAGATCCTATTTCAATTGGAACTTTCCGCATCGATCCTTTTTATTACGTCTTGTTTTTACTTCTATATTGGGAGTTACTCTATGTATTGCTTGACGTAAAACCAATAGTGGATTTGTTTATGTCTTTTGTTGAATATTTTTCATGGCTCGATAGAGAATTTGATAAGCCAATGATTTTTTTCCGTCTTTCATAATACGGTTAACCACCATGTTAACTATTCGATTACGAAAAATTGGATCGAATTTTGCAGTTCTTTTTTCTGCAGTACCTCGACGTGACATGAGCATGAAAGAGTTTAAAGAATCCGTTTTCTTTTTATAAGGGCTAAAATCACTTATTTTTTTGGCTTTTTGACCCCATATTGTAGGGTGGATCTCGAAAGATAGGAAAGATCTCCCTCCAAGCCGTACATACGACTTTCATCAAATACTGCTTTCCACAGAATTCTATAGGGATCTATGAGATCGAATATGGAATTCTGTTTACTCACTTTAAATTGAGTATATGTTTCCCTCCTTTTCCCGCTAGGATCGGAAATCCTGTATTTTCCATATGCATATGATCGAGTCCTTAGGTTTCCAAAATAGTGTAATGGAAAAAGAAGTCCTTCGAATCATTGCTATTTGACTCGGACTTATTCTGAAAAAGTCAAGGTATTTCGAATTGTTTGTTGACACGGACAAAGTAAGGGAAAACCTCTGAAAGAATTTCCATATTGACCTTGTACGTATAAGAGTTCCGAATCGAATCTCTTTAGAAAGAGGATCTTTTGTCTCATGGTAGCCCGCTCCAGTCCCCTTACGAAACTTTCCTTATTGGGTTAGCCATACACTTCACATGTTTCTAGCGATTCACATGGCATCATCAAATGATACAAGTCTTGGATAAGAATCTACGACGCACTAGAACGCACTTGTTGACGATTCTTTACTGCGACAACATCTAGGGAGAAGCATTATAATAGATATCAAGTATTTCATTTTTCTTGAGAGGATGATCAAGCAAAGCATTAAGTAATTGAAGAAGCCTCCCCCAAGCTTGTGGGAGACTCTCTTCTTCAATTTGCACAAAATTAAATATTTCCCATAGGGCAACTTGTTTCTTATGGGCAGGGAAATGTTTTTGAGAGAAGTAGTAAATCATATCCTGGGGACTAAGCACACAACCAGGAGCAAGAGAGTTAAACCATAACTTAGCATCACCCTTTAATGAGAAAGGAAACAATTTGAGAATATAATAATAGCGAATTTTTTCCTCATGAGCAAATAGGGTAGCTATATCATTTAATTTAGTAAGATGTGCCACAACAGTTTCAGATTCATAACCATAGAAAGGATCAGAAAGTGATTAACTCGGGATCGACAGAGAATTCATAATACTTATCAGTAACAAAGATAGGTGAAGTAGCAAAATTAGGATCATATTTCATTTTAGCATTCAAGGATTTTTCTTTCAGCTTAGCTAACAGTTTGTTAAAATCCTCTCTATCATTGCAAGCAAAGAAGTCTCTAGCAGTTTCTTTATCCATAACGTAACCCTCAGGTACAACAGGCAATTCATATCTAGGGGAGAATCATAATCTTCAGTTTTATTAATACCATTAGTTTCACTAATTTCATTCTCTCTAACCCTAGTAAGTTGTTCATCAAGAAATTGACCTAGTGGCACAATATTATCAAGCAGAGAAGTACTTTCATCATAAGCATCATGCATAGCAGAAGTGGCATCATCAATAACATGCGACATATCGGAATCAATAGCAGGTGTAGGTTCGCAAGTTTACACAAAACAGAAAGAGAATCAAGTGCAGAGCTAGATGGCAGTTCCTTGCCTCCCCTCGTAGTTGAGGGAAAAATCTTAGTTCTTTGATCTTTCAAATTCCTCATAGTGATCAACAGATATAAATCCCAAGTGACTAGAAAATAGAGCTATCCTCCCCGGCAATGGCGCCAGAAAAAGGTATTGATAACCCACAAGTATAGGGGATCACAATAGTTTTCAAGGGTAGAGTATTCAACCCAAATTTATTGATTCGACACAAGGGGAGCCAAAGAATATTCTCAAGTATTAGCAGCTGAGTTGTCAATTCAACCACACCTAAAAGACATAATATCTGCAGCAAAATATTTAGTAGAAAAGTAGTATGGAAGTAGCGGTAACGGTGGCAAAAGTAAAAGTAGTAGTTTTGTAGCAATCGCAACAGTGGCAACGGAAAAGTAACTTAGCAAAGATCAATATGAAGCAAGATCGTAGGCAATGGATCAATGATGGATAATTATGTCGGATGGCATTCATCATGCAACGGTTATAACATAGGGTGACATAGAACTAGCTCCAATTCATCAATATAATGTAGGCATGTATTCCGAATATAGTCATACGTACTTATGGAAAAGACTTGCATGACATCTTTTGTCCTACCCTCCCGTGGCAGTGGGGTCCTATTGGAAACTAAGGGATATAAAGCCTCCTTTTAATAGAGTACCGGACCAAAGCATTAACACTTCGTGAATACATGAACTCCTCAAACTACGGTCATCATCAGGAAGTGTCCCTGTCACTCCGGGGTTGCCGGATCATAACACGTAGTAGGTGACTATAACTTGCAAGATAGGATCAAGAACACAAATATATTCATGAAAACATAATAGGTTCAGATATGAAATCATTGCACTCGGGCCCTAGTGACAAGCATTAAGCATAGCAAAGTCATAGCAACATCAATCTTAGAACATAGTGGATACTAGGGATCAAGCCATAACAAAACTAACTCGATTACATGGTAAATCTCATCCAACACATCGCCATCTAGCAAGCCTATGATGGGATTACTCACGGCGATGAGCATCATGAAATTGGTGATGGAGGATGGTTGAGATGATGATGGCGAAGATTTCCCCTCTCCGGAGCCCCGAACGGACTTCCGATCTGCCCTCCCGAGGAAGAACAGGGCTTGGCGGCGGCTCCGTATCGTAAAACGTGATGTATCCTTCTCTCTGATTTTTTTCTCCCTGAACGTGAATATATGGAGAGTGAGTTAAGGTCGGTGGAGGTCCAGGGGGGCCACAAGGACAGAGGGCGCGCCTCAGGGGGGTGGGCGCGCCCCCCACCCTTGTGGCCAGGGTGTGGGCCCCCTTCGGTTGATTCTTTCGCCAATAATTTTTATTTGTTCCAAAACTGATCTCCGTGAATTTTCAGGTCATTCTGAGAACTTTTCTTTCTGCACAAAAATAACACCATCGCAATTCTGCTGAAAACAGCGTCTGTCCGGGTTAGTTCCATTCAAATCATGCAAGTTAGAGTCCAAAATAAGGGCAAAAGAGTTTGTAAAAGTAGAAATGACGGAGACGTATCAACCGCCATCGAGACAGCTTCTCCCCAAAAGGTCCCTGGCAAGTTCTTGCTCTTGAGTAAACTTCTCGCCATGTCAATGATGGTTCGATTGCGCCTTTCAACAACCCCATTTTGCCGTGGCGTATAAGGTGCCGTGAGGAACCTCTTTCTGCCAATCTTCCCGCAGTAGTCGTTGAACTCGTTCGACGTAAACTCTCCACCATGATATGTCTGTAGAGCGCGAACCTTCAACTTGTGTTCCATCTCCGTTGCATCCATGAACTTCTTGAACGCTTCAAACACCTCATCTTTTGATCGTAGGAGAACGAACCACATGTATCTCGAGTAGTCATCTATCACTAGGAAGAAATACTTCTTTCCTTCATGAGTTGCTGGGGTGATAGGGCCACATATATAGATCACCATGGAGCAGCTCGAGTGCATCACTTGCACGATAGGTAGACTGAGCAGGGAATAGCCTGCAGTGCTGTTTTCCAACCAAGCACCTGTCACATACTCGATCGACATGGTCGATAAACGGTATCCTAGATACCATCTCCATCTTCGACATATTCTTCAAGGCGTAGAAGTTAACGTGTCCAAATCTAGCATACCATAACCACGAATCATCATCACTCTTGGCGAGCCAACACTCTGGTTGAGTTTGATCAAGTTTGAGGATATAGAGCTTGTTCCGCCTGTGATTCACATGCGCTAGCACGTTTCAGAGGTTGTCGAAGATCGTCATCACTCCGTTCTCAATATCCACCTTGCATCCATTCTCGTCAAGTTTCCCGACAGAGATGATGTTGTTGCGAAGCCGTGGGATGTAGTACACTCCGGTGAGTATGCCATGTTCTCCTGTGAGACCCTCGAAGAGGACATGCCCGCAAATCTCCACATTGGAACCATCACCAAACTTAACGAGTCTTGAACATCATATTCTAGATCGAGGAACTTCTCCTTGCACCCCGTCATGTGGTTACTGGCACCCATGTCTAGATACCATGACACTTTCTGGTTTCCGGATAACTTTGGTACTACTTTATTCTCATGAAGTAGCACCTCCCGGTTTGGTTTTACAACCACAGTTTGGACGAGATCACAAACTTTGGCCATCAGAAGACCTGGACGCTCGTCTTCATGCTTCGCCCAATTTTCCTTGATCTCCCGCTTCTTAGGCTCCACGAGATCACAAACGTCGTCCATCAGAAGACCTGGACGCTCGTCTTCCTACTTCGCCAAATTTGCCTTGATCTCCCGCTTGTCAGTCTCCGGGCAATCATTCGCAAAGTGACTCATCTCGTTGCAGCTATAGCACTTGCCCTCGGACATATCCAAGTTCCGTGGCTTCCGCTCTTTAGACCGGTCCGCCTTACCACGACCTTGTGGCTTGCCTTTTCCTTTGCTTTCTTCAGTTTGTCCACCGTGCTTTGCGTTTCTTGAACCTTCGCCAACGTTGCGCCTTCCTTTGCTACTTGGGGACTGCCAATCTGCGTGCGAGTACATGAGTTGGTCACTACCTCCTCCTTTGCCTTTCCAACAGCCACGAGCATTCTCTTCCCATGCCCGCAAGCATCCGATCACCTCTATTATGGTCATGTCGTCGATGTCATAAAGCTGCTTGAGCGTGCCGATGATGTACGTGAATTTATCAGTCACCAAACCAAAAAATTTCTCCGCAATCTCGGTCTCCTCGAGCTTTGCACCAAGCGCGCGGATCTCTCCCACCAAAGTAGTCAGACGCATGGCATAGTCGTTCACCGATTCAGTTTTCTCCATCTGCAACTTGTTTCCCATGGCTGCACAACAGACGTGAGGCCGTACAGGTTATATGAGCATCTAATCCCGTCCGGTCTGCATCACGTCTTTCCTTTGCGGGCGTAGACAAATAATTATTGGATTGAACCCCTATTGTATTCTACAAGCTATTAAATTCATCACCACATCTTCGATTAATGAGGTTGATCCCTACCATCTAAACAAAAATATTGAAGCCGGCCTTCCATGTCACGCTCCCTTATATCTAACAGCAGTAGCCAGCACACATGTAGCTAGCATGTCAGAAAGAAAATATTTCTTCTTTCCCAGAACAGTTCACAATGTTACTTCTGTTTTTTTTATTTCTTTGTTCCTAAATATAAGGTTTTTAGAGATTTGAATATGGACTACATACGAATGAATATAGACGTATTTTAGGGTGTAGTCACTCATTTTGCTTCGTATGTAATCTACTAGAATCTCTAAATAGACATATTTAGGAACGGAGGGAGTACCGTAGCACACTAGGATGTCGTGGATAGATGAAAGATGATGGTTTTATACTACCATCTCATTACCCTGCACGTGAAACATCAATGGGTCATTAGAAGTTGAGGCATGGGCAATGTTGATGCTTTTTAATGCACAGGTTGCACGTGTATGCATTTTCTTAACGCGTAAAGTGGCGATTATTTCCTCATACTAATTCCATTGATATTTATATACTCCAGATGATAGTTAACTCCTAGATCGGACCCAATGATTGGTTTATCTCTTATCGAAGTTGCTCATTTTTTATACCTTTTGGACATTGTATGTTTGCTTGAGTTAGTGTTCATGTAGTATATCTACTACATGAAGCATGCATGTGATTAGTTTTATTTGAATTGTTATATTTTTTGCAGGATTATTTGAATTGTTATCTCGATTATAGGAGTCATGCATATACATCTCCCAAAACAACCACTTAATTTCCACTTCTCTTCCAGTGATTTTTCCCTGTAAAGTTAAGACGTCCATGATTTTAAAATTTGAATCATATTTTTTAATCCAAAGTCAGTTATCCTCCAATGAAACCATTAGCTATTGTCTCCATGATGAAACCATCAACTATTGTTAGTGCACACCAAACAGCAAGTATATTTCTTCAAGAAATTGTTCTTAGTTCAGACACAAATATGCCATGCAGGCTTAATTTTTTCCTCATGTTCTACATTTAATCATTGTTTCCATCTACAATTTCATCTTGTGGTTGTAGTCTATGTTTGAGAAAAAAGGAAGACACCTATAGTTGGAAGCCTTGGGTGCAGTGCTAATCACCTTTTTGACGGTATATGACTTCCTCTAAATTACTTTATTTACCATGATTTGTTATTTATCTACTATTTAATCGGTACAAATACCAAAGATTCATGACACATAAGCAACATCCATTTGAGAAGGTTATACTGACATTTAGTTTTGTAAGATTTGCCCAAAAGTTTCACTGATTATGGACGATGGGGAGCAGTTTATATTTGTTCTAAGATTGCAATAACCAATGTTCTGAAACAGATATAGCTTAAAATCGGAAGAGGTGTTTTGGCTCCTAGGTGCATATGCACCCATTGTCTAAATACACATTTTGAAAAGTTGAAAAATCCGAAACAAAAATCCCGCGGGTATATCCGGACATTCTATGTGCATGCACAAAGTTTCGGTGAAAAACGACGTTTTTGTGGCTTGTGTAAAAAAGATAAAGAAATGTAAAATGAATAGTTGTAATGAAGCATCATAAAATTATCTTTTTTACACAAGCCACAAAAAACCTCATTTTTAACCGAAAACTTTGTGCACGCACATAGAATGTCCGGATACAAACGCGGGATTTTTGTTCGGAATTTTTCAACTTTTCAAAATGTGTATTTAGACAATGGGTGCATATGCACCTAGGTGCCATTGCCAATTTCCGCTTAAAATCTGAGAACAGAGAAGAGAAATAACCAACTTATGAATTGTTAGTCATTTTTTGCAATAGCAGAATTATTATTTTATTACTGATAGCAAGATTTGATTAGTTGATGGATTCAGCAAGAAATTAAATCTAAAATTATCCTTAGGGGCATGTTCGGTGATGACTGTTTCCTCTCTCAAGGTATAGTATGCTGGTGCAGGCTATTCTTATCGGTTTTGCTAAGTCTCAGTCGACTGAGACTTCATTATGTCTCACTCCATGCTATATTCCGTTGATCATGCATTGAGATTCGTACAAGTTTTTTTCTTTTCATTTTTTTTCTTTTTTCTTTCTTATATATATGTCACTTGGCTGAGACTTCGTTAAGTCTCAGTCGACTAAGACCTAGCCACACCCTATTCTTATAGGTTATTCTTGCATAATGCGTTCTATGGATGCTCCCTTTGTCAAGGTTAGCTCACCACAATGAACAGGGATGTATAGGATCTGAATTACTAAAGTGTGATGATACAGTTGCACTTATATTCTCTTAATGCATCCTATCTTTATATTGAATTAACTAAGTTTTAATATAATTTTTTGGATCTTTCTATGAAGTGAAGTAAGAAATTTTGCATTCGGCCTACACTTTCCATAGGTTAAACCTGTTTACTTTTTAACTTCAGATTTTTTTAACTATAATCTGCTTAGTATAACATAGGTTTGTACTTTCCAAGGAGTTCCATGGAAATGATTTGCACATGAGTCTAACATATACTGATATAGAGTTTCATTGGTTTCTGTGAGTTTCCTACATTGATGCACCATGCTACTTGATTTTGAATACAAGGGGGGTTTTCTACAAAAAACTTATGCATTTCTTTTCTATATATATATACATATATATATATATATATATATATATATATATATATATATATATATATATATATATATATATATATATAGGACGGCAGTATGGGACACCTAGGTGCCCAGGCTCCTTGCATTTCCACCGTTTGATTGCATTTAGATGCGTGTTATTGTGATAGGTATAGAAGGTAACTAGTCAATCCATTACTAATTGCCAATTCTCAAACAAGTAAATATGGAAACAATTATAATGCATATCATAAATGGATGTCATTAAGCACACCATGCATGGTAACATATATATTTAGAAGGAAAAAATACTACACATTAGATATATTACAAATTAGGTATATATGAATTCATCTGTTTAGTATGTACGCGTTAAATTTTTATACGTATATACCCAGAATATTTAGTATGTATATATGATTTCATCTGTTTAGTATGTACCCGTTAAACTTTAATACACATATACCCAGAATATTTAGTACATACACATTAGATTTTTTCTATGTATATACCCAGAATAGTTAGTGTGTATCAATCAGATTAGATATGTACGAATTCATTTATTTATTACACACTCATTGATTTTTTAGTACGTATATACCCAGAATATTTAGTATGTAACACATTAGATTTTTTGTATGTATATACCCAGAATATTTAATACATACCCATTAGATTAGGTACGTCTGGATTCACTTACTTAGTATGTATTGATTAGATTTTTGTGTATGTATACACCCTAGAGTACTCAATATATTTTTCTTGTATATGCATACTCATCATATTTACATACCTTGTCATTAAATTTATGAGTATATACCTCGATACAATAAATACATAGAATCATGTGTGGGTATATGTAACAAACATTCCATAAACTAAAAATAATCGTGAGTGGATATACGTACGTTGGAAAAAATCATGTCTGGGTATCAGCATGCATCATATATTCCTACAACTAAAACAATTAATTATGATCGCATTTTATATTATTTGGTCACCTTAATTTGTATAGAAATATTAGCCATTAAAAAGTCTGACCCGGTCTATTATTTTTAAATACTAGATACCTTGAAACGTAAAACTTTAGAAAAATGCATAAAAACATCCTTAATATACATACGAACCATAGGAACGACGTTTCGTATTATTTTTCATATCTGATACCTTAAGAAATAAGATTATATATATATACCCTTTTTGTTTGGAAAGGAATCATACTAGGAAACTGGTAGTATATTATTTTTTTGGAAAGCAATTACTGTCCATTTATGCTTGTAGTGCATGCAAACAAAATTTGGAAAGCCATGCACTACAAATATGACTTGCTATATTGGGACTTAGGTGCCCAGGCACCTAGGTGCCCCACATAATTTACCTATATATATATATATATATATATATATATTGCTAGCCCGTGCAGGAGCACGGGTTGATGACAAGTTATGTTAATTATGATTATAGCCCTAAAGTAACTAAAGATTGTTTCTCAAAATATATAATGTGTTATTTCGTATGAGCCCCTTTTTGTTAATGATGTTCCACAAAATTCAATCAATGATTGATTTATTCAAAAATCAAGTTTCCTTTTGATCTAAATTATGACTATATTTGTGGGCATAAAAATACCTAATGTTGACTTTTCATGGTATATTCTAACAAAACATGGATTGTCATAACCAGTTGCCCACTAAAGAAGTTTGTCCGTAAGCCATGTATATTTAATGAGGCTATTGTATTAGTCTCTAACTAATGAAGTGTGGTATGTATTTACCATTCTGGCCAATGCTGATTGGTGGATACATGTCTACAAAATATTATTGTTCTTGTCCACTTCTGACCAAAGTTGATGTGGACTGGTTCAATAAACAAAGAATAAAGAGACACAATTTTAAATAAGTGTGGTTGATGTTTGTCATCCTGGCCAAAGCTGGTTGACAAATATCTGACCGCAAACTTCTTACTGCTCTTACTTCTGGCCAAACTGATGTGAGTTGGATCAGTAAAAGAAGTTTGAATAATGAGAGGCCATAAAGTGTGACAGGTATTTGTTATTCTGGCCAAAGTTGATTAATGAATATTTAATCACAAAATTTTGTTGTTCTGATACACTTCTGGCCAAAGTTGATGTGGATTAGACCAACAAAATTAATGTTATGATCTAGGAAAGAATACTAATGTATAAGCCTTTCGGACAATTTAAAATAGGCCACAAATATTATGTTACTTTTGGGGAATTAAATAAAGAATATAAACTATTTAATTGATTATTAAGTTATTTTAAACTTATGCTTACAATTAAATTGTATACTTCCGCAATTAAGCGCCTTTGATTACTGATATGATTCGTGGCTATATATACATATAAATTCATTAAGTTTTATTTATAGCCATAAATCATCTGATTAATTCCGAGATCAATTAATTCTTGCAGCTATAAGCTTATGTGATCATTAAAGTCATCTCCAATTAAGATGGAATCAAATGGAAGTTTTAAAAGGAGACTTAATCTTATTTTGGAATAGAGTTGTGACACATATGAATTCAGCCTGACAAACTTGATTGGATACATGTGTCATTCGCTAAAGATTAATGTTTACATGAGGAGTTAAGTTGTGTATGATCACTATCGAAATTTTTGATCATGCATTTTATCCCTATTGCTAATTTTTTTCAATTCAGCCATCATGTTTTCGGCTGATTTAATGTTTCTCATAAGTAATGATTTAAGTATATGTATATGTATTATTGTTTCATGAGATCATGCACTATGAAAATCTAATGAGGTCCCCATTAAAGAAGATTTTTTTATTACTAAGGTATTGATAAGAATCCAATAGATTTCTTATCTATTAACATCTAAGGAAGCAAAACCCAGTGAAGAATCTAGGGGATTATGCCTGTAAGGATCTGGGGGAGTAATTCCCTAGTTCCGTCATTATGAAGTTGTTTCTAGCATTAATGAAGTAGCTTGCATGGATTCTTAAAATCTTATGAGATCATATTGATCATAAGAATACTCAATATATAAGACTTAAGATATGATGAATTTACGAAGCTTTTGAGTTCACATTATTGTGTTATTCACAATAAAGTCTATAAAGTGAACCGGAATTAAGACCAAAGGTATTGGTATCCATAAAAGAATTGGATACTATAAGTATGATATTATTATAGCCTCATGGACAAGAATATTTTGAGGTGAAGTTTTATAGCTGGAATGGAGGCTGGGAGTTTTCCATTAAGCACAAAATATAAAGTTTCTTATTCCCTATTCTTGTAATGTGATTTATGTTATTAAATTTATATATTTCTCCTATAAAAGTGGAATATTTATTATGGAAGTTCGTCAAAATGTTGAGCAATAGCTCTGCCCACATTTCGAGGGGGATCAATTGAACTTCCAGGTATGTCTAAATACTATTCCATTCCACTTGTATCATTTCTATTGTAATTAAATCCTAATGAGGAATTATGGAATTGTGAATGGAAGTTTTTGTTAAGTACCACTTCTTGTCAAAAAAATTCCTTAAGTATTCATTTGAATTTCTATCTCTCAAGGGTATTCTCGTTATTACCTCAGTGCATGATGATTATGCTGATAAGGAACAATTAAATCGCCCTTTTAATGTTAATGCCATATGATTAATCAGTATGTTCCTTCTAATGTTTATGTCATATTAAGTGATAAATCTTGCATAAGTTTTTCTCTAAGCAAGATAAAGGATTTAATTATGCTCTCCATAATGGTTCTCCTAAAGCATCAAAGGGGGATAATGAATATTATGATACTGTGAAATAGAGTATGATGTTGAAAACTAAAGGGAGAGTAGTTAAAATCCTAAGGGCTTTATGACAATTATGAGCTCCATTGATTACACCAAAAGTGGAGCTATTCCTACCTCCTAGATAACCAAGTTAATTCTTGGCAAAATTCTTCTTAAGTTCCAAACAACATGTCTTGTTAAAAGACTTATTGAAAAAGATTTAATGTGAATGGAAGTTTGAGAAAATAAATGATGAAAAGATGATATATGGTTATCAAACTTAAGATTTTAGAGATGGAAATTACATAAAGGTTTTTGCTTTTGCATAATAAGGAATCAGTCATGATGATTAACTAATTTTGAGACAATGAGTACCTGACAGTGGTACAAAGCTCAATAATAAATATGTTTAATAAGGCATTTCTGATTACTCAATATTATGTTGACAATAAGCAATAGGGATATTGCATAAGACCTGAGGTTTTTCCTTGGGCTACTAAATTAATCTTAGTGATGTTCTTTGCATTTTAAAGATTCACTAAGTTTGGTCCATAAAGGGGAGTATTAAAGTTCATCCTAAAGATTTATGTTCACTCCCTCAAAGGTAAATAAGTTTTTCTCATGTTGTCACTAATGCTTATGTTATTATGTGCCCTTTTAAGTTTATGAGACCGGAATAACTGACAGACATAAATCTAGGACTGGACCCCGGGAAAATTATTAAGAAAAGCTTTGCCTTATTGGCATAAGAACTAAAGGAATGATGTGTGATAAATCCCACTAAGGGATTGCATGCTCGCATTTAAGTATAACGGTAACCACCAAGTTTTGGACCGCAAAGATATTTGGCTATGTGTGAATTTACAAAAGTTGTATCCACAAAAGTTTCAACCTTGCGGGGAGCCATATTGTTGAATGGCTCTACCCAATCTCCTAGTTAAAGATGCAAACTAAAGTCATGACATGCTTTGATCCCTAAATTTTTGAGATATGGATTCATGTCCTTGATCCATATGAATTTAAAGAATGAGGAGTTTTTGTCAGATTATTTATCTCGAGACTCATGCGTCTAATCCGTGAGGCCGTACAGGCCATATGAGCTTCTAATCCCGTCTGGGCTGCATCACGTCTTTCCTTTTGCAGGCGTAGACAAATAATTATTGGATTGAACCCCTATTGTATTCTACAAGCTATTACATTTATCACCACATCTTCGATTAATGAGGTTGATCCCTACCATCTGAACCAAAATATTGAAGCCGACCTTCCATGTCACGCTCCCTTATATCTAGCAGCAGTAGCCAGCACACGGGTAGCTTGCATGTCAGAAAGAAAATATTTCTTCTTTCCCAGAACAGTTCACAACGTTACTTCTGTTTTTTTTAATTTCTCTGTTCCTAAATATAAGGTTTTTAGAGATTTGAATATGGACTACATACGAATGAATATAGACGTATTTTAGGGTGTAGTCACTTATTTTGCTTCGTATGTAATCTATGTTAGAATCTCTAAATAGACATATTTAGGAATGGAGGGAGTACCGTAGCACACTAGGATGTCGTGGATAGATGAAAGATGATGGTTTGTTACTACCATCTCATTGCCCTGCACGTGAAACATCAATGGGTCATTAGAAGTTGAGGCATGGGCAATGTTGATGCTTTTTAATGCACAGATTGCACGTGTATGCATTTTCTTAACGCGTAAAGTGGCCATTATTTCCTCATACTGATTCCATTGATATCTATATACTCCAGATGATAGTTAACTCCTAGATCGGACCCAATGATTGGTTTATCTCTTATCGAAGTTGCTCATTTTTTTATACCTTTTGGACATTGTATGTTTGCTTGAGTTAGTGTTCATGTAGTATATCGATTACATGACGCATGCATGTGATTAGTTTTATTTGAATTTTTATATTTTTTTAGGATTATTTGAATTGTTATCTTGATTATATGAGTCATGCATATACATCTCCCAAAACAACCACTTAATTTCCACTTCTCTTCCTGTGATTTTTTCCCTGTAAAGTTAAGCCGTCCATGATTTTAAATTTTGAATCATATGTTTTAATCCAAAGTCGGTTATCCTCCAATGAAACTATTAGCTATTGTCTCCATGATGAAATCATCAACTATTGTTAGTGCACACCAAACAGCAAGTATATTTCTTCACGAAATTGTTCTTAGTTCAGACACAAATATGCCATGCAAGCTTAATTTTTTCCTCATGTTCTACATTTAATCATTGTTTCCATCTACTTTCATCTTGTGGTCGTAGTCTATGTTTGAGAAAAAAGGAAGACGCCTATAGTTGGAAGCCTCGGATGCATTGCTAATCACTTTTTTGACGGTATATGACTTCCTCTAAATTACTTTATTTACCATGATCTTTCAGATTTGTTATTATCTACTATTTAATCGGTACAAATACCAAAGATTCATGACACATAAGCAACATCCATTTGAGAAGGTTATACTGACATTTAGTTTTGTAAGATTTGCCCAAAAGTTTCACTGATTATGGACCATGAGGAGCAGTTTATATTTGTTCTAAGATTGCAATAACCGATGTTCTGAAACAGATATAGCTTAAAATCGGAAGAGGTGTTTTGGCTCCTAGGTGCATATGCACCCATTGTCTAAATACACATTTTGAAAAGTTGAAAAATTCGAAACAAAAATCCCGCGGGTATATCCGGACATTCTATGTGCATGCACAAAGTTTCGGTGAAAAACGACGTTTTTTGTGGCTTGTGTAAAAAAGATAAAGAAATGTAAAATGAATAGTTGTAATGAAGCATCAGAAATTATCTTTTTTACACAAGCCACAAAAAACCTCATTTTTCACCGAAAACGTTGTGCATGCACATAGAATGTCCGAATATAAACGCGGGATTTTTGTTCGGAATTTTTCAACTTTTCAAAATTTGTATTTAGACAATGGGTGCATATGCACCTAGGAGCCATTGCCAATTTCCACTTAAAATCTGAGAACAGAGAAGAGAAATAACCAGCTTATGAATTGTTAGTCATTTTTTGCAATAGCAGAATTATTATTTTATTAGTGATAGCAGGATTTGATTAGTTGATGGATTCAGCAAGAAATTAAATCTAAAATTATGCTTAGGGGCATGTTCGGTGATGACTGTTTCCACTCTCAGGGTATAGTATGCTGGTGCAGGCTATTCTTATCAGTTTTGCTAAGTCTCAGTCGACTGAGACATCGTTATGTCTCACTCCATGCTATATTTCGTTGATCATGCATTGAGATTCGTATAGGTTTTTTTCTTTTCATTTTTTTCTTCCTTATATATATGTCACTTGGCTGAGACTTCGTTAAGTCTCAGTCGACTAAGACCTAGCCACACCCTATTCTTATAGGTTATTCTTGCATAATGCGTTGTATGGATGCTCCCTATGTCAAGGTTAGCTCACCACAATGAACAGGGATGTATAGGATCTGAATTACTAAAGTGTGATGATACAGCTGCACTTATATTCTCTTAATGCATCCTATCTTTATATTGAATTAACTAAGGTTTAATATAATTTTTTGGATCTTTCTATGAAGTGAAGTAAGAAATTTTGCATTCGACCTACACTTTCCATAGGTTAAACTTGTTTACCTTTTTAACTTCAGATTTTTTTAACTATAATCTGCTTAGTATAACATAGATTTGTACATTCCAAGGAGTGCCATGGAAATGATTTGCACATGAGTCCAACATATACTGATATAGAATTTCATTGGTTTCTGTGAGTTTCCTACATTGATGCACCCATGCTACTTGATTTTGAATACAAGGGGGTTTTCTACAAAAAACTTATGCGTTTCTCTTCTATATATATATATATATATATATATATATATATATATATATATATATATATATATATATATATATATATATATATATATGATTCACTGATGCATAAATGAAAAATAATCACATCTATATAATATTGTGTGTAACCTAAATTGCTAGCCCGTGCAGGAGCACGGGTTGATGACTAGTTATGTTAATTATTTGTAACATCCCAAATTTTCAATTTGAAATGTTATACATTAGATCATCTTTGCATATCATATTTTATTGCTTTTTTGTTTGATCCTAGAAATTCTACGCAACTCAAGGACCCGCAGAGAGAGTTGGGGATTTCATTATTTTCATATTCGAGTTTTTCTCGAATTTTGAAAAGAGGATCGTCTGATTTTAATTATTTTTCTCTTGAATATTTCTTTTATAAAAATAAAAGAGAGAGGATAAAATGACTTCCTCAAAATAAAGAATTATCGAAGATTTAATATTAAAATCAAATAAGATTTTTATTCAGAGTTTTATCGCTATTTTATTTGAATTAGGAAAAGTATGCGTTTTTCCAAATTGCATTTTAGGCCCAAATAAATGTTCACCTTGTCCGGCCCATTTTTAGAGGACGGGAAAAATTTATTTCGAGATTTGTGGAGTCCGTTTAGTATTTCTTTTCTTTCTTTTTCTGCACGTCAGAATTATTTAAAAAAAGTCAAACCGACTCCGGGCCGTACCCGAGTGGGACTCCGCCCAGGGGGACTTTATAAGCCGCCACCCCTGCCCGTCGAAGCCCACCAGCCGCCGAAGCCCACCCGCGCCCCAAAACCCTAACCCTAGCCCGCCGCCGCCATCGCCGCCCGCAGCCGCCGACCCGCCGCCGCGCCGCCGCCTCGTCGTCGCGGGAGGTAGCCGCCGCCTCGGTTTACGTAAGAAAACCGAGCGTTTTTTTCTAAACCGAGATCCGTTTTTTAGATCTGGTTCGATTTAGTTATTTAGCGAACGCCCGTTCGTACGTTCGTTTTAACGAACAGTTTTCACCATTTAGCCACAGACAGCGAACGTTCGTTTGTTAGCCTGTTCGTCAGTTTTTCTTTTCCTCGGTTTTTCTGCGATTATTTTCGATCGCGATTTCTGATCCGATTTTCGTTCTACTATAACTTTTCGCTCGTTTATCGGAATCAGGCGATTCAAGCGCCTAGAGTTTCGTCTTGAAGCCCTCTTTCTGTTTAACCAACTTAAACAAGGTTTTGCTATTGTAAAATTTGACTTTAGTCCAGATTAGTAAACGAAGCTTGTTTCTTTCGCCGTTTGAGTTTTGTTGCTTCGTTTGATTTGATTCTTTTTGCAAACCGGAGTTCTTAAGTTAAACTTTCTGGTTTGATCTCTTATTTGAGTTTTACCCGTGCCCTTGATTGATTGCTTATTGTATGGTTGTTTGTTTGCGATAGAGTACACAGAGTGCGAAGCGTGCTACTACGAGTCTCTAGGTTTTGCGGATCATCAGCAAGGCAAGTAACACTTTGATCATACCTCTTTACTACCCAGTTTTATTGCATTAGATCAATCCTCAAATAATTGCATGGTTAGGGTCTGAATTAAATTGTGGGTTGGGAAGTAGATGAGGTAGTACCTATTCACCTGTTTATTATCAAACCTTGGGAGTTACTTCTACGTTGCTTATATTGCTATGCTATGCTCGTAGACGTGGTTTGGGTTTGTGTGTTTTCATGACAAATGTGAGTATTGTTAATTAATGGTTAACTTAAGGTGGCAACTTTAATACACATCTAGGTGGATTGAGGCACCTGGGGAATTCCAGTGATTGCCTGTATTTTTTGGAAATCCCGGGGTACCGTGTGATTCTCCTATGGACTGCCACCCAGGCTCAAAGGGATCATAAGATTATTCAAGCTAGAAACTTCCGTGTGCAGCCACATGCCATTATGGGCTCTGGCATAGTTGATTAAGTTGTGGGAAACCTTTCCATGATGGGCTAGCAGATGTAGGGGATTGTAGGTGTACAGGCCTATCTATCGGTTAAGGGGACCTCTTCGGAAAGACTGTGTCTCGATCAACCATTTCTCAAACAATATGTAGTGCGAGAAATCCAACGGAGGAGATCGACTCTTGTGGGCAAAAGTGCACAAACCTCTGCAGAGTGTACAAACTAATCATGGTTAGCCGTGTCCCCGGTTATGGACATCTTGAGTATCTAGTTTCTTGGATTATCATGTGGATCTCATCACTCTTAATTATAAAATTCGATTGGGTTATTAATTACTTTCTAATTGGGATTGAGATGGGGTTTACCATTCTCAATGTTTAACAACCACCATGATAGTTAAATAAAATATACTCCTTTGTTGTAGGAAAAAATGGCTTTTCGCAAAACATATTAACCATACAGCCTCCACCAGCCATATATGCATATAGTGATAGCATTATTCTGTTCATTACGCTCTTGTGTTACATTGCCAGCATATTCCATGTGCTGACCCGTTTTCGGGCTGCAACGTATCATGTTGCAGACTTTTCAGATGACGAGTAAGGAGCCTTAGGTCGTGGTCTTTCACTCAGTGATGCCATTGGAGTTGATGGACTCACTTTATCTTCCAAGCCTTCCGATGTTATCTTATTAGATAGCCTTAAGCCATATTTATTGTAATAAGTTCTCTTTTGAGACATTCGATGTAATAAGTGTGTGACTGCTACTCTGTTATAAATCCTTCAACTACTGTGCGTGTCAGCATTACCGATCCATGGATGACACTTATGCACAGAGATCAGACTGTTTGAGGTCTGGTCGTTACATTATGATTATAGCCCTAAAGTAACTAAAGATTGTTTCTCAAAATATATAATGTGTTATTTCATATGAGGCCCTTTTTGTTAATGATGTTCCACAAAATTCAATCAATGATTGATTTATTTAAGAAACTAAGTTTTTTTTCATCTAAATTATGACTAAATTTGTGGGCATAAAAAATACCTAATGTTGACTTTTCATGGTATATTCTAACAAAACATGGATTGTCATAACCAATTGCCCACTAAAGAAGTTTGTTCGTAAGCCATGTATATTTAATGAGGCTATTGTATTAGTCTCTAACTAATGAAGTGTGGTATGTATTTACCATTCTGGTCAATGCTGATTGGTGGATACATGACTACAAAATATTATTGTTCTTGTCCACTTCTGACCAAAGTTGATGTGGACTGGTTCAATAAACAAAGAATAAAGAGTCACAATTTTAAATAAGTGTGGTTGATGTTTGTCATCCTGGCCAAAGCTGGTTGACAAATATCTGACCGCAAACTTCTTACTGCTCTTACTCACTTCTGGCCAAACTGATCTGAGTTGGATCAGTAAAATAAGTTTGAATAATGAGAGGCCATAAAGTGTGACAGGTATTTGTTATTCTGGCCAAAGCTGATTAATGAATATTTAATCACAAATTTTTGTTGTTCTGATACACTTCTGGCCAAAGTTGATGTGGATTAAACCAACAAAATTAATGTTATGATCTAGGAAAGAATACTAATGTATAAGCCTTTCGGACAATTTAAAATAGGCCACAAATATTATGTTACCTTTGCGGAATTGAATAAAGTATATAAACTATTTAATTGATTATTAAGTTATTTTAAACTTATGCTTACAATTAAATTGTATGCTTCCGCAATTAAGTGCCTTTGATTACTGATATAATTCATGGCTATATATACATATAAATTCATTAAGTTTTACTTATAGCCATAAATCATCTGATTAATTCCCAGATCAATTAATTCTTGCAGCTATAAGCTTATGTGACCATTAAAGTCATCTCCAATTAAGATGGAATCAAACGAAAATTTTAACAGGAGACTTAATCTTATTTTGGAATAAAGTTGTGACACATATGAATTCAGTCTGACAAACTTGATTGGATACATGTGTCATTCGCTAAAGATTAATGTTTACATGAGGAGTTAAGTTGTGTATGATCACTATCGAAATTTTTTATCATGCATTTTATCCCTATTGCTATTTGTTTTCAATTCAGCCATCATGTTTTCGGCTGATTTAATGTTTCTCATAAGTAATTATTTAAGTTTATGTATATGTATTATTGTTTCATGAGATCATGCATTATGAAAATCTAATGAGGTCCCCATTAAAGAAGATTTTTTTATTACTAAGGTATTGATAAGAATCCAATGGATTTCTTATCTATTAACATCTAAGGAAGCAAAACCCAGTAAAGAATCTAGGGGAGTATGCCAGTAAGGATTTGGGGGAGTAATTCCCTAGTTCCGTCATTATGAAGTTATTTCTAGCATTAATGAAGTAGCTTGCATGGATTCTTAAAATCTTATGAGATCATATTGATCATAAGAATACTCAATATTGAAGACATAAGATATGATGAATTTACGAAGCTTTGGAGTTCACTTTATTATCTTATTCACAATAAAGTCTATAAAGTGGACCGGAATTAAGCAAAAAGGTATTGGTATCCATGAAAGAATTGGATACTATAAGTATGATATTATTATAGCCTCATGGACAAGAATATTTTGAGGTGAAGTTTTATAGCTAGAATGGAGGCTGGAAGTTTTCCGTTAAGCACAAAATATAAAGTTTCTTATTTCCTATTCCTGTAATGTGATTTATGTTATTAACTTTATGGATTTCACATATAAAAGTGGAATATTTATTACGGAAGTTCGTCGAAATGTTGAGCAATAGCTCTGCCCACATTTCGAGGGGGGTCAATTGAACTTCCAGGTATGTCAAAATACTGTTCCATTCCACTTGTATCATTTCTATTGTAATTAATTCCTAAGGAGGACTTATGGAATTGTGAATGGAAATTGAGTTTTTGTTAAGTACCACTTCTTGTCAAAAAATTTCCTTAAGTCTTCATCTGAATTTCTATCTCTCAAGGGTATTATCTTTATTACCTTAGTGCATGATGATTATGGTGATAAGGAACAATTAAATCGCCCTTTTAATGTTAATGCCATATGATTAATCAGTATGTTCCTTTTAATATTTATGTCATATTAAGTGATAATTTTTGCATAAGTTTTTCTCTAAGCAAGATCAAGGATTTAATTGTAGCGACCCGACCCGAATGGATCAAGTCTCTGTGCTTAAGTGTCATCCCTGGACCGGTATGCTGACACACACAGTACTCGAGGATTTATAACAGAGGTAAATCACATGTATAAAGTAACGTAAATACTATTACCTCAATCCAAATAGCGGAAGTAACAAGGTTGTGGATTCCCATCAACACCAACGGCAAAGTTGAGTGTAGAAATCGTAACCCTAACGTATCACTTACTCGTCGTAAGAATCCTGCAACATGAAACGTTGCAGCCCGAAAACGGGTCAGCACATGGAATATGCTGGCAAATTCACACCATAGAGAAATGATGAACAAGGGCTATCACTACATGCATATATGGCTGGTGGAAAAGCTCTATGGTTATAATGTTTTTGCGAAAAGCCAATTTTTCCCTACTGCAAAGGAATAAATTTTATTTAACTATCATGGTGGTTGTGAAACATTGAGATGGTTGACAGCATCTCAATCCCAATTAAGTATCATCATTAACCCAACAATATTAATTAAAGTAACATGATGAGATCAACGGGATAATCCAAGAACTAGATACTCAAGATGTCCATAACCGGGGACACGGCTAATCATGATTAGTTTGTACACTCTGCAGAGGTTTGTGCAATTTTCCCCACAAGACTCGATCGCCTCCGCTTGATTCTCGCACTACATGATGTTTGAGAAACGGATGACCGAGACACAGTCTTTCAGAAGCGTTAACTCTCTACTCCTGGTAGACAGTACCACCTATAACCCCTACATCTGCTAGTCTACCTCTTCAAGAGCTCACACAACTTAATCAACTATGCTAGAGCCCATAATAGCTTGTGGCTGCACACGGAAGTTTCTAGCATGAATAATCTCATGATCCCTTTGAGCCTGGGTGGCGGTCCATAGGATGATCACACGGGTACTCCGGGATATCCAAAAATACAGGCAGCACTGGGTTCTCCAGGTGCCTCAATCCACCCAGATGTTAGTTTTAGTTGCCCCCTTAAGTTTAACCATATAATAACAATCTCACATCTTTCATGAATATCTCTCAAACCCAATCCACGTCTACAAGCATAGCATAGCGATATAATAGCAAACGTAGAAGTAACTCCCAAGGGTTTGATAATAAAACAGGTAATAGGTACTACCTCACCTACTTCCCAATACCCACAGTTTAATTAGATCCTAACCATGCAATGTTTGAGGATTTGTCTAATGCAATAAAACTGGGTAGTAAAAGAGGTATGATCAAAGTGTGAACTTGCCTGCAATGTTGATGAAGATGATTCGCACTCAATACTCTGGATAGATCTACTCGTCACACTCCGGTCAATCTATCATAAGCAAGCAATGGTAACCACACATAAGCAATCACTCAAAAGATCAGAAAGAACGAGGAAAACAATTCGGAAAACTTCAAAACCAAGCAAATAACTCTTGCAACATAAAACAATTTCTAACAGTACCAAAATTAGATGGATTTGGCCTTATCAGAAAGTTTAGGTCAAGAGCTTCGCTTTGCAAAAAGAATCAACTCAAACAGAGTTACGGAACTTAAGTTATGAACAAAAGAAGTTTGAATATGAATTTGAACAAATTTCGAAATTTGAAAATTTCAAAAAGTTGGCGTGACAGGTTAACTGGATAGGTGAAAACAAGACGAAACTATAGGCGCTGGTTTCATCTAATTTGGATGAACGAGTAAAAAGTTGCTATTTGAAAATCAGGGCCAAGCTGTTTTGCAGAAGAAAAAAAAGCTACGGATAAAAAAATTCTAGATCTAACATATAAATACAGAGAACGAATAAATATACCTTTATAAGGTATAGAGAAGACGACTTCGGAGTGTGGAGACAACTTCCAAAAGTCCTGCCGGAGAGGAGAAATATATTTTAGCTAGTCAAACCAAAATATTGATTTAACCCGCAATGGATAATTTTTGGAGGCTCTATGGGTCTATATTTATAGGTGGAAAATAGGTTTAGGGATTAAAGGCTAGGCAATGTGGGACTAAACATAGACGAACAAATAAAATAAACGGGGAACCGCATGGGCTAAAAGAACCACGGGCCGGCTGCGCGCGCACGTACATGGCGCTGCAGTTTCTTTTCTTTTTTTTCTTTTTTTTGAAATTGAAAAAAAAAAGAAAAGAAAAACTATGGAGAGAAAAAAAAAATGGGGAAGCATTATGGCCGGCTGGGCCTGGCCCATTTACGAGAGAAAAAAAAACGGTGGGACGCCAGATGCTATTATGCAGCGCAAGGGCGATAAATAAATATGGGCCGTACGTACAGTTTTTTTATTAGAAACAGAAAGGAAAACTGTATAACAAAAACAAAAATAAAATTGTACATAGGCATATTATATATCAAAATTTTTAGAAAGAGATTTCCTACAGGATGAGCATTTTTCTAGCATTAAATAAAATCCACAAAAATTCAAATAAATCAAAGAGTGCTACTGCTCTACTAAAATCCAATAAAAATCATTTTCAAAATACCAAAATTAATTCAAATTTATTTCTCTCCAATTTTCTGTTGCAGGGAATCATGTTACCCTATTTTCCATATATTTTTATTTTGGAGAAAAATAATTTGAATAAAACCCAAATACTCCAAATTGAAAATAATTTCCAAAAGGACTTTAAATTAGATCATTTTAAACTTCCAACTCATATTTCATATGTTTTGAAGAAGTCATTTTATCTTCTCTCATGAAAATCATTGAGTTGCTTGAAGTTTCTGAATTGGAAATATTTTCAAATGATATTCAAATATTTTCAACACCCCTTTTCATTTAAATAAATGGAAGAAGTCATGTCCTCTTCTCTCGAGGGTTTTGTGATGAAAAGAATTTGAATTCATGGAGATCATAAAAGCAAAATGAAAGTTTGGGAAAGTCCTTTTATTCCCTCTCATTTAACTTTCAAAAGACTTCGAATTTCACTCACTTTCAGTCAATCAATCACACAATAATCCAACAAACAATCAAATCTATCTATTTATTATAACATTCCAAAATTTACAATTTTGGGATGTTTATGCTCTCCATAATGGTTCTCCTAAAGCATCAAAGGGGGATAATGAATATTATGATACTGTGAAACAGAATATGATGTTGAAAACTAAAGGGAGAGTTGTTAAATCCTATGGGCTTTATGACAATTATGAGCTCCATTGATTACACCAAAAGAGGAGCTATTCCTAACTCCTAGATAGCCAAGGTAATTGATACGTCTCCAACGTATCTATAATTTTTGATTGCTCCATGCTATATTATCTTCTGTTTTGGACATTATTGGGCTTTATTATACACTTTTATATTACTTTTGGGACTAACCTATTAACCGGAGGCCCAGCCCAGAATTGTTGTTTTTTGCCTATTTCAGAGTTTCGCAGAAAAAGAATATCAAATGGAGTCCAAACGGAATGAAACCTTCAGGAACGTGATTTTGGAACGAACATGATCCAGGAGACTTGGACCCTACGTCAAGGAAGCTTCCAGGAAGCCACGAGGTAGGGGGCGCGCCCTCCACCCTCATGGGCCCCACGTTGCTCCACCGACGTACTCCTTCCTCCTATATATACCAACGTACCCCCAAACGATCAGAGACGGAGCCAAAAACCTAATTCCACCACCGCAACCTTCTGTACCCATGAGATCCCATCTTGGGGCCTGTTCCGGAGCTCTGCCGGAGGGGGCATCCATCACGGAGAGCTTCTACATCAACACCATAGCCTCTCCGATGAAGTGTGAGTAGTTTACCTCAGACCTTCGGGTCCATAGTTATTAGCTAGATGGCTTCTTCTCTCTTTTTTGATCTCAATACAATGTTCTCCCCCTCTCTCATGGAAATCTATTCAATGTAATCTTCTTTTGCGGTGTGTTTGTTGAGACCGATGAATTGTGGGTTTATGATCAAGTTTATCTATGAACAATATTTGAATCTTCCGAATTCTTTTATGTATGATTGGTTATCTTTGCAAGTCTCTTCGAATAATCAGTTTGGTTTGGCCTACTAGATTGATCTTTCTTGCAATGGGAGAAGTGCTTAGCTTTGGGTTCAATCTTGCGGTGTCCTTTCCCAGTGACAGTAGGGGCAGCAAGGCACGTATAGTATTGTTGCCATCGAGGATAACAAGATGGGTTTTTTTTTATCATATTGCATGAATTTATCCCTCTACATCATGTCATCTTTCTTAAAGCGTTACTCTCTTCTTATGAACTTAATACTGTAGATGCATGCTGGATAGCGGTCTATGTGTGGAGTAATAGTAGTAGATGCAGGCAGGAGTCGGTCTACTTGTCTCGGACGTGATGCCTATATTGTTGGAAATATGCCCTAGAGGCAATAATAAATTGGTTATTATTATATTTCCTTGTTCATGATAATCGTTTATTATCCATGCTAAAATTGTATTGATAGGAAACTCAGATACATGTGTGGATACATAGACAACACCATGTCCCTAGTAAGCCTCTAGTTGACTAGCTCGTTGATCAATAGATGGTTACGGTTTCCTGACCATGGACATTGGATGTCGTTGATAACGGGATCACATCATTAGGAGAATGATGTGATGGACAAGACCCAATCCTAAGCCTAGCACAAGATCGTGTAGTTCGTTTGCTCAGAGCTTTTCTAATGTCAAGTATCATTTCCTTAGACCATGAGATTGTGCAACTCCCGGATACCGTAGGAATGCTTTGGGTGTACCAAACGTCACAACGTAACTGGGTGGCTATAAAGGTGCACTACAGGTATCTCCGAAAGTGTCTGTTGGGTTGGCACGAATCGAGACTGGGATTTGTCACTCCGTGTAAACGGAGAGGTATCTCTGGGCCCACTCGGTAGGACATCATCATAATGTGCACAATGTGACCAAGGAGTTGATCACGGGATGATGTGAGTTACGGAACGAGTAAAGAGACTTGCCGGTAACGAGATTGAACAAGGTATAGGGATACCGACGATCGAATCTCGGGCAAGTAACATATCGATAGACAAAGGGAATTGTATACGGGATTGATTGAATCCCCGACATCGTGGTTCATCCGATGAGATCATCGTGGAACATGTGGGAGCCAACATGGGTATCCAGATCCCGCTGTTGGTTATTGACCGGAGAACGTCTCGGTCATGTCTGCATGGTTCCCGAACCCGTAGGGTCTACACACTTAAGGTTCGATGACGCTAGGGTTATAGGGAATAGATATACGTGGTTACCGAATGTTGTTCGGAGTCCCGGATGAGATCCCGGACGTCACGAGGAGTTCCGGAATGGTCCGGAGGTAAAGATTTATATATGGGAAGTCCTGTTTTGGTCACCGGAAAAGTTTCGGGTGATATCGGTAATGTACAGGGACCACCGGGAGGGTCCCGGGGGTCCACCAAGTGGGGCCACCGGCCCCAGAGGGCTGCATGGGCCAAGTGTGGGAGGGGACCAGCCCCAGGTGGGCTGGTGCGCCCCCCCCCCCCCACAAGAGGCCCAGGGCGCAGGAAAGGGGGGAAGGGGGAAACCCTAGGCTCAGATGGGCCTAAGGCCCATCTAGTGGGGCGCCCCCTCTCTCCCCCCCTTTGGCCGCCCCCAAGCCCCATCTAGGGCTGGCCACACCCCTTGGGGGGGGAAACCCTAGATGGGGGCGCAGCCCTCCCCCTCCCCTATATATATTGGGGTTTTGGGGCTGCCCAAGACAGGAGAACGTCTCTCTTTCGACGCAGCCCTACCCCTCTCCCTCCTCCTCCTCTCCCGCGGTGCTTGGCGAAGCCCTGCGGGATTGCCACGCTCCTCCATCACCACCACGCCATCGTGCTGCTGCTGGACGGAGTCTTCCCCAACCTCTCCCTCTCTCCTTGCTGGATCAAGGCGTGGGAGACGTCACCGGGCTGCACGTGTGTTGAACGCGGAGGCACCGTTCTTCGGTGCTTAGATCGGAATCAACCGCGATCTGAATCGCTACGAGTACGACTCCTTCATCCGCGTTCTTGCAACGCTTCCACATCGTGATCTACAAGGGTATGTAGATGCACTCCTTCCCTCTCGTTGCTAGTAAACTCCATAGATTGATCTTGGTGATGCGTAGAAAATTTTGAATTTCTGCTACGTTCCCCTTCCAGTGGCATCATGAGCTAGGTCTATGCGTAGTTTCTATGCACGAGTAGAACACAAAGTAGTTGTGGGCGTAGATGTTGCCAATTCTTCTTGCCGCTACTAGTCTTATCTTGTTTCGGCGGCATTGTGGGATGAAGCGGCCCGGACCGACCTTACACGTACGCTTACGTGAGACAGGTTCCACCGACTGACATGCACTAGTTGCATAAGGTGGCTAGCGGGTGTCTGTCTCTCCCACTTTAGTCGGAACGGATTCGATGAAAAGGGTCCTTATGAAGGGTAAATAGAAATTGGCATATCACGTTGTGATTTTACGTAGGTAAGAAACGTTCTTGCTAGAAACCTATACAAGCCACGTAAAAACTTGCAACAACAATTAGAGGACGTCTAACTTGTTTTTGCAGCATGTGCTATGTGATGTGATATGGCCAGAAGATGTGATGAATGATATATGTGATGTATGAGATTGATCATATTCTTGTAATAGGAATCACGACTTGCATGTCGATGAGTATGACAACCGGCAGGAGCCATAGGAGTTGTCTTTATTTTTTGTATGACCTGCGTGTCATTGAATAACGCCATGTAAATTACTTTACTTTATTGCTAAGCGCGTTAACCATAGAAGTAGAAGTAATCGTTGGCGTGACAACTTCATGAAGACACAATGATGGAGATCATGATGATGGAGATCATGGTGTCATGCCGGTGACAAAGATGATCATGGTGCCCTGAAGATGGAGATCAAAGGAGCAAAATGATATTGGCCATATCATGTCACTATTTGATTGCATGTGATGTTTATCATGTTATGCATCTTATTTGCTTAGAACGACGGTAGTAAGTAAGATGATCCCTCACTAAAATTTCAAGAGACGTGTTCCCCCTAACCGTGCACCGTTGCGAAGGTTCGTTGTTTCGAAGCACCACGTGATGATCGGGTGTGATAGATTCTAACGTTCGAATACAACGGGTGTTGACGAGCCTAGCATGTACAGACATGGCCTCGGAACACATGCGAAACACTTAGGTTGACTTGACGAGCCTAGCATGTACAGACATGGCCTCAGAACACAAGAGACCGAAAGGTCGAACATGAGTCATACACGGTCGAACATGGTTTGAATTTGTGGATGATTATACAAAAATTTTATGCCGGATTGAATTTTGCTTCTAGAAATCTTTTAGATTCGGCCGCGGGAGGCACTTTTATGGAAATCACTTTAGGAGAAGCTACTAAACTCCTAGATAATATTATGGTTAATTATTCTCAATGGCACACTGAAAGATCTACTAATAAAAAGGTGCATGCGATAGAAGAAATTAATGTTTTGAGTGGAAAGATGGATGAACTTATGAAATTATTTGCTACTAAGAGTGTTTCTTCTGATCCTAATGATATGCCCTTGTCTAATTTGATTGAGAATAATAATGAATCTATGGATGTGAATTTTGTTGGTAGGAATAATTTTGGTAACAACTCGTATAGAGGAAACTTTAATCCTAGACCTTATCCTAGCAATTTCTCTAATAATTATGGTAATTCCTACAACAATTCTTATGGAAATTTTAATAAGATGCCCTCTGAATTTGGGACTAGTGTTAAAGAGTTTATGAATTCGCAAAAGAATTTCAATGCTTTGCTTGAAGAAAAAATGCTTAAAGTTGATGAATTGGCTAGGAACGTTGATAGAATTTCTCTTGATGTTGATTCTTTGAAACTGAGATCTATTCCTCCTAAGCATGATATCAATGAGTCTCTCAAAGCCATGAGAATTTCCATTGTGAGTGCAAAGAAAGAACCGCTAGGATGCGTGCTAAGAAAGATTGCTTTATAAAAGCGTGTTCTTCAAATTTCTTTGAAAATAAAGATGAAGATCTAAAAGTTATTGATGTGTCCCCTATTAAATATTTGTTTTGCAATTTGAATCTTGATAATGATGGGACTGAATATGATCCACCTTTACCTAGAAGGCGTTCCAAAAATTCGGAGTTTTTAGATCTTGATGCTAAATTTGATAAAAATGGGATTGAAGAGATCAAAACATTAGATATTAAAAAACCCACTATTTTGGATTTCAAGGAATTTAATTATGATAATTGCTCTTTGATAGATTGTATTTCCTTGTTGCAATCCGTGCTAAATTCTCCTCATGCTTATAGTCAAAATAAAGCTTTTACCAAACATATTGTTGATGCTTTGATGCAATCCTACGAAGAAAAACTTGAGTTGGAAGTCTCTATCCCTAGAAAAATTTATGATGAGTGGGAACCTACTATTAAAATTAAGATTAAAGATCATGAATGCTATGCTTTGTGTGATTTGGGTGCTAGTGTTTCCACGATTCCAAAACTTTGTGCGATTTGTTAGGTTTCCGTGATTTTGATGATTGCTCTTTAAACTTGCACCTTGCGGATTCCACTATTATGAAACCTATGGGAAGAATTAATGATGTTCTTATTGTTGCAAATAGGAACTATGTGCCCGTAGATTTTATCGTTCTTGACATAGATTGCAATCCTTCATGTCCTATTATTCTTGGTAGACCTTTCCTTAGAACGATTGGTGCAATTATTGATATGAAGGAAGGGAATATTAGATTCCAATTTACATTAAAGAAAGGCATGGAACACTTCCCTAGGAAGAAAATAAAATTACTATATGAATCTATCATGAGAGCCACTTATGGATTGCCCACCAAAGATGGCAATACCTAGATCTATCCTTGCCTTTATGCCTAGCTATGGGCGTTAAACGATAGCGCTTGTTGGGAGGCAACCCAATTTTATTTTTAGTTTTTTGCTTTTTGCTTCTGTTTCGGAATAAATATTTGTTCTAGCCTCTGGTTAGATGTGTTTTTATGTTTTAATTAGTGTTTGTGCCAAGTTAAACCTATAGGATCTTCTTGGATGATAGTTATTTGATCTTGCAGAAAATTCCGGAAACTTTCTGCTCACGAAAATAATTGTTAAAAATCACCAGAACGTGATAAAATATTGATTCCAATTGCTTCTGATCAATAAACAAATTGTCTAGGTCTTCCTATTTTGGCTGATGTTTTTGGAGTTCCAGAAGTTTGCGTTAGTTACAGATTACTACAGACTGTTCTGTTTTTGACAGATTCTGTTTTTCGTGTGTTGTTTGCTTATTTTGATGAATCTATGGCTAGTAAAAGAGTTTATAAACCATAGAGAAGTTGGAATACAGTAGGTTTAACACCAATATAAATAAAGAATGAGTTCATTACAGTACCTTGAAGTGGTGTTTTGTTTTCTTTCGCTAACGGAGCTCACAAGATTTTCTGCTAAGTTTTGTGTTGTGAAGTTTTCAAGTTTTGGGTGAAAGATTTGATGGATTATGGAGCAAGGAGTGGCAAGAGCCTAATCTTGGGGATGCCCATGGCACCCCCAAGATAATCTAAGGACACCAAAAAGCCAAAGCTTGGGGATGCCCCGGAAGGCATCCCCTCTTTCGTCCACTTCCATCGGTAACTTTACTTGGAGCTATATTTTTATTCACCACATGATATGTGTTTTGCTTGGAGCGTCTTGTATGATTTGAGTCTTTGCTTTTAGGTTACTACAATCATCCTTGCTGTACACACCTTTTGAGAGAGACACACACGATTCGGAAATTATTAGAATACCCTATGTGCTTCACTTATAGCTTTTGAGTTATATAGTTTTTGCTCTAGTGCTTCACTTATATCTTTTAGAGCACGGTGGTGATTTTGTTTTATAGAAACTATTGTTCTCTCATGCTTCACTTAGATTATTTTGATATCTATTGATGGGCATCTCCATAGCCCGTTGATACGCCTAGTTGATGTGAGACTATCTTCTCCCTTCTTTTTGTCTTCTCCACAACCACCATTCTATTCCACATATAGTGTTGTGTCCATGGCTCACGCTCATGTATTGCATGAAGATTGAAAAAGTTTGAGAACGTTAAAAGTATGAAACAATTGCTTGGCTTGTCATCGGGGTTGTGCATGATTTAAATATTTTGTGTGGTAAAGATAGAGCATAGCCAGACTATATGATTTTGTAGGGATAACTTTCTTTGGCCATGTTATTTTGAGAAGACATAATTGCTTAGTTCGTATGCTTGAAGTATTATTATTTTTATATCAATATTGAACTTTTGTCTTGAATCTTTCGGATCTGAATATTCATACCACAATTAAGAAGAATTACATTGAAATTATGCCAAGTAGCATTCCGCATCAAAAATTCTGTTTTTATCATTTACCTACTCGAGGACGAGCAGGAATTAAGCTTGGGGATGCTTGATACGTCTCCAACGTATCTATAATTTTTGATTGCTCCATGCTATATTATCTTCTGTTTTGGACATTATTGGGCTTTATTATACACTTTTATATTACTTTTGGGACTAACCTATTAACCGGAGGCCCAGCCCAGAATTGCTGTTTTTTTGCCTATTTCAGAGTTTCGCAGAAAAAGAATATCAAACGGAGTCCAAACGGAATGAAACCTTCGGGAACGTGATTTTTGGAATGAACATGATCCAGGAGACTTGGACCCTACGTCAAGGTAGCTTCCAGGAAGCCATGAGGTAGGGGCGCGCCTACCCCCCAGGCGCGCCCTCCACCCTCGTGGGCCCCATGTTGCTCCACCGACGTACTCCTTCCTCCTATATATACCTACGTACCCCCAAACGATTAGAGACGGAGCCAAAAACCTAATTCCACCGCCGCAACCTTATGTACCCACGAGATCCCATCTTGGGGCCTGTTCCGGAGCTCCGCCGGAGGGGGCATCCATCACGGAGAGCTTCTACATCAACACCATAGCCTCTCCGATGAAGTGTGAGTAGTTTACCTCAGACCTTCGGGTCCATAGTTATTAGCTAGATGGCTTCTTCTCTCTTTTTGGATCTCAATACAATGTTCTCCCCCTCTCTCGTGGAGATCTATTCGATGTAATCTTCTTTTGCGGTGTGTTTGTTGAGACCAATGAATTGTGGGTTTATGATCAAGTTTATCTATGAACAATATTTGAATCTTCTGAATTCTTTTATGTATGATTGGTTATCTTTGCAAGTCTTCGAATTATCAGTTTGGTTTGGCCTACTAGATTGATCTTTCTTGCAATGGGAGAAGTGCTTAGCTTTGGGTTCAATCTTGCGGTGTCCTTTCCCAGTGACAGTAGGGGCAGCAAGGCATGTATAGTATTGTTGCCATCGAGGATAACAAGATGGGGTTTTTATCATATTGCATGAATTTATCCCTCTACATCATGTCATCTTGCTTAAAGCGTTACTCTGTTCTTATGAACTTAATACTCTAGATGCATGCTGGATAGCGGTCGATGTGTGGAGTAATAGTAGTAGATGCAGGCAGGAGTCGGTCTACTTGTCTCGGACGTGATGCCTATATACATGATCATACCTAGATATTCTCATAACTATGCTCAATTCTGTCAATTGCTAACCAGTAATTTGTTCACCCACCGTAAAATATTTATGCTCTTGAGAGAAGCCACTAGTGAAACCTATGGCCCCCGGGTCTATCTTCCATCATATTAATCTCCCGACAACAAGCTATTTCTGGCGCCGTTTTTTATTTTGTTTACTTTACTTTGCATCTCTATCACAAAAATACCAAAAATATTATCCTATCAGATCTCACTCTCGTAAGTGACTGTGTAGGGATTGACAACCCCTTATCGCGTTGGTTGCGAGGATTTTTTTTTTTTTGTAGGTGCAAGGGACTTGCATGTAGCCTCCTACTGGATTGATACCTTGGTTCTCAAAAACTAAGGGAAATACTTACGCTACTTTGCTGCATCACCCTTTCCTCTTCAAGGGAAAACCAACGCAGTGCTCAAGAGGTAGCAGTAATTCTTGGCAAAATTCTTCTTAAGTTCCAAACAACATGTCTTGTTAAAAGACTTATTGAAAAAGATTTAATGTGAATGGGAGTTTGAGAAAATAAATGATGAAAAGATGATATATGGTTATCAAACTTAAGATTTTAGAGATGGAAATTACATAAAGGTTTTTCCTTTTGCAGAATAAGGAATCAGTCATGATGATTAACTAATTTTGAGACAATGAGTACCTGACAGTGGTACAAAGCTCAAGAAGAAATATGTTTAATAAGGCATTTCTGATTAGTCAATATTATGTTGACAATAAGCAATAGGGATATTGCATAAGACCTGAGGATTTTTCTTGGGCTACTAAATTAATCTTAGTGATGTTCTTTGCATTTTAAAGATTCACTAAGTTTGGTCCATAAAGGGGAGTATTAAAGTTCATTCTGAAGATTTATGTTCACTCCCTCAAAGGGAAATAAGTTTTTCTCATGTGGTCACTAATGCTTATGTTATTATGTGCCCTTTTAAGTTTATGAGACCGGAATAACTGACAGACATAAGTCCAGGACTGGACCCCTGGAAAATTATTAAGAAAAGCTTTGCCTTATTGGCGTAAGAACTAAAGGAATGATGTGTGATAAATCACACTAAGGGATTGCATGCTCGCATTTAAGTATAACGGTAACCACCAAGTTTTGGACCGCTAAGATATTTGGCTACGTGTGAATTTACAAAAGTTTTATCCACAAAAGTTTCAACCTTGCAGGGAGCCATATTGTTGAATGGCTCTACCCAATCTCCTTAAAGCATAGTTAAAGATGCAAACTAAAGTCATGACATGCTTTGATCCCTAAATTTTTTAGATATGGATTCATGTCCTTGATCCATATGAATTTAAAGAATGAGGAGTTTTTGTCAGATTATTTATCTCGGGACTCATGATGTAAGAGTGCAGATTATACGAGTAACATGTCAAAAGATATATGTCAGACCTAGGGCATTGTGAAAGATTAATTCCAGAATCAAACATGTTCAACGCCTTGATGAATTAAGTTTTAAGGCTCAACAGACAAGTATTAGATATAAGGCATAAGTGTTGAGCATTATATAAGATTAATTTCTTGATGCTTAAGTGTTATGCTAAAGACATTAAAGCTAAGTATCTATTTTTTTAAAGAGGCTTGCCTTCTAATGTTGTCGGCATAAAGAATAAATGGCGGGCTACTATTAAGGGTCAAATTATGATTATGGAAACAAAATATATTTCTCTTTTTTTCAAAAGCGCGCACATGAGGATATGCACAAGAATATATGAAGAGAAACTGCACTCTTGGGACCACTGCAACACCATCTCCCCACAAACCTAAAGGGGTTTGTTCCTTCGATGGAATGATGTACTGTTGTTAGTTAGATCAATGGTACTTAATTGACGATTGTATTTTATTGGCTCCGTATAAGTTCTAGCAAAGGGATGAGCTCATAAGTTTTTCAAGTAAGAATTAAGTTCATGGAGCTCCTAAGTTAAAGAAGTTCCATTTCGAGATGACGTGGTATATTGTAGTAACTGGGTTATGCGGTACTAACGGACCGTTGCAATCTTTTTATCTCGTATGCCATTTTATTAAGAAGTGGGCTTATAAGTTTAGCCTTACAATCAAGGGGGAGAATGTTGGATGTTTTTTATCTAGGCTAAACCTAGGTCAATTAAGATCAATTATTAAGGCTGCTACAATGCATCAGCAGTAGCTATAGAATTCATACAATATGACGTTTTGCCCTGATTGGCTACGCACACACAAATATCATCTGATAGGTGGGTCCCCCTGTGGCACTGTGCTTATAAAATATATAAGAGGAGAAGTCCCTATGAGACACTAAGTGATAATGGATGCACATGCATATCACCTTTAGTTGCCCAATCCCAGCCAGCACAGCCAACGACGGGAAGGCTTCTCCAGCTCCTTCCGCAAGAAGCAGGAGCAAACCAGAGAAGAAGAAGAAGGTGATGAAGCCCTAGTGCTATCTCCAACAAATACAAGACTACTATGTTTGACATATTTATTACTGAAGGTGTGCTTCATCTAATTCATGTCAGTTGTGGTTCAAATCTTATGCAAGATGATCTTGAGATCATCTATGCGACAAGATTATTATGTGCAGGCATGATTGAAAGCGTCGCGGTTCGAGCGTTGTCGCTTTTGTGAAGTTGGGTATCCGTTACCGCGTGATCCATTTACACGAGGCTTAGAACAAACACTATCCAACGACATCTATTACCCTCCGTAAATAAGTTACCTTACAATCATCCGAACCAAACATCCCGTTAATCTTGATCAAACAAATACTAATCTGATTCAGCGACTTAGCTTGCCGTATGTCGGGATCTGCTCTAGCGACTTAGCTTTCCAGGTTATGTAGGCTATGCATGTATCTGCATTGGCAACCCTGCGCATGTGTTGTAGCTGTAGCATGAACGAGACGGACGAACACCGGCGAGGAGGAAGGCAATGTGTTTGGCGAGACGACGATCTATGGCATGAAGGAGTATGCCTTGATGGACTCCAGCGATGGGTTTGGCGAGATGACGATCTATGGCGCGATGGAGTCTGGCTCGACGGACTTCACCATGACGCCCGACGGCGCGACGGCATCCATGCGTCGCTTCCTGGCCACCATCCGCGGCACGAGGGACTCTCTCTATCAATACGGCGCGAGGCACGATTAATGTTACATGGGGACTTGATGACAGCTGACAGGATATGAAACGATCGGGCAGGGGTAACCTCATCCAAAATATGGTTTGTGCAAGTAAAACAACTTCATATCTGAAAGGAATCTCACCCTAAAACAACTTTATTTTTTAGTATGGAGAGTGTATTATTACTCTCTCCGTCCTTGAAAGAGTGTACTTCCAACTTTGTTTGAAAGTCAAACCTTTTTATGTGAGACCATATTTATACAACAATACAACAATGTTTATGCCATCAAATTAGTAGCATTAGATTCATGAAAAATATATTTTCACTATCTACCTATTTGGTATAAAAAATTGATATATTTTTGCACAAACTCGGTCAAACTTTAAGATAATTTGACCCTCCAGCAAAGTTGGAAGTACACTCTTTCAAAAAAGGAGGAGTACATAAGAACCGGGAACAGTAAGGGGTAATTTATTTTTAAGAAACGCCAGGCTGGGATCATTGCATCAGAGCATGGTTAATAGTACAGCCAACTGATGGCTATATGACGTTACCATGTCATCTATAGCCAAGTTTATAGCCAGTAAGTACAATAGTTAGGCATAAAATTGTGCTACTCTATTAATCCATGGCCCACTTCCCACTCTTACATAGTATCTAGGAGCACGTGTTGCAACTGTCTCTTATTCTGTAGCCGGCTCCTCTTCTCTCTCCTCCATGTCATCAGAAAAATAATATTTTAACTCTTATAGCCTGCTTACATAAGCTTATTGTACTTGCTCTCATGGTTGTATCGGAGCGCTAGCAACATCAACAATCTCGGACTAGCATGTATAGCAGTAGCATTTAAAGTCGCAGTCACACTCGCCCCACTTGTTATGGAAGCTTTCATCTTGGCATGTCTGATTGCAACCGTCGCTTAAGCCAAGGCACGGTCCTCTATAATTACCGCTCGGGTGCCGGCATCCAGTCGGCGGGTTGCATGCAAATGCCATTGAACACACTGGACATACTAGCACATGCAAGAACGTGGTTAATTAGCCGAAAGATTAATCAAAACAACATATTAAGTTTCATACACCAGCCAATTCAATGCCAAAACTTTAGCTGTTAGGAGAGATTTATACTTACAAAAGTTCATACATGTGCACATACATATCGACGGCTACGATGATAATTAGGACTCCAGAGATATTCTTTCCTAAAGGCGTCATTGGTTATTATTATTATTTTGAAAGTTTTTTATGTTGAAGAAAAGAATGACCAAGCAAGTTGGTGGACGACCGAGTGAGAAGAAGTCTGACAGGATATATATACATCACATGCCTAGTGTGTTCCACCTTAGAACCATAAACATATGATCATATCCCCTAGTGTTTTCCAACTGAAGCCGGCCGGCCGGTGGCAAAGCTGGGCCTGCACTGGCCATGGTGTCATACGCTAGCTGGCCCACCACCAACGCGCCAAAGGTTGCTAGTGGAGACAAATTTGAATGACGATGGGCGAGCCGTGGAGTTGGAAGCCGGTCGTAAGCAAGCTGAGTCGTTGTGAGCTGGATCGTGAGGATCCCACACTGCTGGAGGCCAACATTGTGGTGTCGCCTACTGCTGAGCCAAAGGAAAATGTGGTGGAGGGGCCGGATCCTTGCATTCTTTTGTAGAAGAAAAAATTGGTGCAAGTAGTGAAGGCGCCACACTGTTTATCGGTGCCCGGGCTCTATCAAGGCACTGGATCTAAGTCCGTGTGTCTCCACCCGACAGTGAAACATCACTGTGGGCTCTTGGATTTAGCCAACAGTAATACATGGCATCACTGCCAGGTCATAAGGATCCAAAAATTGTCAGGATACGAGGCTTAAGGCTCGTCGTAATGGGGAGTATCATTTACTCGTACCATGCATATGATAGTAGTGTATGATCGATACTACTTCCATAATGCATAGTATCATAAGTTAGTATGTTAGTTTGCCTTATTAATTACCATGCATGACATAAAGTAGTACAACATTTAATATGATACGGTATTATGATATGATACCACATCCTCTCTTTCCCCGTTTAATTGTGTGCCACATTGTCCAAAAGTCTAGTTGGCATGCATGAGACCGCTTATTATACTCCCATTACGACCAGCCTAAGACCCAACAGTGAATCTTGCTCACTGATGGCTTTGGGACACTTGGCAGTGATGGGCCGGCTAGAAAGGTCTATTATCTAGTATTATGAATTAGCACATGCAATCTAAATGTTGCGAATAAATGATCATATGTTGTTTCCAATAAATGTTTGATGGACATTTTTATCTGTGTTGTTGATATAAATGATTTTTTGTATTTTCCACGATCATTTAAGTGAAATTGAGACTAATAGGAGCAGTGTGATATATATCTACCAGTGAATTAGTGACTGGTGTGAGCAGCAACAAGTCTACAAATCAATTACCAACCAGGATATCTATATTACACCGTGGCACAATTCAAGTATAAATAAGACATACTCGCTTTTTTACTTGTATATATATTTACTACCAGAAATATATTGGATCATATGAAACATGTTCTTTTTACCGGTTCTCTGGACGATGTTTCTCACGTCACCATCTACCGCCATAGATAATGTCATGTGGAAGCGACTGTCCCAACAACTTCGTCTCACTGGACATCATGTTAACTAATAGTGAGATCAAACTAACAGAAGCAATCAACCACTTGGGCGCCGGGAATGGGAGGTCCAGACGTGGATATAAATAACCTTAAGTTTAGCCAAACAATTTATTACATTGCACGAAACTATATAATGTAAATAGTCCTATAAGAGTGACTAAAAGTTCAATGTTGACATGTTTAAAATTACTACCTGATATAGTGTAAAACTATATAATGTTGACATGTTCTGCTTGGGAGGGCATCAAATAGTTACTACCTGATATAGTGTTACTAACACCATTGTACGGTTCTGCTTCTAAAATTTGTATCACATTGAAGCCTCAAGTCATATAGGATCTGTCCCATCGTTTTATGGTTTGAAGTTATGAATATTATTTACTCTCACTGGTAGGTCCAGATTTATTTATGGCTCTGAACATCATATCTAGATCATTTTTGCTTTCATCATCAAAAATCCACTTGACATGTTGGTGGGACAAATCGAATAGGTGTATGCATTGGTGTGTGTGTGCGCGCGCGCGCTCGAGAAAAGTCAAATTTATTTTGATCCACAAGTCCAACAATTTTGTAACAATACAAGTAAGCTAATACTGGTAGGTACCACTAGGCAAACACAAGTAGTGAATGGATTTTAAGCTAACTTGGCACGTTTGTCGAGCAGTTTTCAAGAAAAAAAATCCCTTGGTTGTCCATAAATAGAGAAAAGAAAAGGTTACTTTCTTCCTAATTGAGCAATGGCTAGCTGCCTTTTTGTAATCGATCCTTATGATCTTCTTTCTTCCTTTCTCTCTTCTTTAATTATTCAATATATATTTAACTATCAGGGGTGGTAACCCCTCTTGTTTATTAAAAAATGTTATATGTGTATTACTCCCTTTGTTCCAGAATGTTGTGCGCCCGCGCTTCCCAAGGTAATACAAATTCAGTGGTATAATTTTTGCTCCCGCCGCAGTCGGTCTCGTTGGTTAAATTTATGGTCAAACTTAGATATCAGAAAACACGAGCGCACTACATTGTGAAATGGAGGGAGTATTACATAAGAGCCAGGAACGAATAATCTATATTTAAGATACATGCGCCATGCTGGGAGGATCATTGCATCATGACTGGATTGGAGTGCTAGCACCAGCAACAATCTCATAAGAGTAGTAGGAATAGCAGTAGCATTTGAAGTCGACACAAGCGCCAGAAAAGGTGTTGGGCTTTCAGCTTGGCATACACGATTGCAGCCGTAGCCATTGGCACCAAGGCACGGTCTGTGATAATTGCTGCTTAAAGGTGTGTGTGCAAAGAGTATCCGATGGACGTCGACTGCGTGCATGCAGGGCATTGAACATACTAGCACATGCGATGCAAGAACGCGGTTATAATTAGCCGAAAGATTAATCGAAACAACATATTAATATAAGTAGCATGAACCAGCCAATTTAACGCCAAAATGAATTTTTTAAGATGCTAGGAGAGATATGGACAATGCACTTATACTTCCACTGTTCATACATGTGCACATACATACCGGCGGCCACGATGACAATTAGGAGCATGGTCGCTGAGAGATTCTTTTCTGAAAGCATCATTGGTTGTTTTCTTTTGGGAAGTTGCTGAACGTTGAAGAAAAGAATGAGCGAGCAGTTTGGTGGGCGATCGAGTGAGAAGTCCGAAAATATATATCACATGCCTAGTTTGTTCCACCATAAAATAAAAGCATGAATATAGGATTCTCCAATCCTATTCTCCTAGTATTTTCCGACAGAAGCACAAGAGTCCGTAAACATGTTTATATTCATTGTTTTATTTACAACCAAGGTTTCACATCAACCACGTTATATATTGTTAGCATTTGATGACCAGAACCTCTTTGGATGTGGACTGAAAGACAGGCTAACATAGCTTAATACGCCTGACTAAGTTAACATGACACCAAGTTGCATTGGTACTAACCTACCTGGCTTGTCCACTAATACTCTCGTTTCCACTGCATGAGTATCGAATCACACTGCTGCATTAAAAATAATATTGCTGTATGTGTATGTTTGAGTTTCATTTTCTCATCCTCCATCAATGCAAGGCTAAGAATATAGCCTACAGCTGGTTGTATGGATCTTTGCAATCGCGCTCTCAACCTACTCATAGAGTAGTTAGGTCTTCACTATTAATACATGACCCGCTTTCTTCTCTCATGGAGTTTCCTATTTCTTGTGCATAAGGCCCTGTTTGGATGAGCTTGGACTAATTATTAGCTTACCAGTGATTAGGTGACTATTAGGGCCTATCTTACATGCGTCGAGTATTCGGTGGGCACGGCTAGCATGCGTCATGTGTGATCAGTACTCCCTTCGTTTCCTTTTACTCCGCGCATAAAATTTGGTCAAAGTCAAACTACACAAAATTTGACCAAATTTATAACAAAAAAATATGAACATCTACAATACTAAAATTATATATTATGAAAATACATTTCATGATGCATCTGATAATATTGATTTCATATTATGAATGTTGATATTTTTTTAATATAAAGTTAGTCAAACTTCACAAAGTTTGACTTTGACCAAACTTTATACAGTTAAAAGCACCCTAGGTACCTCAACTTGCACAGTATATGATGATTTAGTTCCAAACTTGCAAAACTGCATTCCAGCATACCCCAACTTGCACTGGATGTGACAATTTGATCCTGGGCCTATCACAGCACAACACTTGGTAAACTGTGTCTATTATAGCTTGCCACAGAACTAGTTAAGGCTTGCTAAACATTTAATGGTTTAAAAATTATTTAAAAATATGAAATAAATAGGGGAGCCTCACTCTAATATATCATAAGATGATCCAACGGTGTGATTGTGAAAATATGCATTTATGTGTCATCTGCAAAAAAAACAAGCATTTCAGCTCACTGCAGGATCAATATATACTGAAACATTTATGTGGCGTCGGCAAAATAAAGCAAGGTGCGTTTTTCCAAAAAAAAATCATCCGTTCACCTTCGAAAAGATTTTTCTTTTATTCGAGGTGGTACTAATTTTTTGTGCGTCCGTCTGTTCGAAAAGAATAATGGTTTGTCCAGAATTTTGTATATGGACCACACACGCTTTGGCCCAACGAAGCCAGACCACTTAATTTACTGCCCACGTAGTAGGGAAAATCTTATTTGCTGCATAATGCGTCATATAGTCAGGACTTCGCACATGACAGCCAAGACTGGGCAGGCATGTTTTCTTTTTTTCTGTAGTTTTTATTTTCCTTTTTATTTCCTGTTTATTTTTGACTTTACCTTTGGAAATTTATTTTATTTTTTGCTTTTTTCATAAATTCAAATCCAAAATTTCTAATTTGGTCAAATTTTCGACATAATTTCAGAATTTGGAACAAATACTGTTTTAAATTATTATTTTGGAATTTTATTGTATTTTTATCATTCCAAAAGTTATTCAAAATTCATAAACTTATAGTATTTTCCAAATTTGTTTGACATTTAAAAAAACGGTTACATTTTAAAAATATTCAAGATTCAAAAAAATCCTGTTTTACTGAAATGTTAACAAATTGAAAATAATGTTCGCGTTTCAAAAGCATATTTTCTAAAGTTGTTCAGAATGTTGAAAACATGTTCCTGTTTTAAAAAATCACAAAGTCAAAAAATATTCATGATTTTATAAAAGGTTCATGTTTTCAAAAAAAATGTCCAGTTTTAAATTATCTCTCCCGTTGCAACGCACAGGCGTATGTGATAGTAATTTCTTATACAGAGAGAAAGGCCCTCACAAATTTAAAAAAAATTACTAATTTGTTAAGAATCAATCAAATCAAAGTCGTAGTGTCATTGTTGGCTGGACTCGATATATTCGCGAGATCCAGGTCACAATTCATATCGACTAAAGAAATCTTATATCTTATATTTACTAATTGGAAGCACCAAATGAGCCTTCACGTTAATCCGGGGAGAAAACATCTAAAGTAAATCATAGGATCTGACATCTATGGTTGTGATAGAATAAGATATTATCGAGTTTTTTCCCGTGTGTGCATTCCTAAAAGCTTACGAACCTTTAAATTGAACAAGTTTCTACACACAATCTATCTCTTACCTTTAGATGTTTAAAGGAGATCTCCCGAATATTCACCTTGATTCGTCGAAAAGATGTCTAGATCGAACAAGACTACATAATTAATTAATCTCATGCGATTGTGGCCACCAGGCTCCAGCAAACATCGCAACGCTAGCTCAAGAAAACTCTTTGATGCCTCGGAGATACATCAAAACGTGGGCATACACAGGTACGCTCCAACTACTTCAGAATGACTCCAACGCTTAAGGAGAAAGACACAAGTATTGGATCTCCTTGGCCGGAGGTATTTCTCCATATAGTATTGCTCACGAGCATTTTGGACTGTTTGTTTTTCCTTTTGACATGGATCATCGGCGGGATAATCAATTGGTAGCGGAGGCTACCGACTTTTATTCAGGGAAAGAGGCCACCGACTTTTAATCTACGACCCTAACTACCAGCAACAGAAGAGAGGCTCCATTGGAAAAAAGTCCAGTTGATTGAAGAAAAAAGATTATAGAACGACGATTGTAGACTACGATGGTGAATTTTAGCATAAAGTGGATGAAGACGAGTCTGGCTGGCACCATCTTCCACGCCTCTTTTCCACTAGCCAATATCTGAAGTACTATTTTTTGCATGACTCTTACGTGTGAGCTCTTCCTAATTATGTAGCATACATGAAAGTATATATCCTTGAATAATACGCATTGACTATTTCACCAAAATGTTAAGCTTTCAGGGATTATTAGTAAGCACCGGAAATATTTTAATCACATATATTCTTCCATATATTATACATGTCATGTTCCATATGATTTTACACTTAATTATGTCCCCTTGTTTGCTTTTCCGAATTAAGCAATGACTTATGTTAAGGTTGCTAACTCTTGTGATTATTGTTTCTAAAAAAGAAAAGGCACCTGTGATTATTTTATTCATTCTATACAATGCAAATCGCTCTCACGAGCCATTACACGTATACTGATAGGTGCATGTATTTTGGTTTTGCGGTTAACCGAACGAATCGAACCGATATATTTTGGTTAATATGGTTCGGTTTCTCAATTTTGTGTGAATATTTCGGTTTTTGTTTCTCCAAAACAGAAATTTGAAAAAACTAAGCCATAATAACTATATAAACCGAACGCCCAGCCCTAATCGCGAACATTTTTGCTATTCTCAAATTTTTACAATTACAAACATTTTTAATTCATGACATATTTTGAATTTGAAAAAAATTTTAAAATTTGTGACCATTTTTTGGAGTTGTGAATTTGTTTCTTGAAATTGTTAACATTTTTTCCATTTATGAATATTTTTAAAAGTCAAGAACATTTTTGAAAACATTAAAATTTAGAAATCCATGACATTTTTGAAATGCATGAAACACATTTTCCCCCAATTTCACCTAGACACAGCCGTCGGAACAATTTATTTTTTCAATGAGCCGTCGGAATAACTTTTTTCTATCCAAGGTGATACTAAATTTTTGTGCGTCCATTTCTTAGAAAAGAAAAACAGTTTTGCCCCGAATTTTGTACGTAGGCCGCGCACGCTGCGGCCCAGCAAAGCAAGCCCATTGGCTTCCTGCACATGCATATGAGAATCTTTATTTGCCGCCATTGCCGCATTGGCGGCAAATAGTCAGAATTTCGCACGTGGTGCCAAAGATTGGACCAGCCCCTTTTTACTTTTTTTTCTCTATTCTGTTCCTATTTTTCTTTTCCTTTTTTTATCCGTCATTTTTTATTTTTTTCTTTCCAAAATTGTCTGAGATTTTCAAAATAAATTAATTTTTTAAAATGATACAAATTTTAAAAATATTCATGTTTATTGAAATGTTCACAAATTTAAAGTTTGGTTTCTGTTAAAAACACGTTTAAGAAATTTATTTTCAATTTTCACAAGACGTTTCCATTTTCGCAAATTGTTCACAAATTCAATAAAAAATCTTAAAAAGAGTTTCATGTTTAAAAAAATTGTTGTGAATTTTGAGAAAACCATTTCATGTTTTGTTCGTATTTTTCCAAATTTAATGTAATTTTCAACAAAAAATGCTCGCATTGTTCACATGTCGAAGAATATTCAAAATTTCATAATGATTACTTTATTTTTGAAAAGCTCAAAAATGATCAGAAAAATGAAAAAATGTTTCGAATGTTACGCTACATTATGTTCTTAAACATTTGTGTTGGACATTTTTTAGTTGGAGCTTTTTATTCAAATGTCTATCAGCACGTGGTCGAGATATTGAGGTCATGAGTGTAATCCTTCAACTTAGTGGTTGTTTTGGATTTTTATTCGTGCCTTACAAACACACTTCGTTTTGGTAACTGCCGGCGGCCTAACCCAGACACGAACTGTTGTGCATCTCACATGCCATTTGACAATAAAAGAGAATATATTGGTTGGCTAAAATTAAAAGAAATTGTAGGAACATGCCAATAAAAGAGGATACGATGGTTTGGCTCTGATTAAAAAAAGTAGGCAAGTAAGCACTAAAATAATTAAAGAGAATAAACCGACTACCTGGTTATGCGCTAATTATGGCAATGAAATGAGATTCACTGAATTAGTAATTCATCCGATTACGCCATTGTATGAGAGAGTGGTCGAAGCAACTAGGTCCCGAAGGTCACCGTGCAGCCACAAAATAAGGAGGCAACCACACGGAGGCGGACCCAGAGGAAAAAAAAGGCACGAGTTGAGTGGTGGCCACCACACCGACCAACCCATCACTATCAAGATCTCGCGGGCCAAACATGACACGTGAGAACACCGCAACCCCTCGCTCTGTCGCCCCACCGTTGCGGAGACCATTTTGATGGACACATCAATTACCTCTCTCGATGCTTTTCGCAAAAAAAATCTCCCGTTGCAACGCACGGGCATATGTACTACTCCCTCCGTTCCTAAATACTTGTCTTTCTAGGCATTTCAAATGAATATCACATACGGATGTATGTAGACATATTTTAGAGTGTAGATTCACTCATTTTACTCCGTATGTACTCACTTGTTGAAATGCCTAGAAAGACAAGGATTTAGTAACGGAGGGAGTAGTATATATAAAAACTGATATGTAGACATGACAAGTTGCTTCAGGGTAAAACTGCAGTTTCATTGGTCTGAACTCGTACATTCGCATTAGCAGCGTATCTCTGATATGACCGATGAGACTCGGCTAAAAAGTAAAAGAAGGATAAGAACTGAGGAGGCATTAAGCATACTTTTAACCTTCGATTGTACACGTTTAACTAGTTCTTGGCTGAATGCTTTTAACTGATCCGACTAAATGCAGAGTGCTAGTGCCAGATATCTTAATACGTAGTAGCTATTTGTACTTTCCTTTTCCTTTTAGAGTTTTGCTCAACACTGATAGTGAGTGCTCTGTGTGTGGTTGGTGTCGCTCAAGTCCGAACTCTGACCATTTATTGGCACTAGAATGTTATGCCTGATATGAACCCAGCAGGCATTAGGCATACTGTTTTGACAGGACAGATTAACAATCCAGAGCGTAACAAGTACACCTGCATGCGTGCTTGATCTGAACATTGTTGCCCCTGCTCTGCCACTCTACGTTGCGACGATAGTTTTAGGTGGGTTCAATCTATACTTTTAGGTGGGTTCAATCTTTTGCAATGAACTTTGAACCAGATTAACCGTATGAATTAGCAGCAAATTCTCGAATTCTGGCGTTTCTGTTTTTCTGGTCAAAACAAGAGCTTAGACTCTGAATTTATCCAGCACTAACAGTAGCAGGTGATGTACGTGGTGCGATGTGATGCAGGGGCGAGGGTGCTGATCCAGTGCAACTTCAAGGTGAACTCCTACGCGGCGCCGGAGGAGATCTCCCTGGAGGCGAAGCGCACCACGCACCAACACGGCGTGGGTTTCGGGTAACGGGCGTGGGTTTCGTTCACGGCTGGCCGACGGCGAGGTTTGTTCATGGCCGGCCGGCGGGAGCACTGTCCAGATCGAGTCAACGATACGAGGGAGTCAACAAGGAACGAACAGTCGAGCTGAGCAGGAAGGATAGGGTGAATGGGGCGGAGGTGCAAGTGAGCAGCGAGCTGGGCCGACGGCTACAGCGAAGGCGGAGGGCGAGCGCGGCAGGTTGGTGTTGGGCACGGCTAACAGCGTCAGCGATGACCGCCACGCCAACTCCGCGGCCACCGGGGAGTATGCTACCAGCCGCGCGAAGTCGGAGAAGTTGGGTAATGCCGCGAGCACGGCCGTCACATTGACTCCGGCGGCCGGGGCAGGCAACAGCGTGGGGTGAGCAGGGAGACATGACCTCAGGGTTTGGGATTATGTTGTCCTGCGGGTTGATTAACGAAAACGACAGGCGAGTACTTGCAAAAGTGCCGCGACGACCGGTTCGTCCACCTGGCTGCCAAGTGTCTTGCTGTGATAGGCCCAGGATGAACTCGTCACATCCAGCGCAAGTTGGGGTATGGTGGAGTGCAGTTTTGCAAGTTTGAGACTAAACCATCACATTCTGTGCAAGTTGTGGTACCTGGAGCGCTTTTAACTCAACTTTATATGCAGACTAAAAAGAAACAGAGGGAGTACATACTGCCCGATACCAACAAGTTAAGCCATGTACGCACCTGTAGTCATCTGCGCACGCCTTTTTGCTCAAAAGTTTGGACAAAAGTTTAAAGCAGATGTACAGACAGGTCCAAGATCTTCCAGCTGCTACTACCCAGAGCTAGTTGGGTAGCCTCCCTCTAGACCATTGGTGGTACTGTACGTGTCAGGCCGACCCCTACCACCATCACCAGCATTTCCACGCGTGATTCAATTTAGTAGTTGATAGGTGGCGCGGCTTGCCGTGCGTTACGCGCAAAACGGCAGGCAACCAGATACGATTAACCATTTTAAAAGATGATAGAGCTAATGTGGTATATGTACAAGTGATTTTAGCACACGGATATAGAGTTTCACAAGTCTAAACAATGTAGAAAAAACAGCAACAATCATTTAAAGAGGAATGTGAGAAAGAACACACTATGATAATATTGAGGAGAATAACCCAAGCAAAGAGCTGGTCACATGTGAATCAAAGCAGTTCTATGTAAGCAGAATAAGGATGAAGTATTTTTAGTAGGTCTCAGAACCAGATCTACATCTAACATTTTGAATCAAAGGGCTAAGACATGTTCTTCAAAATAAAAAAACAACATACACTATTTTCCCTTGCCTTCCCCGGATATCATGATTTCGTTTCTTCTATGAAGATATCCAAAAGGATACCGTCGACCTTACCCCACAGAAGAATTGAAGCATTAATATTGTCAACCATAACAAGGAAAATAACACGACAAGATATGTATCATCAGACATCCTTTGCTGTGCTAAAAAATAGTATGTAAGCAGGATGGGCATATTCTGCACAAGCAATTAGCATATAAGCTTAGGCGAGTATCACCAATTCAGATTATGTAAAAAGAAGTGGAGCATTGATTAGATAGTATATACACAACTTTATTCTTCTGTAATGAAATGTTGTCTTCGACCTACTTTCCTTTTAGGTAAAACGAGCTCAACAATACAACTAATTGTGCCTTTGTTTTGCCTCCAAGGAGAAGTACTGAATAGAAAAATACAACTGATCTACTTTCCTTTGATCTACAACAATACAACCGATCTACAAATCATATATGAGAATGGTACATCTCTATCTTGCAGCGCCTCTTAAAATTGTAAGAGAAACTCTAGCAGACCCCGCAAAAACATGACCCGCGAAACGCGTTTGCGGTTTCACGAAGATCGCGTTTGCGGGTCGAAAACTAGCACGGCCGAACAGAAACCGTATCTAAATCTGCATAATTTGAAAAAACACTTTCGCGGGAGAAATTGCACCTCGTTGACGCGAGTAGTTCATCACATATTACATAGATTTTACATGATCAACACACTACAAACATAGTTCATACTACATACTACGTTAATATTAGTACTAGAGGGGGTCGGATCTGACGGCGGCGAGGTTGCGGCAAATGGACGACGCCGTGGAGGAGAAGGACGCTCAATCCTCCACGCCAGAGCTGCAGAGGTCGACGTACTTTGCCCTCTGCTCCTCGCGGATGCGGCGCCACTCCTTGTCCTTCTCCTTGGCGGCGAGGTTGGCGGCGACCGCCTCCCGCCACTGGAGGGCTTCGAGTTCTTCGGCGTGGCGCCGGCGCTCTACCTACTTCCGCACGCTCCGCTCGGCGATGGCGGCCGCAACGGCGTCGACGTCGGCGATGTAGTCTTCCGGCCCGATGATTCCGTGGCGGCCAAGCGGAGCGGGCTCCTTGGGCTCCTCCTTGACAGGGACGAAGTCGAACTCGTCCGGCTCCTCCGGCTCCTCCTCGTCCTCCGACCACTCCCTCTTCACGGGGAGAAAGCCCGCGCCGGAGCAGGATGAGCTCCCGGTGTATGAAGATCTCGCGGAGGAGTAGGACGGGCGCTGGCGGTCGTACTCCTCCGTCTCGCTCCGCCGGAAGCTCGCCGGCGGCGACAGGCCGCGGTTGGTCCACTTCTGGGCCCCGCGCTTCCTCGCGCCGTCCGACCGGACACGCCGCTCGCGCTCTGGGTCGCGTCCGCCGCCGGATCTGTTGCCGGAGCCGCGCCCGGAGCTCCACATGCGGCCCCACATGGCGGCTGCAGGCGCGGAGGTGGTCACCGGCGGCGAGAAATGTGGAGAAGGGGGTTGGGAATCGCGTGGCTCGACGGCGGCGGGTGTCGGTGTCAAAACTGGCAGATCTCGGGTAGGGGGTCCCAAGCTTTGCGTCATGGATCGATGGGTAATAGGAGATAGGGGACACGATGTTTTACCCAGGTTCGGGCCCTCTCTATCGAGGTAATACCCTACTGCCTGCTTGATTGATCTTGATGAATATAGGGTTACAAGAGTTGATCTACCTCGAGATCATATGTTGTGGTCTAAGACCTAAGGGTATGATGAGTAATGTCATAATGATCTATCGATTAGCCTGGCCTTGGCTTATATAATGCACCAGAGGCCTAGGATAACAAGAGTCCTAGCCGAATACGTTGGTGGAGAGGAGTCCTTGTCTTCATCACCAAGTCTTGCGGAATCTTCCTTGTATGCGGCATGGGCTGTCCGAAGTGGCCCATGATAGAACCACCACGGGGGTCCTCGGCCCGATCCACCTGGTCGGGAGACGACGTGGTGAGTACCCCCTAGTCCAGGACACCGTCAGTAGCCCCCTGAACCGGTCTTCAAGTTAGGAACACTCCTCGATTCTTCCGAACTATTCTTCATCTTTGGTCGTTGATCTTGAAAACTGGTTCAATAAATCTTCTCATCTTCGATCTTGAGGATCGCCGAAGTAAATCCGAAGAGTTTACACGTCGGGTATCCGAGGAGCCCCTTTAAGTTTCCGGCCTTTATAAATGCCTTGTTATTTTTATGCCACACCTCGGGTTTGAAGTTGTTCCCGGGCGGCAGTTTCCTCTTGCGTCCGAGCTCCACCGCCGGACTGTATTCGAGGTATCTTTTGTGGCCGAGCACCAACGCCGGACAGCTTCCGAGCTCCAACGCCAGAATGTATCTGAGCTCCAACGCCGGACTGTATCCGAGCTCCAACGCCGGATTATGTCCAAGCTCCAATGCCGGACTATATCCGAGGTGTCATAGATCACCTTGGTTCAAAAAAGTTGATGGAGTTTAACTGAGCTTAATGCCAGAAATGCCCTCTATGGAGCCAGCCACTGGCGCCCGAGCTTTATGCCAGACTGCTTCCGAGGTGGTGCACCACCCCGACCGCGGGCCGATTTTTTGTCAATATTTTTGATTGGTGCAATTTATTCTCTGCTGAGACATATAGCCAGTAGCCCTCAAGGTGTGTATCAGTCTAAAACCCGGGATGCACCTGAAGGATGACATAAGACCACTGATCCCAGTAGCCCCTGAGACTCAGGTTGATTCGCAAAATCGGCCTGAGGATCAACTCCTAGCTCAGCGGAATACTTTGGGATACAAAAAGCGGTGTGCAAAGTCCTCGAGACTCAGGTTGGGTGCGGCCGACCAACCTGAGGATCATAATCTCCTCGAAAACTATATTGCACTTAAATTTTCTCCACTGGATTGCCAATGCAGTAGCCCCCGAGATACTGGTCGGGTGGCAACACCAGATCAGGGGATCGATGTGCCCCTTTAATATTAGTAAATAATGTGCGCAAATCCCAGTAGCCCCCGAGCCTTAATGTCGGCACGGGTGGCCAAATTAAGGATCGATATCCGTCTGACAAAAAAAATTGTTGTGTTTAACACAAACTTCTCAAAAAGAGAATAAAGATCTCTTAAATGAGCTAGAGCCAGCGAAAGCTGGGCTCGCCAAGGTTGGCCCCAAGGGGCTTAGTAGATAGGAAATCAATGCCACTTGGGATTTAGGAGAGCTTTATGTAAGTTGCTCGGTTGTATCAGCGAGATTGTGCCCCTTGGTCTTTAAAAGATGGGCTGCAATAAATCGAATTTACTCGCATTTTATGATCCTATGTATCCAAGTATTTTACATCATTAATGCTCGGATCCGCATTGTACAAAACTTTGTTGACCGACCATCGATTTCAACCTCCTCGGCCAACAGCCGGGGAGTGTTTGTCCTTCTTTATAAAGCCTTTTATAAGGGCAAAGATTTACGACAAACAAGGCAATCCGGTCATACAGTTTTATAAACAAAGGTACGCGGAGAGATATGTTATATTACTTTTTAATGTAAGAAACATCTTCCAAGGAAAATAGTCCCACTATCGGTTCCTTTCTTTGGGTTGTCATGCTGATCATGATCATGAAACCTCAGCTCCGATCAATGTGGGAGCAAAATATTGAGAATTTAGTTTGGGGAAAGTTCCCGAACTATGTGGTCTTTAGCGAACCTAAATTTTCACTTCCGTCGTTGCCGACCAATTATATCCTTTAAGATGGCTAGCTTTCGGCTTCACCCAGTCTGAGGTACTAACCCGGATGACCCGGTAGTAACAATCACAGAGGTGCTCCCTTTACCGCCTAGCCGAACAATCGGGAACGTAGGGGTAAGCACAGGAGCCAGGCAACCCAGCTTGGCCAAAATCTTAAGTCAAATTGATGCATATTTATGGCTTTATAACGATGATTACGGAAGGCAGCCCTTGTATATTAAATACAAACGCCGATGATATGTTTATTTTGACTCCGTTGCGACCGTTTATCAGTTGAAAGTGGCCCATCGTCGGCTTCCACCCCCTTGTAGATGCTACACAGGGTGTTTCCGTAATAACAAAACAACCCTTAGCCGACGTCTCGTTGCCCGAAGGCGGCTGTGTTAGCGGAAACGAGGCAATCAGATATGCGGGCTTTATAACTTTCACTTAGTCATAGGAGCTTTAAACTGGGGAAGCTAGCTATGAGCCCCCGGTCAGTGTTCGGCGACAGCCGAGGTCAAGCCGTAAACACTTCGGCCAATGTTATGAACGGCCCGTCATTTAACATGGGGTGAAATCTATCGATCTTATAGTTTAACACAGTTATCGGATCGCTGACCAGTTTGCGCTTATTGTGACAGTCAGTTTTCGGCTTTCTCCACTGAGGTGCTTTAACCATGCTAGCTGGAAGCACAATCGCAGTGGTTCTCCCTTTGCACACCTATCCGAATAAAGCGGAACGTAGGAGGCAAGCACAGGAGCCGGGCAACCCAACTATTGACCGAAGTCACAATTCGAAACTGACGCATATATAGCAATATCCGAGAATGTTTTTGCCGAATCTCTAAAGGTGTCCGGCGTTGCACAGCGAGACTTATGCTGGAAACACACAAATAGTTTAAAAGTTCCATAGGCTTGGAAAACCAAAAAACTTCAGTAAAAACTTGACGTCCGAACTAGATCAAGTGTTCGGTGCCAATCCGAAAATTGGAGAAAAAAGAAAGAAAAAAAACTGTGCTTCTGTCGTGCTTTAACATGACACATCCGATCTCAAGACTTTCAAGCGGGTCAGCCTATGGCTTCAAGCTCCTTATCCCGAAGGCGGAGTACTTCTCCGAGGCCAGTTTAGCGAACTAAACTCGAGCGGCTTTTAGAGAGAAGACATGCTATCCGACTATTGACCATACACTTGAGTCGAAAAAGGAGCGGTAGAAAAAGACTTTGCAACGACCAAGAAGAAAACACATTTACTATAAAACGGCTCATACTAATTTAAGAGCCCCCAAGTGACTTGGGTAAAAGAATTTTATGTATAATGATTGTATGTACCGAAGTACTTATATCATATTTGTGTTCATCCGAACTTTAAACGCGTCTTAACCGACCATCGGCTTCTCCCTCTTCGGTCAAGGGCCGAAAAGTGTTATGTACTCCACCTGTCAAGAATATCGACGGTGTTTCCGATAACCAGGCAATCAGGCCATAAGGCTATAACAGACAAAGCGCGCTCAGGGAACTTATGCTATATTACTGACGAAGTGTAAGAAGCATCTTCAAAGAAAATAGTACCCCCACCGATACCTTTCTTCGGTTGCTCATTGTTACTATGAGACTTGTGCAATAGATTTTTTGTACTCATGAGTTCCATTGTGTGCCGGCCATGATTGAAAACAATAAGAGCGCTAGCTTTTGGCTTCACCCAGTCTGAGGTCCGAGCTCGGATGACCCGATCGTGACAATCGCAGAGGTGCTCCCTTTACTCCCTAGTCGAACAATCAGGAACGTAGGGGCAAACACAGGAGCAAGGCAACCCAGCTTGCGGAACACTTAAGTCAACATGGTGCATATTGTGCCGTAATACACGAACAAGGAACGAAGCCATACAAGTATAATCATATGCAAGAGGAAAGGCTTCGTAAAGGAAGCCCCCGAGTAAATGGGGTATTTGAATTTGTGTGTCATAAACAAAGTTTTGACAAGGAAGTTTTTCACATACAACGTTTTGCCAAAAAAGTATAATGCTTGGTCGAACTGAACAAAATTTAAAACTGAAAGTTTTTGAGCATGAAAGCGACTTAGCTGGTTAATGTGCTCGGCGTTGATGCGTGGCCCGAGCTTGCGGCGGGACAATGTCCCAGCCCCCAAGCCGGTCCCGAGGTGGCGGAGCGAAGAGCTCGGCACACCAAAGTGGCGACATAGCACGGCCAATGCAGGCCGACAGTGTGATGCCGAAGTCCCCGGCGTGGGTTAATGAAGTGATGATGAAGCCCCCGGTCCAGCCAAGGTGACGTGGTACGTCGGTACACCGAGGTGACAGCGTTGCCCGTCCCGGATCATTTACCTGTGCATAGAAAATAGTACAAGCCGGAGATAATAGGAATAATTAAAAAATTGTTACATAATTAATAATTTATGCAAAGTGAGTAATAAAAGAAATATGGCACGTGTGCCGAACACTCGATGAGGTAGAGTTCTCTCAACGATGCCGAAGTCCCCGAGGCAACCGAACATGTCGGTATGGCAATTCGACCAACAAGGTGATCACGCGAGCTGATTTATGCCGATTGGGACGACGACGTTGGCTTGCGGAAGTGACCGCGTGATGCAGTCGAAGTCGATCACATACACACATAAATAGTGCGGTCCAAAAAGAATAATATATATAAAATCCTTGCATAATTGCTTTTTGCAAAAATAATTTATTTAATGAGATGTGGCCTGGTGCCGAAGTCAATGTCGATGCAGGGCGTCGGCATGACGCAGTGGAGGCTTGGCAAAGCCTGAATTCACAGGCCGGTCCGAGTTCCGGATGCGGCGTTCACCGAACTGTATATGGAAACTGACCGAACCACCAGCGACTGTCGTTAATGCGGCCACCATTCGACAGACCTGTGTACAGATGATGGAACAAACCAGAGTAATAATCCCTCAGGAAAAATAAAACCAAGCAAGTAAAAATTACTAGGATTAATAGCACCTGGTTCACCTGTTGTAGCAATATGAAGAAAGGTTACTCCCAAAATTGGGACTCGATCCGCACACCCATCGCCTGATGGGCGATGAAGAGACGGCATAGTGATGCGGGCAAAGGTTGGATCGCCGAGGCAAAGCCCCCGGTTCAGCTAACGTGACGAAGCTGGTCGGCTGGTGACGCCGAAGTCTCCGGAGTAGGTTGATGAAGAGATGGCGAAGCCCCCGGTCCAGCCGATATGACGGAGCGGGTTGGTAAGGAGACGTTGCAGCTGCCATGTCGGCCGAGGTGTTGAAGCAGTTCGGCATGATGGACATCGGCTTGAAGAAGCAACAGTGCGGTCATGCCGACGCTGGTCATAACTTGTGACGCGGTCAATGCCGGATTTGATGAAGTGACCGAGCGGCGATGTCGGCGCGCCTGACCCATGCAATGCGTGGGACGATGGTGTTGGTGATGATTTAGCCTTCACGATGCCGAACTCTTGTTTGCCGAGCTGATGATCCGATAAGGTTAGCCTCGGCTCGATGACGCGACGATTTGTCTAGCGCAAGTCGGCAGACGTAGAGCAAGTTTACTGGACTGGTTTGACAGCAGCGTGATGGTGAAGATTACCTCCGAAAAGGAGCAAAATTTATGAGCATGTGTTCGGAAACAAAACACAATACCCTAGAAAGAGATTCTTCCAAAAAGGTTGTCCAATATCCCGTTCATGAAGGAAGATGAACTCAGGTCGGATTCGGATTCGCGCACAAAACAGATCCGAAAAAGTGATGCACTAATCGGAAGGTTCCCGGAGTTTGAACGGTCGGATCGAGCTGAAATTTTGAGAGGCGGTAGATTTGGAAATTCCGCAGAAGATGAACGGTTGGATCTTCCAAAAGACCTCCGAGCTAGGCTCTGGAGACCACGCCCTAAACTAGTCCAGATTCCCGTCCAGACTCGACAGCTCTCCAGTATATCATAGATCGCCGGAGATTCCTCCATCGGAACGTGACGAAATTTTGCAGGGTTGTTGTAGACTCAATTCCGCACAATTCCACCGAAGGAATCGTCAAAGCGATGCTCGAGAAGGTGGTGGCAGCGGATACAATTTCACTGTTTGGAAAAACAACACGGTCGCCCGAGGGCAATGTTGACGTTGAGCCCCCGAGCTCCATGGATGATTCCTCCATGATCATGGTAGAGATCGGAGTTGATGTTGATGAAGGCCCTCGTCCAAACATGACGATTGGAGGCAGGGCATAGTCCTCGGTCAAGCCAAGGTGACCAGTCAAGCCGGCGACGAAGACGCTGACGCCGCAGTTGGTCTGCAGGTGAGCCATTGATCTTTTGCCGATCACACAGCGTAACTCTCAATAAAAGCACCATTGTCGGTGTCAAAACAGGCAGATCTCGGGTAGGGGGTCCCAAGCTGTGCGTCATGGATCGATGGGTAACATGAGACAGGGGACACGATGTTTTACCCAGGATCGGGCCCTCTCTATCGAGGTAATACCCTACTTCCTGCTTGATTGATCTTGATGAATATAGGGTTACAAGAGTTGGTCTACCTCGAGATCATATGTTGTGGTCTAAGACCTAAGGGTATGATGAGTAATGTCATAATGATCTATCGACAAGCCTGGCCTTGGCTTATATAATGCACCAGAGGCCTAGGATAACAAGAGTCCTAGCCGAATACGTTGGTGGAGAGGAGTACTTGTCTTGATCACCAAGTCTTGCGGAATCTTCCTTGTATGCGGCATGGGCTGTCCGAAGTGGCCCATGATAGAACCTTCACGGGGGTCCTCGGCCCGATCCACTTGGTCGGGAGACGACGTGGTGAGTACCTCCTAGTTCAGGACACCGTCAGCGGGGGATAGGGTTTCGACCCGCAAACGAGCCACAGAACCGAAGATATAGCGGTCGGGGCGTGCGGTTTGTGGGCCGCGGCAAATTATTTTGCGGGTCGGGCGAGTATGCGGGCTCTGTTCTTGCCGAAAAATTGGGCCGAGCCCGCATACTCGCCAGAATTTTGCGGGCCTGCGTGTTTTGCGGGGTCTGCTAGAGTTGCTCTAAGAGCAATGGTGGCTTTTCTTCTCTGCAATATTAAATCACGGTCATGTAGAACCCATAACACAATGAAGAACCCAATAGATCTCTGTAGGTGTATACACCAACAAATATCAACTTGGTCATAGGACACCACAATCTATAATCTTATATTCAAGAAAAAACGTATCCCCCAAGCAACACATGAATAAATAGTTACCAATGGAAAAGGACACACACTTAGAAATCATTCATGACCCGAAGCACATTAATAAGAATAAAGAATGGGTATACATTTAGATCCATGGGTGGAGAAACGGCGGAGAGACTGACACAACTTCAACCAGCCGAGGTGAAGGAAGCGCGGATGCAAACAACATCACAAGGACCTTGTAAATCAGCAGCCACCATGAAGCGGCCAAAAAGGAACAAAGAAGAGCAAAGGGGGGCGTCAACCTGAAGAAGTAATAGAAGAACATGGAGAGAGAATGATCCATTGGAATCGTATGCGCCTGATGTGGCCGATGCCGGCACTACAAAAAAAAGACATATCCGTGACATTTTGGGCCGAACAAAAACCTTTTCTGCCATACTTATGACACTTCTATGATGATAATTGTGACAAAACCCGGTATCATCATAGATGTGGTGGGGTCCTACTTCTATCACAAAAAATCATGACAGAAAATTGGGCTTTTCGTCCTGGGCGGGCCGGAGACGCAGCTGCATGACATTCTTTGGGCCGTCCATGATGGAAAAAACCATGGTAGAAGTGAGGGCGCGGAAAATATCGGGGAGTCCCCAGTTACGGTGGGTGGTCGGGGCCCGAGCGATGCGTGTTTCTCTCATACGTACGCGCGTGTGTGCGAGGCGTTGGGCTCTAACTGAACCTGAGTGAGGCGTTGGGCTCTAACTGAACCCGAGCGATTGCACTGCAGGCTACGCGTTACTGAACCCGAGCGATCGATCGATGGCTGTTAACTGAACCCGATCGAGCGATTCCTTCGCTACTGCTACTAACTGAAGCCGTTGGATGAACAATGAGCGTTGCGGGGGGGGGGGGGGGGGGGTTGGATGAACAGTTCCCGGTGGGGGTGGATGAACAGGACCCCGTGGCGTTGCCTCTGGATGAACAGTGAGCATTGCTGGGGGGTTTGGATGAACAATTCCCGGTGGGGGTGGATGAACAGGACCCCGATCGTTCGAGCCGGTTGGGGCTAGATGAACAGGACCCCGTGGAGGGCAGGATGAATAGGACCACCCCGTGGAGGGAAGTATGAACAGTAGACGATGGAGGGCTGGATGAACAGTAGCCCGTGGAGGGGTGGTTGAACAGGAGCCCGTGGAGAGGGCTGGTTGAACAGTAGCCGGTGGAGTAGCGCGCGGTGGAGGCTGGATGAACAGGAGCCCGTGGATGAACAGTCGCAGGTGGAGGCTGGAGGAGGTCGACGGTGAATGAACAGTAGCCCATGGAGGCTGGAGGGGGTCAACGGTGGAGATGAACAGTATCCCGTGGAGTCCCGTTTTACGGCACGCCACACCCCTCCCGATGAACAGGACCCCGTTTCGACCGTAGCGCTCCAACACAAGTCCGTTTCCTTCGTTTTGCGGTACGCCACACCCCTCCCGATCAACAGGACCCCCGTTTCGAATGTAGGAGGTCCGTTTCCTCCGTTTTGCGGTATGCCAGACCCCTCCCGATGAACAGGATCCCGTTTCGAACGTGGCCGGTCGAACACAAGGCCGTTTCCTCCGTTCTGCGATATGCCAGGCCTCGTTTCCATCGGCTGTTCCGTCCAAGCCGTTTGGCTCCCACGCGTTCCATTTCCTCCCAATGAACACGACGCATTCCGTTGCCTCCCCATGAACATGACGACGACGTTGTTTCTCCGTTCCGACCCAGCCATATACACGAGCCCTGGCCGTACGTACGCGCGAGTAGGCGTTCGAGACCCCGCCCGGATGTACGTACGTGGCTGTATTTACTTTCTTTCAACCTGGCCATTGTACGTACATGTACATGCTACGTGCGCGCCTCTACCACGACACGTGCGCGCCTCTACATCGACCAGTATGTACGTACACGTTCGCGAATAGAATGACAACGCTACGTACGCTTGGACCAGGTGGGTCCCGACTGTCAGGCACTTCCTTGCCTGCGAAGATGTAGCTGGTGGGTCCCAGCAGTCAGGGGCGAATCGTTTTTTTTGCCCGGACGCACTTCCTTGAGTGGGAAGATGTAGCTGGTGGGTCCCCTCAGTCAGGGGGAAACATTTTTTCATGAAATATGGTGGCCCGTCCGGTGGGTCCCCGCTGTCAGGTGGAGGAATAATTATTTTGCGCGTAATAAGGAGGCACTTCCTTGCAGCGGCCGTGGACCCAGCTGTCAGCCTCTCGACGTACAGTCCACGTCCGATGAAAGTCGTTCCTTGACCATGTTGACCACGCCACGCCGAGAGCACCAGGGCGGTGGACGACGGCGAGGCCTAGGAAGGGGATGACGCGGAGCTGGGGAAGACGCAGCAGTGGAAGCCCGTGTGGAGAGGAGTACGAGGGTTCACTGGTTTGGTTGCCGTGTGAGGCTGCCGTCGCCGCAGGGCCTGGCCAGCGGTGGGAATAGTAGGGGGCGGTGAGGCCTCCGCGGCAGCACAGCCGACCATTGGAGGCAGGAGCATGCGGCACGACCGGCGCTGCTTTGGGCGGCTCGAGCAACAAGACCAGAGGTTGAAGAAGCACTACGGCCGTTGGATGGACATCGTACGGTCACTGGAGCTAGAATCGTTCATATTGACCAAGTTGACAAAGCACTCCATCCCCGTAAACTTAGTAGGCCCACAAGTCAGCCTCCCACCAAGGTGGGTCCCAACCAGCAGGGGGAGTATTCATTTTTTTGTGCGTAATAAGGAGGCACTTCCGGTGGGTCTGAGCTGACAGCGGGGGGAACGTTTTTTCGCGCAATACGGTGGCCCGTCCGGTGGGTCCCAGCAGTCAGGGGGAAACGTTTTTTCTTGAAATACGGTGGCCCGTCCGGTGGGTCCCTGTTGTTAGGTGGAGGAATCATTATTTTTCGCATAATAAGGAGGCACTTCCTTGCTGCCATCGTGGACCCAGCTGTCAGCCTCTCCACGTACAGTCCACGTCCGATGGAAGCCGTTCCTTGACCATGTTGACCACGTCGCGCCGAGAGCACCAGGGCGGTGGACGACGACGAGGCCTATGAAGGGGACGACGCGGAGCCGGGGAAGACGCGGCAGTGGAAGCCCGCGCGGAGAGGTGTACGAGGGTTCACTGGTTCGGCTGCGGTGTGAGGCTCCCGTCGTTGCGGAATAACAGGGGGTGTGGGTGAGTAGAGGGATGGCCTGGCCAGCGGTGGGAGTAGTAGGGGGCGGTGAGGCCTCCGCGGCATCACAGCCGGCCACGGGAGGCAGGAGCATGCGGCACGACCGGCACTGCTTTTGGCGGCTGGAGCAAGAAGACCAGAGGTTGAAGAAGCACTATGGCTGTTGGATGGACATCATACGGTCACTGGAGCTAGAATCGTTCATATTGACTAAGTTGACAAAGCAATCCATCCCCGTCAACTTAGTAGGCCCATAGGTCAGCTTCCGAAATGGTGTGCCCCAGATGTCAGGGGGAGGAATCATTTTTTGGGTGGGTGAAGCTAGAATATTCGAGATTGAAGAAGAAGCACGGCATCCGTTGGATGGACATCCAACGGCCACTGCTGCTAGAACCGTGTGTTGACTATAAGTTGACAAAGCCTTGCATACGCGTCAACTCTCTTTTTTTGAGGGGACGCGTCAACTTAGTAAGGCCACAAGTGTGTGGCAGAGAACTTATAGCCCATTTGTGATTTGTAAGAATGTGCAGCCAATTTTTGAATTCTAATGGAATTTACTACAACCCATTTACAGTTTATTAAAAGTATAGCCCATTTCAACCAACCGTTCAAAATAGAATTCAATAAAATTTCCCACATTTTGATGGGATCCGAAATATTTTTATCCCGAAATTTCTAGTCAGATTAAATACAATTTCAATATAAATTTATATTACGTAAAAATCCAACGAAACATTGCGCACGCAATAATTAATGAAATTAAAATTTTCAATATCCAAAAATAATATTTTATAAAGTAATTACGTGTTTGGTGCATTTTTTATAGTTACTGCCCAGTCTTTATAATTACATCCCATTTATTATTTCGTAAGCCCATTTTCTTGCTAAGCCTAATGCATCCCTCCTAGGAAAGATTTGCAGCCCAGCGGGGCGGAGAATAACAACTTGACCTTGCCTGGGTATTCCCAAAAAATGTATAGCTGGGCTAGCCATTTTCAGCTTGAAAAAAATTAATATCTGGCCAGGGCTAGACGGGCCACAGCTCGCCCAGTTAATACCTGCAGGGATGTTTTCGTTGTTGTTCAGAGGAGAAAAATTAATATCTGGGCTAAACATCGGCAAGAAAAGCTCTGCAGTGCTCACACCTCAAAAACACAAATACTGCTCGAGTTGCTTGGTCCCAGCTGTCGGCCGCTTCTTGTGCAATTCTCTCATTTATTGACTACATATGTTCACAATGGTGTGGGACCGTGATGTCAGGAAACCAGGAGGAAGCAAAAAAATTATAGTTTTATATACTAATAAGGAGGCACTTGCTGTCATCCTCTCCAAGTAAAGTCATCTCCTCATCCTCATGTCCGTTGACCATGTTGACAACACGAGACGGCGGTGCCACGGCGAGTGCAACAACTCGAAGGACGACGGAGAGGGCCTCGTGGGCCCTACGGATGGTCTGATACAGCGCCTGCTGCTCATTCGGGAAGCCAGGATCATAGGGCCACATGTCCGCGACGGCATTGTCGTTCGCTTGTTCACCGGTGCTCGTTGAGGAGACGGAGGTTGCAGCACAGGTCCTCCTGTGCTGGTAGCTCTTCTGCCATTAGGGCGTCGAAGTGCGGCTGCACCTGCTCTATGGTGAACACGGCATGAACCGGCTTGGACAGTGGCGTCGGCTCCTAGTCGGAAGCTACGTCCATCGTCTGATTGTCGTCGCTCAGCTCGGCGAGGTAGCTGGCGAGCCAGCATGTCCGGCTGCTGGACCGACCTGCTGCTAAGCATGAGTCTGACTGCCCTGGCCCACCCAGACCGCCTCCCTCGCCCGCGCGTGCTTTCCGCCCAAAACGGTCAGCGCCGCCCGCCCCGCTTCTCGGTGCATGCGATTGCTCCGCCTTCAAACGACACAAGTGCCGTCTGTCCGTCCTTCTGCCGCCCACATTAATGATACGCGGTTGCCGAGGCGGCTACTCCGACGCCACACGTCCGTTCCTCCGCCGCCCACCATTGCTATATAAACTACTGCGCCGGCCATAGCCGCAGTCATCCGCATCCGTTCCTATTCTCCTGTCCACACCACTACTGCCCACCATGGCTTCCTCGCGCTCCAGCGCTCTTCGGGACGGGCGGACGGACCACAAGGAGATGGCAGCCATTGCTGCCGACTGGCTGGCCGGCAGGCAGCCGGAGGACGACGACGTCCCAATGGAGAACATGGTAGTCGACGATCCGGCGCCAACCCCCTCCTCCGCGCCATCCTCACTGGCGCATTGCACCATGACCATCGGCGAGGCCCGTGCCCAATATATGGACACGGTGAGGCAGAAGCATGAGGAGCAGTTCCGGGAGGCGCAGGTCGACGCCGCCTACAACCAATATCTCCTCCAGGAGCACCTGCAGGCGGAGGAGCAGATCGCCGCGGAGCGGGCGGAGCAGGAGCCGCTGCTCGACTCGTACCGCTCCACCCGCGAGGGCCGCCTCGAGCGCTGGCGGTACCACATGCGGGTGGCGGAGGCTGCGGCCGCCTACAAAGAGGGCGATGAAGTGGCCGAGGCGCTGTTTGGCGAGACCGAGGACGAGGCAGAGGACAATGCCGGATCCGACGAGTCCCCGCTCCGCTGGCATCGACGAGGCCCTGCTCCGCCGAGGCCCCACGACGCCAACAACAAGGCAGAGGATACCGCTGGCTCCGCCGAGGCCCCACCCTGCCGGGAACGAGGGGGAGGATTTTCCCCCGTTGCGCCGAGGCGCCGCCCGCCGGCAACGAGACAGAGGACATCGTCGGCTCCGCCGAGGCCCCGCCCCGCTGCCAACGAGGCTGCGCCACACAGAAAATGAGGAAGAGTAGAACACGGTAGATCGCCGCCGCTCGGGTCCAAGTAAGGCCACCGCTGCTACCCTCCGGTTGCTCGCACTGAGCTGTACATCATGGAGCAATTCTATGATTACAGGTTGATTGAAGAGCGCTCCGTGGTTGAGCAAGCTCATGAGATACAATCATTTGCTAGAGAACTTGAGCACTTCAGTTGTATACTACCGGAGAATGTGCAAAGTAAAAAGGAACAGAAGGAGTACAAAGAGTTTGAGCAGCTTTTTAGCGTTCCTGTACATTGCAATCACAACGATTCACATGTCATAGAGAACATTCAGAACAATCGATGATTATGCATCTCAGCGATTCACATGTCAGAGCCAATATTTACTTCAGAACTAAAGAATAAAGAAAAAATGGATCGACGCTGCTGACAGCAAAGGGCGTCCCCTTCGAAAATATCAAACGCATGTCTTCTTGCTAAAATCAATGAGCAAAATTTGACAAGGTTTTCCCATTCCAAAATATCAAATGCCTACGATTGTGGAATGGGCAGGGTTTGCCATCAGTTCGGACATTGACATGGCACCTCGTGCTAAATAACCAGCTGTTCTTTTTGTGTAGTTCCACCAAAATCAACCAAATTCACGCGTAGCTTGTATGATTTCGCCCTTATATGTTGCAACGCCTTGAACTTATCGGCACCTCCTTTCTTGTGGTGGAAATGAATGATCCGATGTATTCATGAACATTTTGTGCAGTTCCCATTGAAATCAAGCTGAGCACCCCTGTTTGCACAAATACAAAAAAAGTGATTAGTATAAAGCAAACTGTACTATGAATTGACAGTTTAAACAGGCACCTACATGGTCCATGTAGAGCACACTTTTACAAAAATGGAACTCACCGAAAAGAATCCTAGAACAACATTGTACTCGCGCATCACAGCAAGAAAATGGAGATTTGTCAGTCCTTCTGAGCTGAAGTTAGTTTGGTCTTGTGGGGGGTAATGTAACCATCCTTCAACTGCTCCTTCTGATGAGAAGATAGACAGGGCTTCTTCATCCTGGCATAATCGGAACTAGTCACTTCACGTACTCTATATTCTTCTTCAGAGGAGGATGATCCTGTTGTGCAAAGACAAGAGGATAACTAAATGCTAGCATCCCTATTTGCTCGAAAAAAGGAAAGGAAATATTTAAAATAGCACAGATGAAGCACTTCTCAAGGAAAATACCACTTTTTGATGACAGCATCTAAACAGTAGCACAACACCAATAGAGATGACAAAGCTCAATCATATGGATGAAATCAGTTGGCCAGTACCAACCTTTGTCAGGAGGCTTACTGTGTAGAGCATACAGATGAAGCACTTCCCCGGAACCATCTGTTGCTATCTACTGTGGTGGCCATGCTTACTATATACTCCTCGATTAGCTTAATGTTTCCAACATCTTCTTGTGCAGTTCCACTAAAATATATGGTATCTTCAAAGAAGATCCCTGTTTGCACAAGTAGAGATAATTACGTATTACATTAAGAGTGGCATCAAATCAGTGGCAAAACAATTGCTCGTTCCAGCCATAGCAATAAATTAAGATGCAAAACTATATCATTACTTGTGTCATCACAGTTCCAGTGCTTCATTACAGCACCAGGAGTTGATTTTTGTTTTTCTTCCGCTTGTTCTTCCCCTTCATCACTTGGTTCAATAACAGACAAGCTTCGCCTTCAATGTAATATTTGGTATGTCAATTAGGTTGCACAAGTATAGCACCAAACAATGAAATTAATTTTCTGATGAAAGTGGCAAAATACAGGCCAACAGTTGTGAAATACCCTTATCTTACCTCAATGGGATATTACAGTGCACATACAGATTGGAAGTTTTGTCTCCCTTTGTGCAGTTCACTAAAATCAAGCAACATTACCGTACAAGTAGCACAACATATGAAAGCACACTGCAGAATCATGTGAAAGAAGGCTAGTACTGACCTCTCATGATGCGGAATTCAAACAACTCACAAGAAGAAGATCTGAACCAAATTTGCCAACACGGATAGGAAGTAAGATCTCCTCTTGTGCAGTTCCACTAAGATCAAGCAATCAAGCAACGTTGTCGGTGTGAAATTTTGGTTGAACTACACAAAACACTCTTAAAACAAAAGTGTTTTGTGCAGTGCAACAAAAGGTCACAATGGCAACGAGGTGAAGTAGATAAACCTATTTACACAGAGGTGCAAAGGAAACAACTAGTGGTCAATAACGGTGGATGACACAAAAGCCAACAAAAAGAAGCATCTACCTTATCTAAATGGGAAAGAAAGCAAGACAGTAGCATTTCTCAAACGGTGGCATTGATTAATATTAATAGAGAGATTATATTAACAATAAAATTCGTTAAACATGTAATTTGCTTTTAACTGTGGCATTGCATCAATTTTCCAGCGACATTATTAGAGGGTGTTTGTTTACAGGGACATTTTGGTGGAGGGACTAAAAAAACTCTGTGTCAGTCCCATCTAAACCAAACAGGAGGGACTTTTAGGGACTAAAAGTGGGCATTTGGGACTAAAGAAAGAAGACCCCGAGGGAGTCTTTTTGGGACTTTTTCCAACAGTTGCCCCTGCCACGCATCACACCTTGTCTCTATTAGTTCACTACTAGGGGTAACATGATCTTTTAGCATGTCATTTAATAACCTCTAGTCCATGTTTAGTCCCTGGAACCAAGCAGGTAGGGACTAGGGAGTTTTTAACCAAACAGGGCCTTAGATTAACAACCGCTAAAGAGTTGTACGGGACAGTGGACGCACCAGCACCATGTGCATCTACCGATGTACTGGGGTGATGCACAGTCTGTTGCAACAAAGAACAAACAACCAAGGAGCATATTTGTGTTGGTCCCAGTTTTGTTATCTTTAGACACCTTTCCCTATGTGAGCGTAGCAAATCTAGTCCTACTCAAACTCTACAGCCTTGTCCCCCAAAACAATAGATCAGTTTGTTACAGATGTGCGTACTGCGTTTGTCATTGTTTTCCCTTTTCGACCAACGTAGGTGCTGGATAGCCAGTCTGTACTAGTACTTTCCCCACTTCCTTTCCTCTGTGAACCACGTCCTAGATTTATGCTATACAACTTTCCCCCATTCCTGTCCTCTTTGAACCACGTCTTAGATCATGCGATACAACTTTCCCCACAACTTTCCCCCTTCCTTTCCTTTTTGAACCACGTCCTAGATTCATGCTATACAACTTTTCCCACTACTTTCCCCCATTCCTTTCCTCTTTGAACCACGTCCTAGATTTATGGTATACAACTTTCCCCACTACTTTCCTGTTTGATTCAACACCTAGATTCGAGTGCAGAAGCGGAAAAAGCCCACATGCAGCTAGAGCAATGCATGTGGAATAAGTAAATTATACCTTAAGGTTCTTGGGGTGTGGTTCGGTGGGCGACCGAAGGCCGTTCGACCCACACTATGTACGGCGGCGAAGAAGAAGGGGTCGGAGGCCCTCCCGCGCCGCCGCCGGGTCAAAGTGAACAGCTGCGCCGGTAGTGGATTCCCTCCCTCGCCGACAGCGACAGCGTTAAGCCTCCTTCCCTTCCCGGCGGACGGCTCTTTGACCAGTAGTGAGGGGAGAGAGATAGGCCAGCGAAGTCTTGTTTAGATCTAGAGAGGGTGAGTGAGTGTGAAGAGAGCAACTACAAGCGCTGAGGCTCCAGCGTGTATATATATACTGGAGAGAGTGTGAAGAGTGCAAACCCTAGAAAACAAGCGCCGAGGCTGCAGCTTATACGTGATGAGGTGATTATACGGTCACTACAAGATTGTATAGCTCCGTATCCATCCATTTTGACCAGTCAAAGAATCCTTCTGTCATTAATTATGCTCAAGTGTAGTTATCGAACCCGAGACCTCAAGTTTGATGAGCGAACAGGCTAACCAGCTACACAACCCTCCCGTTATGTTCAACGAGAGGAACATAACCTTTTATACATTCCTGCATTCGTGTGACAAGCATGCCGTGTTTTTGTGTGTGTGGGAGTCATTGGGATTTAAATCATAATCGTGTCATGTGGCTTTGGTGGTAAGACTATCCACAGTGGTGCAGAAATAATGCAGCCTTAGTCACCTTACCTCTCTCTACGTAGTATGTTGGGTCCCACCAGCCAGAGGGTGAAACAAACAAATTAATAAGAAAAATTAAAAGCGCCAGCGGTGTATCTTACCTCACACATCTCGCTACTGCTTGGGAACACTGTCCAATTGATCCCTCTGTTCGCTCACGTACTATTTTAAGTGAATCCTTATTATAACATGCACACAGTTTTGGGCACTGGTATTCGACCTAAGTCAGTGTGCCACCGTATCTCGTACGACTCCCTCCGTCTAGGTGTAATAAGTCAGGTTAGAAGGTGCAGCGGGACCAAGGTGCAAGCAGATTGGAGAAGGAGAAACTTGACCGGTCATTCCTCCAATCGAAGCTCTGATTTCTGTCTCTAAATGCAACAATTAATCCAAACAACTAAGAGATGCCTCTTCTCTTCTTGTACGTACTCCATTTGTATCTCACTACCTGTGGCATCGCACTCGCACGATTTTCCTATTCTATGAACCTGTGTGTGCGTGTGCGTGTGCGTGTGTGTGTTAGAGAGAGCGACAGATCGACCTACTCCTACAGAGAGATGGTGTGTAGTGTACGATTTTAGCCGCGAGAGTCGGTGCATCCTCTCGTTTACGGGCGTCCGGTAGGGACAGGCGGACAGCTGCCACGCCCGCTCCTGACCAGCCTGGCCCACCCAAAGCGCCTCCATCGCCCGCGCGCGCTTCTCGCCCGAAACGGTCAGCGCTGCTCCAAAGAATCGGTGCCGCATTCATGCCTGGGCAGAGTGGACGCGACCTCTCACTGGCGCCCGCGTTGAAGGGAGAAGCGGATTCAAGAGTGATGGTTGCTTCGTCCGTCCAACTTACTGCTGGGTCTATGTGATTTGATGGCTCATTGGTCATTATTACTGAGGTGGTAGGACTGCTGGATGTCCCACGCTTTCGGCGAAAGGAGGTACTACTAGATTACAATTTTCTCCATTCTTACGGCGGAGGAGTGCAAGAGCAGTGAAAACACGCAGGCTCAGTGATTACATGGCCCACCTCACACTATCACCATATTTTCTGGACACCGTGCGACACCTAACTCTTTACATAGTACTACTTGTATAGTACATACTGTAATTTATCAGCGAGATAGTACAATGCTATGAAGCTTCCAGCTTCTGTTACATGTATCTTGCGTCCAAGGTTGCCCGTTGCAACATTTCATCAAATACAAAGGAGACTAACATGCATGCTATTGCATCTCAATGATTGACAGATCATAGCAAATATGTACTCCCTCCGTTCCAAAATAAGTGTCTGAACTTTATGCTACATACGAAGCAAAATGAGTGAATATACACTCTAAAATACATCTATATACATCAGTGTTTGGAGTATGTACTAGTAGTTCATATTGAAATCTACTAAAGGACATATATATTCCAAACAGTATGATAATCTCTCTAACCAAGGTAGTAGGGACGAGGAGTAAACAGAGGGAGCACTAGTAAATTTTTCTCCTCATCCTGCGAGCCACCGCGCGCGTGGGCGAGGGAGCGAGCGTAAGCCGTACAGTACTACTACTACTCATGCAGTCCCTAGCCATTGAAATAGAGACAGCTAAAGAAAAAACCGATCCATGCAGTCCCTAGCCCTTGAACCGTAAACCCTAACCATGCTTTAATTTGCTGGCAATGTCGGCGCTTCCTAAGAAATGAAGTTTGCAACCCTTTGACCATTGGATCATTTTGTGCAGTTTCACCAAAATCGAGATGAGCATCCCCCGTGGCAAAGAAATTGAACAAGCGTGATTAGAATAAGATTACTGGGACTAGTTGATGAGACATAAACTCATCACAAATACAGTATGTAGAAGCCAGTAGAGGTATGTGCGGGGCAAAGAAGTAGAGAAATATCCACATGGAGTGATGTGGGCAGCTGGAGCAGTGGTGCAAGCCGGCTGTAAAGGGACTTGTACCTGAGGGATGTCGGGACGTAGCTCAACCTAGAGGAGGGCGGCGGGAAAAGGCAACTACCCACATCGCGGCAGTGAGCAATGGACGAAGGCAACCTCACCGGCTTTGTGAGAGAGAATGGCGGGGACCCCTGATCGGGACGTGCCGACAGTGGGTTTTCGCCGTCGGCGATGGCGAACGCATCTACACTAAGCATCCACCCCTTCCCCTGGTGAACGTGATCCGCCGGGATGTTAGAGATGTGGCCACAGTGGTTTTGTGCGAGAGAGTGTGAAAACTGAAGAGAGCAACCCCAGCAAGCAACCGTGTAGGCTCGTCCTGCCTATGTATATAGTGGAGCGGTTTCCTTTTCTCTCCATATGAACCTATTTATATTGCGTACGAGCCACTAAAGAAAAAAACTTTATTTATAAATGACGCGGCACCTACTACTCGTTTTCCTATAAACCTTGCGCTTGGCATCTCCAAACTATAAACCTTGCGATTGGCTCTTCGCCTCTTCGGGAAGTCGAGCAATAATGGTACTGCAGTATATATCGTTCTGGCTATATGAGACCGAATGAATTGCTGCACGTCCACCACGTGGCGAGGGTCGAGGGGCGAGGGAGAGTGCATACTATTACGTCCGTTTCAATATGGACTACATACGAAGCAAAATGAGTGAATCTACACTCTAAAATATGTCTATATACATTAGTGTTTGGAGTATGTACTAGTAGTTCATATTGAGTCTACTAAAGGACATATATTCCAAACAATATGATAATCTCTCTAACCAAGGTAGTAGGGACGAGGAGTAAACGGAGGGAGTACTAGTAAAATTTTCTCCTCGTCCTGCGAGCCACCGCGCGCGTGGGCGAGGGAGCGGGCGTAAGGCGTACAGTACTGCTACTACTCATGCAGTCCCTAGCCATTGAAACAGAGACAACTAAAGAAAAAAACGATCCATGTAGTCCTAGCCCTTGAACCGTAAACCCTAACCAGGCTTTAATTTGCTGGCAATGTCGGCGCTTCCTAAGAAATGAAGTTTGCAACCCTTTGACCATCGGATCATTTTGTGCAGTTTCACCAAAATCGAGATGAGCATCCCTGTGGCAAAGAAATTGAAGAAGCGTGATTAGAATAAGATTACTGGGACTAGTTGATGAGACATAAACTCATCACAAATACAGTACGTAGAAGCCAGTAGAGGTATGTGCGGGGCAAAGAAGTAGAGAAATATCCACATGGAGTGATGTGGGCAGCTGGAGCAGTGGTGCAAGCCGGCTGTAAAGGGAGTTGTACCTGAGGGATGTCGGGACGTAGCTCAACCTAGAGGAGGGCGGCGGGAGGAGGCAACTACCCACGTCGCGGCAGTGAGCAATGGACGAAGGCAACCTCACCGGCTTTGCGAGAGAGAATGGCGGGGACCCCTGATCGGGACGTGACGACAGTGGGTTTTCGCCGTCGGCGATGGCGAACGCATCTACACTAAGCATCCACCCCTTCCCCTGGTGAACGTGATCCGCCGGGATGTTAGAGATGTGGCCACAGTGGTTTTGTGCGAGAGAGTGTGAAAACTGAAGAGAGCAACCCCAGCAAGCAACCGTGTAGGCTCGTCCTGCCTATGTATATAGTGGAGCGGTTTCCTTTTCTCTCCATATGAACCTATTTATATTGCGTACGAGCCACTGAAGAAAAAAAACTTTATTTATAAATGACGCGGCACCTACTAGTCGTTCTCCTATAAACCTTGCGCTTGGCATCTCCAAACTATAAACCTTGCGATTGGCTCTTTGCCTCTTCGGGAAGTCGAGCAATAATGGTACTGCAGTATATATCGTTCTGGCTATATGAGACCGAATGAATTGCTGCATGTCCACCACGTGGCGAGGGTCGAGGGGCGAGGGAGAGTGCGTACTATTACGCCCGTTTCAATATGGACTACATACGAAGCAAAATGAGTGAATCTACACTCTAAAATATGTCTATATACATCAGTGTTTAGAGTATGTACTAGTAGTTCATATTGAGTCTACTAAAGTACATATATTCCAAACAATATGATAATCTCTCTAACCAAGGTAGTAGGGACGAGGAGTAAACGGAGGGAGTACTAGTAAAATTTTCTCCTCGTCCTGCGAGCCACCGCGCGCGTGGGCGAGGGAGCGGGCGTAAGGCGTACAGTACTGCTACTACTCATGCAGTCCCTAGCCATTGAAACAGAGACAGCTAAAGAAAAAAACGATCCATGTAGTCCCTAGCCCTTGAACCATAAACCCTAACCAGGCTTTAATTTGCTGGCAATGTCGGCTCTTCCTAAGAAATGAAGTTTGCAACCCTTTGACCATCGGATCATTTTGTGCAGTTTCACCAAAATCGAGATGAGCATCCTTGTGGCAAAGAAATTGAAGAAGCGTGATTAGAATAAGATTACTGGGACTAGTTGATGAGACGTAAACTCATCACAAATACAGTACGTAGAAGCCAGTAGAGGTATGTGCGGGGCAAAGAAGTAGAGAAATATCCACACGGAGTGATGTGGGCAGCTGGAGCAGTGGTGCAAGCCGGCTGTAAAGGGAGTTGTACCTGAGGGATGTCGGGACGTAGCTCAACCTAGAGGAGGGCGGCGGGAGGAGGCAACTACCCACATCACGGCAGTGAGCAATGGACGAAGGCAACCTCACCGGCTTTGTGAGAGAGAATGGCGGGGACCCCTGATCGGGACGTGCCGACAGTGGGTTTTCACCGTCGGCGACGGCGACCGCATCTACACTAAGCATCCACCCCTTCCCGTGGTGAATGTGATCCGCCGGGATGTTAGAGATGTGGCCACAGTGGTTTTGTGCGAGAGAGTGTGAAAACTGAAGAGAGCAACCCCAGCAAGCAACCGTGTAGGCTCGTCCTGCCTATGTATATAGTGGAGCGGTTTCCTTTTCTCTCCATATGAACCTATTTATATTGCGTACGAGCCACTGAAGAAAAAAAACTTTATTTATAAATGACGCGGCACCTACTAGTCGTTCTCCTATAAACCTTGCGCTTGGCATCTCCAAATTATAAACCTTGCGATTGGCTCTTCGCCTCTTCGGGAAGTCGAGCAATGATGGTACTGCAGTATATATCATTCTGGCTATATCAGACCGAATGAATTGCTGCATGTCCACCACCTGGCGAGGGTCGAGGGGCGAGGGAGAGTGCGTACTATTATGTCCGTTTCAATATGGACTACATACGAAGCAAAATGAGTGAATCTACACTCTAAAATATGTCTATATACATCAGTGTTTGGAGTATGTACTAGTAGTTCGTATTGAATCTACTAAAGGACATATATTCCAAACAATATGATAATCTCTCTAACCAAGGTAGTACGGACGAGGAGTAAACAGAGGGAGTACTAGTAAAATTTTCTCCTCGTCCTGCGAGCCACCGCACGCATGGGCGAGGGAGCGGGCGTAAGGCGTAGTAAGCAAGATTCACCTCATCCTGCGAGCCACCGCGCCCCTGGGCGGGGGAGACGACGTACTAAGAAAGCTTCTCCTCGTTCTGCGAGTTGACAGGACACATCAAAAGTACTCCAGTGTATAAAGCCTTGCCTCTAAGGTAGGCCTCACATGGTTTGCCTCTTTTTTAACATAACGCATCAAGTCGCAATTTGTTTTTTCACCCGTGGTAGATGATCCTCCTCCATCTAGTGGACAACCAGTACACGTGTCAAGTTACCACGTGGGCTGCCTTTTGTACAGAAATGAGCTCCATCGTGTACCCGCGCGGGTGTGGTTGGGAAAGAGACGGGAGTACGTGCGCCGTGCGTGCACCTCTTCTCTTCGTGCACGTCCCCCACCTACGTGGGTGTGTGTGAGAGATACAAACCTAGACAAATGGCTTGTGCGTTCGTGAGTGTTTTTTGTTTTTTGGGGGGGGAGGTTGATTTCGTGAATGTATTTGTGGGAATATGTGTCGATGACATCTCAAACAAATTTTTGCATGCAATATGTGTGAAATGGAGGCCTATCCATATCATATATAGAGGGTCGGGCGATCCACGAGAAGAGAGGGAGGGGTCATAGATATCGATAGAGTCGAAGAGAGGATCAAGTGGGTGGGTGCGAGATCGATGAAGAGAGCCATCGAAATTGTGTGTGTGTGCAAGTCAAAGATATAGGGCGACTGACCTAGCTACCGGAACGTCAGAGGGCACAGGTCAAGTTTGTGTGTGGCAGGGAGACATGACTAGAGCGCTCGATGTATCGGTGTGTGTGTGTGTGTGTGCGAGGGGGTGGGGGGAGGGGTAGGCAGAGGCCTAACTATAGAGGTAGAACGACTCGTATATGTGTTGAGAAGGAGAGACCCAGCTATGTCTTGAGGGAGATCGGTCGACATCCATACATAACTAAAGGACGGGAAATAGGATGGGACAGAGAGAGAGAGGAGAGAGAGAGGGAGGGAGAGGGGTAGAGTGCTGGATGGGTGATGGAGTTGCTTCTCGAAGATGGTGGGAGAGGCCTACTAGACAAACTGAGGGTGGAACTGCAATATTATCAATAAGAGTGGGGATGTGTTTCTGTGTGTGCCTGTACATGATAGATCTGTCGGGACACATCCATGGATGACGATGAAGGGGAACCATGTGTTTGGTAAGAAAACCTAACTAGATCGGTAGATCAATTGTTGTTTGTCAGAGGAAGGGAGAGACATAACTAATGAGGTAGATCGATCGACGCGTGGGGAAAAATGATTTATAAGGAGCTAGCTAGGTATATGTATAGCGGGAGATCGGTCGGTGTACGTCCATTTGTTAGAGGCAAATAAGGCCCGACGAGACGGATAGACAGAGAGAATGGAGCTAGGAGGTGGTGCGAGAGGCCCAGCTACTAGCTAGATAGGGGGAGGAGTGTGCGGTTGTGAGATCGATGAAAAGAGGGGCGAGAGTTTACACGTGAGTGGGACCGTATAAGAGACACGAGGCAAGGACACATAAAGGAGGAGATTGAAGGTGCGTGTGTATGTTGTAGGCAGACATTGCTGGAGAGGATTATAGATCAGTGTGTGTCGGAAAGGAGTTGTGGAGACTGTGGGAGAACGACCTAAAGAAGAAGAAAAATGAATGTGCGCGATGGATAGAATGCCGAGGGAGGGGGAGGGCGAGGAGGGCGTGTGCATGCACGAGAGAAAGTTAGTGGTAGCTACAAAGGTTAGAGGATTGTGTGGGTGTAAGAGACTAACAAAGATCATAATTTGATATGAAAGTGGATTCATATATTTGAATAGGAGATCATAGTGTTTTAAACCTATGCATGCATGAATATAGCAGTGATACACGTGTTGTGGTTTTGCACATGTTATACCATAATGTGATAATGCATGGCGTTTGCAACTCACAGCTAAATGTCGAACAATCTAAACCATACTATACATCGAACAATCTCACATTTTATTTGAATTTGTGGTATTGTGTGGCGTTTGCAGCTTACAACTAAATATCAAACAATCTAAACAATACTATATATCGAACATTCTCACATTTTATTTGAATTTATGGTAATGTGTGGTGTTTGCAACTCACATCTAAATAATTGTAGGCGTAGGTGGCGGGGCACCATACATAATGTGATAAACACATTATACATATGAGACATGGTTTAGTTTGTGAAGATCTAGCTAGAGCTTGAAATGTACTATGATTTGAAATCAACATAAAGTGGATTCAAAAAATCGAGTTCGAGTTCATATAGTACACATAGTTCATATGTAACTCGAGACTAATCATGTGGTGTGCTGTGAAGATAATACACAAACGATGGTTTAACTTGACAATAATGATGATTGTAGATCTTATTAAAATAGAGAAACGAATTCAAACGCTTTGACTTCACAACAATAATTATTGTATATCTTATTCAAATAGAGAAACGAATTCAAATTTAGTTCATATTGACGCGGTAGTATATACGTTGGGAATGCACTAAAACGTTCATTTGAGTACTAGGTTGCATGCATTATACACGTAGCGAAATATTTTGATTGAACATAACAAGAATTCAAAGTTTTGAATGATATTTGTAGTGCGAATTGATTTGGTACAGTACACGTTAGGCTTGTCCAGAAATTTCAACCCGCGCCTTGTTAGCCCGAAATATTTATGATATATCTTTGTCTCCTTGTGCTCCAACAACTCCCTCCATCTCAACCCGCGCCTTGCTATTCAAAAATTACAACGCGCGCGAAAACTCCCACCTCCTGTGAAATCCCGACACACGAAATGCCCGTGATACCCCTGAACCGAAAGAACCACCTCATATTGGTGGGGGTACTTTCGTAACTTACCCCACATTTCGGACAAGCGTGTCCCTAAGCCATGGTTCCCCACTCCCATCCCATCCGCCCACCCATTCGTACACCGAGGCCGGGAAAACCCGCGAAGCCCCACACCCTCCTCCATCCGCCACCCAGCCGGAGCCTCTTCCCCGACGACGTCGTCCACAGCAACACCTCGACGTCCCTCATCCATCGTACCGGATGAGGATTCGTCGTCGATCTGGTCGTCCCGCCGGTTCAGCCACCCCGTCCTCCACCTCCAAGGAGCTACCCGATGTTCCCCTCGTCTTTCGCACCACCTCCATTCCCACACCGCTGTCTTCACCTACACCATCGGAAGAGCATCAGCATCACCGTTTCCTCGGATGAAGCTGCGTCCTAATCGGCGCCACCAAAGAGGTTGTACACTAATCGCCGCATTTTCTTCTTGATTCGATCTCACAGTGCTGCCGGGGCTCGGTCCCGAGCCGACACGGCGCGGCTCCATCCACCGTGGCATCGCCGGCCACATCCTCCACGGTGTCGCTCCGTCGGCGGCGACGTCCACATCAGTAGGAGCTGCTGCTCTGCTCTTGCTCTTGGTCCCCTGCCTGGTCTGCTCTTGCTCTTGCTCTTGCTCGCGCTGCTGCTCTCGCTCTTGCTCTTGCTTGCGATGCTGCTCCGATTTAGCTACACTTCAGTCGACTGAATCGACTTTTGGGTCAGTCGATTTTCAGGGGGTGGGGGGGGCTCACCGGAGTTAAGGAAGAACCAGCCGCAGTGGGGAGGGGGGCTCGTAGGAGAAGTACCCCACTATCTATCTTAGGGTTCAGGGTGGGGGCGGTGGTCGCCGGCGGTGGTGGGGCGGTGGCGTGGGGATCGCCGGAGAAAAAGCTCGGCACGGGGGGCCTAGAGGGATGGCCGGGGCGGCGGCGGACCGGCGGTGGGGAGTGTTTTCGGGGCGGACGGGGCGGTTGTTTGGCCGGTGGTGGCTGGCGGCTCAGGGGGGTGGAGGTTGAAGATGAACTGCAGGCCCTTGATTTCGTATCCAACGGCTGCAAAATCGACTGACCAGAGATGAAAAAGTCAGTCGACTGACGTGTAGCCTCACCTCTAGTGCGTTCAGTTTCGATAGTAAAATTCAGTTTCGACAGAAAAATTCAGCTTCGACAGTTTAGTTCAGTTTCGACAGTTAAATTCAGTTTCAACAGTTAAGTTTAGACATGAGCGGCTAATGTATACATCTAGCACTTTGTGGTTATGTATTTAACGTCATCTATTGGAGATGCTATTAGAATTCCACTCAGGTTAACGTTGTCTCTCTTGTCCTGCTTCAGTCTCGGCGTCGTACAACTCACCGGAGCTGCTCCAACGACGAAACCCTCCATCACAGCGGAGCAGTACCTCGGGCTCCATCTCCAGACGCCTAAGATCTTCTTCCCCTCCTCCGACAGCCAAGTCAGCCGGAGCATCCTCACCGGCCAACCCAATCACGCTGAGATCGACATGGCTTCGCCAAAGAGGTTGTACACTTCTTGTGGTTTGACTTAATCTCACCATACTTCTTTGCATCCTGTGATCTTCCAATTCTTGTGAACCAAACACCCAGATTGGCAGAAATCCTGTGTTTTTAAATTCTCTATTTTGCACGTGCATTCCTATCCTATTCCTATCTATTTCCTATCCCTGCATTGTTAGAATCCTCAAATTCAAACAAGCAATTACACAATTACTTCTGTTATAGATATGTCTCAAAGAAAACCTTGTGTGGTTTGTCCGGCTCCTGCGGTGCTGTGTTCCACCCCAGCTCAGCTGCTCCAACGACGGAAGGGTTCACCACAGTAGGGATCCGCTCTCCAGACTTTCTTTCGCCGCCTCAAATCTTCTTCCCCGCCGCCGGCAGCCATGACAACTGCATTACCATCATCAACTGAGCAGATGACCTTGAGGACTACACGGGTCCGCAAGAGAGGTCGCACTCTTCCGTGTCTGCTTACGATATGCATCGCTTAATATGATGACATGCTACTTTATTGTCGTGTTCATCTATTAGACTCCGACTCAGGTCCAAACTTATGCTGAAACTTGAGTTTTTAAATGGTTGTGGGGTACATATTGGGGGCAGCAATCAGTACTATCTGGTTAATCTCGGGTGTCTACTATGAGTTTCATGTTGGGTGCAAACAAACATTAAAGGAGCCATTATCTATATTTTTTAACTAAAGCTATTATCTGCCTGCTATCATTGGTTTTGGGTCTATCCATAGTTTGCTACCATCACTCTGGATTTGTGCATGCACTCCTTACATAATCTCACTATGTTTTATTCCTATGCATGTCAGTTATTGTACACAATGGAACTGAACATGTAGAGCAAAAGAGACGAGCCTTGCGTGGCAATAAAATTTCATGCAGACGTTGCTCCATGGTGGGTGCAAAGGCAGCCCCCTCCACCCATTTCGGATCATAATCAAGAGGAAGATAACTGTTCTGAGGGGGATTCAGAAGCAGAAGACCACTCCTATTTACCCCATGAGGTCTTCGCTCTAACTTGGCATGCTGATGTTGGTTATATCATGCATATGGTGCCTTGAATTGCTTACTTTATACATCAAATATGTCAACTGCTTAGTTTAGACATGCTTTGTGTGAATGCCATATGTTTAGTTTATTCATCGTTTATGTGAATTATGCAATGCCATCTTGTTTAGCCAGACATCATATATGTGAATTTTGCAATGCCATCCTGCTTAGCCAGTCATCTTATATGTGAATTATATCAGGCCATCCTTTTTTTGTTACGTATTACATTTGTTAACAATGTTAGTACATTCAACTACTCTTCGTGTGCATCAGCCATTTGACACGGTGATGGAAAATTCTGGAGTGAAAACAAGGTCTTCAGAGCAGACTATGCTATCTGACGAAGCGCATATCTTGCTGGTTACGGATAGCTCCTCAGAGGAGGATTCAGAGATAGATGACCAGTCCTATTCCCCCCCCGAGGTGCATGCTCTAACTTGGCATGGTTATGTTGCTCATATCGTGCGTATGGTATCTTGCATTGCTATGTCATTTGCTTAGTTTAGACATGATTTGTGTGAATGCCACCTGTTTAGTGTCTAATTACCATATATGTGAATTATGCAATGCCATGCTGTTTAGCCAAGCGTCATATATATGTGAATTATATCATGTCGTCCTTTTTTTTGTATTTCTCATTGCTTTTGTCAACAATGTTTGTATATTCAACTTCTCTTCCTATGCATCAGCCATTTGAATTGGTGATGGAGAAATCTGGAGTGAAAACAAGGTCTTCAGAGCAGACAATGCTACCTGGTGAAGCAGATATGTTGTTGGTTACAGATAGCTCTTCAGAGGAGGATTCAGAGGCAGATGACCAGTCCTATTATCCCCCTGAGGTGTATGCTCAAACTTGGCAGGGTTATATTACTCATATCATGCATATTTTGTATTGCAATGCTTAGTTTTTACATCATATACACGATGGTGAATGCCATCTCCTTAGTTGACACATCATATATGCGATTGTCCTCTGCTCACTTCCTTAGTATATAAATCATATATTTGAATTATATCATGCCATGATGTTTACATAGACAACATATATCTGAATTATGGCATGCCAACCCATTTTCTAAAGACATAATATAGTTATATCATCTCATCCTGTTCACATAGTCAGCATATTTTGAATTATGTCATTCTATCCGTGAATTATATCATGCCATCATGTTTCCATCGACGACATGTTTGTGATTTATGGCATGCCAACCACTTTAATAGACACATCGTATAATTATATCATGTCATCCTGTTTACATAGTCATCATATTTTGAAGTATGTCATTCTATCCTGTTTAGTTAGCCATCATACATGTGAAATTGTGTCATGCTATCCTGTTTAATTAGCCATCATATATTTGAAATTATGTCCTGCTATTCTGTTTGGTTAGGCAACATAAATGTGAATTATTTCATGCCTTGTTTTCTTCCCTACTATCCATTGCACCTGTCTATCTTAAAATGTCTGTACATTCAATTACTTTTCTTGTTTATCAGCCATTTCAATTGGAGGGGGTGATGGCAGTATCTGTGGGAGTAAAAACACGGCCTTCAGAAAAGATCGTGCTACCTGTGGATGGAGATAGAACCACGGTTGTACTTGCCCAAGAACCAGCCCCACCACACATAACCCAGACTCACGCAGATTGTACCCCTACCCAGTTGGATAGAGAACCACCTACACCCCTTCTAACCCCAACCCCAGCAGATAGTAACCCAGTTCCCATTGACACAGCACCGTCTCCACCATAGAGCACCCAAACACGAGCAGTTAGTAAGGAAACTGCAGTGCCCAAAGCACGAGGACCACCACTCCGAACCCCAAGTCAACGCTTAAAGAAGAAGAAGAATTGTTCTCAGGTCAGGTTCTGTAGCTATGGTTCATACTACTTTGCTCTTGCACCACTGTATTTACTCATACCAACTAATTTCAAGTTTGAAGGATGCAATTGAAACTCCAATGGCGCAACAGGTATGTTTTAAACCTGTTTCTTTAACGTGTTTGCTGTTGTAACTTGCTCTATGTTGATTTCAGTTTCAATTGAATAAACAGTTATGTTCTCATGCCATGCACATTACAAGTGTTGTTATTGCTATGTAGTTTCCCACACTTATATTCTATCTATGCAGCTTTGTCTTAAATAGATATGATTCAAACTGTATCTATCTTGATTTGGCAGCATAAACTAGAATGATATAGACCATACAGTGACCATACTACATAGATATATGTTTGTTTCATGTTGTTATCCTGTCCGCCTTACTACTGAACTGGTTTACCAAAATGAGTTTCATATACTACATTGTAAACTTGTGATGTGTTTGTTTGTTTCTCCTTTAGAACGCGGATAAAATATTGGAGAAGAGTACCCCGTTATGCAATGGTAAAGGAAGTAATGCAGATCAGGTTCAAGATAGTGAGACATCCCTGTTGTTCTCCAAGAAAGCTGATAAAAACTATATTGAAGACACTGAGACAACCCCAAAGTCCTGTCTTGATGTAGTGTTCGAGTTACTAGCTACTACTACTGGCACCAGCTCTTCGTACTCGCTGCCTGAATCAGTTCGGCTTCTTTAGTCTCAACTTCAAGTTGAAAGACATCGACCAGATGTTATGCGACAGGAAGCCGAAGGACTGAGGAAGTCCCTGCAGAATTCAGATGCATACTTTTTGGTGCAACAGCAAGTGCTGGAGGATTTAAGCGCCAAACAAGAGAAAGTTAATAAGCTTGCTAAGCATCTTGCCAGCATTATGGGTACCCAGGATATTGTTTCTTGAGCTCTTCTGAAGTGGTTTCAGTTCTGGACTTGTTTTGCCACGGCGTTTATATGCTGCTTTGTTCCCTATATTTGCACTGGTGGTGAACTTTGATGCCCAGTGGATGTAATATGTGTAATAGCCGTGATAGACAAGCGTAAGTTACTTGCTTATTTATTTCCGTTGTCTTGTTTATTTGTTTTCTTGTAATCAGTGCAGTTCTTTTTCCGCGGTTTGCTAGTGGCCGGAATAACCTATTTTTTAAACTAGGCCACATTAACAATGGGCTACATTTTTACTGTAGGCCTCTTACGGGCCGTAGAAACAATGGGCCTTCTAAGGGCTGTAGACACAATGGGCCTTCTACGGGGCGTAGACACAATGGGCCTTCTGTGGGCCGTATCATGAATGGGCCTTCTACGGGCCGTATGATCGGTTGGCCAAACCTGGGCCAATAACAGACCACATTATGGCCGTAAATGGGCTAGAGTTGAAATCGTCTGTTCATGGGCCGACCATAACGGGCCGTCATTAATAGGCCGTATTTGATGACGCTATGAAAACGGCCCAACGTATTAACGGGCCACAAATGGGCCGACTATAACCACGGGCTGTATTTGGCCCACAAGCTAAAAATGACAGTAACGGGCCGAAAGTAAATGAATGCTGGAAATGAGCCCAAGAAAAAATGGGCCCTAAGAAGGCCGAAAGATAACATGGGCTGGAAATGGCCCAACGGAATAATGGGCCGTTAATGGGTATAAAGTGATACACTGTTCATTACGAGCCAGTTTTACCACGGGCCGTTAATGGGCCGAGGGTTACTAAGGGCCTCATATGGGCCAAAAGACGTCATGGGCCATACATGGGCGGAAGTTAAAACGGGCTGGAATTATAATGGACGGCCCAGATGACGCTACTGGGCCTAATTTGAATAGGCCTTAAATGGGCCTAGCGGGCTGTAAATGGGCTATATGCGAAAAGGCCGTTAACAGGCTTGCCTTGGGCCGGCCCGCCACCTTTTGAACAAGTCAAACGGGCCGGCCTTATCCCAGGAATGGGCCTCTATTGGGCCGTGCCACGTGTCGATGTATCATAGGCGCTTTGGGTCCAATGAGTGGATAACGTCTGTCCCAACGGTGAGCTAACACGTGTTTCCTCCAGCCAATGATGATTTTACACATGGAAAATCCCCATTGGTCGGGGCTGTTAACGTGTTATCGGATCCAAAACCGGACCCGATAGCTTAACGGTGTTCCATTACGGTGGATGCCACGTGTCGGTCACCCTTGATGAAAGCACTTCTATGACGCGCGATTTATCGTCATGGAAGTGGACAGTTCCGTGATGATAATTTTGGTAATGTCATGGAACACTTCTACGACAGCACATGTATGACTATCTTGATTTTGTCATAAATTTGTCATGGATGTACATGCATGACAGAAAACGTGACCTACTATGACAAAGACGTATCATCACGGAAGTGTATTTTTTTTGTAGTGCGGTCAAGGAGCTCCTGTGTGAGGCTGGTAAGGGTTGGTTGCTTTACATCATTGAGGGCGGACACAAGGAGCATCATACTTTTGTTAGTTTGGCGTACATGGCGATTACGGAATGATGCTATGCATGGTATGGAAATACCTCCTCTGGAAATTTCCATAGAGTTTTTGTTTAGCTATTGGCAGTCACTTGATTCAGTTAACAGATACTCGTTGGAGGACATACTGAAGGGTAAAATGTCGCTAGTGTTGGAAGCTGAAAGGCCAAAACCGACAAACTCAACAAGTTGCTTGTCCTGGATCCCACCTCCAAGGGACCGGGCTGCACTGTCAATAGATGGGGCGTTCTCGGAGAGTGACGGTACGGCGGCAGCTGATATGATACTATGACACCATGATGAGACGATCATCCCTGCTGCTTATAGATTCCTGTTCCATTGTAATGACGCACTGGAAGCAGAGATACATGTGTTGATGCAAGGCATGTCTTTGGCCATGCAACACACTGAGCTTTCAGTTGTCGTGCAGTCAGATTCATCGATTGCCCTATCGATCTTCAGAGATGATTCACTTGTTTTCCCTTTGTATGGTAATCTAGCTTTGGAGATCAAGTCCCTGAGAGAAAATCAAGTGTTTATTCCATAAAAGCCTCATCATACTCGGAATAGAGTAGCAAATTGTTTGGCGAGTGTGGCACCCCGGCTCAGAGAAACCGGAATGCCCTGTATTCCAGCCCAGAGATCGAGGAGAAGTCTTCTGGAATACGTCACTGCTTAGCATAGAACAAAACAGCTTTCTACTATTACACGAATATGATTACAAGGTCTCTGATATTACAATGAATAACATCGGCACGGCGACACTACGCCATCCTCAGTTGCTCTATGCAAGCAGCAGAACAACTCGAAGCAGCGGAACAACGACGACGGTGGTGAACTCCACTCCACAGGTACTCTGGCTGGAACGCTTATCCTAGCTCGCATGAACGGAAACCACGACAAGCAAGCAATCAAATCCGGCATGACCTGCAAACTGGCATGACACGCCAGGTCAGTACATTGAATGTACTTGCAAGCTCACAATAACCAGAAGCATTAAAGACAGACAACAACATGGCAATTACAGGTTAAGCAGGAATTATCATGAGATCATCAGGATAGCATGGCATGAACAACATGAACAACATGAACATGATACCGCTATGATCATGGCATGAACATATAAATGTGACGATACTAGCATGCAACATGATGACACTATATGCACCATTTATTCTGCTCGGGTTATCTCGTATCTATCACATGCAGCACTTACCAACCTCGGACATCACACGATCATCTCAGGATCAAATCAAGCTTGGTATAAACAGTACTGTAGTAATCATTAAATGACCACAAGGAGCTTGATCTTTACCCATGATTCTCGCACAACATCACGAATATACAACAACTCAGTATCCTCGATACCACGGTGATCATTCACGGATCACAAACGGAACCACTCTGGGTTCAACGGGCTACCTCGTAACCAAACGGTGATCTTTCCGGCGATCACAGCCATGACCAACACTTGGTCTCGAACGGTGATCTTTCCGGAGATCACAACCATGACCAACTCATCTCATCATCGAATCGGGGTTGTTATTAAGCATATTATTATTATTACTGTTGACTCACAGTGTGACCGACACGAACTGGGCCCTTATCCGCGGGCACGGCTATCGATAGATTTAATATACACTCTGCAGAGGTTAGTACACTGTACCCACACCACGGAACCCATGGCCTCACACTCCCATTCGGGTGGACCAACGGCGTTCCGACAAAACCGATCTACTGTCATGACACTCTCCCGGCCACTCCGACTCACTCCCCACAGGGCTAGTCCTGGGTGGCCCCGTGTCTACCAAAGACACCAACGGCCACCGTCGTGGCCAAAACAATAAACCGTCCCAAACGGGGACATGTGCACATAACAACAACAACGGGCACACAAGGCTTATATCCGCCTACCTGATCAAGGTAGCGCGCGCCCATAACCTTCCCTCGTTGGAGGCACCGGCGAGAGGCATGACAATAGACCTAGTTAGGACCTTCCCATAAAGTTAAGCATGGTTGCACTGGTCAGCTCGATATGGTGGCACCATGACTCAGCCAACAGTTGTTCAAGTTCAATTTAATTCGGTTAAACTTGAATGCAATATGCTGAGCCATGATAAACATAACATGATGCAATTACAATGCATGAGCATGATATCAACATAAGCATGAGGGTACAACATAACTATCCACCATATCAACAATGAATCATATCCCACTGAGCATGGCATAATGATGAGCATGAATATTACAAGTACAACACTACTCATAGCATAACATGACAATTAGCATCAACAATAAATACCATGCAAGAACACATCAGTAACATTCTGGAGTAATCACTTAACCAACTAACAGCAAAGGAGCAATGCATATTAACGATACTCGGTAACCGATGTTAGTCATGCACCAAAGAACATGACCAACCCAACATGTACTATTATCAAGCATGACCAATATGAAAGTAACACTAGCAAGTAATTCATGATAACAGAGTATAAGAAAACAAAGCATGACGGTAACCACCGATCCATAAGCATAACCGAAATAAGGACAACAGTAGCAGAACAAGCATACAGTTATTAAAGATTCAAGTTGAAAACCAATGCTACTGCATGGCTATCATGCAAATGGTGGTTGTGGCTTGCCTGGGGATGAAGAATACACCGGGAGAAAGAGCGAGATGCTCGCGGAACAAATCGCCAGAAAACGTTCTGTCTCAGAGGGGGCTGGTTAACAGCAAGGGCAAAATGGTCATTTTCAGAATGTTGAAACATAATGAAAATGACAGCCACCAAACGGGCTCGACGAAACGAAGAAGTGGGCTTTGGATTCACCTCATTTGGTGTTTGGTTGAAAAGTTATAAAGTGTTTTCTGCCAGGGACCTATCTATAATGAAAATATTTTCAAACAGGGCCTGGACAGAAAAACAAAAAGCGTATTAGAAAGGAATACGTTTTCCAGAAGTGAAAACGCATTTTCAGCTAAAGGAACACAAAAATACGCTTTCGGGCAAATGAAGACGTAATCCGGAGGATTACGCCTCCACTTATCCACGTCGCGTACCTGGTCAACGCCTTTGTGAGACTAGCGAGTGGGGTCCGCGGGTTAGGTGGGGCCCGCCTGGCCAGGTGGAGGGGAGGGGTCGTCGCCTCCTTCTTCTCCCCGCACTCACCCGAGGAGCAGAGGGAAGTCGCCTGCGCCGACGCTCGCCCGGCCGACTCCAGCCATCCCCCGAGCCGTGCAGCACACCGACGAGCTCGAGGAGACGAGCCGCACCCGCGCGGAGTGTTCTCACACCACGGGGAGGACGGCGTCGAGCAGGACCATGGCTGCAGTGGACGGCGGCTCTAGGCAGCGATAGGAGGAGGACGGGGAGGGTTGGGGTGACTCTAGGGGAAGGTGGAGGTCTACTGGAGGTGGAAAGGTTCCCCCAGGAGGACGGCGACGACGCAGTAAAACTGTTAGACTTACTTACTAGCGCGAAGACGACGAGAGGGGGAGGGGCCGGAGCTAGAAGACGCCCTGGACGTGGCCAACGCCAGCAGAGCGCGCGCATGGCATGCCAAAACTCGTGATCACCGCGTGCACTGGTGCACACAGTGCCACACGGCCGGCCAAATGATGTCTGGGGTTTTGTCCTTCTTGTGGAGGTTGCAACTGAGGTGGTAGTTCGGTTAAAAGTGCTCTGGTTAAAAGGTAATCAACCTCTGAAGTTTACTGCAGGAAACTTGGGTGAGCACTCGTGATCAACAGGTAAAGAAGGACTTTCACCCTGGTAACCTTGAGAAGATTAGGACTAAGATGCACCATAGTTGCTTCACAAGTGCATATTTAGTCCAGAATCAAGATCAGGAAGGTGCACTCACATGGAGTGTCAAATAGAGCTAAAATTTGGCAAGGCTTAGTGATTTGGTCATACAATGATGCTGTAACAATTTCATACCAATTGGACTCACCAAAATGGTACTTCCTTCACAGCTATCTTCACTGACCAGAATCTTGCAGGAATTTTGGAGAAATATTGGCTAGGTGAAATGGTGCCAAATTTGGTGGAGACAAGTTATTTGAGTAGCAGAACAATCTGGTAATTTATTAGGATTTTTGAAGCAATATAAAATGCACTTGCTTCACAACCTGAAAATTTTACCAGAAGCAAAGATTTGGTCCTGTGCTCACAGATATGATTGGATGGGGCTGAAATTTGTAGGAGTGAGATAATATGAGAACAATAAGAGGCATGCAAAATTTCAACTCATTTGGATTCTCCTAGCTAGTACTTCCTTCACAGTTGCTTCTGTTTGACAGAAAGTTTGAAAAATCACTGAGGAAGATTGGCTAGGCAAATAAAGTTGAATTTTGGCATGTTGAAATTATTTGGACATAAAAGGATGCCCAACAAGTTTGGGAGCGAACAAGATAAGATAGATGACACTTCCTTCACAAAGTGCCACTCTGGACAGAAATGAAGAATAATTTTTGGAGAATTATTCTTGGGCTAGGATAGGAAAGTTTGGGCATATTTGAGCAATATATGACCCAAAGAAATTATGAGAATTATTTGGGAATTTTTGGATGGACAGAAATATAGGTTGCTTCACAAACCTAGGGCAGACAGGGTTATTCCTTTAATAGAAAAAGGAATTTTCCCTAGAAAAAGAAATTAGGGTTTGGTCAAGCAGTGAAGTGACATGATCTTGGCAAGGTTTTGAGAATGATGAGCCACTTGGGAGAGGAAATGAAGATGATTTCCTAGGTGGCAAGGCCACAGAACCACTCCAAAAAGAAAAACAGGGCAAAAAACCAATTAAATTAAAAGAAAAAGGAAAGGGCCAAAAACCAGGCTGTTACAAACCTTCCCCCCTTAAAGAAATCTCGTCCTCGAGATTTGGTTGCTCAGGGAACAAGTATGACTTGAGGACACCGTTTCCAACTCGGGTATCCTTTTTCCTTTAGTTATTGTTCCCCCAAGAATTTCAGATGATTAACTTCCCTTGCTCTGGGGTCGTTTGCTTCACCTTTCCTAAATCAGGACATGTTTTTGCTCATATACCACATCCTTTTGCTGACGTTGATTGTCTCATATATGCGGTGATATCCAATGAGTCTGAGTATAAATTTTCTTTCTCCATGAAAACCTTTTTACTTCTGTCATGGGGTTGCTTTAAATAAATGCAGGCCTTCTTGGTTCAATAAATACTGAGAATTAATCATGGCCATCTTCTAACGGAATCTGGCTGCTCATAGGTGGTACTGATTTATTTGATTTATTTGTTTGGCTCGGTCATGGGATATCTACCAAAGATTTGATTGCCTTCTGTCGTGAGAAATATAACAGGGCATAGACTTATAACTGTAGCATACCTCAAATATTAACATCTTGAGACTGTCCTGATAGGTATGCTGGTGGGAAGATACTTTTCATGACAGGCTATCCGGGTACTAGGTTACACAAGTGGATATACCGGGGTTGAGCTGATTGTTCAAATTTTGACTTTCTCATTTTGTCGGTATACCCATTGGGATTTTGCCCATTAACCATTCCAAGCGGGTCAGCGGGATATGAATTCCTTGTAAAACAGAGTAGGCCACTGAGAGTATGCCTTTGTGGATCCATAATGAATTACGGCCTCCAACTGATTTGGTTATCTGGACCTTGATGGTCGTGCAGAAATCATCATACTTTTGTTGTCAGTCTCACCCTTTAACGGTCATGATTTTCTTTGTCAGGATATCTTACTGAAATAGGTTGGCCACATACATCCTTGATTCTTCGTATGACCATGGTCGTGATTAGTGCAATATTATTGACATTATTCCTTGTACCTGTTTTCTGACCTGGGTCTGCACACATATGACATATACCGGGGTTTGTAGCTATACGGAGCTCATTGCTGAGGCCAATCATACAAGAAGGTGACAAGGTTTTAGGACATCTCCTTGTTATTTGCGGGAATAATGACCTTGATGACCATTTTCAAGACTATTGATTCTGTGATGTCTTATCCAGATCTTATAGATCCTTGTATTACATAAGATGTGTATCTCTACTTATCTTCATTTGCATGATTCATGAGGCTGTGGTATCCGTACTTTCCTTAGGTATATCTGTTGGATCCTTGCTGTATCTCGTATGAGTGACTGATATGATTGGGGATGCATGCTCACCATATATAAGAATCATATGCAACCAAACACTTGATTCTTGAGGTAGGCATACGTTTTGACTGATTTGTGATTCTGACCAAAAATATTGCGGACCTGACTCTTGAGATGTACTGCCGTATATTACCAACTCACCGCATAATCTCGGAGGGCGGTGCAATAGTGCAGTACTGACGCGGACTAATTGGCTTGCAAGAGAAGCCATCCGAGTAGCTTGCTGAGGAAGACTTGTTAACTTCTGCTCAAATCTTATGTCTGGGTATCGTGCAAAAGAAGGCTCTATAGCCTTCACACGAAGCTGGGTCTGACTATTGTACTAGAGAAGCCTAAGTTCCATACTTGAGAAGCTTCTCCTTGGGTTTGCTTGTTGAGAAAAAATCATTTCCATCAGTAAGACGCTTTTACCGAGGTATCTTGCTGAGAAAGACCCGGTATCTTGGATCAGAAATTGTTCACATATCATGCTGAGGAAATTTGAGGAGCCTTGCATCATAAATTTCTTCCGATAGCGTGTGAAAGAATACTGAGTTTCTTACATCCAAAGCTTCATACTAGTATGCAGACTGAAATCTACACACGTGCCCATAGTATTCGGTGGCTGATTATTTGCATGAGAAAATTTGTTTGACTGTCTTCCTTGAGCATCTCACATTCTGACCTTATTTCAGATGATAACATATTTCAAGCATCATGCATTGTTGAGCCAAAAATTTGTATATGATCCATACCTTTAGCTGGAAATATACCGTTGATCTTGTACCTGACTTGTCTTGCTGCTGACTTGATCGTTACTGCTGTGAGGATTTTGTACTGTTGTGGACTTGAGTTATCCGTACGGTTGTGAGGAGTGCACACTAATGCAAAATTGATTATCAGCCTCAAAATCAGATATTTCCCATTTTACTGCAGATGACTGAGAATTCCATCCTATTTGGCTGAGTTTCCAAATATTTAAACTCCTTGTTGCTTCTTTGAGTCCAGTGTTAGTTGATGAGCAACTCTTTATAGGGGAAAAATAATGTAACACCGGGGCCCAAAAGAAAGAAGCAAAAGAAAACTCAACTAAACAAAAGCACACAAGAACAATCAATTCACACACAATCAATGTCACATATTACTGTTAGTCACCCAATATGCATGCCTACTTAAGCACACAAATCTCGCGGGATCTCCGGTACTACGATCTAGCCTGCTATGACGGTGTGCACGGGGACGAATATGTGTGGAAGAATTGGGTGTAAACAACGGTACACCAAGTGCTAGCTTAGCCAAGTAGCAACCTGGACTAGCTCGGAGGCGAGGACGCACTCGGTAATCATGTAGTGGGACACGAAGGTCGCAACCACGTTATTATCAAGTGGATGGAAAAAGATCCATACTCGTCCAAGAAATAGGATAGCAGGGAAAAACCGAGGCTGCTGACATTGCCCTTTCTTGATAACTAAGATCAGTAAGGGCTGCCAACATGACAAAATGAAAGAGCGATTCGGGATAGAAGCATGTCCATCACCGAAATGATAGGCGGCGCTGAAAGGAGGATATCGGCGAGATACATGAGCACCATTTTTGCAAACGGTGTCGGGATCACTTGGCATCACTCTGCTGGGACAGAAATGACATCAAACACCGAAGAACAAGCAAGAAAAGAAAACTGGAGAAATGCAAAGGCTGAGCTGTAGTGGATCTGAACCGATGCTAGCTACACTCACCAGATAAACCGTTAGCAACAAATACTAAGGCTATATGCATGTTATGCAACAAACAAATGCAGCAACCAAAAGAATAAACAAGCTGGACTTTAAACTACCGATTTATACTGGTTTCTACCGCTCGCGCTGACTAGGGCGTCCTATAGCCAGACCTGCTCTGATACCAAGCACTGTGGCACCCCTGCACAGGGAAACCGGAACGCCCCGTATTCCAGCCCAGAGATGGAGGAGAAGTCTTCTGGAATACGGCACTGCTTAGCATAGAACAAACCAGCTTTCTATTATTACACGAATATGATTACAAGGTCTCCGATATTACAATGAATAACATCGACACGACGCCATCCTCAGTTGCTCTATGCAAGCAGCAGAACAACTCGAAGCAGTGGAAAAACTTCTAGCAGCGGAACAACGACGACGGTGGTGAACTCCACTCTGCAGGGACTCTGGCTGGAACGCTTATCCTAGCTCGCACGAACGGAAACCATGACAAGCAAGCAATCAAATCTGGCATGACCTGCAAACTGGCATGACACGCCAGGTCAGTACATTGAATGTACTTGCAAGCTCACAATAACCAGAAGCATCCAAGACAGACAACAACATGGCAATTACAGGTTAAGCAGGAATTATCATGAGATCATCAGGATAGCATGGCATGAACAACATGATCATGATACCGCTAGAACAATATGATCATCGCATGAACATATAAATGTGACAATACTAGCATGCAACATGATGACACTATATGCACCATTTATTCTGCTCGGGTTATCTCGTAACTATCACATGCAGCACTTACCAACCTCGGACATCACACGATCATCTCAGGATCAAATCAAGCTTGGTATAAACAGTACCGTAGTAATCATTAAATGTCCACAAGGAGCTTGATCTTTACCCATGATTCTCGCACAACATCACGAATATACAACAACTCGGTATCCTCGATACCACAGTGATCATTCACGGATCACAAACGGAACCACTCTGGGTTCAACGGGCTACCTCGTAACCAAACGGTGATCTTTCCGACGATCACAACCATGACCAACACTTGGTATCGAACGGTGATCTTTCCGGCGATCACAACCATGACCAAATCATCTCATCATCGAATCGGGGTTGTTATTAAGCATATTATTATTATTACTGTTGACTCACAGTGTGACCGACATGAACTGGGCCCTTATCCGCGGGCACGGCTATCGATAGATTTAATATACACTCTGCAGAGGTTAGTACACTGTACCCACACCACGGAACCCATGGCCTCACACTCCCATTCGGGTGGACCAACGGCGTTCCGACAAAACAGATCTACTGTCATGACACTCTCCCGGCCACTCCGACTCACTCCCCACTGGGCTAGTCCTGGGTGGCCCCGTGTCTACCAAAGACACCTACGGCCACCGTCGTGGCCAAAACAATAAACCGTCCCAAACGGGGACATGTGCACATAACAACAACAACGGGCACACAAGGCTTATATCCGCCTACCTGATCAGGGTAGCTTGCGCCCATAACCTTCCCTCGTTGGAGGCACCGGTGAGAGGCATGACAATAGACCCAGTTAGGACCTTCCCATAAAGGTAAGCGTGGTTGCACTGGTCAGCTCGATATGGTGGCACCATGACTCAGCCAACAGTTGTTCAAGTTCAATTCAATCCGGTTAAACTTGAATGCAATATTCTGAGCGATGATAAACATAACATGATGCAATTACAATGCATGAGCATGATATCAACATAAGCATGAGGGTACAACATAACTATCCACCATATCAATAATGAATCATATCCCACTAAGCATGGGATAATGATGAGCATGAATATTACAAGTACAACACTACTCATAGCATAACATGACCATTAGCATCAACAATAAATACCATGCAAGAACACATCAATAACATTACTGAGTAATCACTTAACCAACTAACAGCAAAGGAGCAATGCATATTAACGATACTCGGTAACCGACGTTAGTCATGCACCGAAGAACATGACCAACCCAACATGTACTATTATCAAGCATGAACAATATGAAAGTAACACTAGCATGTAATTCATGATAACAGAGTACAAGAAAACAAAGCATGACGGTAACCACCGATCCATAAGCATAACCGAAATAACGACAGCAGTAGCAGAACAAGCATACAGTTATTAAAGATTCAAGTTGAAAACCAATGCTACTGCATGGCTATCATGCAAATGGTGGTTGTGGCTTGCCTGGGGATGAAGAATACACCGGGAGAAAGTGCGAGAAGCTCGCGGAACAAATCGCCGGAAAACATTCTCTCTCGGAGGGGGCTGGTTAACGGCAAGGGTAAAATGGTCATTATCAGAATGTTTAATCATAATGAAAATGATACCAACAGAACGGGCTCGACGAAGCGAAGAAGTGGGCTTTGGATTCACCTCATTTGGAGTTGTGGTTGAAAAGTTATAAAGTGTTTTCTGCCAGGGACCTATCTGTAATGAAAATATTTTCAAACAGGGCCTGGACAGAAAAACAGAAAGCGTATTAGAAAGGAATATGTTTTCCAGAAGTGAAAATGCATTTTCAGCTAAAGGAACACAAAAATACGCTTTCGGGCAAATGAAGCCGTAATCCGGAGGATTACGCCTCCACTTATCCACGTCAGCGTACCTGGTCAATGCCTTTGTGAGACTGGCGAGTGGGGTCCGCGGGTTAGGTGGGGCCCGCCTGGCCAGGTGGAGGGGAGGGCTTGTCGCCTCCTTCTTCTCCCCGCACTCGTCCGAGGAGCAGAGGGAAGTCGCCGGCGCCGGCGCTCGCCCGGCCGACTCCGGCCATCCCCCGAGCCGTGCAACACCCTAACGAGCTTGGGGAGACGAGCCGCACCCGCCTGGAGTGTTCTCACACCACAGGGAGGACGGCGTCGAGCAGGACCGTGGCTGCAGCAGACGGCGGCTCCGGGCGGCGATGGGGCTTGCGGCCAATGGCCATAGGAGGAGGACGGGGAGCGTTGGGGTGGCTCTAGGGGAAGGTGGAGGTCTACTGGAGGTGGAAAGGTGGAGGGTTGAGCTCAGGACCGCCAGAATTGCAGCGACTAGAGGCGGTGGCCATGGTGGCCGTGGATGAGCAGAGGGGCTCCGGTGCTCGGGGAAGAGGTGGGGCAGGGTCAGAGGAGTGCGGGGAGGCTGCTGGTGAGCTCGAAAGGCTCGGGGAGGCCTATATATAGGCGCTGGGCGAGGTGCCGAGCCGGTTGCCGCCGCTCAAGCTCGGCCAAAGCTCTGGCGACGTGCAGCGAGCACGGGAGGGCGCGGGAATGTGACGAGGGAGGGAGCGGACGAGCTACAGATGTACACAGGGCAAGAGGAGCCGAGGGCGCAGAGGGGAAGCGGCCATGGCGCCATTAATGCTCGGTCGGCCACAGTGCGCCCGTGGGCGCGCGGCGACGAGCGCTGACGGAGGGCTTACGGAGGCGGAGATGGCTCCAGGAGGATGGCGACGACGCGGTAAAACTGTTAGACATACTTACGAGCGCAAAGACAACGAGAGGGGGAGGGGCCGGAGTTAGAAGACGCCCTGGACGCGGCCAACACCAGCAGAGCGCGCGCATGGCATGCCAAAACTCGTGATCACCGCGTGCACTGGTGCACACAGTGCCACACGGCCAGCCAAACGATGTCTGTGGTTTTGTTCTTCCTGGGGAGGTTGCAACTGAGGTGGTAGTTCGGTTAAAAGTGCTCTGGTTAAAAGGTAATCAACCTCTGAAGTTTACTGCAGTAAACTTGGGTGATCACTGGTGATCAACAGGTAGGTGATTGGGAGCAAAGGAGTTGTCTGCGAGGTTTAGGTAAAGAAGGACTTTCACCCTGGTAACTTTCAGAAGATTAGGACAAAGATGCACCATAGTTGCTTCACAAGTGCATATTTAGTCCAGAATCAAGATCAGGAAGGTGCACTCACATGGAGTGTCAAATAGAGCTAAAATTTGGCAAGGCTTAGTGATTTGGTCATACAATGATGCTGTAACAATTTCATACACTACAAAAAAGAGACACATCCGTGACATTTTGGGCCGAACGAAAATCTTTTCTGTCATACTTATGACACTTCTATGACGATAATTGTGAGAAAACACGGTATCATCATAGATGTGGTGGGGTCCTACTTCTATGACAAAAAAATCATGAAAGAAAATGGACTTTTTGTCCTGGGCAGGCCGAAGACGTAGCTGCATGACATTCTTTGGGCCGTCCATGACGGAAAAAACCATGGTAGAAGCGAGGGCGAGGAAAATATCGGGGTGTTCCCGGTTACGGTGGGTGGTCGGGGCCGAGCGATGAGCGTTTCTCTTGTACACGTATGCGCGTGGGTGCGAGGTGTTGGGCTCTAACTGAACGCGAGCGATTGCACTGCAGGCTACGCGTTACTGAACCTGAGCGATCGATCAATGGCTGATAACCGAACCCGATCGCGCGATTCCTTCGCCACTGCTGCTAACTGAAGCTGATCGATGCTGCCTCTGGATGAACAGTGAGCGTTGCTGGGGGGGTTTGGATGAACAGTTCCTGCTAGGGGTTGATGAACAGGACCCCGTGGCGTTGCCTCTGGATGAACAGTGAGCGTTGCTGGGGGGTTTTGATGAACAGTTCCCGGTGGGGGTGGATGAACAGGACCCCGATCGTTCGAGCCGGTTGGGGCTGGATGAACAGGACCCCGTGGAGGGCAGGATGAACTGGACCACCCCGTGGAGGGCAGTATGAACAGTAGACGGTGGAGGGCTGGATGAACAGTAGCCCGTGGAGGGGTGGTTGAACAGGAGCCAATGGAGAGGGATGGTTGAACAGTAGCCAGTGGAGTAGCGCGCGGTGGAGGCTGGATGAATAGGAGCCCGTGAATGAACAGTCGCAGGTGGAGGCTGGAGGAGGTCGACGGTGGATGAACAGTAGCCCGTGGAGGCTGGAGGGGGTCAACGGTGGAGATGAACAGTATCCCGTGGAGTCCCGTTTTGCGGTACGCCAGACCCCTCCCGATGAACAGGAACCCCGTTTCGACTGTAGCGCTCCAACACAAGTCCGTTTCCTCCGTTTTGCGGTACGCCACACCCCTCCCGATCAACAGGACCCCCGTTTCGACCGTAGGAGGTCCGTTTCCTCCGTTTTGCGGTACGCCAGACCCCTCCCGATGAATAGGATCCCGTTTCGGACGTGGCCGATCGAACACAAGGCCGTTTCCTCCATTCTGCAGTACGCTAGGCCTCGTTTCCGTCGGCTGTTCCGTCCAAGCCGGTTGGCTCCCAGGCGTTCCGTTGCCTCCCGATGAACACGACGCATTCCGTTGCCTCCCCATGAACACGACGAGGACGCTGTTTCTCTGTTCCGACCCAACCATGTACGCACGAGTAGGCGTTCGAGACCCCGCCTGTATGTACGTACGTGGCCGTATTTACTTTCTTGCGCCCTGGTCGCTGTACGTACATGTACATGCTACGTGCGCGCCTCTACTACGACACGTGCGCGCCTCTACATTGACCAGTATGTAGTTACACATTCGCGACCAGAATGACAATGCTACGTACGCTTCGACCAGGTGGGTCTCGACTATCAGGCACTTCCTTGCCTGCGAAGATGTAGCTGGTGGGTCCCATCAGTCAGGGGGCGAATCGTTTTTTTTGCCCGGACGCACTTCCTTGCGTGCGAAGATGTAGGTGGTGGGTCCAAACAATCAGGGGGAGACGATTTTTTCGCGAAATACGGTGGCCTATCCGGTGGGTCCCCGCTGTCAAGTGGAGGAATAATTATTTTGCGCGTAATAAGGAGGCACTTCCTTGCTGCGGCCGTGGACCCAGCTGTCAGCCTCTCCACGTACAGTCCACGTCCGATGGAAGCCGTTCCTTCACCACGTTGACCACGCCGCGCCAAGAGCACAAGGGCGGTGGACGACGGCGAGGCCTAGGCAGGGGACAACGCGGAGCCAGGGAAGACGCGGCAGTGGATGCCCACACGTAGAGGAGTATGAGGGTTCACTGGTTCGCTGCGGTGTGAGGCTGCCGTCGCCGTAGAATAACAGGGGCTGTGGGTGAGTAGAGGGATGGCCTGGCCAGCGGTGGAAGTAGTAGGGGGCGGTGAGGCCTCCGCCGCATCGCAGCCGGCCACGGGAGGCAGGAGCACGAGGAACGACCGGTGCTGGTTTGGGCGGCTGGAGCAAGAAGACCAGAGGTTGAAGAAGCACTACGGCCGTTGGATGGACATCGTACGGTCACTGGAGCTAGAATCGTGCATATTGACTAAGTTGACAAAGCCCTCCGTCCCCGTCAACTTAGTAGGCCCACAAGTCAGCCTGCCACTATACCGGGTCCCAGCTAGCAGGGGGAGTATTCATTGTTTTGTGCGTAATAAGCAGGCACTTCTTTGCGTGCGAAGATATAGCTGGTGGGTCCAAGCTGTCAGTGGCGGTAACGTTTTTTCGTGAAATACAGAGGCCCTTTCGGTGGGTCCCAGATGTCAGGTGGAGGAATCATTATTTTGCGCGTAATAAGGAGGCATTTCCTTGCGTGCGGCCCTGGACCCAGCTGTCAGCCTCTCCACATACAGTCCACTTCAGATGCATGTAGGTCGTTGACCACGTTGACCAGGCCGCGTCGAGAGCACCAGGGCGGTGGACGACGGCGAGGCCTAGGAAGGGAACGACACGGAGGCAGGGAAGAATCGGCAGTTGTTTCCCACGCGGAGGGGAGTACGACTGTACGAGGGTTTACTGGTTCGTCTGCCGTCGCCGGAGAATAACAGCAGGTGTGGGTGAGTAGAGGGATGGCTAGGCCGGCGATGGGAGCATGGTGGGGCGGTGAGGCCTGCGCGGTAGCACAGCCGGCCTCGGGGAGGAGGGAGCAGGCAGTCCCGCCGGCGCTTGTTTGAGCGGCTCGAGTAGGAAGAGCAGAGATTGAAGAAGCACGACGGCCATTGGATGGAAATCCAACAGTCACTGCTTGTGCGTCAACCTTTTTTTAGGAAAACCTCAAATCTGTGGAAAACAACATACAACCCATCTGCCATTATTTCTAATAATTTACAACCCATTTGCTAAATCTTAAGGTTTTTTTGGAGCCCATATTCTTTTTGTTAGCATTACAGCCCATATTGTGGCCACTGTTAAAAAATTATACGAAATTTTGCATATTTCGGTGCGGTCCAAACTGTTTTTAATCCCGAAATTTTGAGTCACATTCAAACCGAAATTTTGAGTCACATTCAAACAGATTTAAAAAATAAATGTATATCAATATAAAATCCAACAAATTGTCCACGCATAAAAATCAATGCAATTTAAAATCTCGAAATGAAAAAAAGAAATTTGAAACTAATTTGTCGGTTTGATGTGTTTTAAAAATGTACAGCCCATTTCTCATTACTGATAGGCCATTTTCTCGGCCAGCCGAATGAAGCTCTCCTCATCTTGAAATATTTGCAGCCCAACAGGCCTGATAAAGCGACTTACTTGGAAAATCACAAAAAAAACTGGGTTGTGGCCGTGGACCCAGCTGTCAGCCTCTCCACGTACAGTACTCTTCCTATGGAAGTTGGTCGTTGACCACATTGACCACGCCGCACCGAGAGCACCAAGGCGGTGGACGACGGCGAGGCCTAGGAAGGGGACGACGCGGAGCCGGGGAAGACGCGGCAGTGGATGCCCACGCGGAGAGGAGTACGAGGGTTCACTGGTTCGGCTGGGGCGTGAGGCTGCCGTTGCCGCAGAATAACAGGTGGTGTGTGTGAGTAGAGGGATGCCCTGGCCAGCGGTGGGAGTAGTAGGGGGCGGTGAGGCCTCCGCGGCATCACAGCCGGCCACGGGTGGCAGGAGCACGCGACACGACCGGCGCTGCTTTGGGCGGCTGAAGCAAGAAGACCATAGGTGAAGAAGCACTATGGTCGTTGGATGGACATCATACGGTCACTGGAGCTAGAATCGTTCATATTGACTAAGTTGACAAAGCCCTCCGTCCCCGTCAACTTAGTAGGCCCACAAGTCAGCCACCCACTATGGTGGGTCCCAGCTAGCAGGGGGTATTCATTTTTTTGTGCGTAATAAGGAGGCACTTCCTTGCGTGCGAAGATATAGCTGGTGGGTCCGACCTGTCAGCGGGGGGAACGTTTTTTTCGCGAAATACAAAAGCCCTTCCCACGTACAGTGCGTAATAAGGAGGAACTTTCCTAGCGTGCGACCATGGACCTCGTGGGTCCCAGCCGTCAGGCTCTCTACGTACAGTCCTCTTCCGATGACTCTCGTATGTTGACCACGCCGCGCCGAGCGCACCGAGGCGGTGGACGACGGCGAGGCCCCAGACTGGAACGACCCGGAGATGGGGAGGATGCGACAGTGGAGTCGTAGACGGAGAGGAGTGGGAAACTTGACTGGTTCGGGTGCGGGGTGGGCCTACACTCGGCAGAGAATAGCAGGAGGTGCGGAGTGGAGGGATGGCCTGGCCGTCGGCGGGGTAGCGTTTCGCTGAGGAGCGCAAAACAATGCCGCTGGACGCCGGAGGCTGGAGCGGGCGGTCCCGGCAGTGCTGGGGGAAGAAGACGAGAGATTGAAGAAGAATGTCGGCCGTTGGATGTAAATTCAACGCCTTCTTAGGCTTCGACCTACTGGCCCACATGTCAGCCAGTCCATTTGTTATTTTAGTCCATTTGATGGGCTGGGTGAAACAATGATGTAACATCTATGTAGCCTGTTTATATATATGGTAGAATTTAAAGCGCATTTGCATATTTGTCAAAATCCGCGGACTTGCTGGGCTGGGTGAAAATATCATGTTGGGCTAGATGGAGAAATGTTATAAAAACATAAACACATGATTGCACGTCTATTACTGCATTGGTCAGTAAAATCTTTGCAAGCTTATGTACGCAATCACTAGGAGTTAACTTGCCAAGTTATATATAAATAATAATAATAATTATTTTGTAAGGACTTTCAACTTACGAAATAAAATATCGTTTAAATTTGATGAGTTAACAGTACGTGGGGTATTATTATTATTTAGGCTAGACGTGGGACAGTTGAGTTGGTTATAGGGAAAAGTACTGGGAGAAAACTAAGTTTACATCGAAAAAGAAAGTGGGAGAAAATTCAGATATATGATTAATGAAAACGAAAAATAGATCTAAGCTGTATAGGAAGAGGATGAAAGATTGAACAAAATAAAGAAATACAAATGGATATGTGGTTGGTCCCATATGTCTGTGTACGAGACCTGCTGGGTCCACCTGAGGAGGGGAATATGTTGGGAGGAAGGAGATTCAAAGCACGGTAGCCGAGTGAACTAGTTTTTTTAACGGACAAGTGAACTAGTTACATACATAAGCAAATAGCCAGTAAAAAAAGCAAACAGGTTAATGGGTTTTTAAAAAAAATATTTCGGACAAAACAGATAATTATGACACTTAGGCTAATGCATGAAACACTCAGATGATAAAGGTGCTTATAAACAGACAAAGTACAACATCTAGACCTTCCTTGCACGCTTGATCATGACGCTGCGGCTGTCCGTGTACTCGTCGGTTACGGGAAGCAGACACACCCTCATGTCCAAGATCTGCATGTACATGTCGTAGCATGCGTATGCGTCCTTGGACGCGTAGGTTATGTCGGCTAGATTCAGAGGTACCACCCACGTGTTCAGGGGTCAATGATGGTCTTGGCGAGGTAAACCACGGAGTCCTTCTCCTGCCCATTGCTGATGATCTTGTATTGCTTCTGGATGTCGACAAGCTTGTTGCACCAGATGGCTGAATCATCGCGTTCTTCCTTCTCTCCACCGTAGCGTAGGTGCAGTCGGCGCTGCTGATGAAATGGGCGAATGCTTCAGAACCTCTGATGGCCCTACAGAAGTGGTAGATGAGAACCTTGTCCCGCACACATACCTGGGCGACGGCGATCCGCTGGTCCCTGCCAGGAGACGAATGGATGGGCACAAGGTCTAGTCCTGCAACCTTGTGCTTTCTCATCCTGTAGGTACTGCTTGAACTCGGCGAGGCAGAGCTTCACCGAGTCCGGATCGTTGGTGTACATCACATTCAACTTGGTGCAGCCATAGGACTGAACGGCGAACTCAAAGGGGAACTCCTTGCTGAAGTCCATACCTAGCAGGCTCACCCCTCGGATCGCCATTGGAGTCTCTTCAAGTAAACGAATGTGTAGGCGGCGGCAGCAGTTCATTTTTTAGCTCTTGGGGAACTGGATTCAATAGTAAACTGAGTGTGTACAGGCGACAACAGTTACTACCCCTCCCTCGTCCGCTGCACGCCCGGCAGAAGATGCACCCTCGGCGCATTCAAACGCCTCCATTAAGAAACCTACTCCGGCCACACATCGGTTCACGAGCGGGTTTGTATTGGTACTGTAATAACAGGAGTTAGTGGTCACTTTACTTAAATTTAATTAGCTTTAATAGAAATTTATACTTAAAACAAGCAATGCATTGGCTCGTTCTATCAGTGCCACAGGATCAACATGCACAACAATTAGAATTATTATTCTCAGGACGCACACGATCAGCACATTTGTCGCACTTTCACAAAGATAATACTACCAAGTTGGAACTGTTTGTTATGGTTGTTGTCCTCTGCATAATCATGCCGTGTTTCCCAGCTTGCAAGATTCAGAACCAACAAATAAGATCCAAATAATAAGTACAACAAAGATGCCTACACATCTCATTGATTCCCAGCTTGCAAGATTCAGAACCAACAAATAAGATCCAAATAATAAGTACAACAAAGACGCCTACACATCTCATTGATTCCCATCTTGCAAGATTCGGAACCAACAAATAAGATTCAAATAATAAGTACAACAAAGATGCCTACACATCTCATTGATTCCCAGCTTGCAAGATTCAGAACCAACCCATTAGAGCCTTTTGATAAAGTGAATATCGGGATTAAATCCATCTTGGCTAGCCATGTCATACAATCGAAGAACTTGGCGAATGCTCTTGACCGACACAACATCTGTAGTTGAGTATTCCTGTTTGCACAGCGCAGATAATAAAGAGCATGATTACTATAATACTGGCACTAGTGGAAGTCAACCTGCAGCTCCGCTCGATGATTCAATTCATGCCAATTTTTCTACAGTTCACCTGAAATGAAGCAAAGATTGCATCATTCAGCTACGACTCATCTTGCAAAGGCTAATAAAATGTTGCACGAGGTTACCAGCAGAGTTTGACAGAGATTTTGGAAACTCCAATCACCATCTTGTGCAGTTCCACCAAAATTGAGAGATGTTGCCCACGTGACATTTTAGTTGAACTGCACAAGACACTCATTCCAAAAAAGTGTTTTGTGCAGTTCACCAAAAGGTCACAATAGCAACAAGGTGAAATGGATATCCCTATCTGCACAAAAAGATAGAAAGTAAACAGTTGCTGGTCAATAAGAAGATACGAAACATAGACGAAATGAAAAGAAGCATCTTAATTATGTTCATGGAAATCACGCAAGGATAGTAGAAATTTTAAAACGTCAGCAATGCTTCATGTTACCGGAAGCATTACGATCAACAATGACATTCGTCAAATATGGGATTACATTAATGGTGGCATTGCTTGTTTACCAAATATAGCAAATCAACAGCATCTAAAGAGTTGGTTTAAGGACACGGGACCGTGGGGGCACCAGGACACTCAGCAGTGTATAGAAGCAACTTACTTATCATACTGGGGAAAACAGCAGGAGTACCATTTGTAACATGGTTTAATTGCATCATATCACTGGAGGCATTAGATTAACAATAACACTGGTTAGACATGTCCTTAAGGTAATAGTGTGATCGCTTCATTTTACATGCGCTCGTACATTAACAAGAGCAAAAAGTTGGTATAAGGACATGCGACAGTGGACGCATCAGCACAATGTACCTACAAGGAGGCATAAAGTGGTGATGCAGAGTTTGTTCATGCCATGTGAGGGCAGCAAATCTAATCCTGGAGACCTTTTACTATGTGAGGGCAGCAAACCTAATCCTGGAGACCTTGTACTATGTGAGGGCAGCAAATCTAATCCTGGAGATCTTTTACTATGTGAGGGCAGCAAATCTAATCCTGGAGACCTTTTACTATGTGAGGACAGCAAATCTAATCCTGAGACCTTTTACTATGTGAGGGCAGCAATTCTAATCCTGGAGACCTTTTACTATGTGAGGGCAACAAATCTAATCCTAGACATACTCCGTTGACTTGTCCACCAGCTGCCACTTTCTATCCTTTTTTCAACCAATAATAGATCTATTCCTTATCCAGTTTGTACTTTGTTTTCCCATTATTTCCCTTTTCAACCAAGAGACTGGTTGGGTATCCGGTCTCTACTACTGTCACCATATTATTTCCTCTTTGAATCAAGTCCTAGATTCATGCTACAACTTTCCCCCCTTTCTTCATTGTTTGAACAAAGCCCTAGATTCGAATGCATGAGGTAGCTTTACCTCTAATAATAGTAAAAATTTAGGTGGCTTTGGAAGAGCTGATGGGAGTAGAAAAAGATGCACATGCAGACACGTGGGGAGCTAGGGCAGTAGAGCAAGGCCGCTTTCGAAGAACTTATACCTGAAGGGTCGGAGGACCTCCCGAGCCGGCGCTGTGTCGGAGAGAACGGCACGGGCAGAGGATCGGGCCCGTCCGGCAGCTGTGGGTTTCCTCCCTCGCCGATGATGACCGCGTGAACGATGCACCTAGTCCTCTAGACACACAGGCCAAAGGGATCCGGCCAGATCTGTGACCAGCGGTGAGCAGAGAGAAAATGTCGCCACCGCTGTCTTGTTTATATCTGGAGAGGATGAGAGAATGAAGAGAGCAAACCTAGTAAAGCAAGCACTCAGGCCCCTGCGTACATATATAGTGGAGTGATTATCTTTTTCTCTCCACAACAAGCGTTTCAATTTGCGTACGTGGCATTAAAGAAAAGAAACTCTCTATTTAAGGTGCATACCTGTACGACTCCTACTTACTACTTGTGCTCCCCGGCCCTCCATTCATTGAACAACCCCACGGGTGAATAAACATACAGTACTAGTATTTATATAGAACGAACAAGCTCGAACTATTTTCGCGTAGTTAAAAGTTGAGGGCGGGGATTTTCCCGGGCAGTACGCACGACAGCTTTCGCGTAGGCGGTTTGACAGAGAGGCGAGGAGGGTGAGGGAGTAGCGGATTCAACTTACTTACTGCTGGAAAGGTCGGGTTGTGCGATTTGAACTCAACTAACCCAAAAATATCCAAACAGGAGGGTTAGTTTGGGTTACTGTTTGGATCCACATGTTAGAGTTAGTTTGGGTTAGTTTGAACTCAACTAACCGAAAAAATATATAACCCACCCAGGAGGTGCTTATTTGGGTTAGTTTTTCTCGGGACACTAAAAAACACATTTTTCTCTCGCTCTCCCCGCAGCAGATCCCTCCCCACTTCCTCGAAGCTTTTCGTCCTCTCCCTCCCTCTCTCCCCCTCGCACCGCCCATGAAGGCACCTCGCCGTATCCGCGCTCCATCTAACCCTGTCATCCAAACACCTCTTTCGCTAGAGTTACTTTAGGGTTAGTTCAGAATTAGAATCTAACTCTAACCTTTAACTGAGTTAGAGTATCCAAACAGGGCCTTTGAGAGAGACGAGGAGGGAGAAGCGATACGGGCTGCTGGGTTACTAGAGATAGGTGTCGCACGGAAGCTAAGAAATATGGTGATAGCGTGGGTTAGCCATGTACTAGTATGATGTGTTGGTAATCGTAGCATAATTTTAAAATTTTCCTACGCTCACCAAGATGCATCTATGGAGTATACTAGCAACGAGGGGAAAGGAGTGCATCTACATACCCTTGTAGATCGCGAGCGAAAGCGTTCCAATGAACGTGGATGACGGAGTCGTACTCGCCGTGATCCAAATCACCGATGACCGAGTGCCGAACGGACGGCACCTCCGCGTTCAACACATGTACGGTGCAGCGACGTCTCCTCCTTCTTGATCCAGCAAGGGGAAAGGAGAAGTTGATGGAGATCCAGCAGCACGACGGCGTGGTGGTGGATGTAGCGGGTCTCGGCAGGGCTTCGCCGAGCTTCTGCGAGACGGAGAGGTGTAGCAGGGGGAGAGGGAGGTGCCCAAGGCTGTAGGTTGCTGCCCTCCCTCCCCCCCTTTATATAGGCCCCCTTGGTAGGGGGGCCGGCCAAAACTCATCTAGGGTTGGGGGGCGGCGGCCAAAGGGGGGAAAGGGGTTGCCTTGCCCCCCAAGGCAAGGGGGAAGTCCCCCCACCCTAGGGTTCCTAACCCTAGGCGCATGGGGGGAGGCCCATGGGGGGCGCCCCAGCCCACTAAGGGCTGGTTCCCTTCCACTTTCAGCCCACGGGGCCCTCCGGGATAGGTGGCCCCACCCGGTGGACCCCCGGGACCCTTTCGGTGGTCCCGGTACAATACCGGTAACCCCCCGAAACTTTCCCGGTGGCCGAAACTGGACTTCCTATATATAATTCTTCACCTCCGGACCATTCCGGAACCTCTCGTGACGTCCGGGATCTCATCCGGGACTCCGAACAACTTTCGGGTTTCCGCATACACATATCTCTACAACCCTAGCATCACCGAACCTTAAGTGTGTAGACCCTACGGGTTCGGGAGACATGCAGACATGACCGAGACGCCTCTCTGGTCAATAACCAACAGCGGGATCTGGATACCCATGTTGGCTCCCACATGTTCCACGATGATCTCATCGGATGAACCACGGTGTCGAGGATTCAATCAATCCCGTATGCATTTCCCTTTCTCAATCGGTATGTTACTTGCCCGAGATTCGATCGTCGGTATCCCAATACCTTGTTCAATCTCGTTACCGGCAAGTCTCTTTACTCGTACCGCAATGCATGATCCCGTGACTAACGCCTTAGTCACATTGAGCTCATTATGATGATGCATTACCGAGTGGGCCTAGAGATACCTCTCCGTCACACGGAGTTACAAATCCCAGTCTCGATCCGTGCCAACCCAATCGACAGTTTCGGAGGTACCCGTAGTGCACCTTTATAGTCACCCAGTTACGTTGTGACGTTTGGCACACCCAAAGCACTCCTACGGTATCCGGGAGTTGCATGATCTCATGGTCTAAGGAAAAGATACTTGATATTGGAAAAGCTCTAGCAAACGAAACTACACGATCTTTTATGCTATGCTTAGGATTGGGTCTTGTCCATCACGTCATTCTCCTAATGATGTGATCCCGTTATCAATGACATCCCATGTCCATAGTCAGGAAACCATGACTATCTGTTGATCAACGAGCTAGTCGACTAGAGGCTTACTAGGGACACGTGGTGGTCTATGTATTCACACATGTATTACGATTTCTGGACAATACAATTATAGCATGAACAATAGACGATTACCATGAACAAAGAAATATAATAATAACCATTTATTATTGCCTCTAGGGCATATTTCCAACAGTCTCCCACTTGCACTAGAGTCAATAATCTAGTTACATTGTGATGAATCGAACACCCATTGCGTCCTGGTGTTGATCATGTTTTTCCCTAGGGAGAGGTTTAGTCAACGGATCTGCTACATTCAGGTCCGTATGTACTTTACAAATATCTATGTCTCCATTTTGAACACTTTCACGAATGGAGTTGAAGCGACGCTTGATATGCCTGGTCTTCCTGTGAAACCTGGGCTCCTTCGCAAGGGCAATAGCTCCAGTGTTGTTACAGAAGAGAGTCATCGGGCCCGACGCATTGGGAATCACCCCTAGGTTGGTAATGAACTCCTTCATCCAGACTGCTTCCTGTGCTGGCTCCGAGGCTACCATGTACTCCGCTTCACATGTAGATCCCGCCACGACGCTTTGCTTGCAACTGCACCAGCTTACTGCTCCTCCATTCAAAATATACACGTATCCGGTTTGTGACTTCGAGTCATCCAGATCTGTGTCGAAGCTAGCGTCGACGTAACCCTTTACGACGAGCTCTTCATCACCTCCATAAACGAGAAACATATCCTTAGTCCTCTTCAGGTACTTCAGGATATTCTTGACCGCTGTCCAGTGTTCCATGCCAGGATTACTTTGGTACCTTCCTACCAAACTTACGGCAAGGTTTACATCAGGTCTGGTACACAGCATGGCATACATAATAGACCCTATGGCCGAGGCATAGGGGATGACACTCATCTTTTCTATATCTTCTGCCGTGGTCGGGCATTGAGCCGTGCTCAATTGCACACCTTGCAATACAGGCAAGAACCCCTTCTTGGACTGATCCATATTGAACTTCTTCAATATCTTGTCAAGGTATGTACTCTGTGAAAGACCAATGAGGCGTCTTGATCTATCTCTATAGATCTTGATGCCTAATATATAAGCAGCTTCTCCAAGGTCCTTCATTGAAAAACACTTATTCAAATAGGCCTTTATACTTTCCAAGAATTCTATATCATTTCCCATCAATAGTATGTCATCCACATATAATATGAGAAATGCTACAGAGCTCCCACTCACTTTCTTGTAAACACAGGCTTCTCCATAAGTCTGTGTAAACCCAAACGCTTTGATCATCTCATCAAAGCGAATGTTCCAACTCCGAGATGCTTGCACCAGCCCATAGATTGAGCGCTGGAGCTTGCATACTTTGTTAGCATTCTTAGGATCGACAAAACCTTCCGGCTGCATCATATACAACTCTTCCTTAAGGAAGCCGTTAAGGAATGCCGTTTTGACGTCCATCTGCCATATCTCATAATCATAGTATGCGGCAATTGCTAACATGATTCGGACGGACTTCAGCTTCGCTACGGGTGAGAAAGTCTCATCGTAGTCAACCCCTTGAACTTGTCGATAACCCTTAGCGACAAGTCGAGCTTTGTAGATGGTCACATTACCATCTGCGTCCGTCTTCTTCTTAAAGATCCATTTTTTTTCTATGGCTCGCCGCTCATCGGGCAAGTCAGTCAAAGTCCATACTTTTTTTTCATACATGGATTCTATCTCGGATTTCATGGCTTCTAGCCATTTGTCAGAATCCGGGCCCGCCATCGCTTCTTCATAGTTCGAAGGTTCACCGTTGTCTAACAACATGATTTCCAGGACAGGGTTGCCGTACCACTCTGGTGCGGAACGTGTCCTTGTGGACCTACGAAGTTCAGTAGCAACTTGATCCGAAGCTTCATGATCATCATCATTAACTTCCTCCCCAGTCGGTGTAGGCACCACAGGAACATCTTCCCGCGCTGCGCTACTTTCCGGTGCGGAAGGGGTGACTATCACCTCATCAAGTTCCACTTTCCTCCCACTCAATTCTTTCGAGAGAAACTCATTCTCCAGAAAGGACCCGTTCTTGGCAACGAAGATCTTGCCTTCGGATCTGAGGTAGAAGGTATACCCAATAGTTTCCTTAGGGTATCCTATGAAGACACATTTTTCCGACTTGGGTTCGAGCTTTTCAGGTTGAAGTTTCTTGACATAAGCATCGCATCCCCAAACTTTTAAAAACGACAACTTAGGTTTCTTCCCAAACCATAATTCATACGGTGTCGTCTCAACGGATTTCGACGGAGCCCTGTTTAAAGTGAATGCGGCAGTCTCTAAAGCATAACCCCAAAATGAGAGCGGTAAATCAGTAAGAGACATCATAGATCGCACCATATCCAATAGAGTGCGATTACGACGTTCGGACACACCATTTCTCTGAGGTGTTCCAGGCGGCGTGAGTTGTGAAACTATTCCACATTTCCTTAAGTGTGTACCAAATTCGTGACTTAAATATTCTCCACCACGATCTGATCGTAAGAATTTTATTTTTCTGTCACGTTGATTCTCAACTTCACTCTGAAATTCCTTGAACTTTTCAAAGGTTTCAGACTTGTGTTTCATTAGGTAGACATACCCATATCTACTTAAATCATCAGTGAGAGTGAGAACATAACGATATCCTCCGCGAGCCTCAACACTCATTGGACCGCACACATCGGTATGTATGATTTCCAATAAGTTGGTTGCTCGCTCCATTGTTCCGGAGAACGGAGTCTTGGTCATCTTACCCATGAGGCATGGTTCGCACGTGTCAAATGATTCGTAATCAAGAGACTCCAAAAGTCCATCTGCATGGAGCTTCTTCATGCGCTTGACACCAATGTGACCAAGGCGACAGTGCCACAAGTATGTGGGACTATCATTATCAACTTTACATCTTTTGGTATTCACACTATGAACATGTGTAACATCTCCTTTGAGATTCATCAAAAATAAACCATTGACCAGCGGGGCATGACCATAAAACATATCTCTCAAATAAATAGAACAACCATTATTCTCGGATTTAAATGAGTAGCCATCTCGAATTAAATGAGATCCAGATACAATGTTCATGCTCAAAGCTGGCACTAAATAACAATTATTGAGGTTTAAAACTAATCCCGTGGGTAGATGCAGAGGTAGCGTGCCGACGGCGATCACATCGACCTTGGAACCATTCCCGACGCGCATCGTCACCTCGTCCTTCGCCAATCTCCGTTTATTCCGTAGTTCCTGTTTTGAGTTACAAATATGAGCAACCGCACCGGTATCAAATACCCAGGAGCTACTACGAGTACTGGTAAGGTACACATCAATAACTTGTATATCACATATACCTTTGGTGTTGCCGGCCTTCTTCTTGTCCGCTAAGTATTTGGGGCAGTTCCGCTTCCAGTGACCACTTCCCTTGCAATAAAAGCACTCAGTCTCGGGCTTGGGTCCATTCTTTGACTTCTTCCCAGTAACTGGTTTACCGGGCGCGACAACTCCCTTGCCGTCCTTCTTGAAGTTATTCTTACCCTTGCCCTTCTTGAACTTAGTGGTTTTATCCACCATCAACACTTGATGTTCTTTTCTGATCTCCCCTTCCGCTGACTTCAGCATTGAATATACCTCAGGAATGGTCTTTTCCATCCCCTGCATATTATAGTTCATCACAAAGCTCTTGTAGCTTGGTGGAAGCGACTGGAGGATTCTGTCAATGACCACGTCATCCGGGAGATTAACTCCCAGCTGAGACAAGCGGTTGTGCAACCCAGACATTCTGAGTATGTGCTCACTAACAGAACTATTCTCCTCCATTTTACAGCTGAAGAACTTGTCGGAGACATCATATCTCTCGACCCGGGCATGAGCTTGAAAAACTAGTTTCAGCTCCTCGAACATCTCATATGCTCCATGTTTCTCAAAACGCTTTTGGAGACCCGGTTCTAAGCTGTAAAGCATGCCGCACTGAACGAGGGAGTAATCATCAGCACGCTGCTGCCAAGCGTTCATAACGTCTTGGTTTTCTGGGATTGATGCATCACCTAGCGGTGCTTCTAAGACATAATCTTTCTTGGCTACTATGAGGATGATCCTCAGGTTCCGGACCCAGTCCGTATAGTTGCTGCCATCATCTTTCAGCTTGGTTTTCTCTAGGAACGCGTTGAAATTGAGGACAACGTTGGCCATTTGATCTACAAGACATAGTGTAAAGATTTAAGACTAAGTTCATGATAATTAAGTTCATCTAATCAAATTATTTAATGAACTCCCACTCAGATAGACATCCCTCTAGTCATCTAAGTGAAACATGATCCGAGTTTAACTAGGCCGTGTCCGATCATCACGTGAGACGGACTAGTCAAGATCGGTGAACATCTCCATGTTGATCGTATCTTCTATACGACTCATGCTCGACCTTTCGGTCCTCCGTGTTCCGAGGCCATGTCTGTACATGCTAGGCTCGTCAAGTCAACCTAAGTGTATTGCGTGTGTTCCGAGGCCATGTCTGTACATGCTAGGCTCGTCAACACCCGTTGTATTCGAACGTTAGAATCTATCACATCCGATCATCACGTGGTGCTTCGAAACAACGAACCTACGCAACGGTGCACAGTTACGGTGAACACTTTCTTGAAATTATTATAAGGGATCATCTTACTTACTACCATCGTTCTAAGCAAATAAGATGCAAAAACATGATAAACATCACATGCAATCAAATAGTGACATGATATGGCCATTATTATTATGCTCCTTTGATCTCCATCTTCGGGGCACCATGATCATCTTCGTCACCGGCATGACACCATGATCTCCATCATCATGATCTCCATTATTGTGTCTTTATGAAGTCGTCACGCCAACGATTACTTCTACTTCTATGGCTAACGCGTTTAGCAACAAAGTAAAGTAAATTACATGGCGTTATTCAATGACACGCAGGTCATACAAAATAATAAAGACAACTCCTATGGCTCCTGCCGGTTGTCATACTCATCGACATGCAAGTCGTGATTCCTATTACAAGAATATGATCAATCTCATACATCACATATATCATTCATCACATCTTCTGGCCATATCACATCACATAGCACTTGCTGCAAAAACAAGTTAGACGTCCTCTAATTGTTGTTGCAAGTTTTTTACGTGGTTTGTAGGTTTCTAGCAAGAACATTTTCTTACCTACGTATGACCACAACGTCATTTGCCAATTTCTATGTACCCTTCATAAGGACCCTTTTCATCGAATCCGTTCCGACTAAAGTAGGAGAGACAGACACCCGCTAGCCATCTTATGCAACTAGTGCATGTCAATCGGTGGAACCTGTCTCACGTAAGCGTACGTGTAAGGTCGGTCCGGGCCGCTTCATCCTACAATGCCGCCGAAACAAGAAAAGACTAGTAGCGGCAAGAAGAATTGGCAAACTCAACGCCCACAACTTCTTTGTGTTCTACTCGTGCATAGTAACTACGCATAGGCCTGGCTCATGATGCCACTATTGGTAATCGTAGCATAATTTTCCTACGCTCACCAAGATGCATCTATGGAGTATACTAGCAACGAGGGGAAAGGAGTGCATCTACATACCCTTGTAGATCGCGAGCGGAAGCGTTCCAATGAACGTGGATGACGGAGTCGTACTCGCCGTGATCCAAATCACCGATGACCGAGTGCCGAACGGACGGCACCTCCGCGTTCAACACACGTACGGTGCAGCGATGTCTCCACCTTCTTGATCCAGCAAGGGGAAAGGAGAAGTTGATGGAGATCCAGCAGCACGACGGCGTGGTGGTGGATGTAGCGGGTCTCGGCAGGCTTCGCCGAGCTTCTGCGAGACGGAGAGGTGTAGCAGGGAGAGAGGGAGGCGCCCAAGGCTGTAGGTTGCTTCCCTCCCTCCCCCCCTTTATATAGGCCCCCTTGGGAGGGGGGCCGGCCAAAACCCATCTAGGGTTGGGGGGGCGGCGGCCAAAGGGGGGAAAGGGGTTGCCTTGCCCCCCAAGGCAAGGGGGAAGTCCCCCCACCCTAGGGTTCCCAACCCTAGGCGCATGGGGGGAGGCCCATGGGGGCGCCCCAGCCCACTAAGGGCTGGTTCCCTTCCACTTTCAGCCCACGGGGCCCTCCGGGATAGGTGGCCCCACCCGGTGGACCCCCGGGACCCTTCCGGTGGTCCCGGTACAATACCGGTAACCGCCGAAACTTTCCCGATGGCCGAAACCGGACTTCCTATATATAATTCTTCACCTCCGAACCATTCCGGAACCTCTCGTGACGTCCGGGATCTCATCCGGGACTCCGAACAACTTTCGGGTTTCCGCATACACATATCTCTACAACCCTAGCGTCACCGAACCTTAAGTGTGTAGACCCTACGGGTTCGGGAGACATGCAGACATGACCGAGACGCCTCTCCGGTCAATAACCAACAGCGGGATCTGGATACCCATGTTGGCTCCCACATGTTCCACGATGATCTCATCGGATGAACCACGGTGTCGAGGATTCAATCAATCCCGTATGCATTTCCCTTTGTCAATCAGTATGTTACTTGCCCGAGATTCGATCGTCGGTATCCCAATACCTTGTTCAATCTCGTTACGGGCAAGTCTCTTTACTCGTACCGCAATGCATGATCCCGTGACTAACGCCTTAGTCACATTGAGCTCATTATGATGATGCATTACCGAGTGGGCCCAGAGATACCTCTCCGTCACACGGAGTGACAAATCCCAGTCTCGATCCGTGCCAACCCAACAGACACTTTCGGAGGTACCCGTAGTGCACCTTTATAGTCACCCAGTTACGTTGTGACGTTTGGCACACCCAAAGCACTCCTACGGTATCCGGGAGTTGCACGATCTCATGGTCTAAGGAAAAGATACTTGACATTGGAAAAGCTCTAGCAAACGAAACTACACGATCTTTTATGCTATGCTTAGGATTGGGTCTTGTCAATCATGTCATTCTCCTAATGATGTGATCCCGTTATCAATGACATCCCATGTCCATAGTCAGGAAACCATGACTATCTGTTGATCAACGAGCTAGTCGACTAGAGGCTTACTAGGGACACGTTGTGGTCTATGTATTCACACATGTATTACGATTTCCGGACAATACAATTATAGCATGAACAATAGACGATTACCATGAACAAAGAAATATAATAATAACCATTTATTATTGCATCTAGGGCATATTTCCAACATGATGTAACTACACTGGGCTGCCGTGTTTCGTACTCTTCCAGTCCACTGTGGAGATGATTGGTTGATTTTATATCGCTGAATAATATAAAATATTATGAGTGCAGACGCTCCACCCCGAGGTTCCTTGCTCCTTCTCGGTCATCGGGAATCTATGTTCTTCCACTCTATTTTTTTACGTGAGCTTTGTTCATCCTTTTGCCAACACGCGACGCATCTAGCATCAAGGTGCATGTGTCATGCAAGGATCGTTCCATCTATATGAAGAACACGTGGGACTGGAACTACGAGACGGACATGTACCCAGGAGTGGACGTGCGAACCTGTGTAACGTAGCGCAGTAAGTGAAGTAGAAAGGCACAAATAGTATGAACATGTGTGGCATATAGGCATTTGTCTCTTACTACCACTAAATGTTGTACGTGCAATGCCCGGTGATGTTATGGAGTACGTGACTAAGTACTCTACTACTACTATATTAATTGGAGGCACATATTAGGTTTTATATTTGTTTACGTGTATGCCCCGAGACCTTCCAACTAGACGTGTCTTTCCCTCCGGGTCGCACTTTGTATCGTTCATACCACTAGTACAGTAGTACTACTACGTGTGGTATCCGACCCAGAAGTGGAGACGCTCTACCACGCTGTTCATGTCCCACTCCTTTCGCTGACGTGTGCGACATCCAGCACGTGCCGTGTGTTTGGCACTCCTTCGTCGTAAGAGTTGAAACGCTAGCATTCACTAGAAATAAAAAATAAATATAAATCACCAGTGATACTATACCACGCGGTTTCCTTGCTCCTCGATATCGGAAAGAATACTTCCGCTCGCTGACATGTGGGACGTCGACCATCCTGGTCCACTTGCCATGCCCGCAGAACTCCAAGGGAGACTCACCCCGGTCGTCGCGCCACAGTAATTACTAATGAGCCGTCAAATCACAGGCCCAACCTTACCCACTGTGAAGTTGCTCGGACGAAGGAACCATCATGACTTTGAATTCCGCTTCTTGAAGAAAACTACTGTACCAGCAGTACTGCTAGCTACAATAGTTACTCCAGCAGAGGCCTCCTTTGGTTCATAGGATAGGAATTTTATAGGAATATGAAAATCATAGGAAGTGAGATGACATGCATCTCAATTCCTATAGAGAAAAATATGCCATTTGATGCATAGGATAGGAATTTTTCCATTGAGTCTAGGCTAATGTACTGGTAATTTGCTCTAAAAACTATAGTAGTAACTAGTAGTACTATTACATGCTCGTAATTAATTAATGAAATGTACGGGCGACACAGACACACACACTAACTACTAGTACTACTACTTCTCACATGCTGGCCAGACGCCGTCGTTCTCCTTCCCGGCTTTGTCGGCGACACCCCACCGTGCTTGGATCTCCGCCGACCTCTCCGCAGCAGCGCGTGCGTCCTCTTCTTTCTTGCGGCGGTGGGCCTCTCTTTTCTTGAGTGCTTTCTGACTTTTCTGCTCCCGCTCTGCGGCTTTGGCCGCCTCTTGCTCTACCGCCCATTCGGCCTTGGCAGCTTCAAATTCCGCCCACATAGGTGTCAGGTCGCGAGCGGCGATGAACTCGGCACGGCGGGATGCCACCGCTTGCCTACCATTCTGTGTGCGGTCGTGGGCGGCGAGGAACTCGGCGCGGCGGGATGCCATCGCTTCCTTACTGGTTAGTGTGCGGCACGGTGGCATGAACGACGCTTGGTGACAGCTCTGGGGTGGAGTGGCTGGACAACCGTAAAGTGCATTGGTTTGTCAAGAGCTCAAGGACAGAAGACGAAGGAAATTTGGATTCCCCTTCAATCCTGGTCATTTATTACCGAGTAAAATGCATTGGCGGTCATTGAACTTGTCTTGATAGCTCACTTTGATCATTGTATACGAGATATGGTGATTATACGGTCACTGGCACAGCGTATAGCTCCATATTTGTCCGGTTGACTGATGTCTACTACGCGACCTTCTTCTTGTAGACGTTGTTGGGCCTCCAAGTGCAGAGGTTTGTAGGACAGTAGCAAATTTCCCTCAAGTGGATGACCTAAGGTTTATCAATCCGTGGGAGGCGTAGGTTGAAGATGGTCTCTCTCAAACAACCCTGCAACCAAATAACAAAGAGTCTCTTGTGTCCCCAACACACCCAATACAATGATAAATTGTATAGGTGCACTAGTTCGGCGAAGAGATGGTGATACAAGTGCAATATGGATGGTAGGTATAGGTTTTTGTAATCTGAAAATATAAAAACAGCAAGGTAGCCAATGATAAAAGTGAGCACAAACGGTATTGCAATGATAGGAAACAGGGCCTAGGGTTCATACTTTCACTAGTGCAAGTTCTCTCAACAATAAGAACATAATTGGATCATATAACTATCCCTCAACATGCAACAAAGAGTTACTCCAAAGTCACTAATAGCGGAGAACAAACGAAGAGATTATGGTAGGGTACGAAACCACCTCAAAGTTATTCTTTCCGATCAATCCATTGGGATATTCCTATAAGTGTCACAAACATCCCTAGAGTTCATAGTAAAATAACACCTCAAGACACACATCAACCAAAACCCTAATGTCACCTAGATACTCCAATGTCACCTCAAGTATCCGTGGGTATGATTATACGATATGCATCACACAATCTCATTCATCTATTCAGCCAACGCATAGAACCTCAAAGAGTGCCCCAAAGTTTCTACCGGAGAGTCAAGACAAAAACATGTGCCAACCCCTATGCATAGGTTCATGGGCGGAACCCGCAAGTTGATCACCAAAACATACATCAAGTGAATCAATAGAATAACCCATTGTCACCACGGTTATCCCACGCAAGACATACGTCAAGTGTTCTCAAATCATTAAAGACTCAATCCGATAAAATAACTTCAAAGGGAAAACTCAATCCATTACAAGCGAGTAGAGGGGGAGGAGCATCATAAGATCCAACTAAAATAGCAAAGCTCGCGATACATCAAGATCGTATCACCTCAAGAACACGAGAGAGCGAGAGAGATCAAACACATAGCTACTGGTACATACCCTCATCCCCGAGGGTGAACTACTCCCTCCTCGTCATGGAGAGCGCCAGGATGATGAAGATGGCCACCGGTGAGGGATCCCCCCTCCGGCAGGATGCCGGAACAGGGTCCCGATTGATTTTTGGTGGCTACAGAGGCTTGCGGCGGCGGAACTCCCGATCTATTCTGTTCCCCGAAGGTTTGAGGGTGTATTGGTACATATAGGAGGAAGAAATACGTCAGGGGAGCCACGAGGGGCCCACGAGGGTGGAGGGTGTGCCCCCTGCCTCGTGCCTTCCTCGTTGATTCCCTGACGTGCACTCCAAGTCCCCTGGATTGCTTCCGTTCCAAAAATAACTTTCCCGAAGGTTTCATTCCGTTTGGACTCCATTTGATATTCCTTTTCTGCGAAACACTGAAACAAGGGAAAAACAGAAACTGGCACTCTGCTCTGGGTTAATAGGTTAGTCCCAAAAATAATATAAAAGTGCATAATAAGCCCATAAACATCCAAAACAGATAATATAATAGCATGGAATAATCAAAAATTATAGATACGTTGGAGACGTATCAGCATCCCCAAGCTTAATTCCTACTCGTCCTCGAGTAGGTAAATGATAAAAACAGAATTTTTGATGTGGAGTGCTACTTGGCATAATTTCAATGTAATTCTTCTTACTTGTGGTATGAATATTCAGATCCGAAAGATTCAAGATGAAAGTTCATATTGACATAAAAGTAATAATACTTCAAGCATACTAACTAAGCAAATATGTCCTCTCAAAATAACATGGCCAAAGAAAGTTCATCCCTACAAAATCATATAGTTTAGTCATGCTCCATTTTCGTCACACAAGAATGCTCTCATCATGCACAATCCCGATGACAAGCCAGGCAATTGTTTCATACTTTAGTAATCTCAAAAAATTTCAACCTTCACGCAATACATGAGCGTGAGGCATGGATATAGCACTATGGGTGGAATAGAATATAATGATGGGGGTTATATGGAGAAGACAAAAAGGGAGAGTCTCACATCAACGAGGCTAATCAATGAGCTATGGAGATGTTCATCGATTGATGTTAATGCAAGGAGTAGGGATTGCCATGCAACGGATGCACTAGAGCTATAAATATATGAAAGCTCAACAAAAGAAACTAAGTGGGTGTGCATCCAACTTGCTTGCTCACGAAGACCTAGGGCACTTGAGGAGGCCCATTGTTGGAATATACAAGCCAAGTTCTATAATGAAAAATTCCCACTAGTATATCAAAGTGACAAAACAAGAGACTCTCTATCATGAAGATTATGGTGCTACTTTGAAGCACAAGTGTGGTAAAAGGATAGTAACATTCTCCCTTCTCTCTTTTTCTCTCATTTTTTGGGACTTCTCTTTTTTATGGCCTTTCTCTCTTTTTTTTTATTCCTCACTTGGGACAATGCTCTAGAAAATGATGATCATCACACTTCTATTTATTTACAACTCAATGATTACAACTCGATACTAGAACAAAGTATGACTCTATATGAATGCCTCTGGCGGTGTACCGGGATATGCATTGAACCAAGAGTGGGATGTATGAAAGAATTATGAATGGTGGCTTTTCCACAAATACTATGTCAACGACATGATCATGCAAAGCAATATGACAATGATGAACGTGTCATAATAAACGGAACGGTGGAAAGTTGCATGGCAATATATCTCGGAATGGCTATGGAAATGCCATAATAGGTAGGTATGGTGGCTGTTTTGAGGAAGATATAAGGAGCTTTATGTGTGAAAGAGCGTATCATATCACGGGGTTTGGATGCATCGGCGAAGTTTGCACCAACTCTCTATGTGAGAAAGGGCAATGCACGGTACCGAAGAGGCTAGCAATGATGGAAGGGTAAGAGTGCGTATAATCCATGGCCTCAACATTAGTCATAAAGAACTCACATACTTATTGCAAAAATCTACAAGTTATCAAAAACCAAGCACTACGCGCATGCTCCTAGGGGGATAGATTGGTAGGAAAAGACCATCGCTCGTCCCCGACCGCCACTCATAAGGAGGACAATCAAAGAACACCTCATGTTTCAAATTTGTTACATAATGTTTACCATATGTGCATGCTACGGGACTTGCAAACTTCAACACAAGTATTTCTCAAATTCACAACTACTCAACTAGCACAACTTTAATATCACTACCTCCATACCTCAAAACAATCATCAAGCATCAAACTTCTCTTAGTATTCAACACACTCATAAGAAAGTTTTTACTAGTCTTGAATACCTAGCATATTAGGATTATGCAAATTACCATGCTGTTTAGGACTCTCAAAATAATGTAAGTGAAGCATGAGAGTTCATCTATTTCTTCAAAATAAAACCACCACCGTGCTCTAAAAGATATAAGTGAAGCACTAGAGCAAACGACAGACTACCCCGAAAGATATAAGTGAAGATCAATGAGTAGTTGAATAATTATGCAATTATGTGAAGACTCTCTAACATTTAAGGATTTCAGATCTTGGTACTTTATTCAAACAGCAAGCAAAGCTAAAGAAAATAAAATGACGCTTCAAGCAAAACACATATCATGTGGCGAATAAAAATATAGCTCCAAGTAAAGTTACCGATGAATGAAGACGAAAGAGGGGATGCCTTCCGGGGCGTCCCCAAGCTTAGGCTCTTGGTTATCCTTGAATATTACCTTGGGTTCCTTGGGCATCCCCAAGCTTAGGATCTTGCCACTCCTTATTCCATAGTCCATCGAATCTTTACCCAAAACTTGAAAACTTCACAACACAAAACTTAACAGAAAACTCGTAAGCTCCGTTAGCGAAAGAAAACAAAACACCACTTCGAGGTACTGTAATGAACTCATTATTTATTTATATTGGTGTTAAACCTACTGTATTCCAACTTCTCTATGGTTTGTAAACTATTTTACTGGCCATAGATTCATCAAAATAAGCAAACAACACATGAAAAACAGAATCTGTCAAAAACAGAACAGTCTGTAGTAATCTGTAACTAACGCAAACTTCTGGAACTCCAAAAATTCTACCAAAATAGGAAGACCTAGACAATTTGTTTATTGATCTGCTGCAATTGGAATCAGTATTTTATCACGTTCTGGTGATTTTAAACAATTGTTTTCGTGAACAGAAAGTTTCTGGAATTATCAGCAAGATCAAATAACTATCATCCAAGAAGATCCTATAGGTCTTACTTGGCACAAACACTAATTAAAACATGAAAACACATCTAACGAGAAGCTAGATGGATTATTTATTCCTAAACGGAATCAAAAAGCAAGAAATAAAATAAAATTGGGTTGCCTCCCAACAAGCGCTAACGTTTAACGCCCCTAGCTAGGCATGATGATTTCAATGATGCTCACATAAAAGATAATAATTGAAACATAAAGAGAGCATCATGAAGAATATGACTAGCACATTTAAGTCTAACCCACTTCCTATGCATAGGGATTTTGTGAGCAAACAACTTATGGGAACAATAATCAACTAGCATAGGAAAGCAAAACAAGCATAACTTCAAAACTTTAAGCACATAGAGAGGAAACTTGATATTATTGCAATATGTAGAAGCATATGATCCTCTCTCATAATAATTTTCAGTAGCATCATGAATGAATTCAACAATATAACCGTCACATAAAGCATTCTTTTCATGATCCACAAGCATAGAAATTTTGTTGCTCTCCACATAAGCAAATTTATTCTCATCAGTAGTAGTGGGAGCAAACTCAACAAAGTAACTATCATGTGAAGCATAATCCAATCGAAAATTAAAATCATGATGACAAGTTTCATGGTTATCTTTATTCTTTATAGAATACATGTCATCACAATAATCATCATATATAGGAGGCATGCTTTCATCATAATAAATTTGCACATCAAAACTTGGGGGACTAAAAATATCATCTTCATCAAACATAGCATCCCCAAGCTTGTGGCTTTGCATATCATTAGCATCATGGGTATTCAAAGAATTCATACTAACAACATTGCAATCATGCTCATCATTCACGTATTTTATGCCAAGCATTCTATGTAATTCTTCTTCTAGTACTTGAGCACAATTTTCCTTCCCATCATTTTAAAGAAAGATATTAAAAAGATGAAGCATATGAGGTACCCTCAATTCCTTTTTTTTGTAGTTTTCTTTTATAAAATAAACTAGTGCTAAAACAAGAAACAAAAAGACTCGATTGCAAGATCTAAAGATATACCTTCAAGCACTCACCTCCCCGGCAACGGCGCCAGAAACTGCTTGATGTCTACTACGCAACCTTCTTCTTGTAGACGTTGTTGGGCCTCCAAGTGCAGAGCTTTGTAGGACAGTAGCAAATTTCCCTCAAGTGGATGACCTAAGGTTTATCAATCCGTGGGAGGCGTAGGTTGAAGATGGTCTCTCTCAAACAACCCTGCAACCAAATAACAAAGAGTCTCTTGTGTCCCCAACACACCCAATACAATGATAAATTGTATAGGTGCACTAGTTCGGTGAAGAGATGGTGATACAAGTGCAATATGGATGGTAGATATAAGTTTTTGTAATCTGAAAATATAAAAACAGCAAGGTAACTAATGATAAAAGTGAGCACAAACGGTATTGCAATGATAGGAAACAAGGCCTAGGGTTCATACTTTCACTAGTGCAAGTTCTCTCAACAATAATAACATAATTGGATCATATAACTATCCCTCAACATGCAACAAAGAGTCACTCCAAAGTCACTAATTGCGGAAAACAAACGAAGAGATTATGGTAGGGTACGAAACCACCTCAAAGTTATTCTTTCCGATCAATCCATTGGGCTATTCCTATAAGTGTCACAAACAGCCCTAGAGTTCATAGTAAAATAACACCTTAAGACACACATCAACCAAAAACCTAATGTCACCTAGATACTCCAATGTCACCTCAAGTATCCGAGGGTATGATTATACGATATGCGTCACACAATCTCAAATTCAGTAATGGCGCACTGCTCCCCGTGCGCCATTAGTGTTTTTTTGCAAAACTACTAATGGCGCACCACCAGCAGGTGCGCCATTAGTATCCAGGGTTACTAATGGCACATTGTGTGGTGGTGCACCATTAGTAACCTGGGACGAGCTAGATATTTTGGACAGCCGCACCTACCCACTCACTTTCCCCACTTCATTCTCTCCTCCCTCCTCCAAGCTTGTCTCGGCTGCCTCCTCCTCCTCACCTCATTTGCACCATAAATTCATCCAAATTACGTGGTTAAAGCCCCTTTTTTGATAGGTAAGTAAGGGGGAAGCTATCTTTATGTTGTTCTCCCTCCAACTACGTGCACATGCACTTTTTATGTCCTAGCTAGATCTATGTATGTTTGTGGTGTTGCATATGTTTGTGGTGTTGCATATATGTTTGTGTTTGCAGGTACCGGTATTTGAAATGCGATAGTTGCCAATATTTTGCCGGAATGTTGATTCATTTCCGTTTCGGCGAGAATTTTGGCACTATGCATTCTTTTTGGTCCTATTTTTAGGGAAAGTCATGCCAAATTTTTTCTTGGTTCTAAAATATCGTTTTGCTCTACCCCGCAGGTGACCATGGTCCGCACGATGACCGAAGGCATCGTGAATAGGTTTTTGAGCTCTGCGAAGGCCGAGATGCTTGAAAAGAACGAGACGGAGATAAGATGTCCGTGTCGAAGATGCAAGCTGAAGAGCCTTATTGCGGACCCGGATTCCGGGCAGGTGCGGGACCACCTGCTCTTGCGTGGTTTCATGGATGGCTATCGGTGGCAAGGTGATGAAGATGACTATGAAGTCGTCCATGGGGGTCGGGCAAGAAATGAGGATGGGCAGCAAGACAACCACCGCGGCTCGGGCGGGCGAGAAGACGAAGAATCTCCAGGACATGATCACGACGGTGATGCTGTACACAGTCATCATGTAGAAGATGTCGGACATGATGATGAGGAAGATGCGGGAGCAGACGAAGGGCATGATCATGAAGATGAAGATGCCGGCGGAGCAGACGACGATGGACCATCGATGGGCTGGGTGCAGGACCCTCATATTCAAGAGCTGCTTCTCAAGCAGACGGATAACGCAAGAGCTGCCGCCCGAGAGAAAGCCAAGTTGGATCAACTGGAGATAGACGCGGTTACTCCATTGTATGAAGGATGCAGGCCCGAGGATACCCGCCTGAAAGTAACGCTCATGGCTCTGGAGATGAAGGTAAAGCACAAAATGACGCACGCATGCTTCGACGAGAACATGTCATTCTGGCAGGAACGTCTTCCCAAGGGGAACAAGTGCCCGACCAGTTTCGAGGAGGCGAAGAAAATCGTGTGTCCTCTGGATTTACCGCACGTGAATTACCATGTGTGCATGAACAATTGCATCATTTATCGGGACGAGCACACGGAGTCTACCATATGTCCGGTGTGTGGCGTCACTCGATACAAGAAGAGGAAGAAAGCTCCTCGAAAAGTGGTGTGGTACTTTCCGATCACTCCTCGTCTGCAGCGGTATTTCGCGGACCCTAAGGTAGCAAAGCTCCTGCGTTGGCACGCGGATAGGGAGGAGAAGAAGTGAGAAGATGACGCAAATGATCCGGAGATAAATAAAAAAGACAAGATGCTGAGTCACCCTAAGGATGGGAGCCAGTGGCAAGCGTTGAACTTCGAACACCCAGAATTTAACGATCCAAGGAACATCGTGCTGGGCGCGAGCACCGATGGAGTCAATCCGTTTGGCAGCCAGAGAAGCACACATAGCACCTGGCCTGTGTTTGTGTGGATGTACAACCTTCCCCCCTGGTTGTGCATGAAGAGGAAGTACATTCACATGAGTATGCTAATTGAAGGGCCGAAACAACCAGGGAACGACATCAATCTGTATCTGGGGCTGCTGGAAGAGGAGCTAGACACGCTGTGGAAAACGCCAGCCAATACGTGGGACGCCGCTTAGAAAGAATATTTCCCTATGAGAGCCGCATTGCTCACGACGGTGCACGACTATCTCGGTTTCGGATATCTCGCGGGGCAGGTGGTCCACGGATTTTCTGGATGTGTCAGGTGCATGGATGACACAACGTATCGCCAGCTAGATAGAGATCCCGGGTCTTCGAAAACCGTGTTCATGGGACATCGAAGGTGGCTTCGCGACGATGACCCATGGAGGAAACGCAAGGATCTGTTCGATGGTGAAACCGAACCCCGAAGACGCCCGCGTACGAGGAGCGGCGAGGAAATAGACGAGCTGTTGAAAAATTGGAAAGATTGCCCACTGCCGGGAAAGAAGCAAAAGGCGCCAGAGCCGAGAAAGAAGCGAAAGGCGCCAGAGCCACTGCTGAATGTATGGAAAACGAGGTCTGTTTTCTGGGACTTGCCGTACTGGAAGATCCACCGTGTGCCTCACAGCCTTGATGTCATGCATATCACGAAGAACGTGTGCGAGAGTCTGCTTGGTACCCTGCTCAACATGCCAGAGAGGACCAAAGATGGGCCGAAAGCAAGGGCAGACTTGAAATCAATGGGCATCAGGGAGGAGCTTCACGCTAATGATGATGATGATGATGATGAGGCGAAGCAGGACACGGAAAGTCGTCGCAAAGGCAAAAAGGCCAAGAAGACTGGAAATGACTTCCCTCCCGCGTGCTTCACTCTAAGTCAGGAGGAGATCGATCTGTTTTTCACCTGCCTCGTAGGAGTAAAACTTCCTTACGGTTACGCGGGGAAGATAAGCAGATACCTAGACTCAGTGAAGCAGAAGTTCAGCGGGATGAAGTCTCACGACTGTCACGTGCTGATGACGCAGATACTTCCAGTTGCAATCCGTGGGATCATGGACGCGCACGTCCGTGAAACGCTATTTGGCCTATGCAACTTTTTCGACGTCATCTCTCGGAAGTCGGTTGGCGTGAGGCAACTCAGAAGGCTACATGAAGAGATCGTGGTGATACTATGCGAGCTTGAGATGTACTTCCCTCCCGCATTCTTCGACGTTATGGTGCATCTGCTGGTCCATATCGTGGAGGATATCATCCAACTCGGGCCGACGTTCCTGCACAGCATGATGTCGTTTGAAAGGATGAATGGTGTCATCAAAGGATACGTTCGCAACATGTCACGTCCAGAGGGAAGCATAGCCAGGGGTTTTCTGACCGAAGAGTGCATCTCCTACTGCACGAATTATCTAGGCATCGAGAACCCCGTTGGTCTGCCCGTCAACAGGCACCTCGGCAGGCTCACTGGATGGGGTCACCGTGAGGGTCGCCGCGAAATGCATGTCGACTTCGATGGTCGACTCGCCGACTTTGAAAGAGCAAACCTAGTCGCGCTACAACACATAGACGTGGTCGATCCTTGGGTGGTAGAGCACAAAACGTTTATTGAGAAGACGTACAATGACCGAGGCCAACAGAGGACAGACGGAGATATAATCAAAGAGCACAACTCATGTTTCACGCGTTGGTTCAAGCAGAAGCTTCTGTCGTACCCTTTACATGAGGATTCTTCCGCGGAAGAACAACTCATATTCGCCTTGTCACAGGGCGCCGAGCACAACCTGATGACGTATGAGGCGTACGATATCAACGGCTACACATTATACACCGAGGACAAGGACATGAAGAGCGATGGTTATCAGAACTCCGGGGTAACGATGGAATCCTACACCGGTAACGACAAGGATAGATACTACGGAAGGATCGAGGAGATCTGGGAGCTGAGCTACGCTGGAGAGAAGGTCCCGATGTTCCGTGTCAGATGGGCCAAGAGCGTCATAAAAGAAGACCGGTACTTCACCACCATGGTTATACCCGAAGCCAAATCCAAGACCGCAGGCGCGAACGTCACCGCGAAAAATGAGCCATGGGTACTGGCTTCCCAAGTGGACCAATGCTTCTTCATTACTGACCCATCAAAGCCCAGTCGTGTTGTCATGAGGAGAGGCAAAAGGAAGATCATCGGAATGGATGGAGTCGCCAATGAGCAAGACTTCGACAAGTACGGCGACCCGAAGATGGAACATGACGACGACGATGAAGTATTAGCATACACCACAAGAAGAAGCAGGACCACCCTACCTAAAGGACGTCCGTTCAAGAGAAGAACTCCATTTACGAAAAATAAGGGCAAGAAGATTGTGAACAGATAGCTAGCTAAGATCGATTGTATTTAAATTGTAGCCTTCATTTCTCGATTGTATTTCATGGGCACTTTTTGAACTCATGAATTTTTTTAAATTTCATGGACACTCGATTGTATTTCTCGATTGTAGCCGACCCCCCGCACCCTCCCCCGCTCCACCGGCCGCCGCCGCCGACCCCCGGCCCGCACCCTCCCCCACTCCACCGTCGCCGACGACCCACCGCACCCTCCCCCGCTCCACCGGCCGTCGCCGACGACCCCCCGCACCCTCCCCGGCCCGCTCCACCGTCACAAATGAATGCAACTAAATTTGCAAAAAAAAGCATAAAAAATTATTACTGTTATGATTTAAACAAGTTTGAACATATTTAAACACAAATAAATATCAAACAGCATTTTAAATGCATAAAAATAAAAATTGGGGAGCCTGGGAATCGAACCCAGGACCTCCTAGTGTGTGTGCTGCGTGCTGACCAATCGGGCTAGTGGGCGTGTTCTGATGGAGATAGGGTTAGGTGGGATATAACCTGACCAGTCGGGCTAGTAAGTAAAACCAAATTCTAATGGCGCACCAGTGGGAGGTGCGCCATTAGAGTTGACGTACTTGTGGCGCACCAGGGGGAGGTGCGCCATTAGAAAAGACATACTTGTTCCCCTCGCACTGTCGCCTCCCTCGATCCCTCCCCTCGCTCGCCAGATCCCCCACTCCTCGACCCCAACCGTACGCCGCCGCCCCCTTGCTCCGCCCCCTCCGTCCGCCGCGCCTGCACGCCGTCCGCCGCTGTGCTCTTGCGCTGCCTCAACGCCGCCGCCCCGACCCCCGCGGGACTCCACCCCCGCCGCCCCTGCGCCCCCCGAACGGGATCGGCCGAGCGCGCGCCGCCCGCTCCTCTCCTCTCCTCCTCCCTCCGACGAGCGAGGGCCTCCTCCGGCCCCTGCAGCAGCCGGCGAGCGCGGCCCCAACACGCCCATCCCGCCTGCCCCTGCCGTCCTCCGCCACCGGCCCCTGCTCTCCTTCGACCGCGGCCCCGACCCCGACCCCGACCCCTCCGGCGACCAGGTACCTCTCCTCCTTCCTCCTTCCTCTGTGCTACTGCTATGAACTAATGGAAGTGTCATGTGAACTCTAGAGCTCTGTCACCATCATTCAACACTCTGCTTGCTTGATGTAGTATTAGCCTAGAAAACAATTGTTGGTGTAGTATTAGCAAATCTGGGTCACTAGATCAAAAAAATAAACGGTCCAAAATAACTTGTTGTACTGTAAAAGGTCTCTTTTTTATGCCTAGAAAACAATTTTTCTTTCCTTTTCTTTTACAAGATGGAACATACTGCTAGGAGAATATACGTTACACTACTCTGTCATCATCACTGTTATAGGAAGTAACTCCAAATTTAGCAAAAAGTGTATATTGTTATTTTCTTGTCATATTCTTTAGTTTCTATGCAATTTTTTTAGCCAAATTACTGCCAACTTATACTCTAGTTATTTTCTTGTCATATTCTTTAGTTGTATTGGCAGGGGTCACCGAAATTATTATTTTTCTGTCTTAAAATTAATTTTCATTTATATTATATCCTATAACACTATCAAGTAGCTGAGCACTTAGATCTTCATCTCATATGTTGGAAAATGAACTAGACATTCACAGAGGCCAGTTGGTCTAGAATTATCCAAATTATGTCAGTTTTTAGATGCCAAAGGAAAATTCAGTTATGGCATCTAGAATTATGTCAGTTTTGTTTTGTAACTAGAAGACCAAAGTGTTAGGAATTCTGTCCAAACTGTAGTTTTCAGTATTCTGTCCAAACAGAAAACTGTTAAAAAGACCATGTGTTTTTTGGTCAAAATCTGCATGTAAAACTGAAACAATCAGTCATAAAGAATATCCTCAAGACCATGTGTTTCTTGGATTTCTGTAATGATGATGGAACATTATAAAGCATTGTACTCCAGTGTGTATGAAGGATACAAAAAATTTAGCAACTTCTCTTATTTTATAAAGTTGTTCTTATATGGGTGAAACTTCACTTGTTTTTAGGCTAGTGCAGGGTGTTGCTTTATTGTGATGCCTCTGAATTACTTGTGACATGAGTATTTGGCCTGCCCATCATGTTTTGTCTCCGACCATTGTGTCATGATGAATTTGCAGGTACCCCGAGAGGCCCTTGAGTTTGCTGGAATGTCGATTAACTTCCGTTCCGGCAAATTCGGGTACTCCATATGTCCTATTTTCAGCAAAGGTCATGCTGAAATTTTCCCTATGAGATTTAGCATGACTTTGCTAAAAATAGGACATATGGGGTACTTGCGACTAATGCATGGGCCGGGGTATCTTAGTACTTAGTTAAGTAGGATCGACTGCCCCGCCATTCTTGCTGCATTAAACCATACGTGGCAATAGAGCCAAGTGATTACGCCCAACTTAGAATTCTCCTTAGCATCGATAAACCCTAGATGATAAACCCAACATAAGTGGCAATAGAGCCAAGTGATTAGTGCCAAGTGATTAGCCCCAACCTAGGGTGCCTCGGCATCGATAAACCCTAAATGATGAAAACTTAACTTAGCATTTAGGGTGCCTCGGCGTCGACAAACCCTAAATGATGAAACCTTGGCTTCTATAGGGTGCCTCGGTGTCGATAAAAGATTATCTTTTAGGATGCCTCGGTGTCGACAAACCCTAGATGATGAGACCATGATCTTGTTCCTTGACAATAACCAACTTTTTGACCAAACTTTTTTCCTATTTAGAGCGAAACATGGCCCACAACGATGAGGCCGGCGGTTCGGGCGGCAAGCAATTCTGGGAGCTGTCCCAGGAGATGGAGGAAGAACCTCACCGCTATCGGGACGATGCCGCGGAAGACACCGATCCTGACTACACAACCCCTAGTTGGGTCGGGGATGATGACACCACTGATGGTGCCGCCGAGGATGCCACTACTGATGATGGCGGCGCACGCACAGATGGCAGCCAACCGAAGAGGCAACGGAAGGACCGGCGCCCGAACATGCTCGGCACCGTCAAGGAGGAATTTACTGAAGTGAACTCCGACGGGCATCCACCGGCGCCCAAACATGTAGTCAAGGGGTACTCGGTTCAGCTCGGGTGCATTCTCCGGAGCACCGTCTCGATCAACACCGAGAACCTAAGGCATAAGGACCGAGGGAATTTGCGCTGCCTCCTCTTCACGAAGCTGCACGAACGATACAAGTTCCCCAATGAGTTTGCAAACACACGCCTCTCAGGGAATAAAGTGAACAGTGTCGCCCTCACGAGGATGAGCACGGCCCTGTCTACATGGAGAAGCACGGTGAAGGCAATGATTGAAAAAGGTGATAGTTATGAGAAGATCAAGGCGAAATATCCTTTGATGAGCGAAGATGACTACAAGGAGTTCAAGATCAAGTGCGAGAGCAGCGCAACCTCCGAATCAAGTCAGTGGGGGAAAGAAATGCGGCAGTTGAACTTAGGGGTCCACCAACTCGGTCCCGGCGGTTATAGAGTGGCGGAGCCTATATGGGACAAGGAGGACGCAGAGCGTGCCGAGCAAGGCCTACCGCCCCGCTTCGAGAAATTAACTGACAAGCAGACCAGGAACTTTGTCAGGGCCCGGTACAAGGAGGACCCGGTAACAAAGGAGCTTACCACGGATCCGAAGACCAAGGCGCTTGAGAAAGTTCTGGTAAGGAATACACCCCCGCGTAATTTGCTACATATATGGTTGCATTCTAGTTAATGAAGCCAAATTTCTAAATGGTTCACATTCCTTCCGCAGGAGGCTGAAAGCAGTAGCGCGGGGTCATCTCAGAGCTCCCCTTTTGACACCCCTTTAAATAGGGCGTTGAACGTAATGAAAAACAAGGATAAGCTCAGTAAGCCGTCGTCAGCTGGTCGTGTGGCCGGCAAAGGCTTGTCCACAAAATGGTCATCATACTATACCGCTGGTGGGCGAAAGGAGAAAAAGACCATCTCGGAAAGCCAGTCGCGCGAGGTTCAAGAACTCAAGGCACAAGTGGCGCGGATTCCGGAGATTGTCCAAGAGCAAGTGCAACAACAACTGGGAATGAAGCTCACCGCCATTGTGCCTACCTTGATTCAGGGGCTGACGATGTGGATTGCGGGCGGCCAACAGGGGCCTCCCCCGGTTCCCAACTTCACGGCCAGCAACTCGCACAACGCGCAGGTGGCGCCATTGGTGTCTCCGGCGGAGGCGGTATTCGTGTCTCCGACGCCGGCACGGGCATTGGAGCTTAATGCACCTGGGTGTACGCCGGCCGGCACCTCGCCAGCAAGCGGCCCCTCCGTCAGTTGCACGCGCACGCCCGCCGTTGGCGGTGCCTCGACATTAGCCGAGCTCGACAGCATCACGGTAACTAAGCCTCTCGGCCGATGACTTCATCTCCTTGCTTTTGACTGGGCATCCCTGACGCCCTACATGTTTTCGCAGGGCGCCACCGATGTTCCTTGCACTCTCCTGCACTTCGTGGGCGGCGAGTTGGTCGATGTCGCCAAGGGCAGAATCGTTCAACCGGGCAACCGCGTGTTCCACGGTAATCCGATGCCACCAACCTTCTATAGGGTTGAACTGGTTCGGGTACTGCCAGGCTGCGACGAGTTGTTACCTCCGATTCGACCCGCTGGGGCCGACGAAGATGATGTGATGACCCTCAGCGCCTGTGTAAGCTGGCCCCTGCTTTGGCCGAAGAGCCAGATTCGTTTGGGGGCGGGGGACACCAACCCACAGACAAGACCGCCAGTCGTGCCAGCGCCAAGCCATGGCAAGAACGCCGCAACGCTACCGGACCTGCCGGACATCCCTATGGCACAGGATCCGAACATGCATATGGCACAGGATCCGGACGACGACGACAGCGACGACGGTACATTTACCAACGTCGATAAGTACTTTGCCGAGCATGGGTACGGTGACGAGTTCTGCGGGCCTCCTTCTCAAGAACCCAACCCTCAAAAAGACGACCGCGATCTAGCTGGTACGGCGGAGAAACCCAATTGCAACAGGTGTCGTCTGGTGTTCAGTTCTCAGGAGACGCCTCCAGCTGCCGCCTTCACCGAGCCTCAGATAGCTGAGGTGCCAAATATTATCAGCCCCAACACGCTCAAGAAGGCAGTCTGTGAGCAGAACTCGATCCCATTACAGCAGATCAAGAAGAAGGGACGGAAACGAAAGACTAACAAGGGCGCCAGTGCGAGCCAACCGGCACCGAGTATGATCCGTGCTCAGGACGGACCACCTTCACCTAAGGATATCTCGAGGAGGGTGCATGTGGCAGGTAGGCCGATGCTACCGACAAATATGCTCAATGCTGCAACCGGTGCTATGCGGAGTCTGCATGACAGTGTTCTTTCTTTGGAGAAGCGGCGTCTCAGAGAGAATGATGTGGCATACCCGGTTTTCGTGGCCAAGGTGCCAGAGGGCAAGGGCTTTGTGGATAGTGCCGTCGGGGGTACGATCGTCCTGCGATTTGATGACATCTTTGCTATGCTTAACCTTCATCCGCTGCACTACACCTTCGTTCGGCTGTTTTCGCTGAGTATGGAGATGCGGATCATTAGAGACAAGACCCCGGACATTGTGATAGTCGACCCCTTGTACATGCGTGCCAAGATCTTGGGCAGCGCTGGGGACCGGCAAGTCGCGAGTTCACACCTCGAAGGCGTCATTCTGGCAAACCCAGATAAGGATAACTTCCTCGTGCCTTACTTTCCCGAGTAAGTCATCTCCTAACCGCCCCGTAACATATGATTTCTTAGATTTCGATCGTTCTTTTTTTTCTAACATTCCGTGTTCTGTGCAGTGACACACATTGCACACTCATCCTCTTAAGCCCGAAATATTCCATGGCCACGTATCTCGACCCGGACCGTGACTCCAAGATAGACTACAAAAATATCAAGAAAGTTCTTGATGATGCTCTCCCCGGCTACGCCGCATCTGGAGGCACCTTTAAGAGGCCAGTTCGTAGGTACGGCAGGCACGTGTTCACCCACAATACGACGTTCCCCTGCGTCAAGCAGCCGCCTGGCGGTCAGAAGGATGCCTACTACGCCCTCCATCACATGCGGGCGATCGTGCGGGACCATAATCACCTTCTCCTACCAAATAATCTCAAAGATTGGGCCGCAAGCTTGGGGGCAATCCAGGACGCGGACATCCGACAAGAATTCTTTCGCATCCAGTCGGAGTTTGCAGAAATCATCCATCAAGATGTCCTTCGTACCTCGGGGCAGTTCTACCTCAAATTTCAACCATCCAACAGCGAGATAGACACAACGCTACAAATGCAGGCTGACAACGCCCGCGACTTCATGACCATCACGACAGACGGCGGCTTCATCCACGCTCCGGTCCCATGAGTCGAGTCGAAAGTTGTGATGCTATGTGTAGTTCTGAAACATTCATTAGCTCATGTTGTAATTAAACTGTAGTGAACTTGTATGTCTCTTTGGTTTGGACAGTCGTTCAACTTAGATGTAATCGATGCTATTTGTTAGTAGGACCATGAATCGTGCTATGGATGTCTTGCTTTTCTCTTCCGATCCTTTTGTTGCATACTTATATATTGCTTATGTATTGCCTGTTGTTTGCCTAGTGCATAGAGATGCCGTCGTACGTCGTGTACAAGGGTAAGGTTCCCGGAGTCTACGACGACTGGGAGGAGTGTCGGAGACAGGTTCACCGTTTCAGCGGTAACAGTTACAAAGGGTACACCACTAGGGCGGAGGCGGAATCTAGATACGCGCGCTATCTAGCGGGAGAGAGGAGGGAGCGTTGGAGGAACCGGATGAAGACCAGTTTCATCGCGATGATGCTCATCGTGATGACCGCATCTCTCTTCTATGTGATGGTAGTTTAGATGATCGATATCGACTTGTAATGTGAAGACAAACTCGCTACTCGCGGTCTCGAGACTTGTAATGTTCTATCTTCGTTCGGTCTTTTGAATTCGGAGGCTAATATGATGAATTGTATTCGGAGACTAATCTTCTATTGTATTCGATGAATCTGCTGTTGCTGTGTCCTGCTGCTTATTTTCTGTCCAATAATATATTTTGTAATCTGTGCAAAAATCAGAAAAGAAAAAAATAATAATCCCTAATATACATACTAATGGCGCATCACGCCAACGTGCGCCATTAGTATGCCAAAGGATACTAATGGCGCATCCCAGAGCAGTGCGCCATTAGTATGCCAGAGGGTACTAATGGCGCATCACCCAGCAGTGCGCCATTAGTATGCCGAAGGATACTAATGGCGCATCACACTGCAGTGCGCCATTAGTATGGCAAAGCACATGGGTATATATGGCCCCCTGGGAGGCATACTAATGGCGCACCGTGGCCTATACTAATGGCGCACGACCCGGTGCGCCATTAGAGTACCAGATACTAATGGCGCACCAGCGGTGCGCCATTAGTAAAAATTACTAGTGGCGTGATGCTAGTGGCGCACCAGTAGTGCGCCATTAGTACGCAAAACTGGTGCGCCACTAGTAAGCCTTTTTCTAGTAGTGACACCTTAAGACACACATCAACCAAAACCCTAATGTCACCTAAATACTCCAATGTAACCTCAAGTATCCGTGGGTATGATTATACGATATGCGTCACACAATCTCAGATTCATCTATTCAGTCAACACATAGAACCTCAAAGAGTGCCCAATGTTTCTACCGGAGAGTCAAGACGAAAACGTGTGCCAACCCCTATGCATAGGTTCATGGGCGGAACCCGCAAGTTGATCACCAAAACATACATCAAGTGAATCAATAGAATAACCCATTGTCACCACGATTATCCCATGCAAGACATACATCAAGTGTTCTCAAATCATTAAAGACTCAATCCGATAAGATAACTTCAAAGGGAAAACTCAATCCATTACAAGCGAGTAGAGGGGGAGGAGCATCATAAGATCCAACTAAAATAGCAAAGCTCGTGGTACATCAAGATCGTATCACCTCAAGAACACGAGAGAGAGAGAGAGAGAGAGAGAGATCAAACACATAGCTACTGGTACATACCCTCAGCCCCGAGGGTGAACTACTCCCTCCTCATCATGGAGAGCGCCGGGATGATGAAGATGGCCACTGGTGAGGGATCCCCCCTCTGGCAGGGTGCCGGAACAGGGTCCCGATTGGTTTTTGGTGGCTACAGAGGCTTGCAGCGGCAGAACTCCCGATCTATTCTGTTCCCCGAAGGTTTTAGGGTATATTGGTATATATAGGAGGAAGAAATACGTCAGGGGAGCCACGAGGGGCCCACGAGGGTGGAGGGCGCGCCCAGGGGGGTGGGCACGCCCCCTGCCTCGTGCTTTCCTCATTGATTCCCTGACGTGCACTCCAAGTCCCCTGGATTGCTTCCGTTCCAAAAATAACTTTCCCGAAGGTTTCATTCTGTTTGGACTCCATTTGATATTCCTTTTCGGCGAAACACTGAAACAAGGGAAAAACAGAAACTGGCACTGGGCTCTGGGTTAATAGGTTAGTCCCAAAAATAATATAAAAGTGCTTAATAAAGCCCATAAACATCCAAAAGAGTTAATATACTAGCATGGAACAATAAAAAATTATAGATATGTTGGAGACATATCATTGACCAGTCAAACAGTCTGCATGCGCCTCATCAGCTCGTGTTCTTTATCGATCTATCTATGCGGGCCTACGTGTCAGTGGAGAAAGAAATAAAAACCCAAATTATGCGTATGTGACATTACTGTCTAGACGTTTGCTGGAGGCCTCCACGAACACCGAGCATGTATTCACCTGGATCAACACCAACGGTCATACTCGTGACTCGGCACCTTGCTCATGTATATCGTCCATCACAACGACAATCTATAAAACAGCCTAGCTAGAGAGGGTACTATGGTGCGGAGTATGTACTATCGTGAGCAACCGATCATAGTGCCACTACACACGAGTGTGTGTCTGATCGATTCATCCATTATTCGTAAGTTATGTATGGTTTTGTGGTGTCTAATGGTGGTCGTCGAATGCTAGCTGGCGACAAGAGCGGTTGCATGGACGCCTGGTTGTCAGTACGTGCCGCATACGCTTCAAAGGATCTTCATCCATGAGTTCACATTTTACCACCACGCCAGCGTCTGACCGCCCTGGCCTACCGAAACCCCTTCCATCGCTAGCGCGCGATTCCCGCCTGAAACGATCACCATCTCTCCAGAACGTCAATGCCGCATTCACCGGCCTTAACTGTAGGTGCAGTTGGTGTGTCACTGACATGCGGGCCTAATGCCTGTTGGGCCCACATGTTAGTGAGACAAAGCACCTGCGGTTAAGTCACTGAAGCAGCGTCCGCATTCACGCCCGACGCGACCTCTCACTGGCGCCGGCATTGTAGTAGCGTGACGGCCGAGAGAGCGCCACCCGCGCGGCATCCCGGTGCAAGCGATTGCTCCGCGTTACACCACGGCTACCGACGAACCTACTCCGGTGCCAGCCGTCCATCCGTCTGCCGCGGCTCATTGCCATTCGCCCGCTATATTAACTTGAGCCCCAGCTCCCAGCCATAGCCAAAGACCCACACTCATTCTCCTCCAGTCCCTTCCTTCTATTGGCACCACTCCAACCATCGCCTCCGGGCACTCCAAAGCTCTCTTGGACGTACTGTCGCAGGAGCAGACGAAGGACATCGGTGGCTCCGCTCCGGGCGCACTCCAAAGCTCTCTTGGACGCACTCCTGCAGGAGCAGACGAAGGAGATCGCTGGCTCCCCCCCGGCCGCTCTCCGTCGCCACGAACACGAAGCCGGCGCGCGTGCGCGGGCGCAGCCGGCAGCGAGGAAGAGTAGTACACGGTAGGTCGCCTCCGCTCTGGTCCCGGGAAGGCCACCGCTCCTCCACTCAGTTGACGCCAAGCTGGGTGGGATAAAAATCGGCGGCCGATTAGCCGCTTGACGGCGACATGGAGGCGGAAATCTACATAACCTTGTGCTCCGGAGGAGGAGGTTATCGAGGCGGATAAGGAGGAGGCAAAGGCAATGGCCGGCTTTCTCGGGTTCAGGGCCGGACATGGTGGGTGGGGCCCGGCGATCGTTTAGATTAGGTTTACCATTGGTTTTAGTACGGTTTGTGTGAAATATGTAATGAATTTCGTCCAGTTTATAGGAAAAGTTCTCGAAATGTAATGAATTTCATCTGGTCAATTTGAAATTTGCTTTGTTTGCATGAATTTCGTCCGGTTAGTTCATATAGTTGTCGAAAGGTATGCGGGCAGCATTGGATGGCATCCACCAGTGTCCTCGGACAGATGCCGGTGTAAATTGGAGGGCCAGCGCTGGAGATGCCCTAACTATAATGCTATAATCGCTAACAGTGCTCCATTATTTCGCAGGGAACAGTTATCCCTCGATCAAAATCAGATCCGCCGTGTTTCGCACTCCTCCCACGTAAGAGTGTAGACTCTTGCTTACATAAAAATGGAGCAAGTGGACGGCACTGTAGCACGTCACATCACTCAAACTAGCCCACCTAACACGCGGGAAAGCACCTCCCTTGTCATTTTCTTTTGGATTTCTATCAATCGATCGCACGAAAATGTTACGCTTCTTACCGCCTTGGCCCACCAGAACCCCTCCCCCACCCCACCACCTCCCCGCGTCCCCTAGATGCCAGCTGCCCGCATTCATAGCAAGTACTACCAGTAAAATTCTGGGCTATAAAGGGCATGTACAATGGTTGATAAGATAGTCTTATCATAAGTCTTGCATGTAATTTAGAGATGACAAAAAAACACGTGTACAATGGATCATCACTTAGCCTTATATTCAATAACTAGTTATTCCTAAAAACATGGTGAAACATATTGTGCTAATAGATCATCTCTTGTCTTCTCGACAAGCCCGCTTATGTGGAGGAGAGAGAGGCATTGACAAAGTCAAGGAGTGGGATCTGCAGGAGCTCGTCTCTACACGTGCTCCTAGGTATAAAAAAACTAATTCTAAAAAAAGAGGCATAAAAAACAATTGTATCTAAAAAGGGAAATGTAAAAAACATTTGAGAGGAAATAGATAGAGAGAAAGTGAGAAAAAGTTGTAACCTTATAGCCAACACTATGGTAGTATTACATGAGGAAGGAGGGAGTGGTGCACATGCCAAGTTCACTGGGCTGCCGTGTTTCACACTCCTCCGTCGTAGCAGTGGAGACAATAGGTTTCATCAAAAATAAACAATGAATACTCGTTGCTCGTCCACTATATCGGAAAGAATACTTTCATTCGCCGACATGTCGACCATCCTGGTGCACTTGCCATGCACAAAAATATCCTGGTCCACCCCGGTCGTAGCGCAGGCTCAACCTTTCCCACTGTAAGTTAGTCGGATGAAGGAACCATCATGACTTCGTTGAATTCCGCTTCTTCAAGAAAACTTACTCTACCCGCAGTACTGCTACCACACGCGAAGACTGGACGACACTGTACCACGTCATATCACTAAAACCCACTAGGCCAAACTAGCCCGCCTAGGATCTGTACTCCCTCCGTTTCAAAGTTAGAGCATGGTTAATAGTATAGCCAGCTGCTGGCTATAAGCCATTGCCATGTCATTTACAGCCCATCTTATAGCTAACATGTACAATAGTAGATCAAAAGAGTGTACTACTTTTTTGTTATGTGGCCCACCTTTCATTCTTACAAAGTGCCTAGGAGCACATGCTCGAGCTGGCTCTTCACGAAGAGCCCGCTGACCTTCTCTCTCCTCTTCTCTTTCCTCCGACTAAGCAGAAATATACTAGTTTATTCCTTATAGCCCGCTGACTCAGCTCTATTGTACTTGCTCTTAGTAGTACAAAGTTGACTCATCTATTTTGAAATGGAGGGACGTCTCTGTACTGCTATGATTTTGTGTTGTACGTCTCTGTACTTTTGCTACGATTTTCCTAACCTATGAACCAAATGAGGCCTGAATGTATCCGTGTCGACTATTGTCTGATCGATCGCTAAGCCTAAAATTTTAGGAGCTTGGGCTATTGGCCGATCGACGACGGATCAGTATAAGCGTATCACGAGCTCATTAGCCCCAACATTTCTCTTCGGTGAGTGTTTTGCAAGTACTATAGCTCGCACAGTAGCTAGCCTACTAACACCAAGAATCATCAAATAAGCCCTGCTGATATGATAAACAGTTCAAACTTACATCTAAGCATGCCATATATTACATCAAAAGCTGGCGAGGATACATCTGTTTCCATAACTCGGAGAGGGTTCGCATGATTCACTATCAAAAAAAAGTACTAGCAAGTACCGCCCACACAAGACAGTGCACTAGCCCTAAGATGGTTTGATAACACGCATCGTGCTGGTAATTAAACACAGGGCAATGCAAACTACCCTGAAGGATTAGCGCGACCAAATATTTATTGTCATCGATCTCTTGGGCAATGACCACAGCACGGACAGCGGCATGGGAAACGATCTCTGGGGCGATGTCCACAGGACTGACCGCGACATCGGAATCGATCTCTGGGGCGATGTCCACAGGATGGACAGCGGCATCGGAATCGATCTCCGGGGCGATGACAACAAGACGGACCGTGACATCGAAAACGATCTCTGGGGCATTGTCCACAGGACGGGCCGCGACATCGGAATCATCAAGGACGTCCACTGGCACCTGCACAACCCTAACATATTAGCAAGCACATTGCAAATAATCAAAAACCACAACTTTCATTTTTTTACCTTGTGCAGCTCACCGGGGGATCCCATCCCTCTGGGGGCCATCTCCTCGTCCTCGATGGGGGCCATCACGTTGCTAGGGGAATACTGCTTCTCAACGGCGACTATCTCCTCAAACTCGGCCTTGAGCCGTGCAAAGGTGGCCATCAGATTTTCTAGGATAGGCACGGTGGGGCCCTTGCTGTTCTTCCAACTTTCTTTGAGGAGTTCGTCCGCCAACGTCGTCAACTCTTTGGCCAGTGCTTGTTTCTTGGAGTTCTTCGTCTCCATGGGTTGGCCCGCCAACATGGTCAACTTGTTGGTCGGTGCTCGCTTCCTGGAGATCGCTGTCTCCAGTGGGTTTTCCGCCGGCAACTCTTTGCCTAGTGCTCCAGGATCCATCAATGAACTGACAAACAAAAAGAAATCGAAAGGAAACCACAATCGCAATGAAAACGGGAAAAGAATAGGCTGTGAGAATCGGTCGGTGCTTCGCAAAAAGAAGATTCTTGGAATGAAAATATAGCAGCATCACTGATTCGCCCACCTTTCCTTCGTCGGTACAGAAGAAAAATGGCAGAAGTGAGTAGCCTGGAGTGAGGTTTTATTCAAGAAAGGGGAGAAAGGGCTTCAACGAGCGTTCCAGTGAAATGATGGTTGCTTCGTCCAGTCCAACTTCGAGGCCACTTTACCACTGCTGGTAAAGGTGTGGGTTTTGTGATATGACGGGTCATGACGGCCACACCGGGGTGACCGGTGAGTTTCGACTGTAGCACCTCGCTGTGATTTGGTGGATGGCACGCGGGCCCGGATGCTTTGATGTCCCGCATGTAGATAGAGCGGCTAGTCATATTGTGCACCGCGACCAAGGCGGAGAGGAAAACGAGAAAACTACGTAATTAATGCATGAGTTTAATTAGGGTAGTTTTGTAAAGTATGAGATACATTCCTCCAATCGCAAAATGCCTTGGTTGATGAGATTTGAGATTTGAGCCCTATAAACTGGAAGGGAGATTTGAGATTTGAGATACTGCACGCAGTGTAGTCTATTCACTTGTTGGAATCTCTAGTATACCGCATGATTCTTTGCTTCTTCTTACTACTACGTACTACTTCACCGACATGTGGGACAGCCAGCAGCATCCGGGTTGACGTAATACGTGTCATGCACCAGATTAGAGTGCGGAACAGAAGGGGGGCATCACCCCGGTCGATGGCCAGCCTCGACGCGGAGCAGTCGGTGCATCGGGAAGCGGCGCTCTCTCGGCCGTCGCGCCGCTTCAAAGCCGGCGCCAGTGAGAGGTCGCCTCCGCTCTGGCCGGGCATTAATGCGGCACTGACGCTCCAGGGCGATGCTGACCGTTTCACACGGGAAGTGCGCGCTGGCAAGGGAGTATAGGTTTTGAACCGTTTCATGTGTAGTACTGGTAGTTTGCAAAACTACTCAATTATTGCACTCAGTTTCCTAAGAAATTGTGGTAAAAAAGTTACTCCACAGCCCGCTTCCCTTCTCCTTCCTCTTCCACTGCCCGCGCACATACGCGGGAAGCGACCAGTCAACCCTTATATAGGAGTGCTAGCAAAAAAAGATGCATGCATGACCACTAAATTTTCCAGATTAAACAGCCGCTCCGGCGGGAGTATGGTGTATGTTGTTGCCTTCGGTCGGGCCATGGCTACCGGGCGACGGCGACCAGAGAAGAGGCGGCAGGAGGGGAATGAATGCAGCTACTATTTGGGTTCGCCGTCCGGCTTAAATAAATGCGCAGCATCACGTGTACCCGCAGGTGCACAAATTGTAACATACGTTTCTGCTTAAGTGGGCGTCACGTAACTGGTGTGTGTGTTTGTGTGTGTGAGATTCTGAGAGACAGAGTGCATGTGTGTGACTCTACTCTTTGGACATGTACTCAACCTTTTGCATCGGGACATAAGTATAATTGTATTTACTTTAGCTAGTGATTTACGTGGCCATGTTAACGTGGTTGTGTAAAAAATGTCACTTCCTGCTCGTGATTTGCTTTATATAATTACAAGCAAGATGCTCGTGCATTGCACGGAACATCAATATGCATTTTTTTACAAAACACATGTTGTGATTTACCCATGCAGGAGAAATCCCATGTGTAAAAACTAATGATATTTCGAGAATTTTATGGGAAAACTCGTATCTCGAGTATGTCATCGAAAAAAATGAAAGATGAGAGATAAAGTGAGGAGGAGTGGAGTGTGGTTGTGACTGGTGGTCGGAACGGGCGGAGGCATGGGGATGGATGGCGCCGGCAGGCGGCAGCGGCCACCATGCTTGATTGTTCCGGAGACTTTCCTTTTTAATTGCTCAGCAATGAGGTGTGGGAGATAAGGATGTGGAGAGAGGTGCGGCTATCTTTTGTAAAATTATCATAGTTTGCTTTCTATCCGTGAGATATAGATCAGACGGTCCATATTACAAGATGGCAGGCACACCATCATCGCCAACTCGGTTTTTTATAAGGGTACAAATGATAAGTTTGCTAACTACTAAAGTAAAGTGGAATTTGTCCATGTTATACAAGTAAATTAAGGTGATTGTTTATCATATGGGTAAGGGTGGATGAAGGGTGGTAGGAACAAATGCTCCGCCTAGAGCATGTGTGTGTGAGATGGAGTCTCTGTGTGTGTGTGTGTGTGGGAGAGAGAGAGAGAGAGAGAGAGAGAGAGAGAGAGAGATGGAGTCTTAGTGTGTGTGTGTGCGTGTGTGTGCGTGATGGAGTCTTACTGTGTGTGTGGCGGGGTGGGTGGGTGGGTGTGTGCGTGCGTGTGTGTGTGTTTGTTTGTGTGTGTGTGTGTGTGTGCCGCGGGGTCTTCGGTGGCGGATGTAATTTAAGTGTGCATGGCTTCATCATAGAGAGGTGATGTGTATGGCAGAGGCCACCAACGATGGGGTGCGAGAGAGAAAATGCCCGTAGAGAGGGAAGAGAAGGTGTGTGCGCGTGAGAGTAGTCGACATCGAGAGAACGTGTTTGTTCGAGAGACACCAAGGAAGACTACTATATATCGATGGTGCATGTAGGCGGGAATTAAACGAAGGGATGGTCTTATTGGTTTCGGGGATATAGCGGAAGAGTGAGAGGCGGGGTAGCTACAAGGAGATTGTTAAGTGTGAGTGTGTGTTTTACCCATCCAGGCCGAAGTTATGTGCACACAATAAGAGAATGATTCGATGTGGCATTAGGGTTGAGGGTAATAACTACGTATGGAGACATAGAGACCTTCAACGTGCATGTGTGAGAGGTATACATGTATACGTGGGATGTGTGTGTGTGCGCGCATGATCGAGATAAAGAAAGAAGACATAAGTCATAAGCTAAGATCAACGACATGGGAGAGACGGATCAGTATGACAATATGCATGCATGCGAGAATGCAGGGAAGAAGGCCCGACAATTGAGCATGTGTTTTTGTCTTTAAGAGATAGTAGCGTGGGGTGGAGCATGCATCTATGGCGAGCAGAGGGAGTGAGGCACAACGATTGTGCAAAAGAGATAAACCTATAAATGAAAGAAGGTTGGTGGAGAAACATATAAATAGAAAGATAAAGATGCTAGCTGGTGTGCGTTAGAGATAGGAGTCGAGTGGATCAAAAGGCTGAGTTATGGGTGTGGGTTTGAGAGAGATGAACAAAGGGTGCATGTGACTCACATACAAACAAATATCGGAGAGAAATGAGATCCCGAGAGACAAAGTTTTGTGTCTGTGAGAGAGAAAGATATTTCAAAACGAGAGTGATAGCTAGAGAAACATATGAGGGAACGCAAGATATCTCTAGGGAGAGACAGTGTGTGTGAGCGACATGCAAGAGAACAGTGGAGAAATATGAGACCTTGGGAGACAGAGTTTGTGTTTGTGTGTGAGAAAGAGATATTTAAGAGGAAGAGTTGTAGGTTCTCATACCTAAGGAGCGAAAGACATCTCTGTATTAGGGGTGTGCGAGTTGCACACAGGGGAATAATAGAGAGAAATGAGACCCCGGAAGACAAAGTTTTGTGTTTGTGTGAGAGAAAGAGATTCCACATAGAGAATCATAGTTAGAGACACATAGCAGGGAGCGAGATATACTTAGAGAGAGATAGAGTGATGAAGGTCGAGGGAGAGAGTACCGTCAGTGTGTTACGAAGATAAAAGATCATTGTTGACATACAGGTAGCACGAGAGATACCCGAGATACGATGAACGTGTATAGGTCAAGAGAGATAGTCCTATATAAGCATGAGTGAAAGTTATATGAGACGAATATCTGGATTAAATGGGATTCAAATATTTAAACTGGAGATCACGACATCGATAATATCATAACGCAAATTGGTGTATCAAACATGCATATTCATTTGAATTTCGGGACACGTGTAATGTTATATAGTTTATTAATATTGGTGATCCATAGATTCTTTATTTAGAAACAATGCATGGTTTATATGCAATTAATGTCTAAATGAGATACCCTATATGTTGCGTGTCTGAAACACATTATACATGTTTGAGAAGTAAAAAAAACTGCATGAAACACACATTAATTGGAGACAGTTAGCGAGGAATGCATACGTTGGATTTCAACATAAAGTGGTTTCAAATATTTGAAAATCCAAATTGATGGATACAACCTTATGAATCTGAGATCATGCCATTTGTAAACCATATTTATGTATAAAGGGTGTTGTGCTTTTGAAAGTATATATAAAAAATGATGTATATAGAATTTTATTCCAATCGAAAATGGATCCCGCCCGAAAAAAATAGAATACAAACGGGAATCGAAAATGGTAAACGTGCACTCTGCAAAATTTGAACGAAGCGGGGAAAGTCGCAGTAACCGCCCGAAACCAAAATCTCCGAGATGGAAATTACTACTGCCTATCCCTGCCACGCAAAGCCTATCTACTCAAATAGGTTTTGATAGGGGTAGGTTTGTAATTTCACTCGAACGTGACATAACCGCCTCTCACCCGGATTCATACACAGTGGGCGCCAAAACACAGTGTGTCCTCGGCCAAAATCGACTCCCTCCCCGATTCATACACGGTGGGCGCCAAAAACAAACTCTTGTCGGCAAATATTCGGTGTATGCGAGATTACCGTCCTATCCCCAACCGACTAATATTGCTGTGATGTAGGAAATTTGAAACGGGGGCTAAGTTTGTAAATTTCCTCGCATTTGAGACAAGCGCGCCCTGAAGACATGGTTCCCCCCTTCCTCTCCACCTCCATTTCCCCATTCGTACTCCGTGGGCGCCAAAACACCCGAGCCTCCTCCGTCCGCCACCCCCATCCACCGCCGTCCTCCTCCACCATGCTGGAGCTGATACCCCGACGCCGCCGTCCATTACAAGAGATCGACCTCTCTCATCCATGGCTTCGGACCGGGATCCTTGCATCCCGTCCTCTCGCTTCATCCCCGCCGTCGTCCACCTTGCCGGTGCCGCTCCTACGACCGTCTCGTCCACCGCGCCCCGCCGCCACAGTCTACCATCCTAGATCTGCTTCCACGCTGCCGACAGCCATCGCTACCGCAGCACCGTCAAATTCTTAGCAGATGCATAGACGGCGCCGCACCAGAGGCGGTACTCTTTCGTATCTGCTCAACTTATTTATCGCAGCAAGAAAATAGATCGCCACTGCTTTACTCTGTTTTCTTGTCCATCACTTACTTGCTAGTTGAGAGCAAACATTGGTTGCGAAGTTGCCTTTGTCCGGTTTGCACCTTCAGATCCGCCATGGCACGCTCAACACTATACTCCCAATGCTTATGGTTTTCCCCTTTTATATTCCACACTAGTTAAATCACAGTAGACTAAATTTCAAAATTGGGTCGGTCAATTTTTTAGAGCTCACCGGAGTTCGCCGGTGCGAACGAAGGGGCTCGGGTGGGGACTTTGGTTGGGGGGTGGGGCGGTGGTCGGGCCTCGCCAAACGAAGAAAACTCGACGCGGGTGGGGGCGGGGGTGGGGGGTGGGCGTGGCGGAGGAACACAGGCGATAGGGGCCGATGGTCCGGCCGGCGGCCCGTGCGGTGTTCTGTATGGGAAGAATCAAAGACAAGGAAGAAGAAGGGTTAGGAGACGTGGGATCTTCATCCAACCGCCTGAAATGGTCGACTGACCCAAATGCAGAAATGCCTTTGTATTCAGTACCATCGTCATACCTGTTAGCACTGCTCCTGAATCCATCAAGCTAAACAACATGCCACTCATAATTCCAAACTTGTTGCTCAAGTATGAATCTGATATGATGCTGATATTACTAAAACAGATAACATTTAATTTGTCAGCTAATGTTCCTACTTTACTTTCGAAAAAGCACGTGCACCACATATAGAGAGACAGCAGGGAGTTGCTTTCTTAATGCGCTCTGGTTCATCATGTGTGGGCACTGCGCAACGAACATTTTATTATCCAAAATCTGCTTGCTCTTCTTTACCATGTTCCTCTTCCCTTCTTCTTTAATAAGTACTCTCTCCGTTCCTAAATACAAGTCTTTGTATAGATTCCACCATGGACTACATATGGAGCAAAATGAGTGAATCTACACTCTAAAATGTATCTGGATACATCTGTATGTGATCCATAGTGGAAATCTCTACCAAGACTTATATTTTGGAACGGAGGGAGTATGATAGTAGTACAGTATGTTCCTTGTAGTGAATATGAGCAGGGACATTTGCAGCGTAGAGGTCTATACGGTCGGTTGGTATGGACACTTTGAACTCGTCGGGCCTCTTTGATTTGTAGGATTTTGTAAACATGGGAATAGGATTTGTAGTGGCCTGCCCACTTGAATCCTATAAGAATAGCAAGAAAATGCGGGGAGCTATGTTGCCTTTGAGAGTAACACTGATATTAACAGTACCGCACCTTCAGTTGAAGAGAGCTGGTATCCGAAGCCTTTCTAGCTGTACCGACAATACTAGCACATATATTCCAGCAAGTTCCACTTTGCTGATTTTACTCTGATGCTTATGGTTTTCCCGTTATATCTACACTATGATCTGTGTAGCTTCTTTGTGTCGCACTAGCAACAGTCCACTCTTGAAGCTAAACACCGCAATGACTTACAAAATTGGCACCAAGGCATTGAGTGCCATTCTGGATGCAATGAAACTCATACACTCCCCACCTATTGACTCTTGTTCAGAATATGATCCTAATGACTCTTGTTCAAAATTGCCACATATAGAGAGACAACATGGAATTGCATTTCTTTGGGCGCTGTGATTCATCATGAGTGGGCAACCAACATTGTATGCAATTAAGCGGAACCTCAAGAATATGCTTCCTCTTCTGTTCTTTAACATGTTCGTCTTTTGTTATTCTGTATTTAGTACGTACAGTATGTTCCTTGTCAGGAAGGGGAGCAGGGACATCTGCAGTCAACAGCTGATAGAGCTGGCATGTACTTGATCGATAGGCTTTCAATTACTAGCGGCAATACAACACCGTATTTTCAAGCTAGTTCCACTTTCCCGATTTATATATCGTGGTGATGGTGTACCCCTTTTATGTACACTATGATCTGCCTAGTTGTTGTGTGCTCTTGTTATCATGGTTTGGCAATAAACTCTCTATACAGTATATTTTGAACCTATCATCTGCCAACTATCCTTACTTCTGGAGCCTATTTTTTTGTGTACTTGTGCCAGATTATATAAATGCATGCACCATATTACAGCACACATGAGCTCTCTCATCAGAATCCAGTGATAGCACACAAGTGTTTACAGGGGCGCCCCTAGATTAGAATATCCTTTGCATTACAAAGATAATCTCATAACTATTTATGTTTTCATGGTTCTCAGATATTATACACAATTACAGTGAATATCAGAATCCGCGCATCAGAAGAATATTGTGGAACACTGCAATGACTTACAAAATTGGCACCAAGGCATGGAGTGCCATTCCGGATGCAATGAAACTCATATGCTCCCCACCTATAGATTCTTGTTCAGAATATGATCCTAATGACTATTCTAACCTCGAGGAGTCAAAGGCAGATGGCCTGTCATGTTCACCCATCAAGGTGTCTGCTCTAATTTGGCAAGGTTTTATTGATTGCGCGTATCTTGCATATGTTGTCTTGCATTTCTTCTACTTTGTTGCACCGCCATCTGCTTAGTTTACTCATCATATATGTCATGATGCCATGCCCATCCATTATCAATACATATTCCATCTGTCATCATACCATGTTTTTCCACTGAAATGTTGTTCTTGTGCATCAGACATCAAAAAGGAATAGGGTGATTGCCGAACCTGAAGGAGCACCAGCAAAGTCCTTGAAAAACGTGGTTGTGCCGGAGAAATCAGACAACACCCCACTTATATTGGCTGTAGAACCAGTGACACAAAACGTAGGACTGACTCCAGCAGACTGTACCCATACTTCACTGGCCACACCACTAGCCCCACCACACAGGACTTGCACTCCAGCAAAAGGTATGCCGATTTCAGTTGCCATAACACCAGCCGTACCACAAAAAAATCCCACTCCAGGAAAAAGTACAGCAAGTCCACAGACCGAAGACCTATCCCAACTGCATAGACGGCCAATTCCTCCAGATTGGAACCCCATTCTAGTTATTCCCAATTTAAAAGACAATGCTTTCAATGTTGTTAGGGACTACATGCATATATTCCCATCATTGGAAGATTATAGTGAAGACAAACACCATTTTCACATCTTCCTGTCCCACTTATGTGTAAGTGCTATTATTCATGGTGATTATTTTCCTGTTTTCTGCTCATTGAACACATCAATGATTTACATTACATTGTTGTAAGTAGGCGAGGGTCAATCTGGATAGTCATGACGAGCAAAGCTTGCTTGCGCTTTTCAAGGAAGCATTGCAGCAGTATTGGTGTTACCTGAGGAAATCACACTTTGATGGCAAGTCTATAAACGAATTTCTGGTGAAGTCTCATGTGCTAAATTTAGAAGACATTGAATGGAAAAACCTTATTATGCACTGGTCTGTTCCCGAGGATGAGGTACTGTCTATGATATCGCATGACAATTTGAACTTCTACTTTTCTGCATGTGCCTTACAGATCTTTTTTGCAGGAAATCTGCTCGAAAAAGAATTCGGTTTGAAAAGAACGACAGAATATCGCAAATATGTTGCCCGCTGCTTTGCTCTTGTGAGTACCTGTTGTCCTGTATTACTGTACTTGCATACATACCTGGTTCATTATGTGATAGCAGTATGCATGATAGCTTGCTTATCAATTGTTCGCTCTAAATTATCTGATCTGTATGAATGGTTTAGTGTAGAATATATCCAATGCCAATGAATTTTTTTAGCTCTGCATTGTTCTTGTAAGTGTTGGGAACGTAGTAATTTCAAAAAAATCCTACGCACACACAGGATCATGGTGATGCATAGCAATGAGAGGGGAGAGTGTTGTCCACGTACCCTCATAGACCGAAAGCAGAAGCGTTAGCACAACGCGGTTGATGTAGTCATACGTCTTGACGATCCGACCGATCCAAGTACCGAACGTACGGCACCTCCGAGTTCAGCACACGTTCAGCTCGATGACGTCCCGCGAACTCCGATCCAGCAGAGCTTCACGGGAGAGTTCCGTCAGCATGACGGCGTGATGACGGTGATGTTGTTGCTACCGACGCAGGGCTTCGCCTAAGCACCGCTACGATATGACCGAGGTGGAATATGGTGGAGGGAGGCACCGCACACGGCTGGAATAGATCAATAGATCAACTTGTGTGTCTAGAGGTGCCCCCCTGACCCCGTATATAAAGGATGGAGGAGGGGAGGCCGGCCAGCCCCTAGGGCACGCCAGAAGTGTGGAGTCCTACTAGGACTCCCTAGTCCAAGTAGGATTCCTCCTCCCACATGGAATAGGAAAAAGGGAAGGGAAAAGGAGAAGGAAGGGGGCGCCCCCCGCCCTAGTCCAATTCGGACCAGACCATGGGGAGGTGTGCGGCCACCTTTTGAGGCCTTTCTCTCCTTTCCCGTATGGCCCATTAAGGCCCAATACGAATTCCCGTAACTCTCCAGTACTCCAAAAAATACCCGAATCACTCGGAACCTTTTTGATGTCCGAATATAGTCTTCCAATATATCGATCGTTACGTCTCGACCATTTCAAGACTCCTCATCATGTCCCCGATCTCATCCGAGACTCCGAACTACCTTCGCTACATCAAATCACATAACTCATAATGCAAATCGTCACCGAACGTTAAGCGTGCGGACCCTACGGGTTCGAGAACTATGTAGACATGACCGAGACACGTCTCCGGTCAATAACCAATAGCGGAACCTGGATGCTCATATTGGTTCCCACATATTCTACGAAGATCTTTATCGGTCAAACCGCATAACAACATACGTTGTTCCCTTTGTCATCGGTATGTTACTTGCCCGAGATTCGATCGTTGGTATCTCAATACCTAGTTCAATTTCGTTACCGGCAAGTCTCTTTACTCGTTTCGTAATGCATCATCCCGCAACTAACTCATTAGTCATATTGCTTGCAAGGCTTATAGTGATGTGCATTACCGAGAGGGCCCAGAGATACCTCTCCGACAATCGGAGTGACAAATCCTAATCTCCAAATACGCCAACTTAACAAGTACCTTCGGAGACACCTGTAGAGCACCTTTATAATCACCCAGTTACGTTGTGACGTTTGGTAGCACACAAAGTGTTCCTCCGGTAAACGGGAGTTGCATAATCTCATAGTCATAGGAACATGTATAAGTCATGAAGAAAGCAATATCAACATACTAAACGATGAAGTGCTAAGCTAACGGAATGGGTCAACTCAATCACATCATTCTCCTAATGATGTGATCTCGTTAATCAAATGACAACTCATGTCTATGGTTAGGAAACTTAACCATCTTTGATTAACGAGCTAGTCAAGTAGAGGCATACTAGTGACACTATGTTTGTCTATGTATTCACACATGTATTATGTTTCCGGTTAATACAATTCTAGCATGAATAATAAACATTTATCATGAAATAAGGAAATAAATAATAACTTTATTATTGCCTCTAGGGCATATTTCCTTCAGTAAGTACCTGATGTCCTTTATCAGTGTACTTATATTGACACGTAGTTGTTCATGTACCATCACTCTGCAGCTTATTTTCCTTTGCCCTCCATTTTCTACACATAAGATCTATATTTACTCTTACCATAAGGTTGGATAACACCGATGGTACTGAAGAAGTTTAGCTCTGCATTGCTCTTGGCTGTACGTTTTGCCTGTATCGATGTACTTACATTTATAGCTACTTGGTAATGTAGCATCACTCTTCATCTTATCTTATATATTCTCCATTTTTTCTTATATTGTCACATCTATATTTACTCTTAACAAAATGTAGAATAAAGGCAATGCTTATGAAGAAGATTCTGTGGTAAACTTCTTGAATTGCCCCCACCCCCCATCAGCATGGACAAAGGCTTTATAGAGCCTGCCTTCACCAATAATATAAGTTTGTCCTTCTCAAGCCTTCAAACTTTGTTGTGTATATTTGGTTAGGCATGACTGCAACAGCTGTTTATTTTTGGTGTTTGCATCAAATTGCATGTTTAAAGTTTATTATGTACTCCAGTTCATAAACAAAAGTTTGTCCTTCTCAATTTAAGTTTTCAGTTGTACAACCAAGTTCCTTCTTCATACCATGTAAATTAAACTATACAGAGCAAGTGATCTTATTTTGCCAATCTGAAATGGGATAAATTGACAGCACACTAACCATTGATACTTATGAGTTCTTGATCTGTAATCCAGTGGTGTCGTGAAGCTGCCAACTCCTTCACAATGTCATTTCCTACCATGTCTTGACCTGAACAATACCATATTGTGTTAATGCTATTTTAAACTCTGTCACTTTATTCGTTAGTAAGAAATGTGATGAATTGTTAGCACTGATACTTGTATGTGCAAAACCTGTCATCTGTCTTCTTGTTTATCTTTCAGAGTGAGGAGGATATAAGTGTCAAACAACTGCAGTCTCACTAGCTTGCTCAGCTGCTTGCGCTGCAGCTCCCGAGCAGGGCTATCCTTTCTTGAACTCTATTGAAGGGATGTCGGTTTTGTATATTATTTTGTCGGCGTGTTTAGTTGCACTGGTGGCGATCTTTGATGCCCAGTGCATGTAAACTGATGTCTGCTTGTGCTTTATTATCATAGTGGCGAACTTTGATGCCCAGTGTATGTAATATGCCGTAATTTCTTTATTGTATAGTCTAGGTTTTTTTCTTATTCACGATGCTGCAAATATTTTACTGTATATATATCCTTTCTTTGCTGTAAACCGGCCAAACCGTAAAATTACGATACATAATCAGGCCGTCATGCAAATCACCATGTATGATCCGCATCATGGGCCCTGTCATCTTGGTCCGTTAACAGGCCTAAATATAAACTGGCCCACTAGTAGATTCGGCCCTTTAATAGGCCGAGTAAACCGCCGGCCCTATTTTCCCAAGAAACTCAATGGGCCTTTAGGAGGCTGAAAAGTAGGTTGGGCCTGAAACGTGTCGAACAGCTCACGGGCCGGCAGCAGGCCGAAATAGACCCCGTCCCATGATTGTGCCAATCACATCATGTGCCGTTAACAGGCCAAAATTGTCTCGGTCCTTGTTTGGCCCAATCAGATTATCGGCTGCGAGCAGGCCGGATGCAAACTGGGCCGTAGTTAGGCCCAACTATATGACAGGCTTTTAACAGGCCGAAATAAATATAGGGCTGAAATATAAAACAGGCCTTTAACAGGCCGAAACTAATATCAGGCCGAATTACTAAATGGGCCTTTAGCAAGTGGGCCCAAAAGTATAGTGTCCAGTTGACGGGCCGAATCTGATATGGGCCATAATTTGGCCCAAAGCCTCTTAAAGGGCCGGATCTTATCTGGGCCGTAATTTGGCCCAGAACGTGGTAGACTTTTAACGGGCCGGATCTCATATGGGCCCAGAACGTGGCAGGTTGATAATGGACCGGATCAAGTATGGGCCGACATTTGGCCCAAAACATGGCAGCCTGTGAATGGGCCGGCCCACTAGTGTCCTCAAAATCTTGTGGGCCTTTAGCTGGGCCGTCCCATTATGGTCCGCAAAATCTTGTGGGCCTTTAGCTGGGTCGGCCCATTATGATCCGTAAAATCTTGTGGGCCTTTAGTTGGTCCAGCCCATTATCGTCCGCAAAATCTTGTGGGCCTTTAGTTGGGCCGGCCCATTTAACCTATATGGGCCTCTGTTGGGCCCTGCCACGTGTCGACGTATCATAGGCATGTCTCCTCCAATGGACGGGCGACATCTGGCCCACCGAGGAGCAGACACGTGTTTCCTCCGGCCAATGAGAATTTTACACGTGGAAAATCACCATTGGTTCGGGCTATTAACGGGTTATCGGATCCAAAACCGGACCCGATAGCTTAACGGCGAGTCGTTATGGTGGATGCCACGTGTTGGTCGCCCTTGACGAAAGCACTTCTATGACGCGCGATTTATCGTCATGGAAGTGGACACTTCCGTGATGATAATTTTGGTAATGTGATGGAACACTTATACGACAGCACAAGTATGACTATCTTGATTCTGTCATAAAATTGTCATGCATGTACATGCATGACAAAAAACGTGGCCTACTGTGACAAACACGTATCATCACGGAAGTGTATTTTTTTGTACTGCACTTCGAGGAAATTATGCACGCCCTTAATGTACTCAGAGGTGTGTCTGTCACCGTACATCCATTGCCGGTTCATCTGCATGCATTATATATAATTAAGTGTGTCAAAAACCATTACAGAACATCATGAATAGATAAGTGGACAAATTAATAGAAGTTCATCATTGCATTAAAACCAAAGTACATACACAGTTCTCATTGAACAACATATAGCTCTCTAGAGCATCTAATTAAACCATACATTGAAACTATGTAAAACATTTCAACGCAACAACAAATGCGATCATAATCGCAACCAAGGTAACAATTGATCCAACGGCATAATGATGCCAAGACTCGGTATGAATGGCATATTTTCTAATCTTTCTAATCTTCAAACGCATTGCGTCCATCTTGATCTTGTGATCATCGACGACATTCGCAACATGCAACTCCAATATCATCTTCTCCTCCTCAATTTTTTTTATTTTTTCCTTCAAGTAATTGTTTTCTTCTTCAACTAAATTTAACCTCGCGACAATAGGGTCGGTTGGAATTTCCGGTTCACATACCTCCTAGAAAAATAAAATCTATGTCACGTTGGTCAGCATAATTGTCATATACAATAAATGAACCAAATAGTTATATAATATATACCACATCCGAATCATAGACAGGATGAGGGCCGACGGGGGCGGATACCAAAACCATCGCACTATATAATAACAAGCAATAATGAAATTAAGAAAAATTAGACAAGTATCTATCTAATCATACAAGTAAGAATTTATTCTTTCAGAAAGAAGATAAGAATTAACAAGAGGCTCACCACGGTGGTGCCGGCGACGAGATTGGCGCTGGCGATCGATGGCGGTGAAGACGGGGATGGGACATGACGGACCGGTAAAGCTAGACAAATCTTGAGGAAAATGGAGCTTGGAGGTCGAGATTCGAGAGGAGAAAGCTTAACTAGTGTGGCTCGAGCATTTCATCGAACACCTCATGTGCATAGGAGGTGAGCTAGAGCACCACAAAGCAGTCCCCTCGCCGGCCAGCAAAAATAGAGCAGTGTGGAGTGCTCTGCTCGCCGAAGATGGGGTATATATATCCACCTCATTGGTCCCGGTTCGTGGATGGATTTGGGACTAAAGGTGACCCTTTAGTCCCGGTTCCAGCCACGAACCGGGACCAATGGCTATGGGCCAGTAGCGGGCCAGGACCAAGGACCATTGGTCCCGGTTCATGCCTGGAACCGGGACAAATGGGTCCAGACGAACTGGGACAGATGCCCCACGAGGCCTGGCCGGCCCCCTGGGCTCACGAACCGGGACGTATGCAACCATTGGTCCCGGTTCGTGGATGAACCGGGACTAATGGGTTGGCCAGGCCCCAACCAAAGCCCTGTTTTCTACTAGTGGGTAGTGTCGGTGTCAAAACTGGCGGATCTCGGGTAGGCGGTCCCGAACTGTGCGTCTAAGGTCGATGGTAACAGGAGACAAGGGACACGATGTTTACCCAGGTTCGGGCCCTCTCTATGGAGGCAATACCCTACTTCCTGCTTGATTGATCTCGATGAATATGAGTATTACAAGAGTTGATCTACCACGAGATCGTAATGACTAAACCCTAGAGGTCTGGCCTGTATGACTATGGTAATGAATCTGTCCTCCGGACTAAGTCGTCCGGTTTATATAGACACCGGGAGGATCTAGGGTTACATAAGGTCGGTTACAGAGAAAGGAATCCTCATAGTAGAACGCCAAGCTTGCCTTCCACGCGAAGGAGAGTCCTATCCGGACACGGGTGAGAGTCTTCGGTCTTCGTATCTTCACAGCGCATAAGTCCGGCCCATGGCTAACAGGCCAGACGCCCGAGGACCCCTTTGTCCAGGACTCCCTCGGTAGCCCCTGAACCTGGCTTCAATGACGAGGTATCCGGCGCGCAGATTTGTCTTCGGCATTGCAAGGCGGGTTCCTCCTTCCGAACTCCAAGATAGTCTTCGGACGTAATGATCGTGTCCCGACCTGTAACACACTTTCCACACACAACCGCAGAGAGTATAATATTCCATGAGTCCAATCCGCTGATAACTTTTTGCAACATGACATCACGTCTGCCCGGTCATTATTTTGAACTGTTTTTATCTGCCGCTCCACGTTTCGAGACGCGGTTGCTATTGGCACGTCTTGTCGAAGCAGAGATCGTGTCCTCTTATTGCGGGATTCTCATCAATATGGGCGTGGGTAACCCAACTGTGCTGTTTACACAGCCCATGGGAACAGGCGAGTTTTAAGGCGAGTGGGGAGGCATTCAATATTTACTGCCTTTATAAGGAGACAAGGATTCCCTTTCTTCACCCACGCCTTCTTTCTCTCTCTGCCCTTCCATTCTCGAGCTCCAGCGCCCAAGTTCCCATCTTCTCCACCTTAGGGAAGCACTCAGTCATGTCCGCAAGAAAACTCAATGGGTTTTTAGGAGACTGAAAAGTAGGTTGGGCCTGAAACGTGACGAACAGCTCACGGGCCGGCAGCAGGCCGAAATAGACCCTGGCCCATGAATGTGCCGATCAAATCATGGTCTTATAATAGGCCAAAATTGTCTCGGTCCTTGTTTGGCCCAATCAGATTATCGGTTGCGAGCAGGCCGGATGCAAACCGTGCCGTAGTTAGGCCCAACTATATGACGGGCTTTTAACAGGCCAGAATTAATATAGGGCTGAAATGTTAAACGGGCCCTTAACAGGCCGAAACTAATATCAGGCCGAATTACTAAATGGGCCTTTAGCAAATGGGCCCAAAAGCGTAGCGTCCAGTTGACGGGCCGAATCTGATATGGGCCATAATTTAGCCCAAAGCCTCTTAAAGGGCTGGAACTGATCTGGGCCGTAATTTGGCCCGGAACGTGGTAGGCTTTTAACGAGCCGAATCTCATATGGGCCATTATTAGGCCCGGAAAGTGGCAGGTCATTAATGGACCGGATCAAATATGAGTCGGCATTTGGCCCAAAACATGGCAGCCAGTTAATGGGCCGTCCTACTAGGGTCCTCAAAATCTTGTGGGCCCAAAGCTGGGCCGGCCCATTAATGTCAGCGAAATCTCGTGGGCCTTTAGCTGGGCTGGCCCATTATGGTCCAAAAAAATCTTGTGGGCCTTCACCTGCGCCGGCCCATTATGGCGCGCAAAAATCTTGTGGGCCTTTACCTGGGCCGGACCACTATGGCCCACAAAATCTTGTGGGCCTTTAGCTGGGCCGTCCAATTATGGTCCGCAAAATCTTGTGGGCCTTTAGTTGGGCCGGCCCATTTAAACTGTATGGGCCAATGTTGGGCCGTGCCACGTGTCGACGTATCATAGGCGATTTGGGTCCAATTAGTGGATGACATCTGTCCCAACGGTGAGCCGACACGTGTTTCCTCCGGCCAATGATGATTTTACACGTGGAAAATCCCCATTGGTCGGGGCTGTTAACGGGTTATCGGATCCAAAACCGGACCCGATAGCTTAACGGCGTTCCGTTACGGTGGATGCCACGTGTCGGTCACCCTTGACGAAAGCACTTCTGTGATGCACGATTTATCGTCATGGAAGTGGTCACTTCCGTGACGATAATTTTGGTAATGTCATGGAACACTTCTACGACAGCACAAGTATGACTATCTTGATTCTGTCATAAATTTGTCATGGATGTACATGCATGACAGAAAACGTGACCTACTGTGACAAACACGTATCATCACGGAAGTGTATTTTTTTTGTAGTGATACCAATTGGATTCACCAAAATGGTACTTTCTTCACAGCTATCTTCACTTACCAGAATCTTGCAGGAATTTTGGAGAAATATTGGCTAGGTGAAATGGTGCCAAATTTGGTGGAGACAAGTTATTTGAGTAGTAGAACAATCTGGTAATTTATCTGGATTTTTGAAGCAATATAAAATGCACTTGCTTCACAACCTGAAAATTTTACCAGAAGCAAAGATTTGGTCCTGTGCCCACATAGATGATTGGATGGGGCTGAAATTTGTAGGAGTAAGATAATATAAGCACAATAAGAGGCATGCAAAATTTCAACTCATTTGGATTCCCCTAGCTAGTACTTCGTTCACAGTGGCTTCTGTTTGACAGAAACTTTGAAAAATCACTGAGGAAGATTGGCTAGGAAAATAAAGTTGAATTTTGGCATGTGGCAATTATTTGGACATAAAAGATGCCCAACAAGTTTGTGAGCAAACAAGATAAGATAGATGACACTTCCTTCACAAAGTGCCACTCTGGACAGAAATGAAGAATAATTTTTGGAGAATTATTCTTGGGCTAGGACAGGAAAGTTTGGGCATATTTGAGCAATATATGACCCAAAGAAATTATGAGAATTATTTGGGAATTTTTGGATGGACAGAAATATAGGTTGCTTCACAACCTGGGCAGACAGGGTTATTCCTTTAATAGAAAAAGGAATTTTCCCTAGAAAAATAAATTAGGGTTTGGTCAAGCAGTGAAGTGACATGATCTTGGCAAGGTTTTGAGAATGATGAGCCATTTGGGAGAGGAAATGAATATGATTTCCCAGATGGCAAGGCCACAGAACCACTCCAAAAAGAAAAATAGAGAAAAAAACAATTAAATTAAAAGAAAAAGAAAAGGGCCAAAAACCAGGCTGTTACGGCGAGATACCACTGTAGAACAGCTGTGTTGTTACATAGACGACCTCCATGTGCTGAGGATTTCTTGCCTCTTGAGTGTAACTCTCTAATTCTGAAATAAAACACTTTTATCCTCAAAAAAAGGAATTAAGTAGCATCAGTGCCTAACGTTGTACTTTCAGTAATTAAGTAGCGATGATACCGCCAATCTATCTCCGTGCCCTACTCTGCCTCTTCACATGTGCATGTGGTGCACACGTGAAATGGCCGCCTGAAGGCTGTCTCTTGCTCCTGATGCAGTGTGTATTCTGAAGTTGCTTCTCAACGCTTCCAGTCCAAATCGAACTACGTGTATATTCTACCTACACACTACAACACGGTCGCTAATTGAAGGCACTTTGGTAAGGGCATTTTCTCTAAATGCCTCAAATTTGTGTTTAAGGAGGCATTTTCAAGAGTCCACCTTAAAATCATTTCTAACTGAAGGCATTTTTGGGAAACGCCTCGGAATGTATGAGCTTTGGAGGCACTTTTGGAGAACGCCTCGGACTGTATAGAGCTTTGAAGGCATTTTTGAGGAGTGCCTCAAATTGATAGAGATTTTGAGGCCATTTTCGAAAATGCCTCCTAATTGATTGATGTGTTTCTCAAAATTGAGCTACAACTCTGCCTTGAAGGGTAGATTGGTTGCCCGTGGGGCTGTAGCAAACGCCGGCGACACGCAAAGGACCTGAACAGCGATGGTGCCGCGAGATGCTCGCTTAGACTAGGAGATGCAGCGAGCTCGCCGGTGTTGTAGCTGGTCCTGTGAGAACAGGTCGACGAGCTGCTGTGGTGCTCATGCATGGAGCAGCAATCGAGCGCATCCCGTGTGTTGTCGGGATAGCCGAGCGCGTAGCCAGGCCGGCCATGTAGAAGACGGCTGCCCGTGCCGCGGGTCTATGTGTAACTGATGAAACGGATAAGAATTGCTAATAAGCAACAGTATCTTCGATTGGTCTACAGTTAAGCGTGCTATATTATGTACCATGCGGTGCTGTGTTCGAGAGCCCATGCATGCTAGTATGTTCTTTCCTCCTGCGATATTCCATATTTTGACCTGATTCAGTCATTAGATGGTTTTGTTGTCTAGAATGCGCTGGCGCGTGGCCTGTGTAGATGTTTTTTTGTGTGTTGAGCACAGGTTTGCGGCGTTTTGAATATTGGAGGCATTGCTAAAACGCCACTGATTGAAAGATTTTCAGGCATTATCGGAAAACGCCTCGCTTGACCATTCCCTTCGCTACCATTTCTAGGGTTTCTTCCAAACGTTGTCAGAAACATTTGAAGACATTATTCACTCCTTTAGCGGCATTTAGAATATTGGAGGCGATGCTAAAACGGCACTAGTTGAAAGTTCTTGAGGCATTATCGGAAAACGCCTTGCTTGACCATTCCCTTCGCTACCATTTCTAGCGTTTCTTCAAAACGTTGTGAGAAACATTTGGAGGCATTATTCACTCCTTTATAGGCATTTTAGAATATTGGAGGTGATGCTAAAACGCCACTGATTGAAAGATTTCCAGGCATTATCGTAAAACGCCTCGCTTGACCATTCACTTCGCTACCATTTCTAGCGTTTCTTCAAAATGCTGTGAGAAACATTTGGAGGCATTATTCGCTCGTTTAGAGGCATTTTAGAATATTGGAGGCGATGCTAAAACGCCACTGACTGAAAGATTTCCTGACATTATCGGAAAACGCCTTGCTTGACCATTCCCTTCGCGCGCTACAATTTCTAGTGTTTCTTCAAAACGCTGTAAAAAACATTTGGAGACATTATTCACTCCTTTAGGGGCATTTTAGAATACTGGACGCGATGCTAAAACGCCACCGATTGAGAGATTTCCAGGCATTATCGGGAAACGCCTCGCTTGACCATTCCCTTGGCTACCATTTCTAGCGTTTATTCAAAACGCTGTAAGAAACATTTGGAGGTATTATTCGCTTCTTTAGGGGCATTTTAGAATGCCTTCAAATATCAACCGTGGTGTAGTGACATAAGCACACGAGACGGCATGCAAGCAGCGCAATTCCTGGAAACTTGCGACGGGCTGATCGATGGAACAACCAAGCAAGCGCTTGCAAGCCGACGCTGGCGCAAGCATCGAGCTGCCGCGGGACATGGTGTGGGAGGTCCTGCTGCGTGTCCCAGCCAGGGCGATCTGCCGATGCCGCGCCATCTGGCTGTCGTGGCGCTCCCTCCTCTCCGACCCGTCCTTCACCAAGGCATACACTTCCAGGCGCCTGGGCCTTGTGCTCGCCCTCAACGCTGACGGCAACCGCATTGACATGGTGGACCTGTCGTTCAGTGACATTGTCCAGCAGATCGACGTCCCGGCGGAGGACGTCGGCGCGTTGCGCGTGAGCCCCGGCCCCACTAGTGCAGAACCGGGCATTATCACCGGTTTGAAAGGCCCTTAACCGGCACTAAAGGGTGGGGACTAAAGGCCCCACCCCTTTAGTACCGGTTCAGCACGAACCGCCACTAAAGGGCCACCACGTGGCACGAGCCAGCGCCGAGGGCGTGGAGTCCTTCAGTACCGGTTTGTAGCACCAACTGGTACTAAAAGGTTTGGGGGTTTTGATTTTTTTTTTCTAATTTTGTGTTTTCCATTTAGTTTATAGATTGTTTTTACATTATAATGAGTTATTAAATCACTAGGTGAAATAACCGCGGATTAGTTTCAACTGGATGGATCGATTCTAGCTAAGTGATCAAGTAATATATATGGATAATCCATATTGCTTGATCACTTAGGATCCATAGCTAGGATCGATCCATCCACTTAAAACTAATCCGCGATTCTATCAAAAATGATATAATAACTCATCATCATCATATTAATATAAAAACTCTTGCATCATATAATCACCAACAACACTAGCCAATAATCTTCATAGTCATTACCACTATTTAATCATCATAGTCATTACTGCTATCTAATCACCATCAAAACTAGCTTAAAGAAGAAACATTCACCTGTACCAGAAGCAAAGATATCATTGAGTTCAACATGGTCACGACATTATAAGCGTTCATAAGACCACAAAAGCAAATCACTTTGAGATTAAGTTCAGGACGAAGTACACGGACATGAGAGGACAAGTACTAAGAGCATATCTAATCACTCATGTTGCTCTCTCTCAGGTAAAATAGCATAGAACATGTGTAGCTCTACTGATTCATCATATTGGAGCATGCAGATGAATCTATCTCCTAATCATAGGCTGCGCTTCTGATTGCTGCCCCCTAGTACTTCTCTGCGATCCTTCACAATTTTGCTCCAGTCTTTTACTATTAAGCATTCCTCGGTTTTAGAAATCCTGAATGCACTCATCTGCACTATAGGATGTCTTGGCCGTAAGCTAACCATTGACATGCGACCTTTAGTCTCGATCCACTGAGGCACAACTATCATCGGGAGTCCCTGTTGAAAAACATTGTATAGTAACATACTTAGCAATGAAGTTTAGCTTAAAAAATAATGTATGCAAAAGATGCACTAACAACAAATAGTAAAAATCTTACCATCTTTCCTAAATATATGTGACCGTAGTTTAATAGGAACACTATTGGTCGCACGTTTTGAGTACTAAGATTTGAAAGTCTAGGAAAATAATTTCTCTTGACAGCATCAAGATCCTCAAGCCATGAAACATAATGACTTATCTCCTCGCAGTTTAGTTCGGCCCCGGGACAGCGGATGGTCCTGTCTACCAAGCGTCGGACATGTTTGCTTGAATGGAAATAAGCTGTCAATAGAAATTAGTTGTCAACTATTTTTGAATAAACAATATCGAAGACATAAATATGGTTGAAAAACTCACATAATGGTACAACTGGAGGCATCTCCACATCGACCCAGATGTCGATATTACCTTCAATATCATCTTCCGGGCGAATATCAAAGGTGATAACCATATCAGGCTCAAATGCATAAGCCTTGCATAGTGCTTGCCAAGTTTTGCATTCAAGATAGGTCTAGGTGTCTGCATTGTATAATTTTGCGTAGAAAGTATAACCATGCTCGGTTTTCAAGTAAACTCTCTTTACCTCCATAGTTCTAGGACTGAAACCAATCTTATCCAAGACAAAAAATCTTGCATGGCAGGGGATAAGCTAGTAGAATAGTAAAAATTTAAAATTATATGTTGAAGCAAAAGTATAAGTCATGATTAATTACGAAAAAAGACTTGTCGTCGTGACTTACTGTATCCACTTCGAAGGTCTCATCCAGCTTGATGCTGAAGCGCCTACCATCAACTAGGAAATTTCTGTCGCACAGGTCGCGCTCGTCTTCGCAGTATTCGCACATACCGAAATCCTTTTCGTCGTCGGGCATGTCCTATGTTTAGTTGAAACATTTATTGATAAACACTTACTAGTTTTATTAATTCAACTAGTTCTATTAATTCAAGTAGTTCTATTAATTCAACTAGTTCTATTAATTCAACTAATTCAACTAAGCACTTACTAAAAATAAACTAGTTCTATTAATTTTCTTACTAAAAATAAACTAGTTCTATAGTAAATTTTAATTAATTACATCATTAAATCTCATATACCTAAATTTAATATATCTAATTCATCCAACATTAATATATCTAATTCATTTATAACTAAAAGTATAAAAACGAACTCATCTAACATTAATATATAGCTAATTCATCTAATTTTCATCTAAAATTTGACATTAATATGTAACATTTCTACCTAATTCATCTAACATTTGACATTAATATCTAACATATCTATATACATATAATCATCTAACAGTTGACATTAATCTAACATTTAAATAAACTAAAAGTATAAAAAACTAAAAAACTAAAAACAAAAAATAATTAAGAAAATCTATCTCTGTGTGTGTGTGTGTACTATGTGTGTAGGTGTGTGTGTGCAGTGAGGGGCCATGGCGTGGCAGGCCGGGGCGGTCTTTCAGCGGGCCGACGGCCGGCGATGCCAGGCGACGGGCTGGGGCGGCGACGGGGACGGGCCGGGGCGGCGATGTACGAGGACGGGCCGGGGGCGGCGCGCGTGCGATCGACAACGGGGACGGGCGCGCGCGGCGGCGGGGGCGGCGACGGGCGCGCGCGACGGGGGTGGCGACGGGGACGGGGACAGCGACGGCGACGGCGACGGGGACGGGGACGGGCGACGTGGACGGGTGCGGCGCGGCGGCGACGGCGACGGGGACGGGCGTGACGCGACGAAGCAGATGAAGAAGAAACTAACTGAAATTTTCATAAGTGCTATATATATAGGATGGGCCTTTAGTGCCGGTTGGAGCCACCAACCGGTACTAAAGTCAAATTTGGTCAGAGCAAACGGCGGGAAGTGACCCACTTTAGTACCGGGTCGTGGCTCCAACCGGTACTAAAGACACCCTCCCCTTTTAGTACCAGTTGGAGCCACGACCCGGTACTAAAGCGGTGCGCTGGCGCAGGTGCGGTGCGGCAGGTTTAGTCGCACCTCGCTAGCCGAGGGGCGTCCACACTGGTTTATAAGCCCCAGTGCGGTAGCTCTCTCAAGCTCCTCTCTATAGCAGGCTTCTGGGCCTAACTTTGTCGCGCTGCCCTGTGGGCCTGCTAGGCCTTACGGGCCTGCATCTTGGCCCAGGGCCAAGTAGGTCCACTGGGCAGGGCGCAAAGGTTTTTTCCTTTTCTGCTTTATTTATTTCTGAGTTGTTTTTTGTTGTATTTAGACTTTCTTCGTGAATAATTTTGCTTTAGGTACAAAAAATTTACAAACTTTCTGTTAGTGACAGTAGTTTTCAAATTTAAATAGTTTAAATTTGACTTATTTGGAATTTGTGTGAATCACTAGTTTGTGAATAACTTAACTTTAAAAATAGATTTTTCAGTGATTCTTTTTTCTTATGTTTAATATTAGTGTGTTTTATCACTAGTTTGGAGCCACGAACCGGTACTAAAGGGGGTGCGCTGCCACCCCGCGGTGCACACAGTTTAGTCCCACCTCGCCAAGCAAAGGGCAGCCGCATTGGTTTATAAACCCAGAACGCACAAAAAGTCTGGAGTTGTAATAATTTAAAAAAAATGAAGTGCCTTTGTAACATATGAGTTTTCGTCCGAAACACTGATATTTCAAAAGAGATTGCCCAGTTTGTACACGAAGTGCATCCAGTTTTTGTCTTAACCCTCTCTACTTTTTTGCACATGCTATGTGGGTGAAATGATGATACCATGCCAAGTTTTAACCTTTTCAGAGTTCATTTGTAGTGCTTTTCAATTTCAGGGTCATTTAGCTCAAAACAAATTAGTAAATGCATGAAAAATAGAAAATGGAGGAAGAAAGGGTTGAAAGTTGATGGTGTGGCTTTGAATGGTGCATACTGAACGCACAAAAAGTCTGGAGTTGTAATAAGTTTAGAAAAATGAAGTGCCTTTGTAAGAGATGAGTTTTCGTCCGAAACCCTGATACTTCGAAAGAGATTGTCCAGTTTGTACACGACGTGCATCCAGTTTTTGCCGTTACCCTCTCTACTTTTTTGCACATGCTATGTGGGTGAAATGATGATACCATGCCAAGTTTTAACCTTTCCAGAGTTCATTTGTAGTGCTTTTCAATTTCAGGGTCATTTAGCTCAAAACAAATCAGTAAATGCATGAAAAATAGAAAATGAAGGCAGAAAGGGTTGAAAGTTGATGACGTGGCTTTGAATGGTGCATACTGAATGCACAAAAAGTCTGGAGTTGTAATAAGTTTAAAAAAATAAAGTGCCTTCGTAACAGATGAGTTTTCGTCCAAAACCCTGATACTTCGAAAGAGATTGTCCAGTTTGTATACGAAGTGCATCCAGTTTTTGCCATAACCCTGCCTACTTTTTTGCACATGCTATGTGGGTGAAATGATGATACCATGCAAAGTTTCAACCTTTTTAGAGTTCATTTAATTGTAGTGCTTTTCAATTTCAGGGTCATTTAGCTCAAAAGAAATCAGTAAATGCATGAAAAATAGAAAATGAAGGCAGAAAGGGTTGAAAGTTGATGATGTGACTTTGAATGGTGCATAATGAACGCACAAAAAGTCTGGAGTTGTAATAAGTTTAAAAAAATGAAATGCCTTTGTAACAGTTGAGTTTTCGTTTGAAACCCTGATACTTCGAAAGAGATTGTGTTAACATGTAAAAATATACATCAAAAATACATTGATTAGTAGCGCCTTTCAGCCAAAATGCGCTACTGCTATGTGTAAACATGTAAAAGTATACATCAAAAATACATTGATCATCAATGATCTTTTTGTGTACAATCTGAATTGTCAATATGAGTCCTCACCGGTTTAGAAACCGCAGAAGACTCATATTGCAGCCACAAATTCTACACATAGAGTTCAATGAAGACCAAGTGGTTGTGATAGTCTGAGAAGTAACATATTTAAGGTGGTACAAACCCTGTTAGCGGAGCGAGGTGGGACTAAAAAACCGCTGCGGAAAGAATCAACTAACAAACTCTAGTACCGGTTTGTGGCATGAACCGGTACTAAAGGGGCTGGTGGGGCCCAAGCCTGACAACAGCCTGCCACAACCTCTTTAGTATCGGTTCGTGGCACGAACCGGTTGTTGGGGAATGCAGTAATTTCAAAAAAATTCCTACGCACACGGAAGATCCATCTAGGTGATGCATAGCAATGAGCGGGACAGTGTGTCCACGTACCCTCATAGACCGAAAGCGGAAGCGTTAAATAGCGTGGTTGATGTAGTCGAACGTCTTCACGATCCAACCGATCAAGTACCGAACGCACGGCACCTCCGCAATCTGCACACGTTCAGCTCGGTGACGTCCCTCGTACTCTGGACCCAGTCGAGGCCGAGGGAGTGTTTCGTCAGCACGACAGCGTGATGACGGTGATGATGAAGTTATCGACGCAGGGCTTCGCCTAAACACTAGAACGATATGATCGAGGTGGAAATCTGTGGAGGGGCACCACACACGGCTAAGACAACTATCAACTTTTGTGTGTCTCTGGGGTGCCCCCCTCCCCCGTATATAAAGGAGTGGAGGAGGGGAGGGTCGACCCTCTCTATGGCGCGCCCCAAGGGGGATTCCTACTCCTATAGTAGGAGTAGGTTTCCCCCCTTCCCTAGTTGGAGTAGGAGAAGGAGAGAAGGAAAGGGGGGCCGGCCCCCCACCTCAATTTGGATTGGGCTTGGGGGGGTGCCCTCCACATGGCCGCCTCCTCCTCTCTTCCACTAAGGCCCAATAAGGCCCATTGACTCCCCGGGGGGTTCCTGTAATCTCCCGGTACTCCGGAAAATGCCCGAACTCATCTGGAACGATTCCGGTGTCCAAACATAGCCTTCCGATATATCGATGTTTATGTCTCGACCATTTCGAAACTCCTCGTCATGTCCGTGATTACATCTGGGACTCCGAACAACCTTCGATACATCAAAACACATAAACTCATAATACCGATCGTCATCGAACGTTAAGCGTGCGGACCCTACGGATTCGAGAACTATGTAGACATGACCGAGACTCATCTCCGGTCAATAACCAATAGCGGAACCTGGAGGCTCATATTGGCTCACACATATTCTACGAAGATCTTTATCGGTCAAACCTTATAACGGTTGGAGATATGCCCTAGAGGCAATCATGTGATGATGATATTTCCATATGTATTCATGAGTCCTTTGTATTGTCCTTGAACATCATCAATGATATGTATCAATAAGTATGTGACTTGTTTGTGGAACTATGTATTGTATGATGATTGTTTTAATGGTCCCTAGTTGATAAGGTTATGCGGACACATATCCTTGACTAGTATACGACTCGGTTGATGACTATGTTTCACAAGTCATGTGCATGGAGATGCTAAACCGATAGTATGGGCTCGGGGATGGAGATCACCGAGCCGGACAGACCCACTTTGAGACGCAGCGAGATATAGTCATCTGTTAGTCTCAAGTGCAATGTCTATGCCATGTCCTAGACCTGAGGTCCTCGCATGTTCTCGGGATGAGGATCGACTCACTTAGGGTCTATCAAATGCTACTCCGTAACTGGGTAGTTATAAAGGTAGCTTTCAGGTGAGTCGTGAGACATGCCGCGAGACATGGTTGACCAAGATGGAATTTGCCCCTCCTATTTGGAGAGATATTCTCTGGGTCCTCTCGAGTGATCAGATTCGGAAAGCATGGCCATGCGACTTGGGTTAAGTGTTAACCCAGTTCGGGAATCTGTATCATGGTTTCGAGAAGAGAGGTCGAGCTAACACAAGGGTGACAAGTACTCGCCTTGAGCTCGAGAACAAATATCGTGAGGCAAAAGGAATGTAGCATATGCCACATTGTTGAGGTTCGTCAAACGACTTTACGCCCACATGGGAATTGGCATGTTCTGCTAGGAGCCGCTACCAACTATCGACTCTGATCATGTCCATGTGTACGTGAACCTATAGGGTCGCACACTTAAGGGGCTGCAGCCCATTCGGATTGGATCTGAGTGGAAAATGGATGTGGACTCCTAGTGGGCTCAAGTGTTGAGCCCACCTCGGAGGTCTATATAAAGGGGAGTGGGCACACCACTTAGGGTTGATCGGATTGAACCCTGGTTAGCCACCGCCACTCCCCATGCCCATGCCGCGCGACCGGACCTAGCAATCCGCCGCTCGACGCTGCTCCCCGTACGTGTGGATACCTTGGAGGCATCTGCGGTGCTTGGACGAACCGTTCGAGGGAACCGCGAGGTGCCGTTCGCGGGAGATCGGCAACGCGAGGAGCAGACGGCCCGGGAGATCGGCTACACGCATCACCAACTCTACTTCCGCTGTGGTGACTGCGTGTCTAGTGGTAAACCCGATCCCGTGATCTATTTCCAGCAGCATGATCTTGGGTGCGCGGTAGAAAATTTTATTTGGCGCTAGCATAGCGTACCGCGTGCTCCAACAATAACAACATACGTTGTTCCCTTTGTCATCGGTATGTTACTTGCCCGAGATTCGATCGTCGGTATCTCAATACCTAGTTCAATCTCGTTTCCAGCTAGTCTCTTTACTCATTCCGTAATGCATCATCCTGCGACTAAATCATTAGTCACATTGCTTGCAAGGCTTATAGTGATGTGCGTTACCGAGAGGACCCAGAGATACCTTTCCGACAATCGGAGTGACAAATCCTAATCTCGATCTATGCCAACTCAACAAACACCATCAGAGACACTTGTAGAGCATCTTCATAATCACCCAGTTACGTTGTGACGTTTGATAGCACACTAAGTGTTCCTCCGGTATTCAGGAGTTGCATAATCTCATAATCAGAGGAACATGTATAAGTCATGAAGAAAGCAATAGCAACAAACTAAACGATCATCGTGCTAAGCTAACGGATGGGTCATGTAATCACATCATTCTCTAATGATGTGATCCCGTTAATCAAATGACAACTCATGTCTATGGTTAGGAAACTTAACCATCTTTGATTAACGAGCTAGTCAAGTAGAGGCATACTAGTGACACTCTGTTTGTCTATGTATTCATACATGTACTAAGTTTCTGGTTAATACAATTCTAGCATGAATAATAAACATTTATCATGATATAAGGAAATATAAATAACAACTTTATTATTGCCTCTAGGGCATATTTGCTTCAGTCTCCACTCTTGGTGTTGATCATGTTTTGCTCGTGAGAGAGGATTAGTCAACGGGTCTGCAATATTCAGATCTGTATGTATCTTGCAAATCTCTATGTCTCCCTCCTTGACTTGATCACAGATGGAATTGAAGTGTCTCTTGAAGTGCTTGGTTCTCTTGTGAAATATGGATTCCTTTGCCAAGGCAATTGCACCAGTATTGTCACAAAAGATTTTCATTGGACCCGATGCCCTAGGTATGACACCTAGATCGGATATGAACTCCTTCATCCAGACTCCTTCATTTGCTGCTTCTGAAGCAGCTATGTACTCCGCTTCACACGTAAATCCCGCCACGACGCTGTAACGCCCGGATAATCAAGCCACAGTAATCCCACGCTAAGGGTGCCACGTCACCATAGTTACTGTTGCTAATCTACCGTTAGGTCAAACCGTTTAAAAATTCAAATTCAAATTAATGTCAACGATAAAAGTTTTTCAAAATTTAAAACAAAAATGTTCGGGAGATGCCAAATAAGGCATAGTTAATTATGGTGAAGTAAACACATTTTTAAAGAATGCCTAAATATTTTAAATTGAAATGAAACAGAAAAGAAAATAAATAAAAGAAAGAAATTACAAAAAAGAAAACAGAACAAAAAAACAAAAGGAGGAAGAAACCCCCCCCCCACTGGGCCATCTGCGGCCCAGCTGGCCAGCCCAACTGGGCAAGGGCCCAGCCGGCCGGCCCACCCCGCCCCCACTCCCTTATCCACTCCCCCAAACCCTAACCCTCCACCGACACCCCCCACTCTCCCCCCTCCCTCCCCGATCCAGATCGGATCGGGCTCGTCCCCGTCGCCCCGACGTCGCCCCGCTCGTCCACGTCGCCCCGCTCGCCCCGACGTCGCCCCGCTCGCCCCCGACGCCTCCCCGACGGCCCCGTCGCCCCGCTCGCCCCCGACGCCGCCCCGACGACCCCGCGCCCCGCGACCACGCTGCCTCGCCGTGGGACGTCGCCACGCCGGAGCTCATCCTCGCCGGACCTCCCCGCCGGCCTGCTCTCACGTCGCCGTCGTCCCCGTCCCCCACCTCGAGCCCCGTTGCCACTCCCCTACGGCCACAGTGAGCCGCGCCCCTCCTCTCTCTCCCTCACCCCGTACTCGTCCCCTCCCCTGCTCGCCGTGGTCGCCGCGCCCCGCGCGCGCTCGGCCGCGCTCACCGCCTCCACCACCGCGCCCCCACGGCCCCCTCCGTTCGCCCTGTCCCTTGCCCTGGCCGACGCCTTCTTCCGCCCCCGCCGACGCCAGGGACTAGTCGGGCTGCAGCGCCCCGTCGCCACGATGGCCTCGCCCCTCTGCGCCACCTCCGGCGGCTGGCCGCGCACCACCGCGGCCTCGCCCCGCTCCGGCCATGGCCACGCCGTGCCGCCCCCGCGTGCTGGTCGCCGCTCGGCCACTTCCTCCGCCCGCGGCGCTCGTCGTCGGGTCCGCCCGCACCACGCCCGTCGCCCGCGCCGCACACGGGCGCCCACGCCCGCACCGGCCACCCGCGCCCCCGCTTTGTCCCCCTGGGCCAGTGCCAGGTGGGGCCTCGCCCCCTGAGCCACTGCCCCTGGGCCCGAACCCCCTTGGGCCACAGACAGGTGGGCCCCCGCGCCCAGAGAAAGTAAAGAAAAAAATGATTTAAAAAAATAATAATAATATAATAATAATAATAAAAATAATAAATTAATTAATAAATATATAAATAAAACAAATAATAAAAATAAATTTAATTAATTAATTAAGTTAATTAATCCTGTTTAAATTAATCTAATTAGTTAATTAATTTAACTAAACAGTAGTTAATTAGATAACAGCCCCTGACAGGTGGGACCCACCTGTCAGGTTGACCAGGTCAACGGTCAACGTTGACTGCTGACGTCAGCATGACATCATGCTGATGTCATAAATCCAAGTTTCGAATTAAATTAAATAATTAATTAAATTCCAGAAATTAATTAATTATTTTGAAAATCATATCTTTTAATCCGGAAACCGGATGGAAATACTTTGTACACGAAAGTTGCTCAGAACGACGAGACGAATCCGGATACGTAGCCCGTTCGTTCACCACACATCCCTAACCTATCGAACTCGCAACTTTCCCGCTCCGGTCCGTTTGTCCGAAAACGCAAAACAGCGGGAATACTTTCCCGGATGTTCCCCCCCTTCGCCGGTACCACCTACTATCGCGTTAGGACACACCTCGCACTGCTCATTGTCATGTCATCGTCATGCTTATGTTTGCATTGTATTTACTGTTTCTTCCCCCTCTTCTCTTCGGTAGACTACGAGACCGACACTGCTGCTGCCCAGTTCGACTACGGAGTTGACGACCCCTCCTACTTGCCAGAGCAACCAGGCAAGCCCCCCCCTTGATCACCAGATATCGCCTATTCTTCTCTATACTGCTTGCATTAGAGTAGTGTAGCATGTTACTGCTTTCCGATATCCTATCCTGATGCATAGCCTATCCTTGCTACTACTGTTGTTACCTTTACCTGCAATCCTACATGCTTAGTATAGGATGCTAGTTTTCCATCAGTGGCCCTACATTCTTGTCCGTCTGATGTGCTATACTATCGGGCCGTGATCACTTGGGTGGTGATCACGGGTATATACTTATATACTCTATACATGACACATGTGGTAAATAAAGTCGGGTCGGCTCGTAGGAGTACCCGCAATTGGATCTTTGTGGCGGAGCGACAGGGCAGGTTGAGACCGCCTAGGTGAGAGGTGGGCTTGGCCCTGGACGGCGTCCGCGGTTACTTCGACATAACACGCTTAACGAGTTCTTGGTATTTGATCTGAGTCTGGCCATTTGGTCTATACGCACTAACCATCTACGCGGGAGTAGTTATGGGTATCCCGGCGTCATGGTATCAGCCGAAGCCTTCGTGACGTCAGCGACTGAGTGGCGCGCGCCGGATTGGACTGGAACGCCACTAGGCTAGGTCTGCTTCCGGCCGCGTACGCAACGTGTAGGTGTGCATAGGGCGATGGGCCCAGACCCCTGCGCGCATAGGGTTAGACCGGCGTGCTGACCTCTCTGTTGTGCCAATGTGGGGCTGCGACGTGTTGATCTGCCGAGGCCGGGCATGACCCAGAAAAGTGTGTCCGGCCAAATGGGATCGAGCGTGTTGGGTTATGTGGTGCACCCCTGCAGGGAAGTTTATCTATTCGATTAGCCGTGTCCCTCGGTAAAAGGACGACCCAGAGTTGTAACTTGCCCTTATGACAACTAGAACCGGATACTGAATAAAATACACCCTTCCAAGTGCCAGATACAACCCGGTGATCGCTCTCTAACAGGGCGACGAGGAGGGGATCTCCGGGCAGGACTATTGCTATGTGATGCTATTTGGAGGACTACAATCTACTCTCTTCTACATGCTGCAAGATGGAGATGGCCAGAAGCGTAGTCTTCGACAGGACTAGCTATCCCCCTTTTATTCTGGCATTCTGCAGTTCAGTCCACTGATATGCCCCTTTACACATATACCCATGCATATGTAGTGTAGCTCCTTGCTTGCGAGTACTTTGGATGAGTACTCACGGTTGCTTCTCTCCCTCTTTTCCCCCTTTCCTTTCTATCTGGTTGTCGCAACCAGATGCTGGAGTCCAGGAGCCAGACGCCACCGACAACGACGACACCTACGACACTGGAGGTGCCTACTACTACGTGCAGCCCGCTGACGACGACCAGGAGTAGTTAGGAGGATCCCAGGCAGGAGGCCTACGCCTCGTTCGATCTGTATCCCAGTTTGTGCTAGCCTTCTTAAGGCAAACTTGTTTAACTTATGTCTGTACTCAGATATTGTTGCTTCCGCTGACTCGTCTATGATCGAGCACTTGTATTCGAGCCCTCGAGGCCCCTGGCTTGTATTATGATGCTTGTATGACTTATTTATGTTTTAGAGTTGTGTTGTGATATCTTCCCGTGAGTCCCTGATCTTGATCGTACACATTTACGTGCATGATTAGTGTACGGTCAAATCGGGGGCGTCACAAGTTGGTATCAGAGCCGACTGCCTGTAGGAATCCCCCTTTCCACACTCCTTGGCCGAAGTCGAGTCTAGACATTACAAAACTTTTACTAACATGGTTGTGTGTCTTACGGGCCCACGTCGCCATTGGGTGGTACTAGGATCTTTTACTCCTCGACCTTTACTCTGGGACTCTGAACTCTCTTGTACTCGGGTTAAACGAATTTACTAACTCGAACACTAGGATCCCGTGACCGCATTCACCCCAAAGTTGGATAAGCCATAGTTGATTCTTAGAATAGTAGTTTGAACAATTCACACACTGTCATTTGACTCCTTTGAAACGTCTTTGCTTTCAGATGGAACCCACGAGGCAGGTCGTGCGTCACACGACGGCCATTGGTGCCTCGGGATCACCTGCTGTGCTAGCTGAGATGATGACCTATCTGGGTTATCGCTGGCACCCTGAGTACACCGTCTATGAGGAGTACCAGGACTTTAACCAGGAGCAGTACCGTGCCATCGTCCACCTCTACTCGCGGGAGTATGACTCCACTACTGTGCTGCACACCGCACATGGTGTTGGTGTGACCATCGATATGGCTGTCCACGATGCTGCCTATGCTGCTCTGACACGTCTTCGTGGAGACTATCGGGAGTTGGACACCTCCCCTTTTAGGCACATTGCTATCGCATCTGATGTTGGTGTGGACGGATACTATACTGCTGCCTACTCCACTGTCACCCGAGAGCCCTTCTACCATCAGAACCTGGTTCTGCATGCTGATGGGCTGGATCGAGCTAACCGAGCTCTTCGCCACGAGATGTACACCACCCGTCAGCACCTTTACCGTGCTCTGATGCTGCTGCACCCCTTTGTCCGATCTGGACAGCTACCGCGTACTGCGATCTACCCAGCCAGTACCGTGATGCCCCACGGTGTCGGTTGGCCAGAGGTGGGAGGCTACTCTCCCGCACTTGGTCCTCTTCTGCCACCTGAGCGTCGGGCTCTACACCTGAGTATCCACGGCCCCCAGTCTGCTGACATGGAGGGCTATCCGTTGCCTCACTACCAGCTGTCGGGCTACGATTACCTCCACAGTTCCTCCTGGGACTGATGTAGTCTTGCTTGTTAGTGTTAGATGCATTCGCCGCGAGCCTGTGTGCCGCCTATGTTGTTTTAGTCCATGTACTGAACTCTATGCATGACCCCTTTTGTAAGTTATGCCGACTACTATGTAGTAGCTATCGTGCTCCTTTCATTATGCATGTTTCATCATGAATGATTCTTGTCTTTGCAAATTTTCTCAATGTTGAACTACCCCTGTTATATATTAGCAGGATGGTTAGACCAGGTGGTCGTGGTCGTGGTGGCAATGCCCCACCACCACCTGAGTACATGGCTGGTATGATCCAACAGTTTGAACTGAACCGCCAATTCATGGAAAATATGATGGCTCAGTTTCCTCGCCCCAATATGGACCAGCAACCAACCCCAGTAACTCTGCAGGATTTCATGCGCCTGAACCCAACTGTGTACCGCAGCTCAACTCAGCCTCTGGATGCTGATGACTGGCTCCGTGACATCACCTATGAGATGGAGTCTGCCAATGTAGCCCCTGCCAGCTATGTCAACTTTGCTTCCTTCTTTCTGAAGGGACCCGCAGCTCAATGGTGGGACAGCCACAGGCGTACTCTGCCAGCTGGAACAATCATCACCTGGCCAGACTTCCAAGCTGCTTTCCGTGCCCGCTTCATTCCTCAGGGAGTCATGGACCGGAAGAAGCGTGAGTTCCGCAACCTCACCCAAGGCAACAAAACTGTTGAAGCTTATCAGCGGGAGTTTCTGGACTTGTCTCGCTATGCTGAAGAGGACATTGCCACTGATGCACGCAGACAGGAGAAGTTCCGTGATGGCCTTCAAGCTGACATCAAGCTCGCACTTCTAGTGCATGACTTTGCTGATTTCGCCACCTTGGTGAACAAGGCCATCAATGTCGAAACTGGCCTGCAGGAATACCAGAGCTCTCACAGGCGCAACCGTGACACGGGCTCATCTTCGGGCTCGCCCTCACAGAAGCGTAAGATATGGATCCCGAACAGCATGTATCGTCCAAATGCATCTGCCCCAAGGCAGACCTATGCTGCACCTCGTCTGCCTCCACCACCATCTAGGCAGTCAAGACTTCCAGCTCCACCGTCCCAAGCTCCTGTTCCCAGTCCCAATAATGGCTTGTGCTTCAGGTGTGGTCAACCAGGACACCGTGCTAGAGAATGCAACCAGAACCAGAATCAACTGGCCCTTCCAGCAACTGGCCGTGGTAACAACCAGCCCCGCAACAACAATGCTAAGTCTTATGGTCGTGCTCATGCCAACCACGTTGATCTCAACGAAGCTCAAGACCAGCCTGCTACTGTGATGTGTACACTCCTCGTAAATTCAGTACCAGCATCCGTTTTATTTGATACAGGTGCATCGCATTCATTCATGTCAGAAGATTTTGCATACAAGCACGACGTTAAATGTGAGGAGATGAACACCTCGGTATTGGTCAAAACCCCCGTGGGACAGTGTCAAACCTCCCTTGTTGGCATCGATGTCCCCGTGGAAATCGAAGGACTGGAATTTCTTGTCTCTCCCATCATACTGAAGTCCTGTAGCATTGATCTCATTCTGGGAATGAATTGGTTAAAAGCGCATACTGCTTCAATCGTTTGCACCACTAAGACCGTCCATCTGCTACACCCTTCAGATGAAATAGTTACTTACCAAGCCCATCTGGTGCAAAATGCCGAGGCAAGGCTCTATGCATTGACTGCATTGAACACTGCACCACTCGAGGGCATTGAAAACATTCCCGTCGTGCGTGAATTCCTCGACGTCTTCCCTGAAGAACTTCCAGGGATTCCCCCTCCTAGAGCTGTCGATTCATCATCGACTTGAAACCAGGCACCACTCCTATAGCCAAGCGACAATTCTCTTCGCAAAGGATTCATTCGCCCAAGTTGCTCTCCTTGGGAAGAACCTTCTCTCTTTGTCAAGAAGAAGGATGGGACAAACCGATTAGTTCAAGACTACCGTGCTATAAACCAAGCTACCATTCAGAATAAATACCCTCTTCCTCGGATCAATGATCTGTATGATCAACTGGCGGGTTCGTCAGTGTTCTCTAAGCTCGACTTGAGGTTGGGTTACCACCAGATCCGTGTTCGCGAAGAGGATATCCCAAAGACCGCCTTCGTGACTCGCTATGGTTCATACGAGTACACCATCATGTCTTTCGGTTTAATTAATGCTCCAGCCACCTTCTCTCGTCTGATGAACTATATATTCATGGATTACCTCGACAAGTTCGTCGTGGTTTATCTGGATGATATCCTAGTATTTTCCAAGAACGAAGAAGAACATGCTGAACATCTTCGACTTGTGCTGGAAAAGCTACGAGAGCATCAACTATATGCCAAGTTCTCCAAATGTGAATTCTGGCTACCGGAAGTAACCTATCTTGGGCATGTCATCTCTAAGGATGGTATTGCCGTCAACCCTGAACGAGTCCAGGCTATCCTTGATTGGACTCCTCCCAAGAACGTTAAGCAAGTCAGAAGTTTTCTCGGTCTCGCCAGCTATTGCCGTCGATTCGTCGAGAACTTCTCCAAGATCGCCAGGCCTCTGACTAACCTGTTACATAAGGGTGTCAAGTTCCAATGGACAGACAAATGTCAGGAAAGTTTCCAGGCACTCAAAGATAAGTTGACTTCTGCCCCAGTTCTAGCTCCACCTGATACTAAGAAGGACTTCGTCATTTACTGCGACGCTTCCCGTCAAGGATTAGGCTGTGTCCTAATGCAAGACCGCAAAGTGATTGCTTATGCCTCTAGGCAATTGCGCCCCCACGAAGAGAACTACCCAGTTCACGACCTCGAACTTGCTGCTGTCATTCATGCGCTGAAGCAGTGGCGACATTACCTTCTCGGTAATCGTTGCGAGATCTTCACTGACCACCAAAGTCTGAAGTATCTGTTTACTCAGCCAGACCTGAACCTCCGTCAGCAGAGATGGATGGAACTTGTTGCAGACTTTGACTTGGGTATTTCCTATACGCCAGGCAAGGCTAATGTAATGGCTGATGCCTTGAGCCGCAAGTCTTACTGCAACCACCTCCAGGTTCACAAAATTTCAGCCCTTGCTTGTTGAAGAATTCAGGAAGTTGAACCTCCATATTGTTCCTCCGGGTGCACTCGCTCCCCCTCCTAAGGAGTTTGGCAAGGTGAACCTCCACGTTGTTACCCAGGGTTCCCTCAATACCCTAGTTGCTAAACCAGATCTCATGGACAGCATCAAAAGGCTACAGAAGTATGACTCTGAAGCCCACAAGATTAAGCGCTACCTCGTAGAAGGAAAGCCCTCATTCTTCACTATTGCTGAAGATGGCACTTTATACTTCAAGGGCCGCCTAGTGGTGCCATGTGCAGAGAAAAACCTGGATATGACACAGGAAGTTATGAAAGAAGCTCATGATACGCCTCTGTGTATCCACCCTGGTAGTACAAAGATGTACCAAGACATCCGTCAGAGATTCTGGTGGTCTAATATGAAGCAAGACATTGCTCGTTATGTTGCTGAGTGTGACGTTTGCCGTCGTATCAAAGCAGAACATCAAAGGCCTGCTGGAACTCTGCTACCTATCTCTATTCCTGAATGGAAATGGGACCATGTTGAGATGGACTTCGTCACTGGATTTCGCAAATCACAGAAAGGTAATGATGCTATTCTTGTCGTCATTGACCGGCTTTCCAAAGTTGCACATTTCCTGGCGGTCAAAGAAACGATCACTGCTAGTCAACTGGCAACGCTCTATATGTCCAGGATTGTTTCACTCCACGGTATTCCATTGGTTATCAGCTCAGACCGTGGCAGCTTGTTCACTTCAAGATTTTGGGCAAGTTTCCAAGAAGCTATGGGAACTCATCTGTCATTCAGTACTGCGTTTCATCCTCAGTCGCAAGGGCAAGTTGAACGTGTCAACCAAGTTCTCGAAGACATGCTTCGAGCTTGTGTTATTTCCTTCGGCAAGAAATGGGAGGAATCTCTCCCGTATGCTGAGTTCTCCTATAATAATAGCTATCAAGCTAGTCTGAAGATGGCCCCCTTCGAAGTGTTATATGGACGGAAGTGTCGAACCCCTCTGAACTGGTCAGAAACTGGGGAACGTACACTCTTCGGTCCGGATATTATCCAACATGCCGAAGAACAAGTCCGCATTATTCGCGAGAATCTCAAGACTGCTCAGTCACGTAAGAAGAGTCAGTATGACCATCATCATAAAGACATGGTCTATCAACCTGGCGAAAAGGCTTATCTTCGGGTCACACCAATGAAGGGTGCTCACCGCTTTGGAATCAAGGGCAAACTAGCTCCTCGCTATATTGGCCCATTCACTATTCTCGAAAGGCGTGCAAAAGTGGCATACCAACTGGAGCTTCCGCCGAACCTTTCTCAGGTTCACGATGTGTTCCATGTGTCACAGCTCCGCCGTTGCTTCAAGGACCCAATCCGAGCAGTGGATCATGAAGTGCTCGAATTGCAGCAGGACCTCTCCTATAAGGAGCATCCGGTCCGCATTCTCGACCAAGCTGAACGCCGCACACGTCAGAAGGCGATCAAGTTCCTCAAAGTCCAGTGGTCGCACCATTCTGAAGATGAAGCCACTTGGGAACGAGAGGATCGTCTGCGCGAAGAATACCCCGCATTTTTACCTTCTACCTCCTAAATCTCGGGACGAGATTTCTTGTAGTGGAGGAGTTTTGTAACGCCCGGATAATCAAGCCACAGTAATCCCACGCTAATCGTGCCACGTCACCATAGTTACTGTTGCTAATCTACCGTTAGGTCAAACCGTTTAAAAATTCAAATTCAAATTAATGTCAACGATAAAAGTTTTTAAAAATTTAAAACAAAAATGTTCAGATGATGCCAAATAAGGCATAGTTAATTATGGTGAAGTAAACACATTTTTAGAGAATGCCTAAATATTTTAAATTGAAATGAAATAGAAAAGAAAATAAATAAAAGAAAGAAATTACAAAAAAGAAAACAGAACAAAAAAACAAAAGGAGGAAGAAACCCCCCTCCCCCCACTAGGCCATCTGCGGCCCAGCTGGCCAGCCCAACTGGGCAAGGGCCCAGCCGGCCGGCCCACCCCGCCCCCACTCCCTTATCCACTCCCCCAAACCCTAACCCTCCACCGACACCCCCCACTCTCCCCCCTCCCTCCCCCGATCCAGATCGGATCGGGCTCGTCCCCGTCCACCCGCTCGTCCCCGTCGCCCCGCTCGCCCCGACGTCGCCCCGCTCGCCCCCGACGCCGCCCCGCTCGCCCCAGACGCCTCCCCGACGGCCCCGTCGCCCCGCTCGCGCCCGACGCCGCCCCAACGACCCCGCGCCCCGCGACCACGCTGCCTCGCCGTGGGACGTCGCCACGCCGGAGCTCGTCCTCGCCGGACCTCCCCGCCGGCCTGCTCTCACGTCGTCGTCGTCCCCGTCCCCCACCTCGAGCCCCGCTGCCACTCCCCTACGGCCACAGTCAGCCGCGCCCCTCCTCTCTCTACCTCGCCCCGTACTCGTCCCCTCCCCTGCTCGCCGCGGTCGCCGCGCCCCGCGCGCGCTCGGCAGCGCTCGTCGCCGCGCTCACCGCCTCCACCACCGCGCCCCCACGGCCCCCCTCCGTTCGCCCTGTCCCTTGCCCTGGCCGACGCCTTCTTCGGCCCCCGCCGACGCCAGGGACCAGTCGGGCTGCAGCGCCCCGTCGCCACGGTGGCCTCGCCCCTCTGCGCCACCTCCGGCGGCTGGCCGCGCACCACCGCGGCCTCGCCCCGCTCCGGCCATGGCCACGCCGTGCCGCCCCCGCGTGCTGGTCGCCGCTCGGCCACTTCCTCCGCCTGCGGCGCTCGTCGTCGGGTCCGCCCGCACCACGCCCGTCGCCCGCGCCGCACACGGGCGCCCACGCCCGCACCGGCCACCCGCGCCCCCGCTTTGGCCCCCTGGGCCACTGCCAGGTGGGGCCTCGCCGCCCTGAGCCACTGCCCCTGGGCCTGAACCCCCTTGGGCCACAGACAGGTGGGCCCCTGCGCCCAGAGAACGAAAAGAAAAAAAATGATTTAAAAAAATATAATAACAATAAAAATAATAAATTAATTAATAAAAAATTAATAAATATATAAGTAAAACAAATAATAAAAATAAATTTAATTAATTAATTAATTAACTGAATTAATTAAGTTAGTTAATCCTGTTTAAATTAATCTAATTAGTTAATTAATTTAACTAAACAATAGTTAATTAGATAACAGCCCCTGACAGGTGGGACCCACCTGTCAGGTTGACCAGGTCAACGGTCAACGTTGACTGCTGACGTCAGCATGACATCATGCTGATGTCATAAATCCAAGTTTCGAATTAAATTAAATAATTAATTAAATTCCAGAAATTAATAAATTCTTTTGAAAATCATATCTTTTAATCCGTAACTCGGATGGAAATACTTTGTACATGAAAGTTGCTCAGAACAACGAGACGAATCCGGTTTCGCAGCCCGTTCGTCCACCACACATCCCTAACCTATTGAACTCGCAACTTTCCCCCTCCTGTCCGTCTGTCCGAAAACGCGAAACAGCGGGAATACTTTCCCGGATGTTCCCCCCTTCGCCGGTACCACCTACTATCGCGTTAGGACACACCTCGCACTGCTCATTGTCATGTCACGCATCTTCATGCTTATGTTTGCATTGTATTTATTGTTTCTTCTCCCTCTTCTCTCCGGTAGACTACGAGACCGACACTGCTGCTGCCCAGTTCGACTACGGAGTTGACGACCCCTCCTACTTGCCAGAGCAACCAGGCAAGCCCCCCCCTTGATCACCAGATATCGCCTATTCTTCTCTATACTGCTTGCATTAGAGTAGTGTAGCATGTTACTGCTTTCCGATATCCTATCCTGATGCATAGCCTATCCTTGCTACTACTGTTGTTACCTTTACCTGCAATCCTACATGCTTAGTATAGGATGCTAGTTTTCCATCAGTGGCCCTACATTCTTGTCCGTCTGCTGTGCTATACTATCGGGCCGTGATCACTTGGGCGGTGATCACGGGTATATACTTATAAACTCTATACATGACACATGTGGTAAATAAAGTCGGGTCGGCTCGTAGGAGTACCCGCAATTGGATCTTTGTGGCGGAGCGACAGGGCAGGTTGAGACCGCCTAGGTGATGGTTACTTCGACATAACACGCTTAACGAGTTCTTGGTATTTGATCTGAGTCTGGCCATTTGGTCTATACGCACTAACCATCTACGCGGTAGTAGTTTTGGGTATCCCGGCGTCGTGGTATCAGCCGAAGCCTTCGTGACGTCAGCGACTGAGTGGCGCGCGCCGGATTGGACTGGAACGCCACTAGGCTAGGTCTGCTTCCGGACGCGTACGCAACGTGCAGGTGTGCATAGGGCAATGGGCCCAGACCCCTGCGCGCATAGGGTTAGACCGGCGTGCTGACCTCTCTGTTGTGCCAAGGTGGGGCTGCGACGTGTTGATCTTCCGAGGCCGGGCATGACCCAGAAAAGTGTGTCCAGCCAAATGGGATCGAGCGTGTTGGGTTATGTGGTGCACCCCTGCAGGGAAGTTTATCTATTCGAATAGCCGTGTCCCTCGGTAAAAGGACGACCCGGAGTTGTACCTTGAGCTTATGACAACTAGAACCGGATACGGAATAAAATACACCCTTCCAAGTGCCAGATACAACCCGGTGATCGCTCTCTAACAGGGCGACGAGGAGGGGATCACCGGGCAGGACTATTGCTATGCGATGCTACTTGGAGGACTTCAATCTACTCTCTTCTACATGCTGCAAGATGGAGATGGCCAGAAGCGTAGTCTTCGACAGTACTAGCTATCCCCCTTTTAATCTGGCATTCTGCATACCCATGCATATGTAGTGTAGCTCCTTGCTTGCGAGTACTTTGGATGAGTACTCACGGTTGCTTCTCTCCCTCTTTTCCCCCTTTCCTTTCTATCTGGTTGTCGCAACCAGATGCTGGAGTCCAGGAGCCAGACGCCACCGTCGACGACGACACCTACGACACTGGAATTGCCTACTACTATGTGCAGCCCGCTGACGACGACCAGGAGTAGTTAGGAGGATCCCAGGCAGGAGGCCTACGCCTCGTTCGATCTGTATCCCAGTTTAACTTATGTCTGTACTCAGATATTGTTGCTTCCGCTGACTCGTCTGTGATCGAGCACTTGTATTCGAGCCCTCGAGGCCCCTGGCTTGTATTATGATGCTTGTATGACTTATTTATGTTTTAGAGTTGTGTTGTGATATCTTCCCGTGAGTCCCTGATCTTGATCGTACACATTTGCGTGCATGATTAGTGTACGGTCAAATCGGGGGCGTCACAGACGCTTTGCTTGGAACTGCACCAACTGACAGCTCCACCGTTCAATATAAATACGTATCCGGTTTGTGACTTAGAGTCATCCGGATCAGTGTCAAAGCTTGCATCGACGTAACCATTTACGACGAGCTCTTTGTCACCTCCATAAACGAGAAACATATCCTTAGTCCTTTTTAGGTATTTCAGGATGTTCTTGACCGCTGTCCAGTGATCCACTCCTGGATTACTTTGGTACCTCCCTGCTAAACTAATAGCAAGGCACACATCAGGTCTGGTACACAGCATTGCATACATGATAGAAACTATGGCTGAAGCATAGGGAATGACTTTCATTTTCTCTCTATCTTCTACAGTGGTCGGGCATTGAGTCTGACTCAACTTCACACCTTGTAACACAGGCAAAAACCCTTTCTTTGCTTGATCCATTTTGAACTTCTTCAAAACTTTATCAAGGTATGTGCTTTGTGAAAGTCCAATTAAGCGTCTTGATCTATCTCTATAGATCTTGATGCTCAATATATAAGCAGCTTCACCGAGGTCTTTCATTGAAACACTCTTGTTCAAGTATCCTTTTATGCTATCCAGAAATTCTATATCATTTCCAATCAACAATATGTCATCCACATATAATATTAGAAATGCTACAGAGCTCCCACTCACTTTCTTGTAAATACAGGCTTCTCCAAAAGTCTGTATAAAATCATATGCTTTGATCACACTATAAAAACGTTTATTCCAACTCCGAGATGCTTGCACCAGTCCATAAATGGATCGCTGGAGCTTGCATACTTTGTTAGGATCCTTTGGATCGATAAAACCTTCTGGTTGCATTATATACAACTCTTCTTCCAGAAATCCATTCAGGAATGTGCTACCTCTTGAGCACTGCGTTGGTTTTCCCTTGAAGAGGAAAGGGTGATGCAGCAAAGTAGTGCAAGTATTTCCCTCAGTTTTTGAGAACCAAGGTATCAATCCAGTAGGAGGATACACGCAAATTTCCTCATGCCTACACAAACAAATAAGAACCTTGCAACCAACGCGATAAAGGGGTTGTCAATCCCTTCACGGCCACTTGCAAAAGTGAGATCTGATAGATTTAATAAGGTAAATATTTTTGGTATTTTTTATGATATAGATTGAAAGTAAAGATTGCAAAATAAAATAGATCGGAAACTTATATGATGGAAAATAGACCCGGGGGCCATAGGTTTCACTAGTGGCTTCTCTCAAGATAGCATAAGTATTACGGTGGGTGAACAAATTACTGTCGAGCAATTGATAGAAAAGTGCATATTTATGAGAATATCTAGGCATGATCATGTATATAGGCATCAGGTCCGTGACAAGTAGACCGAAACGATTCTGCATCTACTACTATTACTCCACACATCGACCGCTACCCAGCATGCATCTAGAGTATTAAGTACAGAAGAACAGAGTAACGCATTAGGCAAGATGACATGACACTACTAGGGAAAACCTTATACACAGAATCTTAGCAGCAGCGCGGCACAAAAAGAGATTAAGAAAAGCACGCTACTGATGAAAATTTAGCAGTAGCGCGTGATGGCTAAACCGCGCTGCTACAAAAATGTACCGACAGTACCCAACAACATAAGTTTACCAGCAGCGCGGTGTCACGATGCACGCTACTGCTAAAGCAATAGTAGTAGAGCGCTTTTTAGTCACGTCGCTGCTGCTAATTTTAAAATTGTCCACACGGTTGGCCCGTTTAGGAGTAGCGCGTGTGAGAAAAGCGCGCTGCTGCTACTCCCTTAGCAGTAGTGTGCTTTTCCTCCCGCGCTACTACTAAGGCGGAGCACCCCACCATCTTTTCCCACCCGTCCTCCCCTCCCCCATCTCCTCTCCTCCCTTTCCCCTACCTCCCACATCCTCCCTCTCTCACTCTTCTTCTTCCTCAAGACTTCTCCCCCATTACTCTCCCTCTTCTACCTACCTTTCTCTCTCTTCATTACTCCTAGCTAACTACACCACCTCTATTAATGCATCTCATTTTTCTTTTTCCTTCCCCCTCCACTAGTTGAAGTTGTCTCCTCCCAAATTAGCTAGCTAGGTAGATGTAGCATTTAGTCAAGTGACCTATTTGCCCCCTAACTAGATCTATCTTTGTCAAGAAGAGCTTTGAGCACTTTTGATCTCCTTACACCATCATCTCCACCATGTGCTCGATCTCGAGATAGAGGTGATTAAAATTTCATGCTTTTGCAAAATGGAAATATGTGTATGTGTGTGTGATATGATAATTGGGCAATATGATGGAAATTGTGTGTGTGGCATGAGTTGACACCAAATTGTGCTTTTGAGTTGCATGTGTTTTGCCAAAATGTCGATTTATTTCCGTTTCGGCGAATTCTGGGCAAACTCTAGATCTATATATGTCCTATTTTTAGGGAAGGTCATGCCGAATTTTTGTATGACTTTGATGCATGCACGCATTTTTATAATCAATTTGTTTATTATTACCGTGCAGACGTTCATGATGGTCAGTGGAACGATGGTGGACAGGTGGTTGCGGTCGGCGGTGCAGGACATGAAAGAAAATAACCTGACAGAGGTTTTACGTCCATGTCGAAAATGCAAAGGAATAGTTTGGCTCGACCCCTATGACGATGGTCGTGTCGAAGCGCACCTGCTCATGACTGGTTTCATGGATGGTTATACTCGGTGGATAATTGAAGATGAGGATGTCGATGTTGAGGACGCCGACGGGGCAGGCAATGATGACACGGGGCAAGACGAAGAGATGATTGAAATGGCGGCGGGGAAGAGGCCGGACATGGCGGTGGAGAAGGGGCCGGACATGGCGGCAGAGAGAACGACGTGGACTCCACACAACAGAGTTTGTCGGTACTAAGTTCAATCGTACGGGGCCCTCATGTTCAAGCACTGCTTCGCAAGGAGACGAGTACTGAGAGAGCTGCTTCTAGAGAGGAGGCTAAGCTGGAGCAACTGGTGGTAGACTCGAACACTCCATTGTATGATGGTTGCAATCTTGAGGTGACCCGCTTGAGTTTCACGCTCCAACTCCTGAAGACGAAGGCTAAAAACAAATGGACCGACACTAGCCTCGACGAGCATCTCAAGTACCTAAAGGATATTCTTCCCGTGGGGAATCTATGTCCTACTAGTGTTGATGAGGCCAAGAAGATCGTGTGCCCTCTTAATCTGCCGCACGTTAGATACCATGCATGCATCAACGATTGCATAATTTATCGGAAGGAGCACGCGGAAAAAACAAGATGTCCGGTGTGCAATGCTTCTCGATACAAGAAGGCCGGGAAGAAATGTCCCCAGAAAGTTGTATGGTACTTATCGATCACTCTCCGTCTCCAGCGGTATTTTGTAGATCCCAAGGAAGCAAAGCTAATGCGCTGGCACGCGGAGAGGAAGAAGCCCCACGATGGAGATGATCCGAAGCTGAGACACGTCAAGGATGGAAGCCAATGGAGAGCATTGAACAGCTTCTATCGGTATTTCAAATGTGATGCAAGGAACATCGTGCTGGGCGCATGTACCGATGGCATGAATCCGTTTGGCAACCAGAACACCAACCATAGCACATGGCCCGTGTTTGTATGGATGTACAACCTCCCCCCTGGTTGCGCATGAAGTCGAAGTACATTCATATGAGCATGCTTATTCAAGGGCCGAAACAACCAGGAAATCTATCTATCTATCTATACCTCTATACCTATACCTATACCTACCTATACTAATTACAGACTCCCAAGAAATTGCCATGTTAATCAGTAATTAGGAGCCGTTCATCTTGTGGGACCAAATTATTACGGTGTAGATCTTCTAAGTTTTTTCCCATGTTAATCCAATTAGGAACCATTCATATTGTGGGGCCCAATTATTACGGTGTAGATTTTCCAGCTTTTTTTAGGTTAATCTAATCAAAACCTGAGAAAATCAAGGGTGAAATTAACTGTGTTAAGCATCAGATCATCTCTCCCATAAAAAAAAGCTACAGATCATCTCTAGCCATGATTCCTCTCCTAATCCCTCACGTCTCTCCTTCCTCTCCATGCCAGAACGCCTCAACATCCTCTCCTCTGATGTACGCAGGGCCTCTCCCTCACGCCTCCTCTTTCACGTGCAGGTCATCTCTCCGTCATGTATCAGCCACCTCCTTCGTCTGCTGCCGTCCCCAGTCATCTCCCTCTCCATATCGGCGCTCTTATCGCCATCAACGATGTTGCAGGTTAGCATGACCTCCTCAGTCTTATTTCTACATTATCTCCCTTGCCAGTCCCGATTCTAGGCATTGCCTCCTCTCTCCTCCCTTGATTTCTCTTCAATACGGTTTTCTATGCTCCCATTAATGGCTTCAATCCAACTCCATTGCCGTAGAACTTTCTATAGACCCATATTTGTTTTTTTAATTTTTACTCTTTTTTCAGTAGTTCAGATTTGAATCATAAGTTGAAATAAACTTTGGCTCAGAAGCGAGCAGAGAAACTAGAAAAGTTATATGTAGTCAATCATGTTGGACCAAATTATAATGGCTCAGATTGAAATAAACTTCAGCTCATACGTGAGGGATCGAATCATAATGGCTCAGTCGAAAAGAAAGTCTATGCCTCATCAGATTAAAAGATAGACAACTATCTAGATTATGTCTTAGACGTGAAAGATAGAATCATAATGCCTCAATTTCAAAGAAAGTTTATGGCTCGGATTAGTAGAAGATAATTATCTGCACTAAAAAAATCATTTGCTAACAGAACGTAACAGATTTGATGGAGGACGCTCCTATTTTTTCTCCGAGGCTGATGCAATCCCTCCCGTGAGAAACATGGTTTCTCCATAAAAAAAGAAACGACCTTTCAATGCTTCTGAGTTCTGATTGTTGATGGGGCTTTCCATCCTCGATCTAGCTGGTTTTGTTCTCCTCCCTTTCCACATGACCCTTCCATGGTGCCCTATCAAATCCGGCGGCCGCTACTCTCATCTCCTACGCAAGTACGACATCAACCATCTGATTCCAGTAACATGATGTATGTGTGTCGCTTCCGCTCCATATCTCCGCTGCTTTCTTTGAGGTGAGTTTTTCTTCTGATCTCTACTCCTTTGGCATGATTCTAATCTCTACTTGGAAGAGGAAAATAGCCCCCATGTCAAAGGAACGGAATAAACTGATGTTATGTGTCTCAGATTTCTGTAATTTCTAAAATATATATAGTTTGAAAGAGCCTGATAGGATGGTTGTTGCCGTTGATGAACTATTGTGGATATTTTTCATACCTCTTCTCGGCCTCCTCACTTGGCTAGCGATGCCGGACAGAAGGAGAATCCTGCTAATCTCTTACATAATGAGGAGTTAGGCCATCATCTCCCTCATCTCCAGGCCACAAACTTCTTGCACGTACATTCTCTGGGTAATAATAAGACATGCATGAATGTCCTTTCCTGGGTTGCCGATCAAGCATGAAGTGGCTAGATTTTTGTTTATCTATCCTAATACACTTGGAGGAAAACATGGTGCTTCCGGTGGTATGGTCGACCAAGCAATGGCTGTACTAGATTTCTTTTTCTCAATTCTATCAATGATGATTCCAGTGGGGCCATTAAGCATGGACTAGCTGGAAGTCCTTTCTATTCGTAAGTTACATGCATGAATCATCAGGATTGAATATGCTTTTCAGATATTACAGCCAACTCAGATTATTTCTTCTTCTCATATTCGTTCTTCTCAAGTTGCAGGATTAATCTTCTTATATTTTGACCTCTAGGGTTACTATCATGTACCTAATCAGTACGATAGGATAAAAACATCTACAGGTAAGTTTTTCCATTACGAAATTCCTTAAGCTGTATGGACAAACACAGATATTTGCGTTTAAGTTACTTCTTATGTCTTCTTTGCTAGGTTTTTATATTTTCTACGAGAGATTATTTGTCAACCCTGCACACATATCTAATGATTTCGATATGTCTTCCAATATTGATGTGCAGCTATGTTAACCATGGCCGGAAGACAACATCCTTTCCCTTCAGGTTTGCTGTTATTTTCACACTAATGATTGTTTCCTTGATACACCAATACCATACAGATGATAACCCGGCAGAAACTCAAACATGCATTGTTAAGCTTTTCAAATACTTTCAGGATGTAAAAGCTTTTATTATGAACTTACACTGTCATTTTTTTTCTAGGCAATATAAGCAACCATTTTGCAAGTACCTACATCCGTGTGTCGTAATACACCAACATGTCCACAGCTTCGTGATCTGCGTCTTTGTCGTTCTCGGGGTGCACCGCAAGTACGGCATGCTCCAGATCCCGGAAGGCATGGATATGATGTACATCGGCTTCTGGCCAGCGATCGCTGCCTAAGTGTTCATTAGGTACACACCAAGTTCAGTAAGGCTGCGTTCACATTTTATTCCTGATTTTTGTCAAGTAAGGATACGGTATGCAAGAGGTTGGGTAGACGGTAAACTGCATACATGAACAACATTGAAGTATTGTGGTAATTTCAAATTTAATCTCCCAGATTGTTGTATTTTCCACATGAATCAGAATGAAGAAAAAAGAGAGTAGTTTTTTAAAACCCGGGTGCCTAGACACCCTCTTATCTCTACCATCCGTCCAGAATCTAGCGCATAAAGATCTGTGCCACCCACTGTAGCGATGGAGTCCATCATCAGGTCTAGTGTTTCATTAAGCGCGGGAGTATCGATAAAATTCAAACTAAGCTGGGCCTAGTCTAGCCCTGTTCCTCTTGGCCTGATTCCACCTACCCAAAGAAAGATGGAATCGTGTGTCTTAACTGGTCTTGGTTGCACTGTTCATCTAACAGGAATCTTTTTCCAGGAGATACTGTAGCAGACTGGTGTGATGCAACCGTAAACATGGATTGGACGCACTATAATATAGGAACTATTCTCTGATCCAGCGTTTGAACGGCAAAGAAAAGGAATCTAACCCCTTGGTGGCCAACTCTAATGGAAGAAGAAGATAAAAACCCCTTGGTCCCGCTTTGCTCTGGTCAGACTAAGAACACGCATGCACCCATGCACTCCCATGAGTTGTCCTTTCACCGCATGCACAGAAAAATATAGACACCAACAGGACCTGACCTCCTTGCCAGCCTGCCAGGGCTACCACGGCGCTGTTCGTGACATGTAGCCACACCTGCCCTGTCTCCCGCAGCCTAGGACTGGCCCGGTTCTACTGTGTAAAACGAATGCTTAATTAACATGCAGACGCAAATGACCTGCTGCTGTCCAGTCCTTGGCACGAATCTTTAAGGCACTGAACGCACGGGATAACAGGGTGTCGGGGCACCCGGGTGCTATGGCACCTTTTTGATGAAGAAAACAATGTCACTGGATGTCTTTAGTACAATAAACCTCGAGAGGAGTGCATGGAAAGTACATGCTAGAGAAATTAAAATTTGGATGCCATCAGCACCATGACCAATGAACTTAAACTTTCTTAATACCGTCACGTAGTTATAGTAAAATACCCCATGATTTTTTTTTCTGCAAACCAGACTGGTTGTAACTTTGCTCCAATGTACTATTGTGTAGTTGGATATCCATCTACTTGCTAGAATTTTTCACATATGGGATTTCTGTTAGTCGAAGATGAAGTAATGGGACTGACATTTATATTACTCAAAGTACAATACATGATTTGTGTTATTTTGCAGGCACTCGTTGTGCTCTAATCTGGCAGGATCTTTGGATACAACATTCCATTGCTCTGCGTAATAATTATGAATTCATGGATGATGCCAATTTGAAGCATTATATTTGCAGGTCGTATTTACACAAAACATAAAAATTTGAGCCCATGCAGAATTCTGGCATCTAATTGGTCAAGTTAATGAAGGATCTAAGAATGTCCATCATGGATGCTCTAAGAAAAAAAATCATATCTAGCCTTCAAATCCGTATAACTTGCTATTTATTACCACCTCTTTTTAATGCAGTTCCTACAATACTTGAGATGTACACGTGACAACTTTATGAGTGATGATTCTCCCCATGTTTGAGTCAAGAAGCAAGTTTCATATGTCGAGGTTATGTTCAAAATTCTTGACAAGGTCTCTACTGAGATAAAATTCTGGTGTTTGCATCTACACCTTATTGTCGTTTCTATTTATGAAAAAAAGAATATCCTTTGAGAGCTCCTAAAATTTTGGAACCAAAAGTATAATCGGTATTGTATTATGATGCTTCGTTTTCACCATTATATTTCATAATCTGTGAACACCTGCTTTTGGTGCTGAATTGCCGGTTAATATTTTAAATAGAGTTTTTCCCTTCCTTGCCTATAAGAGATTAATTTCATAAAAAATCGGCACTTCACATGGATATTTTCTGACTCATGTTTCATTGCCCGCAACTAATGTTTGAACTTTTTCTTTTAACCTCATTACCCATAAATGTATCAGTGATGGAAATTTATTCCAATTGAACAAATGATTCTAAAGTAAGAGCAACATATGCGATCAATAAATGTTTTTATTAGGTAATATGATGTTATTCTCCATTTAGTGAAACTGATTTTGGCATAAATTTTCAAATCATCTTGTAAATAGCTCACGCATACATATAACTTCGAAGTTAAGATGTTAAAGGGAAATTATTTTCTTAGTAATCATAAATATTGCTATTGTACTCTTCCCATAATGTCTTGCTTGATCCCCATTAGATTGATGATCATACAAAATAAGTTCTTCTAAGCTATTGGATGCACTAATCATTCAGAAAGGACGGTAGTGTCATCAGATTATACAATCCTACTCTCTCTACTTAAAAACAGAATATCTAGACTTGAAAATCGTAAATAAACTTCCATATTCAAGAACTAATTAAAGATATGTAAATTTTATCCTTACAAAATACAATGTATACTATTAGGTGTTATGTTATGTAAACATATATACTTATAGATTTCATAGTATTCATGTGTCCACAAAATAGCTAGCCCGTGCAGATGCACGGGTTGACGACTAGTAATATTAATTTATATCTGGAGCTACTTCAAGAGGAGTTAGACACGTTATGCAAAACACCGGCCAAGACATGGGACGCCATCAAAGGCGAGTATTTCTACATGAGAGCCGCGCTGATCACGACGGTGCATGACTATCTCGGTTACGGATATGTCGCAGGCCAGGTGTGCCATGGATATTGCGGATGCACGCGATGCATGGACGATACGACGTCTCAGCAGCTAACGTCAAGGAAAGATGGCGGGTCTGGGAAAATCGTGTACGTGGGGCATCGAAGATGGCTCGAACCGGACGACCCCGTGGAGAAACCGTGGAGATCTATTCAATGGTCACGCTAAGCATCGAGGACCTCCACGTAAGCGGAGCGGTGCCGAAATCGATGAGTTGTTGAAAAACTGGAAGGAGTGCCCCGCGCCGGGAAAGACGATGAAAAAGGCGCCGGAGCCGATTCTGAAGGTATGGAAGACGAGGTCTGTGTTCTGGGACTTGGAGTACTGGCACAAACTCGATACACCTCATTGCCTTGATCAAATGCATATCTGTAAGAATGTCCTTGAGAGCTTGCTCGCGACACTGATGAACATGCCGGATAAGACCAAGGATGGGCCGAAGGCAAGATAAGACTTGCAAGATTTGAAAATCAGGGAAGATCTGCACATGCCGCCCCGTAAAATGTTAGACGAGACAGAGACGGAGACATAGGCGCGGGAGAAGAAGGGCAAGAAAATAAAGAAAGAGGATTATTGCCCCCTTCTTGCTTCACCTTAAGTCAGGCTGAGATCGGTCAATTCTTTAAGTGCCTTACCGGAGTCAAAGTTAGTTCCGGTTACTGTGGCAAGATAAGCAGATATCTAGACACGCACAAGAAAAGGTTCGGCGGGATGAAGTCCCATGACTGTCATGTGATGATGACGCAGATACTACCTGTTGCCCTTAGAGGGATAATGGACAAGCACGTCCGTGACACGCTTATTGGTCTCTGCAACTTTTTCGACGTCATCTCTCGAAAGTCGATCGGTCTGAAGCAGCTCCGAAGGCTACAGGAAGAGATTGTTGTGATACTAAATGAGCTTGAGATGTACTTCCCGCCCGCGTTCTTTGACGTGATGGTGCATCTGTGTGTCCATATTGTGGACGACATAATAGACCTGGGGCCGTCATTTCTGCACAACATGATGCCGTTTGAGAGGATGAATGGGATCATCAAAGGATTCGTTCGTAACATGTCCCGTCCGGATGGAAGCATCGTCCAGGGCTATCTGACACAAGTGTGCATCTCTTTCTGCGAGGATTTTCTATATGGCACAGACCTGCAGCCGCCTGGTGTTAGTGTTGGTTTGCCCGTTAACAAGCACGATTGGAGGCTAGAAGGAGAAGGTCACTCCAACGGTCGCAGGGAAGTGCACGTGGCATACTCAGATCGACGCAGCGACTTTGACAGAGCAAACTTGGTAGTGCTACAACACCTAGACGAGGTAGATCCTTTCGTGGCACTGCACAAAGAAATTATCGCAAAGAAGTATCATGACCGGGGGGTATGCAGGACGGACGCCGCAGTTACTAGAGATCACAACTCCACTTTCCTGCATTGGTTCAAAGAGCATATTATTGCTAATCCCTCAGAGGAGGGCTCTAAGGACGGATTGCTCATATACGCCCTAGCACATGGCCCCCAACCTCGTAACCTATCAGGCATACGATATCAACGGATACACGTTCTACACAAAGGCCAAAGATATGGATAGTGATGATCAGAACTCAGGGGTGACGATGGAATGCATGACCGGCAGCGACAACGGCGCAACTGAAAGATTTTACGGAAGGGTCGAGGAGATCTGGGAGCTTGACTACGCTGGACTGCACACCACGACGATGTTCCGTGTCAGATGGGCTAAGAATGTCGAAAGAGAAAACCGGAATTTCACTACCATGACTATACCCGACGCCAAGAGTGCTACCGTGAACGCTATCGCAAAAAACGAGCCATGGGTACACGCTAAGCACGTGACACAATGCTTCTTCATAACCGACCCGTGCAATCCCAGCCATGTTGTCGTGAGGAGAGGCAAAAGGAACATCATTGGAATGGATGGAGTCGCCAACGAGGAAGACTACGATCAGTACGGCAACCCAATGAGGGAAGATGACGATGATGATGAAGTATACGTCAAAAGAAGAATCAATACTACATTACTGAAGAAAAATCGTACTCCATGGAAAGGCAAAGTCACAATGAGGGGCTCAATTATTCTTCAACGAACCAGAAGGGATAGAAGCTGACTCAAAAACGAAAACCTCAACGCTCAGGAACCGTATGTTATCAGTCAAATGATGTAATATATATATATATATATATATATATATATATATATATATATATATATATATATATATATTCCTATTTTGTATACACACTTAGCCATTATTATGCATGGGTCCAATGATGTAATATATATGTTCCTATTTTGTTTACATATTTAACCGTCAAATGATGCAATATATATCGCCTTCCCTTCGTTCACTGCTCTCGGAAAAAAAAGTGAGAGAAAATAAAGGAAAAGAAAAAGGGAAAATCTTATATAGGTACTGGTTATAGCACTAGCGCTTTACTGAAAAAGAGCTACAACTAGTCGTAGCAGTAGCGGTTTCCGTATAATACCGCTATAGCTGCCTGTAATAGTAGTAGCGCGTTTGCTCTAAACACGCTACTGCTACGTGCACTTAACCCAAAATCCTCACTCTCTCTGCTTCATCCCGCCTCTTTTCCCCCCAAATCCCCACTCTCTCTTCCCCCGTCGCACCGCCGGGGCCCTGCCCTCGCCCCTGACCCCGACGCTCGCCCCCGACCCCGACGCGCCACGCCTCCCTCCTCTGCTTCCTCCCCTCCAAACCTCGGCCGTCGTCGGGCCTATCTCCTCGCCCTGCACCCTCTGTAAACCCCCCCCCCCAGCGCTCCTCCTCTCTCTGCTAGCTAGGGTTCTTCGGTTAATTTACTTAGGTTTTAGTTAGGGCAGTAGGTTAATTAGGTTGAATTTAGCTAGGTTTTAAAATAGGACAGAAATTTAGGGTTAAGCAATTGTAGTTAAAAGAAAAGGCAGCATTTAAGCAATTGTCCAAATCATCATCCCTTGTTAAAGCAAATTTAGGTAGGCTAAATTTATATGCAAGTTTGAACTGGACATGTGATATGTGGACATGTCATGTTTGGAATTTGGACATGTCATTTGGACATGTGATGTTTTGGACATGTCATATTTGGAAAATGATTATTATGTATAGGGTAAATGAATCGAGTGGCCTATGTTACGCCGGAATGTTGATTCATTTCCATTCCGATGAATTTCAGGCGCTCGATATGTCCATTTTTTAGCAAAGGTCATGCCGAAATTTTCCGTGAATTTTGGCATGATTTGTGCTAGATAGTAGGCATATCGAGTGCTGGGAGTTGCTGGGAAACGACATTCCGGCAAACATAGATTTCTTTTTTATGTCATTTCTCATTTTTTTCATACTTTTAGAATTAAACGAGGAGACTTAATCATAGGAAACATGTCGAACAACGAAGAAACTGGGCCTTCTGACCAAGATGCAGACGAGATGGATTATGAGGGTGAACAAGAGTACCTCGACTATTTGACTGCTAAGCAAGGTTTGCAGGTCGGCCTCGATGGTAGTGACGCCGACATCGACACCGACGGCGCCGGCACCGATGGCGGCGCCGAGACCGGCGGGGAAGGTACCGGCGGGGAAGGTACCGACGCCGATGCCGCTACCGAAAAGAAGAAGCAGAAGAAGCAGAGGATACGAAAACCTAACAAACTAGGGATTGGACGACTAGTGATCACAAAGATGGCACTTGGCAAGTTTGAGCCATTAGAGCGGGAAGAACCTCGCAAGTGCTATGGGAACCAAGTAGGATGCATCCTATGGGAATGTGCGAGCCTCAACGACGAGGACTTAAGGAGTAAAGAACATTTGACGCAGTTGCTCCTGACGAAGTTGCACAAGAGATTCAAGTTCCCCAACCGGGATGATAACATAGAACAACCATGGGATGATCCGAAGATGAAAAAGATTAACAATCACGCCATGGGCAATTTCAGCAATTATTTGGCCTCCTGGAAAGGGAGGGTGAAACGAGCTATTGAGGCTGAGGAACCCCTGTCCAAGATTCTGGAGGAAAATCCGACACTTGCGGAAGAGGAGTTCGAAAAGTTCAAGCACACTTGCGCTACCGAGGCAGCCAAGGCTAAGGCTGCGAAATTCAAGAGCCTTCAGCAAAGGAACACGGGGAAGCATCGCCTCGGAAGCCGTGGCTACCTCGGTAGAAGGCCCATATGGGATAAGGAGGACGCGGAACGTGAAGCCGCGGGTATCCCAGACCCCTTCGCGAAGTTCACCAACCCCTTGGAGCGTGACTTCATCAGGGCCCGCTACAAGTGGGACAAGGAAAAGAAGGTTTTTTACACAGACTAGATCACGAGGAAATTGATTAGACTACTGGTAATTATTCTTTTACCACCTTACATTTAGCTCCATATCTAGTCAACTACACATTCCTAAACGGTTCACGCTCCTTCTGCAGGAGAAGCAACACCAGCTTGCAGCCGAAAGCCCTACTTCTCCGATGAGGCCCAAGTGGGACACCCCTCTCAACCGGGCCTTGAACGAACTTAAGGGACTCCCTTTGGGCCAGCGGCCGCAATATGGTCGTGTGCACGGCGCTGGAGATGGCGCCACGTGGAAGGTGTTTTACAACGAGGGCCCGCAGGCCAAGAAGCAGAAAAAGAAGTTTAGTCAGGCGGAAATCGACGCGAAGGTGAAGCTTGCGGTCAAGAAAAAAGCAGCTGAGGACGCAAAAAAAACAGCCGAGGAGAAAAATGAGTTGCTACAGCAGGCAGTCAATGCAGCTGTAACTGCCTGCAAAAATGGTTTCGCTACTAACTTGGTTCCAGCTATCATCAACTGGACGAAGGAAAATCCAGACAAGACGGTACATGATTTCCTGTTGCCCAGTTTCGTCGGGAGCAACTCCATGAACAACAACACCACCGCACCATCACTTGCTCACGCAACCGGGCCTCCTCTCGCAGTCGCTCCCGCTCATAGCAGCCCGTCCTCAGTCTCTGGCGTGCTAGGTGGGCCTTCGTCTTTGGCTGAGCTCGACGCCGTCACGGTAATTACATGTGGCACCAACATATATATATATATATATATATATATATATATATATATATATATATATATATATATATATATATATATATAGAATATTCCATTTTTGTTGCCTTTCAGATGTTTTACGCCACACACATATGTGTTTGCAGGCCGAAGAAACCCCGTGCACCATACTCTACTTGATCAAAGGCCAGAAGGTGGACGTGGGAAAGGGGATGATAATGAACCCCTTGCAACCCACGTTCCACAACCAGTCGATCCTTGCTGGGCACTTCAGGGTTAGCTTGTATAGTGTGAAATCAGGGCACGAGGATTTGCCTCCTCCAGTACAGCATGTGGGAGAGGACGACGAGACCCCGCCGCGGATTGGAAGATGCAAGGGTTGGGTGCTGCTATGGCCGAAGAATCTTATTCGCCTGGAGCCGGCCGAGAGCACACCAATAACCACACATCAACAAGCATGTGCGGAGACCACTGATAACCCACAAGTATAGGGGATCAATTGTAGCCTCTTTCGATATGTAAGAGTGTCGAACCCAACGAGGAGCTAAAGGTAGAACAAATATTCCCTCAAGTTCTATCGACGACCGATACAACTCTACGCACACTTGACGTTCGCTTTACCGGAAACAAGTATGAAACTAGAAGTACTTTGTAGGTGTTTTTTGGATAGGTTTGCAAGAAAGTAAAGAGAGCGTAAATAAAAAGTAGGGGCTGTTTAGATAAAGACACAACTAAGTTAGTTTTAGTGCAGAGCTTTTTGTCACGAGAAAGTAATTTGTCCCTAGGCAATCGATAACTAGACCGGTAATCATTATTGCAATTTTATTTGAGGGAGAGGCATAAGCTAACATACTTTCTCTACTTGGATCATATGCACTTATGATTGGAACACTAGCAAGCATCCGCAACTACTAAAGATCATTAAGGTAAAACCCAACCATAGCATTAAAGCATCAAGTCCTCTTTATCCCATACGCAAACAACCTACTTACTCGGGTCTGTGCTTCTGTCACTCACGCCACCCACCATAAGCAAATCATGAACATATTGCAAACCCCTACAGCAGGAATCCCTCACGCTTGCGCGACACGGAGAGCACCATAGGACAGCACCAATAATAAAACATGCAACTCAAACCAATCTTGATCAGCAAATAACCCATAGGACAAAACAGATCTACTCAAACATCATAAGATAGCCATACATCATTGGGAAATAATATATAGCGTTGAGCACCATGTTTAAGTAGAGATTACAGTGGGTAAGAGAGAGGTTACACCGCTGCATAGAGGGGGGAAGAGTTGGTGATGATGGCGGTGAAGTTGTTGGTGAAGATTGCAGTGATGATGATGGCCACGGCGGCGTTCCGGCGCCACCGAAAGAGAAGGGGAGAGGGGGGCCCTTCGTCTTATTCTTCCTTGACCTCCTCCCTAGATGGGAGAAGGGTTTCCCCTCTGGTCCTTGGCCTCCATGCCGTGGGAGGGGCGAGAGCCCCTCCGAGATTGGATCTGTCTCTCTGTTTCTCTCTGTTTCTGCGTTCTCGTCTGCTGCCCTTTCACCGTTTCGTATATATATATATATATATATATATATATATATATATATATATATATATATATATATGGAGATCCGTAACTCCGATTGGACTGAAACCTTCGCCGTGATTTTTTTTCCAAAAATTAGCTTTCTTGCGGCCGAAGAAGGGCATCAACCGCCTTACGGGTGGCCCACGAGAGTCAGGGGCGCGCCCCCTGCCTCGTGGCCACCTCGGGCACCGTCTCGCGTTGATTCTTCTTCCGGAATTTTCCAAATATTCCAAAAATATTCTCCGTTCGTTTTTATTCCGTTTGGTATGGGGTTTCTGTGAAACATAAAACATGCAACAAACAGGAACTGGCACTAGGCACTGGATCAATATGTTAGTCCCAAAAATAGTATAAAAAGTTGCCAAAAAGTATATGAAAGTTGCATAATATTGGCATGGAACAATCAAAAATTATAGATACGACGGAGACGTATCAGCATCCCCAAGCTTAATTCCTGCTCGTCCTCGAGTAGGTAAATGATAAAAAAGATAATTTTTGATGTGGAATGCTACCTAGCATAATCTTGATCATATGTCTAATCATGGCATGAATATTAAGACATGAGTGATTCAAAGCAATAGTCTATCATTTGACATAAAAACAATAATACTTCAAGCCTACTAATAAAGCAATCATGTCTTTTCAAAATAACATGGCCAAAGAAAGTTATCCCTACAAAATCATATAGTCTGGCTATGCTCCATCTTCACCACACAAAATATTCACATCATGCACAACCCCGATGACAAGCCAAGCAATTGTTTCATACTTTAGTAATCTCAAACTTTTCAACTTTCACGCAATACATGAGCGTGAGCCATGGACGTAGCACTATAAGTGGAATAGAATATGATGGTGGGGGTTATGTGGAGAAGACAAAAAAAGGAGAAAGTCTCACATCAACTAGGCGTATCAACGGGCTATGGAGATGCCCATTAATAGATATCAATGTGGGTGAGTAGGGATTGCCATGCAACGGATGCACTAAGAGCTATAAGTGTATGAAAGCTCAAACTGAAACTAAGTGGGTGTGCATCCAACTTGCTTGCTCATGAAGACCTAGGGTATTTGAGGAAGCCCATCGTTGGAATATACAAGCCAAGTTCTATGATGAAAATTCCCACTAGTATATGAAAGTGATAACTCAAGAGACTCTCTATATGAAGAACATGGTGATACTTTGAAGCACAAGTGTGGTAAAAGGATAGTAACATTGCCCCTTCTCTCTTTTTCTCTCATTTTTTTTGGGCCTTCTCTTTTTTTTCATCCGGAGTCTCATCCCGACTTCTGGGGGAATCATAGTCTCCATCATCCTTTCCTCACTTGGGCAATGCTCTAATAATGATGATCATCACACTTTTATTTACGTACAACTCGATATCTAGAACAAAGATATGACTCTATATGAATGCCTCCGGCGGTATACCGGGATGTGCAATGATCTAGCGTAGTAATGACATCAAAAAACAGACAAGCCATAAAACATCATGCTAGCTATCTTACGATCATGCAAGCAATATGACAATAAATGCTCAAGTCACGTATATGATGATGATGGAAGTTGCATGGCAATATATCTCGGAATGGCTATGGAAATGCCATAATAGGTAGGTATGGTGGCTGTTTTGAGGAAGATATAAGGAGGTTTATGTGTGATAGAGCGTATCGTATCACGGGGTTTGGATGCACCGGCGAAGTTTGCACCAACTCTCGAGGTGAGAAAGGGCAATGCACGGTACCGAAGAGGCTAGCAATGATGGAAGGGTGAGAGTGCGTATAATCCATGGACTCAACATTAGTCATAAAGAACTCACATACTTATTGCAAAAATCTATTAGTCATCAAAACAAAGTACTACGCGCATTCTCCTAGGGGGATAGATTGGTAGGAAAAGACCATCGCTCGTCCCCGACCGCCACTCATAAGGAAGACAATCAATAAATAAATCATGCTCCAACTTCGTTACATAACGGTTCACCATGCGTGCATGCTACGGGAGTCACAAACCTCAACACAAGTATTTCTACAATCCACAACCACCCACTAGCATGACTCTAATATCACCATCCTTATATCGCAAAACTATTGCAAGGAATCAAACATATCATATTCAGTGATCTACAAGGTTTATGTAGGATTTTATGACTAACCATGTGAATGACCAGTTCCTGTCATCTCTCTAAATAGATATAAGTGAAGCAAGAGAGTTTAATTCTTTCTACAAAAGATATGCCCACGCTCTAACAAATATAAGTGAAGCAAAAGAACATTCTACAAATGGCGGTTGTCTAAGTGAAGAGAAACAGGCAATCTAAACTTCAAATGATATAAGTGAAGCACATGAAGCATTCTATAAAGCCATACTCAAAAGATATAAGTGAAGTGCATAGAGCATTCTATAAATAAACCAAGGACTATCTCATACCAGCATGGTGCCTAAAAGAAAAGAGAAAACTAAATGCAAAAGACGCTCCAAGATTTGCACATATCGCATGAACGAAACGAATCCGAAAACATACCGATACTTGTTGAAGAAAGAGGGGATGCCTTCCAGGGCATCCCCAAGCTTAGACGCTTGAGTCTCCTTGAATACTTACTTGGGGTGCCTCGGGCATCCCCAAGCTTGAGCTCTTCCCTCTCTTCCTTCTTCTCACATCGAGACCTTCTCGATCATCGAACACTTCATCCACACAAAACTTCAACAGAAAACTCGGTAAGATCAGTTAGTATAATAAAGCAAATAACTACTCTAAGTGCTGTTGCAAACCAATTCATATTTCGTTTTTGCATTGTGTCTACTGTAATATAACCTTTTCATGGCTTAATCCACTGATATAAATACATAGTTTCATCAAAACAAGCAAACTATGCATCAAAAACAGAATCTGTCTAAAACAGAACAGTCTGTAATAATCTGAACATTCACCATACTTATGATACTTGAACAATTCTTCCAAAATTAGGAAAAATAAAAAATTTGTATATAAAGACATTTCAGAAAGAATCAGAACCATTTGACGTTCCAGTAAAAAATTAAAAAACGCGCACTACAGCCAAAGTTTCTGTCCTGCACCATACAAACCAACAAGCATTGTAAACATCCTAAAGGCAAACCTTGGCACATTATTTTTATAATACAATGGAATTGTACAAGGGGATAATTATTTTTGTTGAAAAGTTTCTGTAATCAAGATTCGCAAAGTTTCCGTGAGCATGAACAAAGTTCAAGGAGCTCTCCCACTTCAACAATGCTTGTCTTTCTCACTTTCGCTTTTCTTTTTTTTGAAAAAGTTTTGGGTTCTCCTCTTTATTTTTGTTGTTTTTAAACTAAATTAAAGCACTCAACAGAAATAAATCACTCTCTAAAACTTCGGGGTTGTCTCCCTGGCAGCGCTTTCTTTAAAGCCATTAAGCTAGGCATATAGTGCTCAAGTAGTAAATCCACCCGGATCCCAAGGTATATCAAAGCCAATTTTAATTAACAATGATTTGTAATTTAGTAATGAGCACAAAGCAACATATATCAAGCAATGACGAAGTCTAACTCTCTTCCTATGCATCGGCATGTCATAAAAGAACAATTCATGCACACATAGTAAAGGCCAAAGCATAGTATAAACAGTTTCTTGCAATTTTATCGTGTTGGAAACATAGAGAGGTGGAGATATAGTTCCTCTCTCATATTAATTGCAAGTAGGAGCAGCAAGCACATGCATATTATATCTATCAAAATCATCATGTGCAACGGTAAGAGGCAACCCATCAATATAATCCTTAATAAGTGCAAACTTCTCCGATATAGTGTAGTTTGGAGAATTCAAAAGGATAATAGGACTATCATGTGTGGGTGCAATAGCAACAATTTCATGTTTAACATAAGGAACTATAGCAAGTTCATCTCCATAAGCATAATTCATATTGGCATCTCGGCCACAAGCATAGCAAGCATCATCAAAAAGGGATATTTCAAAAGAATCAAAGGGATCTAACAGTCATCATAGCAATCATCCTTCGGTAAGCACGAAGGGAAATTAAACAATGTATGAGTTGAAGAGTTACTCTCATTAGAAGGTGGGCACGGGTGATCAATCCGCTCTTCCTCCTTTTGTTCTTCGCTCTCCTCCTCATCTTTTTCATCCAATGAGCTCACAGTTTCATCAACTTCTTCTTCCATAGATTCCTGCAAGATATTAGTCTCTTCTTGGACAACGGAGACTTTCTCAATAAGTGCATTAATATCGGAATTGTATTCATAATTCTCATAGCAATATTTGAGGATAGCTAAATTTTCAGGTCTATAAGCAGCATCATCAAAATCTTCAAACTCTTTAAACATAGATTCAATTTCATAAGCACACATAAAAGCAACAAATTATTCTATTTGTTCCATGTCATAGTAATCATATATGCCATTAGCACAAGAAGCTAAGGTTTTATTATCATTAAATTTGCATGAAAAGGGTAGGTGTGGAGCCTTCATCCTAGAGCAACAAGTATAATCATAACTCAAGCATAGTTGCCTAGCATACCACTTCAATATATGAATTTGATCCCATAATAGTTTCCCTTTTTGTGTCAAGCGGTAATCCCTAAAGTATTCATGTTGATCCAACGTTACTCCCATTACATAATTGAATGGGGTTTTCTCAGGATTATTAAAGTAGTACGTAATATCTTTCACATAACCAGCATCGAGGGTTTTAGGAGGTTCCCCATCTCCATGAGCAGAAAGTACACCTAATTTTTTTGGTATTTCGTGTTCCATATCCATAACTAAAGATAGAGAACAACTAAGAACAGCAAATAAAAATTACTTAGTGATAAAGCAAACAAGCACACACGAGAATATTCACCCCACGCTATTGCTCCCCGGTAACGGCGCCGGAAAAAGGCCTTGATAACCCACAAGTATAGGGGATCAATTGTAGCCTCTTTTGATAAGTAAGAGTGTCGAACCCAACGAGGAGCTAAAGGTAGAACAAATATTCCCTCAAGTTCTATCGACCACCGATACAACTCTACGCACACTTGATGTTCGCTTTACCGGAAACAAGTATGAAACTAGAACTACTTTGTAGGTGTTTTTTGGATAGGTTTGCAAGAAACTAAAGAGAGCGAAAATAAAAAGTAGGGGCTATTTAGATAAAGACACAACTAAGTTAGTGGAGATTGCGGTGATGATGATGGCCACGGCGGCATTCCGGCGCCACCGGAAGAGAAGGGGAGAGGGGGCCCCTTCGTCTTCTTCTTCCTTGACCTCCTCCCTAGATGGGAGAAGGGTTTCCCCTCTGGTCCTTGGCCTCCATGGCGTGGGAGGGGCGAGAGCCCCTCCGAGATTGGATCTGTCTCTCTGTTTCTCTCTGTTTCTGCGTTCTCGTCTGCTGCCCTTTCACCGTTTCGTATATATATGGAGATCCGTAACTCCGATTGGACTTAAACCTTCGCCGTGATTTTTTTTCCAAAAGTTAGCTTTCTTGCGGCCGAAGAAGGGCATCAACCGCCTTACGGGTGGCCCACGAGGGTCAGGGGCGCGCCCCCTGCCTCATGGCCACCTCGGGCACCGTCTCGCGTTGATTCTTCTTTTGGAATTTTCCAAATATTCCAAAAAATATTCTCCGTCCATTTTTATTCCGTTTGGATTCCATTTGATATGGGGTTTCTGCGAAACATAAAACATGCAACAAACAGGAACTGGCACTGGGCACTAGATCAATATGTTAGTCCCAAAAATAGTATAAAAAGTTGCCAAAAAGTATATGAAAGTTGCATAATATTGGCATGGAACAATAAAAAATTATAGATACGAGGGAGACGTATCAACCACCACCCCGCCGGGTGAGAGCCAGAAGACGTGATGAAGGGGGTGCAATAGTACTGGCTGATGTAATCGGTCTTGTAGAACAGAGAATGGATGATGAGACGGAGGTCGACCCTATCGGTTTCCTCAATACAAACGCATATGACTGTGACATAGATATGATGAGTCAACCATATGACAAATCGGGCTATCAGCATGCTAATGATGATATGGATGATATCCCCAGGCAGGAAGGTCGTAGCAGGGATTGCAAAAAGTCTCTCTTCATGAAATCCTCACAGGACACGCCTGAAGATGCCGCCTCAACATAGGCTCAACTAGCCAGGGGTCGTATAGTACTTAGCCTGGGAACACTGGGGCAGGGGTTAAGGAAGGGTCTGGAAGGTGTGCCCAATAAAAAGGAGAGGAAGAGATCGGGGAAGATAGCTGCCTCCAAACAAGCCAGAGCACATAGCAGCCAGACGATGGATTCTGAAGAGCGTGTACCCGTGAAAGGTGCGGCCATGTTCCATCTCACAGGCGAGCCGATGCTACCGCCGAAACCGCTGGAGGCACTATCAGGGGATCTCAGGAGACTGCACGACCATGTGCTGTCGACTGAGAAAAGCCTACTAGCCTCAAAGGATCCAGGATATCCGACATACGCGGCTCGTGTGCCTGAGGGGAAGTGCTACGTCGACACACGGCCCGCGGAGGTGTTCTTCATGCAGTTTGACCATATCTTTGAGATGTTTCTGACAAGGTGGCTCGATTTTACAATCGTCCGCCTTTTTGCACTACATATGAGCTCTTTCATGAAGAGAGAAGAAGTCTCGCAAATCTGTGTGCCGGATCCGTACTACATGCACGAGTCTTTCAGTCTCGGCGACTTTGAGCGTGAAACTGCTAGGGACTACCTCCAAAACTTCATGGAACAGAATAAGGACCAGGAAATTGTCCTCCTACCTTATCATCCAAAGTAAGTCAGTTCCGGACAACCCTTTCGTACATTCCAATCATTCCTTCTCGCTCATATGGAGAATAATTTGAGGTGTCTTTTCCCCGCTGCAACGGGCGCGCCATCCTTATCGTTCTTTACCCGCGAGTCTCCCACGCCGTGTATTTTGACCCTTCCAGAGACTACGAGAAAAAGGACTACACCCACATAATGAATATTCTAGATGATGCTCTCCAAGGCTTCAGCATTAGAGGTGGCCACATGCAGATCAGGAAACAAAGGAACAAGAAGATGGGTTTCGCGCATAAGACTAACTTCTGCTGCATCCATGTCCCAAAACCAAGCAAGAAGGATGGATTCTACATCGTCCATCTCATGATTGAGTTCAGCACGGATCACCAAAAGCTTCGCATGACAAGCAGAAATGATGATCATATCCACAAGTGGCTAGAATCTCATGGAGAAGCGGATTATAAACTTAGAGATGACTTATTTCGCATCCAAAGGGACATTGCGACGATCATCATGAAAGAAGTCGTCGATGAGAAGGGGAAGTTCCACCACGGCCCTATATCGCGAGCTGACGTCCGAACTCGCATAGGCATGCAACGTCTAGACCTCACGCCGTTCAAGAAGCTAGGGTCCATCCTCGATGATATGGAAGGATGGAACTTCTAGTGATTTACGATGCTGATGATGATGATATGTGTTGGTTGAACTTGTATACTTTCTGTAGCGATGAAACTTTGTGATGTCCACGGTCCCTGCCGAACTTGTGTAACGCTACTTTGTTAGTTTGCGTACGATGACCTGCGTACCTCTAGTTAATTAGTTTGCATACTGTATGTTGCATCTAGTTGCTAACCCTTTCTTTTTCGTGTTGCTCTAGTATATTTTGTTGCATATGATTGTACATCCTCTTGATGAAGATGCATCTCTAACAGGTACCTAGTTTCTTGATGGCGAAGTGCTATGTCGTGTACGAAGGGAAGGTTCCGAGAGTGTATGAAGAGTGGCATGAGTGTCAGGCGCAAGTGCAGGGGGTCTCGGGCGCCATCCATAAAGGCTTCAAAAGCAGACAAGATGCACAAGCTAGTTACTTGAGGTTCAGTCAAGCGCGAGAGAGGACTCATGACCGCCGCCTCATGTACTGCATAGTTCCACTATCGCTCATAGTGATAGCACTTCTCGCGTATATCATTGTTTAGATGGATGATGTTGTAGTTGCAAGTATTCGAGACTTGCATGTATCGCTATTTTTGAGATGATGACGAGATACCACTTTGTGTTGGATGATGATTATGATGAGACTATTTGTATGTATATGCTATGATTACATTTGTGGTCTCGCAGCCATCTGTATGTGTATGATGATGACATTTGTATGTGCTAAAGATTCTTGTATAAAGCCTGTTCAAATACAAAACAAATATGCAGAAAAAAATCAAAAACTACTAAAATTAGCAGTAGCGAGTGGAGGAAAGTTAGCAGCAGCGTGACTGTAGCAGTAGCGCGTACGGCCAAAGCGCGCTAGAGATATTAGCAGTAGCGAGCTTCCGCGCAGCATGCTGCTGCTACACTTGTATAGCAGTAGCGCGGGCCCGCACGCGCTACTGCTATGGGTTAGCTATAACGCCTTATTAGTAGCGCCGGTCCCCGCGCTACTGATAGGCCTAAAACCCGCGCTGCTGCTAGGCTTTTCCCTAGTAGTGTGATGTAGAGGGATAAACTCAAGCAATATGATATAAACCCCATCTTTTTATCCTCGATGGCAACAATACAATGCGTGCCTTGCTGCCCCTGCTGTCACTGGGAAAGGACACCGCAAGATTGAACCCAAAGCTAAGCACTTCTCCCATTGCAAGAAAGATCAATCTAGTAGGCCAAACCAAACTGATAATTCGAAGAGACTTGCAAAGATAACAAATCATACATAAAAGAATTCAGAGGAGATTCAAACATTGTTCATAGATAATCTTGATCATAAACCCACAGTTCATCGGATCTCGACAAACACACCGCAAAAAGAATTACATCAAATAGATCTCCAAGAGAATCGAGGAGAACTTTGTATTAAGATCCAAAGAGAGAGAAGAAGCCATCTAGCTAATAACTATGGACCCGAAGGTCTGTGATAAACTACTCACACATCATCGGAGAGGCTATGGTGTTGATGTAGAAGCCCTCCGTGATTGATTCTCCCTCCGGCGGAGCGCCGGAAAAGGCCCCAAGATGGGATCTCACGGGTACAGAAGTTTGCGGCGGTGGAAATAGGGTTTCGTGGTGCTCTCGGATGTTTTCGGGGTATATGAGTATATATAGGTGAAAGAAGTCAGTCAGGGGAGCCACGAGGGTGGGGGCGCGCCTACCCCCCTGGGTGCGCCCTCCTGCCTTGTTGCCTCCTCGTTTCTTTCTTGATGTCCACTCCAAGTCTCCTGGATTGCGTTTGTTCCAAAAATCACTCTCCCGAAGGTTTTATTCCGTTTGGATTCCGGTTGATATTCCTTTTCTGCGAAACACTGAAATAGGCAGAAAAAACAGCAATTTGCACTGGGCCTTTGGTTAGTAGGTTAGTCCCAAAAATAATAGAAAAGTGTATGATAAAGCCCATTAAACATCCAAAATAGATAATATAATAGCATGGAACAATCAAAAATTATAGATACGTTGGAGACGTATCAAGCATCCCCAAGCTTAATTCATGCTCGTCCTCGAGTAGGTAAATGATAAAAACAGAATTTTTGATGTGGAATGCTACATAACATAATTTTCAATGTAATTTTCTTTATTGTGGCATGAATGTTCAGATCCGAAAGATTCAAGATAAAATTTTAATGTTGACATAAAAATAATAATACTTCAAGCATACTAACTAAGCAATTATGTCTTCTCAAAATAACATGGCCAAAGTAAGTTCATCCCTACAAAATCATATAGTTTGGCCATGCTCCATTTTCGTCACACAAGAATGCTCTCATCATGCACAACCCCTATGACAAGCCAAGCAATTGTTTCATACTTTAGTAATATCAAAATTTTCAAACTTCATGTAATACATGAGCGTGAGCCATGGATATAGCACTACGGGTGGAATAGAGTATAATGGTGGGTGTTATGTGGAGAAGACAAAAAAGGAGAAAGTCTCACATTGACGCAGCTAATCAACGGGCTAGGGAGATGCCCATCAAGTGATGTCAATGCAAGGAGTAGGGATTGCCATGCAACGGATGCACTAGAGCTATAAATGTATGAAAGCTCAACAAAAGAAACTAAGTGGGTGTGCATCCAACTTGCTTGCTCACGAAGACCTAGGGCATTTGAGGAAGCCCATTGTTGGAATATACAAGCCAAGTTCTATAATGAAAAATTCCCACTGGTATATGAAAATGACAAAACAAGAGACTCTCTATCATAAAGATCGTGGTGCTACTTTGAAGCACAAGTGTGAAAAAAAGGATAGTAGCATTGTCCCTTTTTATTTCTTTTCTCTTTTTTTTGGGCCTTCCCTTTTTTATTTGGCCTTTCTTCTTCTTCTCTTTGTCGGTGTACAAAAGAAGGGGCGCACCTTTGTACCCTTTTACCTATGCACGGACAGTCGGAGTCGCGCCCACGGTCGCACCAAGCAGAACAGGGGAGGTAAACCGAGGTAAAACCGAAGCCAAAGACCACAAAGAGCAGAGGGACGAAGCAGGTTCTCCCCCGGCAAGACCCTTGCCGGGGGCAGCCTCGGCAGCCCCGGCAAGACCCTTGCCGGGGCAGCTCGCCCCACCCCCACAGAGCGAGCCACCCTTGAGCCCACGGTCTCCAACATCATCGACCACGTTGGGCCAGGGCTCGGAAGGCACCTCCATGGTGGCATGCAGATCTTTGTGAAGACAAGGAACACTCAAGATCAGATGAGGATTAGAAGACGACGACCCTCGGCAAGATCCTTGCCGAGGAAACCCACCAGACCCTCGGCAAGATCCTTGCCGGGGACGGCAGCGCGCCCCGGCAAGGCCCTCACCAAGGACGCCAGCAGGGCCACTACCAGGCCCGCGCCAACCAAGTCTCCGCCGCCGTTCGCATGCAGCTGCCAGCCCAACCAGCTGGGCAAGCGCCTGCGTGGCAACATGCAGCTTCCAGGCCAACTCGACGCACACCTGCGTGGCGGCATGCAGATCTTCGTGAAGACCCTACCACCGCGCCACCTCAGCTGCCTGCCTGCCTACATGGCACCGCATGCACCAATGGCCAAGGCGCGTGTCAGAGCGAGGAGGAGCAGCGACGGACGGGACGGGCCTCGCTCCCGTCCCCTATAAAGCAAGAGGACACCTCAGCTACGAATTAAATGCGCCTTGTACTGTAATACGAGCGATAAGCTTGCAATACTGTGCGCCTTTCCACCTCCTGTAAGCCACTGTGGCAGCCCCTTTCGACTATAAAAGGAGGCCCATGGCGTACTGGAGAAGGATTCCGCTCTTTCGAACCACGCACTCACCATAGCTAGTTCGAGAGCTCAAGAACTCTCTGAAATACACCCACCAAAGCAGGACTAGGGTTTTACGCATCCTCGCGGCCCAAACCTGGGTAAACGATCCTCGTGCTGGTTACTAATCCTGCTCTTCTCACAACCCTGCGCCCGGCAACCGTAGTAGGGATCCTTGTGATCCCATAGGTGTCGTTCCACACCAACACTCTTTTTTGGGGACAATGCTCTATTAATGATGATCATCACACTTCTATTTATTTACAACTCAATGATTACAACTCGATACTAGAACAAAATATGACTCTATATGAATGCCTCCGGCGGTGTACCGGGATGGGCAATGGATCAAGAGTGACATGTATGATAAATTATGCATGGTGGCTTTGCCACAAATACGATGTCAACTACATGATCATGTAATGCAATATGACAATGATGAAGCGTGTCATAATAAACGTAACGGGGGAAAGTTGCATGGCAATATATCTCGGAATGGCTATGGAAATGCCATAATAGGTAGGGATGGTGGCTGTTTTGAGGAAGATATAAGGAGGTTTATGTGTGATAGAGCATATCGTATCACGGGGTTTGGATGCACCGGCGAAGTTTGCACCAACTCTCAAGGTGAGAAAGGGCAATGCACAGTACCGAAGAGGCTAGCAATGATGGAAAGGTGAGAGTGCGTATAATCCATGGACTCAACATTAGTCATAAAGAACTCACGTACTTATTGCAAAAATCTACAAGTCATCAAAAACCAAGCATTACGCGCAGGCTCCTAGGGGGTTAGATTGGTAGGAAAAGACCATCGCTCGTCCCCGACCGCCACTCATAAGGATGACAACCAAAGAACACCTCATGTTTCAAATTTTTCACACAACGGTTACCATACGTGCATGCTACGGGACTTGCAAACTTCAACACAAGTATTTCTCAAATTCACAACTACTCAACTAGCACGACTCTAATATTACTATCTTCATATCTCAAAACAATCATCAAGTATCAAACTTCTCATAGTATTCAATGCACTTTTTATGAAAGTTTTTATTATACCAATCTTGGATGCCTATCATATTAGGACTAATTTTATAGCCAAAGCAAATTACCATGCTGTTCTAAAGGACTATCAAAATAATATAAGTGAAGCATGAGAGATCAATGATTTCTATAAAATAAAACCACCACCGTGCTCTAAAAGATATAAGTGAAGTACTAGAGCAAAATTATCTATCTCAAAAGATATAAGTGAAGCACATAGAGTATTCTAATAAATTCTGATTCATGTGTGTCTCTCCCAAAAGGTGTGTACAGCAAGGATGATTGTGGTAAACTAAAAAGCAAAGACTCAAATCATACAAGACGCTCCAAGCAAAACATATATCATGTGGTGAATAAAAATATAGCATCAAGTAAAGTTACCGAGGGACGAAGACGAAAGAGGGGATGCCTTCCGGGGCATCCCCAAGCTTAGGCTTTTGGTTGTCCTTAAATTTTACCTTGGGGTGCCTTGGGCATCCCCAAGCTTAGGCTCTTGCCACTCCTTATTCCATAATACATCAAATCTTTACCCAAAACATGAAAACTTCACAACACAAAACTCAACAGAAAATCTCATGAGCTCCGTTAGCGAAAGAAAACAAACCACCACTTCAAGGTACTGTAATGAACTCATTCTTTATTTATATTGGTGTTAAACCTACTGTATTGCAAGTTCACTATGGTTCATACCCCCCGATACTAGCCATAGATTCATCAAAATAAGCAAACAACACACAAAAAACAGAATCTGTCAAAAACAGAACAGTCTGTAGTAATCTGTATCAAACACAAACTTTCTGGAACTCAATTTCTGCCAAAATAGGAAGACCTAAATAAATTTTTTATTGATCTACTGCAATTGGAATCAGTATTTTATCACTTTCTGGTGATTTTTAACAATTTTTTACGTAAGCAGAAAGTTTCTGTCTTTTTCAGCAAGATCAAATAATTATTATCCAAGAAGATCCTATAGGTTTTACTTGGCACAAACACTGATTAAAACATAAAACCACATCTAACCAGAGGCTAGATGAAATATTTATTACTAAACAGAAACAAAAATAAAATTGGGTTGCCTCCCAACAAGCGCTATCGTTTAACGCCCCTAGCTAGGCATAAGATTTCAACGATGCTCACATGAAATATAATAATTGAAACACAAAGAGAGCATCATGTAGCATGTGACAAACACATCTAAGTCTAACATACTTCCTATGCATAGGCATCTTATAGGCAAACAAATTATCATAGCAAGCAAAAACTAGCATATGCAAGGAAGAGGAAAGAAACAATTGCAATCTCAACATAACGAGAGGTAATTTAGTAACATGAAAATTTCTACAACCATATTTTCCTCTCTCATAATAATTACATGTGGGATCATAAGAAAATTCAACAAAATAGCTATCACATAAAATATTTTCAACACGATCCACATGCATGCGAAGTTGACACTCTTCCAAAATAGTGGGATTAACATTAACTAAAGTCATGACCTCTCCAAACCCACTTTTATCAAAAATACCATAAGATTGAACATTCTCCAAATATGTGGGATCTAAAGTTGACACTCTTCCAAACCCACTTTCAATATTATTCCAAACACTATTATCAATCTCATATTCATCATGGGGCTTAAATAAATTTTCAAGATCATAAGAAGAATCACCCCAATCATGATCATTGCAACAAGTAGTAGACATAGCAAAACTAGCATCCCCAAGCTTAGGGTTTTGAATATTATTAGCACAATTGACATCAAGAGAATTTATAGTAAAATCATTGCAATTATGCTTTTTATTCAAGGAGCTATCGTGAATCTCTTCATAAATTTCTTCATCACAATTTTCAGATTCACGAATTTCAAGCAAAACCTCATAAAGATAATCTAGTGCACTCAAGTCACTAGAAATTGGTTCATCATAATTGGAGCTCTTAAAAAGATTAGCAAGGGTATGAGGATCCATAAACTTTTAGCAAGCAAAGATGCAAGCAAAAAGAAGGCACACGGTAACACAAGATTGAACGGAAGGAGGGCGAATAAAATGGCAAAGGTGAAGTGGGGGAGAGGAAAACGAGAGGCAAAGGGCAAATAATGTAATGCGAGGGATAAGAGTTTGTGATGGGTACTTGCACTACTGGAATCAGCTAATTTGCCATCTGCGAGCTCTTTGCCGTCTGCTAGCTGACGGCAAAGAAGCTCTTTGCCATCAGCTACCCAAATGCAGACGGCAAAGAAATGGCAGACGACAAAACAGCTCTTTGCCATCTGCGAGCTCTTTGCCGTCTGCCAGCGGACGGCAAAGAATCTTTGCCGTCCGCTGGCAGACGGCAAAGAGAGAGGTGGCCCCCACCCCCCGCCCGTTTGGAAAATACTGAACGCCCCCGTCGCCCCCCCCCCACCCCGGCCCCCCGCCGCCCCGGTCCCCCCGCGCCCCACCGCCCCGGGCCCGGCGCCGCCGCCCCAGGCCGCCCCGCACCCCTCCTCCACCGGCCACCTCCTCCACCGCCCCGCACCCCTCCTCCACCGGCCACCTCCTCCACCGCCCCGCCCCCCTCCTCCACCGGCCACCTCCTCCACCGGCCCTGCCCCAGGTGAGCTCTACCTCCTCTTTTTTTCCTTTTTTCTGTTTTTTTAGTTTTAGGTTTATGTTTAGTTTAGATTTAGTTTTAGTTTTAGTTTTAGGTTTAGTTTTAGTTTAGTTTTAGGTTTAGATTTAGTTTTTTCCTTTTTTCTGTTTTATTAGTTTTAGGTTTATGTTTAGTTTAGATTTAGTTTTAGTTTTAGATTTAGGTTTAGTTTTAGGTTTAGTTTTAGGTTTAGTTTAGTTTGAGGAAAGAAGAAGAAGAAGAAGAAGAAAAGAAGAGAGGAGGAGAAGAAGAAGAGGAAAAAGGAAAGGAAGAAGAAGAAGAGGAGGAGGAGAAGAAAAAAGAAGAAGAGGAAGAAGAAGAAGAAAAAAAAAGAGGAGAGGAGGAGAAGAAGAAGAGGAAAAAGGAAAGGAGGAAGAAGAAGAAGAAGAAGAAGGAAAAAAAGGAAGAAAAGGAAGAAAAGGAAGAAGAGGAAGAAGAAGAAAAGGAAAAAAAAAGGAAAAAAAAACCGACCCGACACGGCACCCCGACCCCGACCCGGCACCCCGACACGACACCCCGACCCCTAGACCCCGACCCCGACACCCCGACCCCGACCCCGACCCCGACACCCCGACCCCGAGCCTGACCCGACACCCCGACCCCGACACCGACACGGCACCCCGACCCCGACCCTGCACCCCGACCCGACACCCCGACCCCGAGACCCCGACCCCGACACGGCACCCCGACACCGACACGACACCCCGACCCCGACCCCGACACCCCGACCCCGAGCCTGACCCGACACCCCGACCCCGACACCGACACGGCACCCCGACCCCGACCCGGCACCCCGACCCGACACCCCGACCCCGAGACCCCGACCCCGACACCCACCCTTACCCCGACACCGACACGGCACCCCGACCCCGACCCGGCACCCCGACCTGACACCCCGACCCCGTGACCCCGACCCCGAGCCTGACCCGACACCCCGACCCCGACACCCACACGGCACCCCGACCCCGACCCGGCACCCCGACCCCGAGACCCTGACCCCGCCCCCGACCCCGACCCCGACACCCCGACCCCGAGCCTGACCCGACACCCCGACCCCGACACCGACACGGCACCCCGACCCCGACCAGGCACCCCGACTCGACACCCCGACCCCGAGACCCCGACCCCGACCCCTACACGGCACACCGACACGACACCCCGACCCCCGAAACCTCCCGAAAAGGTGTTCTTTGGCCTTCCAGAAGCCGACGGGGTCATATATTTGTGAATTATTAGTTAGGTCATATATTTTTCGATTTTGTTATGAAAAACATCTTATATAATTGTGTTGATCGGGTAGTTTTAAATGTGCAGTTGTTTCATCACTGCGAGGTTTGGTGTTCGACGACCTCGCTGTGCATTTGACGAGCTCTGCCCCTTCGTTCGTGGGTGAGCACAAATGACATGTCCTCCTCCCCCATTAATTATTTGATCTATTCCGATGAAACTTGATAGCTAGCTATATATGTGTCTTGAATCATCAGTATGCGTAACCAATATGTGTCTCCCGTTCTAAAGCGTCAGAGTTATAAATATGCATGCATTTGCATATTTATAACCTTGATTCTTTCGAATTGTCCAACGCTATCCATGGACAGCCCGAGTATGTTTAGATTGGGTTCGTTTTCCCATATGCTTTGCTCTAGATCCGACGCATAAATTTCGTCAGTGCCTCCCCTGTTGTTCTCCGGGTACACATCCTCTCTGTTTATTGTAGAGACGTGTATCAGGAGAACAGCGGGGAGGTGCTGCCGAAATTTTGCGTATGATCCGGAGCATAGCATGGGAAAATGAACCCAATCTAAACATACTCGGGTGGGATTAGGACCTATCATTACCTATTAGAGTGTAGGTTGCATGGACGTAATAAAATTGACAAAGTAGATCAACTGATGAATATATACATGGTGAATTATATATATATATATATATATATATATATATTTGTTGTGTGTCTAGTAGCTCTGAAAGTCAAGATGAGTGATCGTGCGTGGATGTACACCGGTCACACTGGTCAGAACAAATGGAGCACTGAATGGTTCACAAAAACCAAGGGGTTTGTGCGAGCCGCATTTGCAAATGGCCAGAGGAAAACCTGGTGCCCCTGTTTACGGTGCGGCAATTGGGAAAAGAGGACAGAGGATGAAATGGGCAAATACCTGCAGAAGAGTGGTTTTACGCCCGATTATACGGTGTGGACATTTCATGGTGAGTCTGCCCAACATGACCGAGCTGAGGTGGATCATCGTCGCACCGACGAGCATGGTACCGGGATGGAAAACATGGTGCAAGACTTCGATGATGCTCGGGATTCGGACGAGGAGATGGAGGAATCTGCAAAGGCCTTCAATGCAATGTTGGAGTCTTCAAAACGTCCGCTCCATGAGCACACTGAGCTTTGTCAGTTGGATGCCATCTCACAAGTAATGGCTCTGAAGGCTCAGTTCAACTTGGGCAGAGAATGCTACGTTGCAATGATGACAGTATTTGGACGCTTTCTACCCAAAGGCCATGTAATGCCTGCAAACCTGTACCAGTCGGACAAAATCCTCCGTGCACTGAAGATGCCCTATGATAAGATACATGCCTGTGAGAAAGGATGTGTCTTGTTTAGGCTTGACTATGCGGACTTGAACTATTGTCCCATTTGCAAGTCTTCCAGGTATGTTGTGGTAGACAACGGTATGGGTGAGAAGACACAGACCAAAATCCCCGTTAGTGTTCTTCGGTATATGCCAATCGTACCAAGACTTCAACGTCTTTTCATGGTTGAAGAGACGGCCAGACAGATGACATGGCACAAAACGGGCAAAAGAACCGAACTAGATGCAGATGGGAATCTGATGATTGTACACACATCGGATGGTGTTGCGTGGAAAAAGTTTGATGAATTACATGGTGACAAAGCGGCAGATCCGAGGCATCCTCGAGTCGGCATCAGCACGGATGGGTTTAGTGTGTTTGGTATGACGGCAGCCCAATACAGTTGTTGGCCCGTATTTGTCTTTCCACTCAATCTCCCCCCCGGACAGATTATGCAAAGAAAGAACATTTTCCTGACGTTGATAATTCCAGGGCCCAACTATCCGGGGAAAAATATGAATGTGTACATGTAGCCGCTTAAGGACGAATTGCAAGAAGCCTGGGATAATGGGTTCAAGACATACGACGCCTATAGCAAACGGAACTTCATAATGCGTGTCTGGTACATGTACTCGACGCATGACTTCCGGCGTATGCGCTATTCGTTGGTTGGTGTGTGCATGGAAGGTTCCCGTGCCCCACATGCAAGGGAGCTCTTGAGTTTCGTTGGCTTCAGGCTGGTCGCAAGTTTTCTTGCTTCGACATGCATAGACAGTTCCTGAATCCTCGCCATAAGTTCAGGAAAGATAAGAAGAACTTCATCAGAGGTAGAGTTGTCAAAAACTCTGCACCACCTGCATTGACAGGCCAACAGACCCTGGATCAGTTAAACGCTCTCGAGCCAGATCCAGAGCATCCAGGGTACTTCAAGGGGTATAATTCTAAGCACGCCTGGACTCACAAAACATGCTTATGGGATCTGCCTTACTTCAAAGACCTCCTTTGCCCACACAACATCGATGTGATGCACACTGAGAAGAATATCGCGGAGGCACTTTTTGGTACATTGTTCGGCATAGATGGGAAGTCAAAGGATAATACTAAGGCTAGAGTCGATCTGGAGGCGCTATGTGATAGGCCGTTACAAAACATGAAAGAACCGAAAGGAAAGCAGAACTGGACGAAGCCAAAGGCATGGTTCAATCTTGGAAGGCCGGCTATGAGGGAAATTATCTTGTGGGTGAAAATGCAGTTGATGTTCCCCGATGGGTATGCAGCGAATCTACAGAGGGGAGCCAGTCTTGATAAATTGAAGATATTTGGTCTCAAGAGTCATGATTGGCACATATGGATTGAGCGGGTAATGCCGATGATGTTGCGTGGCTTCATCCCTGAGGATGAATGGCTAGTACTGGCAGAACTCAGCTATTTCTTCTGTGTTCTTTGTGCGAAAGAACTATCGCCTGGCGTGCTAGAAGAAATGGAAGAGTTGGCGCCGGAGTTGATCTGCAAGTTAGAGAAGATCTTTCCATCGGGCTTCTTTAATCCAATGCAACATTTGATTTTGCATCTCCCGACCGAGGCAAGATTGGGGGGCCCATGCAAAATCGTTGGTGCTACCCAACTGAGAGGATGCAGAAGACGCTTCGACAAAAATGTAAAAATGAACGTAGAATTGAAGCATCGATGGCTGAGGCATTCATCACTGAGGAGGCGGCAAACTTCGTGACAGCACACTACGAAGCCAAAAATCGTCATTTGCATAATCCGAAGCCTCGGTACAATGCTGACGACCCTAAAAAGGGTGGATCCAACCTCAGCCTATTCAAAGGGAATCTCGCACCAGCCAGTGTTTCAAATCCAGTATCTTTGGATAACGAACAATGGCAGACCATTTCGTTGTATATCTTCAACAACCTGATAGAAGTGCGGCCGTACATCGAGTAAGTTCTCGGTACATAGTTTCGCAACTTCTATTTCCTTTGAACTGCTCTTATTCCTGATATTTCATACAGTCAATACGTCGCCTTATTCTCGTATGGAGCGGTGATCCAAAAGGATTCTGTCGAAGAGTATGAGCTTCTCGCAAAGCAAGGAGGCAGCTATCCCGGTTTCATCTCTTGGTTCAAACAAACGGTAATTTCTATTAGACAATTTCATTTCATTCGCTAATTTGTGCGTAATGCAACAATCCTTTCATATTAAACTTGTAGGCTAATTCAGAGTCTATGGACGCCGAATTGAGACAAGTCGCTAATGGTTTTGACTATAAGGTCCGTTCATTTGACAAATACGACATAAACGGGTATCGCTTTCGTACCTATGGAAAAGAGCTATCTATGGCCGATCGAAAGTCTACAAATTGTTGTGTATCTGCTATCGGCGAAGGAGGTACCGAGTATTATGGGAGAGTTGAAGCAATTTATGAACTTCTATTCTATGGTGAAAACCCACCGAATGTCGTAGTCTTCAAATGTTATTCGTTTCAGCCGAAGGAGACTAGAAGGACTCATGAACATATAGGGCTAGTTGAAATCAACCAAAGCACCCATTTAGATGTTCCTGATGTCTATATTACGGCTCAACAGGCGACCCAAGTATTCTATCTACCGTGGGCCTGCCAAACTAATCCAAATCTGAAAGGTTGGGATGTCGTTTATGAAGTGCCGCCACGTGCTAGACTATCTCCCCCAAAGGAAGAGGATTATGAACCTCACATTAACCCAGACACATATGAAGGAGAATTCTTCCAAGAGACACGTCTTTCCAAAAAGCGTTTCAAGAACTGCTATACTTCACCCCAAAACATTGAAGTAGACAGCGACAGTGAATCCGACATCACCCCAGAGGAGGAACAAGAAGAGCCGGAACAAGAAGATGTTACTGCTGCGGATGACCTCTCATTGCTTGACCGATTACGTCAAGGTGGCCATCCACATGTTGATGCCACTAAACCCTATGAGCCCGTCATTGATTATAGTGATGATGATGATTATGCATTTATTGATGATACTGATCGAGATTATTAGTAGTGTCAGGTATTAAATTTTTTTATGTTGTACTTGATGATGATACACTTAAGTGATACACATATTATTATTCATGTCGTTTTTTTTATGTTGTCCTAATTTCGTTTACTGTTTGTCATGGCAGGTGTTGAAAGATGGTGGGCGCTGGTCGGGAGCGCGCCAAGGCCCCTTCTTCGTCGGCGCGTGGTCTGAGGTCTTCCATTCCAGACGCACCTCTCCGCCGAGCGTTGCTGGATAGTATGGCCACACCGCCGGGCCCTTCTTCGTCGACCGCGGTGCCCAGCAGGGGACGAGGTAGGAAGAGAGGAGGTGGGGCACGTGGTCGCGGGAGAGGAGGTAGGGTGACTGCTACGGCGCCTTCCTCGCCGCCACCCCCAGCTGTTTCACCCGAGCACGTGACTGCTAGGGTGGACTCGTCCGAGGAGGAGGCTACACGGACTCCGGTCCACGAGCCTCCGGTCCACGGGTCTTGGGCCCACGAGCCTCGGGTCGACTGGCCTTCGGCCCATGAGAGTTCGGCCCACGAGACCCCGGAGGAGCACACGTCCGGATGGGGTACCTGGCCGGATCAGCCCGAGGAGCCGAGTGGCCATGCTGAAGATGGCGGGGAGCCGACTGATCTTGAGGAGGAGGGGCGCACCGTCTACCAGCGTGGTGCTACACGGCTCCCGTCCGTGCCGGCGACACGCGAGCAGAGGTGGTTGATTTTCCCTGATGGGGAGAGGTACGTAAGTGCATTTAATATTTTTGTACCTTCTGCATTCACGTTTCTTCAAATAACTAATGCGTTGGCCTTGTCATGCTGCAGGGGTTGGGACCACCATCATAGTGTCCGCCGGCCCAACTCCGTCCTTGGAGTTCTTTGCCGGCAAAACTTCCCGGGGTTTGTCACGTTGCCTGGTGAGGGTCGGCTTCCAGAGCTTGGATTGAGCTGGGAGCACTACGTGGCTGCCCCGGCCCCGCCGGATGAGATTATCGACGGTGTCGTGTGCGACACGAGGGCAGACATGGTGATCAGAAAGTTCTGGGTAATTTCTCCTTTACACATTTAAAAATCTTCAACTAGCTAGTTATTAATTGTACTAATCAATAATGTCTCATTTGATTGCAGACATTCTACAGGTGTGAGGAGGGATACGAGGAGGACGCGGCACATGTTATCGAGAACGTCTGCAAGCGCCTACTCCAGAACTTACGGCACGAGGCTCGGGTGCAGGCTGTTCGAGACTACTACACCTTGCGTGGTATCAAGAAGACCAAGCCGGCGTGCCGCGATAAGTTCCTGAGTAAGGAGCAATACATGAAGGTAATTCTTAAGGCCTTCTACTTAAGTTCCTTCATTTAGTAATTCTTAGCAGTAGCGCTCAAGTTTCTATTTGCTAACTTAGGCGCCTCCGAGATGGTGTGCGGATCGGATGGATTGTTGGGAGGTGTTGGTCGATGAGTGGTGCTCAAAAGAATTGCTAGCCCTCCACAACGAGGCCAAGGACAAACGTGCCCAAATGGAGGGTGTGCCACACCATCAAGGCAGCTCCAACTTATATCAGTTCGGGCGCAACTGGGTATGTGGTTTGCTTCATGATTCATGCAATTCATTCATCATGCTAGCTTGAGCCCTTTAATTACTAATTTACATTGTTTCTCTCTTTCAGGCACGCCACAATAAGGTGGATAAGGTGCCAGAGGTGTACGACCTGTATGCCATGGCCCACACTGCCTCTTTCAAGAAAGTCAAGGGTTTCTCTCAGTCTGACCTCGATGATGCAAACAACTTCACCAACATCTCCTCCCACAACAAGCTCCTGAGATATAGAGATGAGGGGAAGGCGAGGAAAGGGGAGGACTTTAACCCGAGCCAGGGTCCCATTGATCCAGAGCTGGTGATGATATCTGGTGGCGGGAGGTCCCATGGCTCCATAGCCATTGGAGATGGACTTATCCGTTGTCCTAGCACTCTCCCGGAGATCAAGGCACGCCAGTCGAGCTCCGCTCCTGAGATAAGGCCTCGTGAACGGCCAGTGCAACTCGCCATCAAGGTTAGTGATACGTACTCAGTTATCTTTCTCCATTACATTGTGTGTGCTTCCATCAATGATTACAAATGGTCATGTGAGTGGTGTTGCAGGCTGCTATACAGAGTGAGAGAGATAGAACGGAGAAACTTCTGGCGGAGGCGGCGGAGAGGCAGCGGGAGTTGGAGGAGAGGACGACAAAGATGATGGAGGAGGAGAGGGCACGGAATGACATGCAGGCAAGGGCCATGTACGAGCTCCTTGTGGTAAGTTTCTTCTGCAGATTAGCCAAAACATTCATGTAGTGTTTGTCTCATTACTAACTAGTATGACTGAGTCGTCAAAACCAAATGTGCAGTCTGTGTGCGAGAAGACCGTTCAGACCGCTCCGCCGATGCCAGTGATTGCTCCTGGGACCACGGTGAGTTTAATTTGAATGGACATTACTTGCTAGTCTTAACATTTGAGTGTCATCATGCTAACAAGACATTGGAAATGATCTTTGTGCAGCGTAACTCCAGACAAGCATCGCACGATCCTTCTCCAGCTACCGACATGAGCTAGCCCGCTCCTACACCTCCTGGATCTTGGTAAGTTTATCTAGTGTTTTGCTTAACACATGCATAAAGACCTAGACTTAGCTTTATTTCCTCCAATGCTTACCATAATGACCTAGACTTAGCTTCTTCTCCTCCAAAATGACTTAGTAAGCTTACTGACCTCCAAAACCATCCATTTTACCTAAGTTAGCTCTAAAACGATCTATACTTAGCTTACTTATGTCAAAAATTGCATAATTAGCTTAGTTAGCTCATAAACGATCCATTTTACCTAAGTTAGCTCTAAAATGACCCATTTTAGCTACGTTAGCTTATAAATGATCCAGTTCATCCAAGTTAGCTCAAAAATGACCCATTTTACCTAGATTAGCTCCAAAATGATCCATTTTACCTACGTTAGCTTTAAAATGACCCATTTCACCTAGGTTAACTCCAAAATGACCCATCTTACCTAGGTTATCTCATAAACGATCCATTTCAACTAATTTAGCTCATAAACGATCCATTTCACCAAGTTAGCTAAAAAACGATCCATTTCACCTAAATTAGCTCTTAAATGATCCATTTCACCTAAGTTAGCTCAAAAAGATCCATTTCAACTAAATTAGCTCATAAATGATCCATTTCACCTAAGTTAGCTCAAAAACGATCCATTTCAACTAAGTTAGCTCATAAATGATCCATTTCACCTAAGTGAGCTAAAAAACTATCCATTTCACCTTAGTTACCTCAAAAACGATCCATTTGACCTTAGTTAGCTCATAAACGACCCATTTCAACTAAGTTAGCTCATAAATGATCCATTTCACCTTAGCTAGCTCATAAACGACCCATTTCAACTTAGTTAGCTCATATATGATCCATTCCACGTAAGTTAGCTCATAAATGACATACTCTTCTTGTTCTAGTCTTCTTCTTGTTCTACTCTTCTTGTTCTAGTCTTCTTCTTGTTCTAGTCTTCTTATTCTAGTCACCTATTTCTAACTTTCTTATTTTTCATTTTGCAGATTTCATTCACTTGACGAAAGCTTGCATAGATGGAGTGCTCCTTATCCCTTTCTTTGTTTCTTTTGTATCGTTGAACTATGCATGTATCGTTGGATGAAACTATTGTAATATATATGGTTGGATGCCTCTATGTTGAACTTGCTATGTATGATGGAACTATGCATGGAACTTGGTATGGTTGGATGGAACTATGCATGTATGATGAAGTTATGTGTTGGATATCTTACATGTTTGCTCTGTAATTGCCTTGTGAAATATATCTATATATGTCATATATATTTGCTGTGAAAATTGTTGGATTTAATAAAAAACAGAAAAAAGAGCCAATATGCAGGCTCTTTGCCGTCTGCCACCGACGGAAACGGGCTCTTTGCCGTCCGCTGCGGACGGCAAAGAAGACACGTGGCATCCAGCTGTGCTTCCTGGGAGCTGACCCATTTGGTCAGTTTGCCTACAGTGGCAGACGGCAAAGACACTAGAAAGTTTGCCGTCAGCGGCGGACGGCAAAGGCACTAGAAAGTTTGCCGTCAGCGGCGGATGGCAAAGGCACTAGAAAGTTTGCCGTCAGCGGCGGACGGCAAAGGCCTGCCGTTAGCCACTTAACGGACTGACAGCGCAATTATTGCCGTCCGCTCTCTTTGCCGTCCGCGGCAGACGGCAAAGGGCCTTTGCCGTCAGCCGCCAGGAAGCAGACGGCAAAGTAGCTCTTTACCGTAGCCTACTTTGCCGAAGCCTTTTGCTGTCCGCGGCTGACGGCAAAGGTCTTTGCCATCCGCCGTTCATGCCTTTGCCGTCCGCCGTGGCAGACGGCAAAATAGCTGATTCCTGTAGTGTTGGTATGTCTTGACTTGTGCGTAGATCTCCCCGGCAACGGCGCCAAAAATCGCACGTTGGCAGGAGATCAAATCCTGACTTGACTTGGTGTAAGCTGCTACCTCTTGAGCACTACGTTGGTTTTCCCTTGAAGAGGAAAGGGTGATGCAGCAAAGTAGCGTAAGTATTTCCCTCAGTTTTTGAGAACCAAGGTATCAATCCAGTAGGAGGCTACACACAAGTCTCTCGCACCTACACAAACAAATAAATCCTCGCAACCAACACGATAAGGGGTTGTCAATCCCTACACGATCACTTACGAGAGTGAGATCTGATAGATATGATAAGATAATATTTTTGGTATTTTTGTGATAAAGATGCAAAGTAAAATAAAAGCAAAATCAAAGGCAACGGAAATAGCTAAGTGTTGGAAGATTAATATCATGGAAAATAGACCCGGGGGTCATAGGTTTCACTAGTGGCTTCTCTCAAGAGCATAAGTATTTATGGTGGGTGAACAAATTACTGTTGAGCAATTAAAAGAATTGAGCATAGTTATGAGAATATCTAGGTATGATCATGTATATAGGCATCACGTCCGAGACAAGTAGACCGACTCCTGCCTGCATCTACTACTATTACTCCACACATCGACCGCTATCCAGCATGCATCTAGAGTATTAAGTTCATAAGAACAGAGTAACACTTTAAGCAAGATGACATGATGTAGAGGGATAAACTCACGCAATATGATATAAACCCCATCTTGTTATCCTCGATGGCAACAATACAATACGTGCCTTGCTGCCCCTACTGTCACTGGGAAAGGACACCGCAAGATTGAACCCAAAGCCAAGCACTTCTCCCATTGCAAGAAAGATCAATCTAGTAGGCCAAACCAAACTGATAATTCAAAGAGACTTGCAAAGATAACTAATCATATATAAAAGAATTCAGAGAAGATTCAAATATTGTTCATAGATAAACTTGATCATAAACCCACAATTCATCGGTCTCAACAGACACACTGCAAAAGAAGATTACATCGAATAAATCTCCACGAGAGAGGGGGAGAACATTGTATTGAGATCCAAAAAGAGAGAAGAAGCCATCTAGCTAATAACTATGGACCCGAAGGTCTAAGGTAAACTACTCACACTTCATCGGAGAGGCTCTGGTGTTGATGTAGAATCCCTCCAATCGATGCCCCCTCCGGCGGAGCTCCGGAACAGGCCCCAAGATGGGATCTCACGGGTACAGAAGGTTGCGGCGGTGGAATTAGGTTTTTGGCTCCGTTTCTGATCGTTTGGGGGTACGTAGGTATATATAGGAGGAAGGAGTACGTCGGTGGAGCAACGTGGGGCCCATGAGGGTGGAGGGCGCGCCTGGGGGGGTAGGCGCGCCCCCTACCTCGTGGCTTATTGGTAGCTTTCTTGACGTAGGGTCCAAGTCCTCTGGATCATGTTCTTTCCGAAAATCACGTTCCTGAAGGTTTCATTCCGTTTGGACTCCGTTTGATATTCTTTTTCTGCGAAACTCTGAAATAGGCAAAAAATAGTAATTCTGGGCTGGGCCTCCGGTTAATAGGTTAGTCCCAAAAATAATATAAAAGTGTATAATAAAGCCCAATAATGTCCAAAACAGAATATAATATAGCATGAAGCAATCAAAAATTATATATACGTTGGAGACGTATCAAGCATCCCCAAGCTTAATTCTTGCTCGTCCTCGAGTAGGTAAATGATAAAAACAGAATTTTTCCTCTGGAATGCTACTTGGCATAATTTCAATGTAATTCTTCTTAATTGTGGTATGAATATTCAGATCCGAAAGATTCAAGATAAAAGTTCAATATTGACATAAAAATAATAATACTTCAAGCATAATAACTAAGCAATTATGTCCTCTCAAAATAACATTGCCAAAGAAAGTTCATCCCTATAAAATCATATAATTTAGTCATGCTCCATTTTCATCACACAAGAATGGTCTCATCATGCACAACCCCGATGACAAGCCAAGCAATTGTTTCATACTTTAGTAATCTCAAACTTTTTCAACCTTCACGCAATACATGAGTGCGAGCCATGGATATAGCACTATGGGTGGAATAGAATATGATGATGGGGGTTATGTGGAAGAAAGTCTCACATCAATGAGGCTAATCAATGAGCTATGGAGATGCCCATCGATTGATGTTAATGCAAGGAGTAGGGATTGCCATGCAACGGATGCACTAGAGTTATAAATATATGAAAGCTCAACAAAAGAAACTAAGTGGGTGTGCATCCAACTTGCTTGCTCACGAAGACCTAGGGCACTTGAGGAGGCCCATTGTTGGAATATACAAACCAAGTTCTATAATGAAAAATTCCCACTAGTATATGAAAGTGACAAAACAAGAGACTCTCTATCATGAAGACTATGGTGCTACTTTGAAGCACAAGTGTGGTAAAAGGATAGTAACATTGTCCCTTCTCTCTTTTTCTCTCATTTTTTGGGCCTTCTCTTTTTTATGGCCTTTCTCTCTTTTTTTTATTCCTCACTTAGGACAATGCTCTAGAAACTGATGATCATCACACTTCTATTTATTTACAACTCAATGATTACAAATCGATACTAGAGCAAAGTATGACTCTATATGAATGCCTCCGGCGGTGTACCGGGATATGCAGTGAACCAAGAGTGACATGTATGAAAGAATTATGAACGGTGGCTTTGCCACAAATACTATGTCAACTACATGATCATGCAAAGCAATATGACAATGATGAGCGTGTCATGATAAACGGAACGGTGGAAAGTTGCATGGAAATATATCTCGGAATGGCTATGGAAATGCCATAATAGGTAGGTATGGTGGCTGTTTTGAGGAAGATATAAGGAGGTTTATGTGTGAAAGAGCGTATCATATCACGGGGTTTGGATGCACCGGCGAAGTTTGCACCAACTCTCGATGTGAGAAAGGGCAGTGCACGGTACCGAAGAGGCTAGCAATGATGGAAAGGTGAGAGTGCGTATAATCCATGGACTGAACATTAGTCATAAAGAACTCACATACTTATTGAAAAATTCTACAAGTTATCAAAAACCAAGCACTACGCGCATGCTCCTATGGGGATAGATTGGTAGGAAAAGACCATCGCTCGTCTCCGATCGCCACTCATAAGGAGGACAATCAAAGAACACCTCATGTTTCAAATTTGTTACATAACGTTTCCCATACGTGCATGCTATGGGAATTGCAAACTTCAACACAAGTATTTAAAAAATTCACAACTACTCAACTAGCACGACTTTAATATCACTACCTCCATGCCTCAAAACAATCATCAAGCATCAAACTTCTCTTAGTATTCAAAACACTCATAAGAAAGTTTTTACTAATCTTGAATACCTAGCATATTATGATTATTTAAGCAAATTACCATGCTATTTGAGACTCTCAAAATAATCTAAGTGAAGCATAAGAGATCAATAGTTTCTATAAAACAAATTCACCACCGTGCTCTAAAAGATATAAGTGAAGTACTAGAGCAAAAACTATATAACTCAAAAGATATAAGTGAAGCACATAGAGTATTCTAATAATTTCCGAATCATGTGTGTCTCTCTCAAAAGGTGTGTACAGAAAAGATGATTGTGGTAAACTAAAAATCAAAGAATCAAATCATACAAGACGCTCCAAGCAAAACACATATCATGTGGTGAATAAAAATATAGCTCCAAGTAAAGTTACCGATGGAAGTAGACGAAAGAGGGAATGCCTTCCGGGGCATCCCCAAGCTTTGGCTTTTAGGTGTCCTTAGATTATCTTGGGGGTGCCATGGGCATCCTCAAGCTTAGGCTCTTTCCACTCCTTGTTCCATAATCCATCAAATCTTTCACCCAAAACTTGAAAACTTCACAACACAAAACTCAGCAGAAAATCTCGTGAGCTCCGTTAGCGAAAGAAAACAAAAGACCACTTCAAGTTACTGTAATGAACTCATTATTTATTTATATTGGTGTTAAACCTACTGTATTCCAACTTCTCTATGGTTTATAAAATATTTTACTAGCCATAGATTCATCAAAATAAGCAAACAACACACGAAAATAGAATCTGTCAAAAACAGAACAGTCTGTAGTAATCTGTAACTAACGAAAACTTCTGGAACTCCAAAAAATCAGCCAAAATAGGAAGACCTAGACAATTTGTTTATTGATCAGCAGCAATTGGAATCAATATTTTATCACTGTTTGGTGATTTTTGACAATTATTTTCGTGGACAGAAAGTTTCTGGAATTTTCTGCAAGATCAAATAACTATCATCCAAGAAGATCCTATAGGTTTAACTTGGCACAAACACTAATTAAAACATTAAAACACATCTAACCAGAGGCTAGATCAAAGATTTATTCCTAAACAGAAGCAAAAAGCAGAAAAAAATAAAAAATAAAATTGGGTTGCCTCCCAACAAGCGCTATCGTTTAACGCCCCTAGCTAGGCATAGAAGCAAGAATAGATCTAGGTATTGCCATCTTTGGTAGGCAATCCATAAGTGGCTCTCATAATAGATTCATAAGGTAATTTAACTTTCTTTCTAGGGAAGTGTTCCATGCCTTTCTTTAATGGAAATTGGAATCTAATATTCCCTTCCTTCATATCAATAATTGCACCAATCGTTCTAAGGAAAGGTCTACCAAGAATAATAGGACATGAAGGATTGCAATCTATATCAAGAACAATAAAATCAACGGGCACATAGTTCCTATTTGCAACAATAAGAACATCATTAATTCTTCCCATAGGTTTCTTAATAGTGGAATCCGCAAGGTGCAAGTTTAAAGAGCAATCATCAAAATCACGCAAACCTAACAAATCGCACAAAGTCTTTGGAATCGTGGAAACACTAGCACCCAAATCACACAAAGCATAGAATTCATTATCTTTAATTTTAATTTTAATAGTAGTTTCCCACTCATCATAGAGTTTTCTAGGGATAGAAACTTCCAACTCAAGTTTTTCTTCATAAGATTGCATCAAAGCATCAACGATATGTTTGGCAAAAGCTTTAATTTGACTATAAGCTTGAGGAGAATTTAGCACGGATTGCAACAAGGAAATACAATCTATTAAAGAGCAATTATCATAATTAAATTCCTTGAAATCCAAAATAGTAGGTTCATTAACGTCTAATGTTTTGTTTTCGATCCCACTTTTATCAATTTTAGCATCAAGATCTAAAAACTCCGAATTTCTGGAACGCCTTCTAGGTAAAGGTGGATCATATTCTCCCTTCATTATCAAGATTCATATTGCAAAACAAGGATTTAATAGGGGACACATCAATAACTTTTAGATCTTCGTCTTTATTTTCATAGAAATTAGAAGAACACGCTTTCACAAAACAATCTTTCTTAGCACGCATCCTAGCGGTTCTTTCTTTGCACTCATCAATGGAAATTCTCATGGCTTTGAGAGACTCATTGATATCATGCTTAGGAGGAATAGATCTAAATTTCAAAGAATCAACATCAAGAGAAATTCTATCAACGTTCCTAGCCAATTCATCAACTTTAAGTAATTTTTCTTCAAGCAAAGCATTGAAATTCTTTTGCGAATTCATAAATTCTTTAACACTAGTCTCAAATTGAGAGGGCATCTTATTAAAATATCCAGAGGAACTATTGTAGGAATTACCATAATTATTAGAGGAGTTACTAGGATAAGGCCTAGGATTAAAGCTTCCTCTATACGCATTGTTACCAAAATTATTCCTACCAACAAAATTCACATCCAAAGATTCATTATTATTCTCAATCAAAGTACACAAAGGCATATCATTAGGATCAGAAGAAACACTCTTAGTAGCAAATAATTTCATAAGTTCATCCATCTTTCCACTCAAAACATTAATTTCTTCTATCGCACGCACTTTTTATTAGTAGATCTTTCAGTGTGCCATTGAGAATAATTAACCATAATATTATCTAGGAGTTTAGTAGCTTCTCCTAAAGTGATTTCCATAAAAGTGCCTCCCGCGGCCGAATCTAAAAGATTTCTAAAAGCAAAGTTCAATCCGGCATAAAAATTTTGTATAATCATCCACAAATTCAAACCATGAGTAGGGCAATTACGTATCATTAATTTCATCCTCTCCCAAGCTTGTGCAACATGTTCATGATCAAGTTGCTTAAAATTCATAATGTCGTTTCTAAGAGAGATGATCTTAGCGGGAGGAAAATACTTAGAGATAAAAGCATCTTTGCACTTATTCCAAGAATCAATACTATTTTTAGGCAAAGACGAATACCAAGCTTTAGCACGATCTCTAAGCGAAAAAGGAAATAGCTTCAATCTAACAATATCATTCTCTACATCTTTCTTCTTTTGCATATCACACAAATCAACGAAGCTATTTAGATGAGTAGCGGCATCTTCACTAGGAAGGCCGGCGAATTGATCTTTCATGACAAGATTCAACAAAGCAGCGTTGATTTCACAAGATTCAGTATCGGTAAGAGGAGCAATCGGAGTGCTAAGGAAATCATTATTGTTGTTATTGGTAAAGTCACATAATTTGGTATTATCTTGAGCCATCATGACAAACAAGCAATCCAACACACAGGCAAACAAGAAGCAAGCGAAAAAGAGGCGAACGGAAAAGAGAGGGCGAATAAAACGGCAAGGGTGAAGTGGGGGAGAGGAAAACGAGAGGCAAATGGCAAATAATGTAATGCGGGAGATAAGGGTTTGTGATGGGTACTTGGTATGTTGACTTTTGCGTAGACCTCCCCGGCAACGGCGCTAGAAATGGCTCGTTGTCGGGAGTCCAAATCTTGACTTGATCTTGCATAAGCCTCCCCGGCAACGGTGCCAGAAATCCTTCTTGCTACCTCTTGAGCACTGCGTTGGTTTTCCCTTGAAGAGGAAAGGGTGATGCAGCAAAGTAGCGTAAGTATTTCCCTCAGTTTTTGAGAACCAAGGTATCAATCCAGTAGGAGGCTACACACGAGTCCCTCGCACCTACACAAACAAATAAATCCTCGCAACCAACGCGATAAGGGGTTGTCAATCCCTACACTGTCACTTACGAGAGTGAGATCTGATAGATATGATAAGATAATATTTTTGGTATTTTTGTGATAAATATGCAAATTAAAATAAAAGCAAAATAAAAGGCAACGGAAATAGCTAAGTGTTGGAAGATTAATATGATGGAAAATAGACCCGGTGCCATAGGTTTCACTAGTGGCTTCTCTCAAGAGCATAAGTATTTACGGTGGGTGAACAAATTACTGTTGAGCAATTGACAGAATTGAGCATAGTTATGAAAATATCTAGGTATGATCATGTATATAGGCATCACGTCCGAGACAAGTAGACCGACTCCTGCCTGCATCTACTACTATTACTCCACACATCGACCGCTATCCAGCATGCATCTAGAGTATTAAGTTCATAAGAACAGAGTAACACTTTAAGCAAGATGACATGATGTAGAGCGATAAACTCATGCAATATGATATAAACCCCATCTTGTTATCCTCGATGGCAACAATACAATACGTGCCTTGCTGCCCCTACTGTCACTGGGAAAGGACACCGCAAGATTGAACCCAAAGCCAAGCACATCTCCCATTGCAAGAAAGATCAATCTAGTAGGCCAAACCAAACTGATAATTCGAAGAGACTTGCAAAGATAACTAATCATAATTAAAATAATTCAGAGAAGATTCAAATATTGTTCATAGATAAACTTGATCATAAACCCACAATTCATCGGTCTCAACAAACACACCGCAAAAGAATATTACATCGAATAGATCTCCACGAGAGAGGGGGAGAACATTGTATTGAGATCCAAAAAGAGAGAAGAAGCCATCTAGCTAATAACTATGGAACCGAAGGTCTGAGGTAAACTACTCACACTTCATCGGAGAGGCTATGGTGTTGATGTAGAAGCCCTCCGATCGATGGCCCCTCTGGCGGAGCTCCGGAATAGGCCCCAAGATGGGATCTCGCGGGTACAGAAGGTTGCGGCGGCGGAATTAGGTTTTTGGCTCCGTTTCTGATCGTTTGGGGGTACGTAGGTATATATAGGAGGAAGGAGTACGTCGGTGGAGCAACGTGGGGCCCGAGAGGGTGGAGGGCGCGCCTGGGGGGGTAGACGCGCCCCCCTACCTCGTGGCTTCCAGGTAGCTTTCTTGACGTAGGGTCCAAGTTCTCTGGATAATGTTCGTTCCGAAAATCACGTTCCCGAAGGTTTCATTCCGTTTGGACTCCGTTTGATATTCTTTTTCTGCGAAACTCTGAAATAGGCAAAAAAAACAACAATTCTGGGCTGGGCCTTCGGTTAATAGGTTAGTCCCAAAAATAATATAAAAGTGTATAATAAAGCCCAATAATGTCCAAAACAGAATATTATATAGCATGGAGCAATCAAAAATTATAGATACGTTGGAGACGTATCATAAGCCTCCCCGGCAACGGTGCCAGAAATCCTTCTTGCTACCTCTTGAGCACTGCGTTGGTTTTCCCTTGAAGAGGAAAGGGTGATGCAGCAAAGTAGCATAAGTATTTCCCACAGATTTTGAGAACCAAGGTATCAATCCAGTAGGAGGATACACGCAAATCGCCTCGTACCTACACAAACAACTAAGAACCTTGCAACCAACGTGATAAAGGGGTTGTCAATCCCTTCACGGCCACTTGCAAAAGTGAGATCGGATAGAGATAATAAGATAAATATTTTTGGTATTTTTTATGATATAGATTGAAAGTAAAGATTGCAAAATAAAATAGATCGGAAACTTATATGATGGAAAATAGACCCGGGGGCCATAGGTTTCACTAGTGGCTTCTCTCAAGATAGCATAAGTATTACGGTGGGTGAACAAATTACTGTCGAGCAATTGATAGAAAAGTGCATAATTATGAGAATATCTTGGCATGATCATGTATATAGGCATCACGTCCGCAACAAGTAGACCGAAACGATTCTGCATCTACTACTATTACTCCACACATCAACCGCAATCCGGCATGCATCTAGAGTATTTAGTTTAGAAGAACAGAGTGATGCATTAGGCAAGATGGCATGATGTAGAGGGATAAACTCAAGCAATATGATATAAACCCCATATTTTTATCCTCGATGGCAACAATACAATGTGTGCCTTGCTGCCCCTGCTGTCACTGGGAAAGGACACCGCAAGATTGAACCCAAAGCTAAGCACTTCTCCCATTGCAAGAAAGATCAATCTAGTAGGCCAAACCAATCTGATAATTCAAAGAGACTTGCAAAGATAACAAATCATACATAAGAGAATTCAGAGGAGATTCAAATATTGTTCATAGATAATCTTGATCATAAACCCACAATTCATGGGATCTCGACAACACACCGCAAAAAGAATTACATCAAATAGATCTCCAAGAGAATCGAGGAGAACTTTGTATTGAGATCCAAAGAGAGAGAAGAAGCCATCTAGCTAATAACTATGGACCCGAAGGTCTGTGATAAACTACTCACACATCATCGAAGAGGCTATGGTGTTGATGTAGAAGCCCTCCGTGATCGATTCCCCCTCCGGCGGAGCGTCGGAAAAGGCCCCAAGATGGGATCTCACGGGTACAGAAGGTTGCGGCGGTGGAAATAGGGTTTCGTGGTGCTCTCGGATGTTTTCGGGGTATATGAGTATATATAGGCGAAAGAAGTCGGTCAGGGGAGCCACGAGGGGCCCATGAAGGTGGGGGTGCGCCTACCCCCCTGGGCGCGCCCTCCTGCCTCGTGGCCTCCTCGTTTCTTTCTTGACGTCCACTCCAAGTCTCCTGGATTGCGTTTGTTAAAAAAATCACTCTCCCGAAGGTTTCATTCCGTTTGGATTCCGTTTGATATTCCTTTTCTGCGAAACACTGAAATAGGCAAAAAAACAGCAATTTGCACTGGGCCTCTGGTTAGTAGGTTAGTCCCAAAAATAATATAAAAGTGTATGATAAAGCCCATTAAACATCCAAAACAGATAATATAATAGCATGGAATATTCAAAAATTATAGATATGTTGGAGACGTATCAGAACGCAGTTTTTACATCCATTTGCCAAACTTCATAATCATAAAATTCGGCAATTGCTAACATGATTCGGACAGACTTAAGCATCGCTACGGGTGAGAAGGTCTCATCGTAGTCAACTCCTTGAACTTGTTGAAAACCTTTCGCAACAAGTCGAGCTTTGTAGACAGTAACATTACCGTCAGTGTAAGTCTTCTTCTTGAAGATCCATTTATTCTCTATGGCTTGCCGATCATCGGGCAAGTCAACCAAAGTCCACACTGTGTTCTCATACATGGATCCCATCTCATATTTCATGGCCTCAAGCCATTTCGCGGAATCTGGGCTCATCATCGCTTCCTCATAGTTTGTAGGTTTGTCATGGTCAAGTAACATGACCTCCAGAACAGGATTACCGTACCACTCTGGTGCGGATCTTACTCTAGTTGACCTACGAGGTTCGGTAGTAACTTGATCTGAAGTTACATGATTATCATCATTAGCTTCCTCACTAATTGGTGTAGGAGTCATAGGAACTGATTTCTGTGATGAACAACTTTACAATAAGGGAGCAGGTACAATTACCTCATCAAGTTCTACTTTCCTCCCACTCACTTCTTTCGAGAGAAACTCCTTCTCTAGAAAGGATCCATTCTTAGCAACGAATATCTTGCCTTCGGATCTGTGATAGAAGGTGTACCCAACCGTCTTTTTTGGGTATCCTATGAAGACACATTTCTCCAATTTGGGTTCGAGCTTATCAGGTTGAAGCTTTTGCACATAAGCATCGCAGCCCCAAACTTTAAGAAACGACAACTTGGGTTTCTTGCCAAACCACAGTTCATAAGGTGTCGTCTCAACGGATTTAGATGGTGCCTTATTTAACGTGAATGCAGCCGTCTCTAAAGCATAACCCTAAAATGATAGCGGTAAATCAATAAAAACATCATAGATCGCACCATATCTAATAAAGTGCGGTTATGACATTCGGACACACCATTACGCTGTGGTGTTCCGGGTGGCATGAGTTGCGAAACTATTCTGCGTTGTTTCAAATGAAGACCAAACTCGTAACTCAAATATTCTCCTCCATGATCAGATCACAGAAACTTTATTTTCTTGTTACGATGATTTTCCACTTCACTCTAAAATTCTTTGAACTTTTCAAATGTTTCAGACTTATGTTTCATCAAGTAGATATACCCATATCTGCTTAAATCATCTGTGAAGGTCGGAACATAACGATACCCGCTGCGAGCTTCAATGTTCATTGGACCGCATACATCAGTATGTATTATTTCCAATAAGTCTGTTGCTCGCTCCATTGTTCCAGAGAACGGAGTTTTAGTCATTTTGCCATGAGGCATGGTTCACAAGTACCAAGTGATTCATAATCAAGTGATTCCAAAAGTCCATCAATATGGAGTTTCTTCATGCGCTTTACACCAATATGACCCAAACGGCAGTGCCACAAATAAGTTGCACTATCATTATCAATTCTGCATCTTTTGGCTTCAATATTATGAATATGTGTATCACTACTATCGAGATTCAACAAAAATAGACCACTCCTCAAGGGTGCATGACCATAAAAGATATTACTCATATAAATAGAACAATCATTATTCTCATATTTAAATGAATAACCGTCTCGCATCAAACAAGATCCAGACATAATGTTCATGCTTAACGCTGGCACCAAATAACAATTATTCAGGTCTAAAACTAATCCCGAAGGTAGATGTAGAGGTAGCATGCCGACGGCGATCACATCGACTTTGGAACCATTTCCCACGCGCATCGTCACCTCATCCTTAGCCAATCTTCGCTTAATCCGTAGTCCCTATTTCGAGTTGCAAATATTAGCAACAGAACAAGTATCAAATACATAGGCACTACTGCGAGCATTAGTAAGGTACACATCAATAACATGTATATCACATATACCTTTGTTCACTTTGCCATCCTTCTTATCCGCCAAATACTTGGGGCAGTTCCGCTTCCAGTGACCAGTCCCTTTGCAGTAGAAGCACTCGGTCTCAGGCTTAGGTCCAGACTTGGTCTTCTTCACTTGAGCAGCAACTTGCTTGCCATTCTTCTTGAAGTTCCCCTTCTTCCCTTTACCCTTTTTCTTGAAACTGGTGGTCTTGTTGACCATCAACACTTGATGCTCCTTCTTGATTTCTACCTCCGCAGCCTTTAGCATCGCGAAGAGTTCGGGAATTGTCTTATCCATCCCTTGCATATTATAGTTCATCATGAAGCTTTTGTAGCTTGGTGGCAGTGATTGAAGAACTCTGTCAATGACACTATCAACTGGAAGATTAACTCCCAGCTGAGTCAAGTGATTATGATACCCAGACATTTTGAGTATATGTTCACTGACAGAACTATTCTCCTCCATTTTACAGTTGTAGAACTTATTTGAGACTTCATATCTCTCAATCCGGGCATTTGTTTGAAATACTAACTTCAACTCCTGGAACATCTCATATGCTCCATGACGTTCAAAACGTCGTTGAAGTCCCGGTACTAAGCCGTAAAGCATGGCACACTGAACTATCGAGTAGTCGTCAGCTTTGCTCTGCCAGACGTGCATAACATCTGGTGTTGCTCCTGCAGTGGGTTTGGCACCTAGCGGTGCTTTTAGGACGTAATTCTTCTGTGCAACAATGAGGATAATCCTCAAGTTACGGACCCAGTTCGTGTAATTGCTACCATCATTTTTCAACTTAGCTTTCTCTAGGAATGCATTAAAATTCAAAGGAACAATAGCACGGGCCATTGATCTACAACAACATAGACATGCAAAATACTATCAGGTACTAAGTTCATGATAAATTAAAGTTCAATTAATCATATTACTTAAGAACTCCCACTTAGATAGACATCCCTCTAATCATCTAAGTGATCACGTGATCCAAATCAACTAAACCATGTCCGATCATCACGTGAGATGGAGTAGTTTTCAATGGTGAACATCACTATGTTGATCATATCTACTATATGATTCACGCTCGACCTTTCGGTCTTAGTGTTCCGAGGCCATATCTGCATATGCTAGGCTCGTCAAGTTTAACCCGAGTATTCTACACGTGCAAAACTGGCTTGCACCCGTTATATGTGAACGTAAAGCTTATCACACCCGATCATCATGTGGTGTCTCGGCACGACGAACTGTAGCAACGGTGCATACTCAGGGAGAACACTTGTACCTTGAAATTTAGTGAGAGATCATCTTATAATGCTACCGCCGAACTAAGCAAAATAAGATGCATAAAGGATATACATCACATGCAATCAATATAAGTGATATGATATGGCCATCATCATCTTGTGCCTTTGATCTCCATCTCCAAAGCACCGTCATGATCACCATCGTCACCATCTTGACACCTTGATCTCCATCGAAGCATCATTGCCGTCTCGCCAACTATTGCTACCACGACTATCGCTACTGCTTAGTGATAAAGTAAAGCAGTTACATGGCGATTGCATTGCATGCAATAAAGCGACAACCATATGGCTCCTGCCAGTTGCCGATAACTCTGTTAGAAAACATGATCATCTCATACAACAATTTATATCATCACGTCTTGACCATATCACATCACAACATGCCATGCAAAAACAAGTTAGACGTCCTCTACTTGGTGTTGCAAGTTTTACGTGGCTGCTACGGGCTTACCAAGAACCGTTCTTACCTACGCATCAAAACCACAACGATTTTTCGTCAAGTGTGCTGTTTTAACCTTCAACAAGGACCGGGCGTAGTCACGCTCGATTCAACTAAAGTTGGAGAAACAGGCACCCACTAGCCACCTGTGTGCGAAGCACGTCGGTAGAACCAGTCTCGCGTAAGCGTACGCGTAATGTCGGTCTGAGCCTCTTCATCCAACAATACCGCCGAATCAAAGTATGACATGTTGGTAAGCAGTATGACTATTATCGCCCACAACTCTTTGTGTTCTACTCGTGCATATAACATCTACGCATAGACCTGGCTCGGATGCCACTGTTGGGGAACGCAGTAATTTCAAAAAAAATCCTACACACATGCAAGATCCATCTAGGTGATGCATAGGAACGAGCGGGAGAGTGTGTCCACGTACCCTCATAGACCGAAAGCGAAAGCGTTAAATAACGCGGTTGATGTAGTCGAACGTCTTCGCGATCCAACCGATCAAGTACCGAACACATGGCACATCCGCAGTCTGCACACGTTCAGCTCGGTGACGTCCCTCGTACTCTTGATCCAGCTGAGGCCGAGGGAGAGTTTCGTCAACACAATGGCGTGATGACGGTGATGATGAACTTACCGACGCAGGGCTTCGCCTAAACACTACAACGATATGACCGAGGTGGAAATCTGTGGAGGGGGGCACCGCACACGGCTAAGACAAATGTCAACTTGTGTGTCTATGGGGTGCCCCCCTCCCCCGTATATAAAGGAGTGGAGGAGGGGTGGGCCGGCCCTCTCTATGGCGCGCCCCAAGGGGGATTCCTACTCCTAGTAGGAGTAGGTTCCCCCCTTCCCTAGTTGGAGTAGGAGAAGAAGGAAGAGGGAGAAGGAGAGAAGGAAGGGGGGGCCCTCCCCCCACCCCAATTCGGATTGGGCTTGGGGCGCGCCCTCCACCTGGCCGCCTCCTCCTATCTTCCACTAAGGCCCAATAAGGCCCATTGACTCCCCGGGGGGTTCCGGTAACCTCCCGGTACTTCGGAAAATGCCCGAACTCATCCGGAACCATTCCGGTGTCCAAACATAGCCTTCCAATATATCGATCTTTATGTCTCGACCATTTTGAGACTCCTCGTCGTGATTACATCCGGGACTCCGAACAACCTTCGGTACATCAAAACACATAAATTCATAATACCGATCGTCATCGAACGTTAAGCGTGCGGACCCTACGGGTTCGAGAACTATGTAGACATGACCGAGACTCATCTCCGGTCAATAACCAATAGCGGAACCTGGATACTCATATTGGCTCCCACATATTCTACGAAGATCTTTATCGGTCAAACCGCATAACAACATGCGTTGTTCCCTTTGTCATCAGTATGTTACTTGCCCGAGATTCAATCGTCGCTATCTCAATACCTAGTTCAATCTGGTTACCGGCAAGTCTCTTTACTCGTTCCGTACAGTGATGTGCATTACCAAGAGGGCCCAGAGATACCTCTCCGGCAATCGGAGTTACAAATCCTAATCTCGATCTATGCCAACTCAACAAACACCATCGGAGACACTTGTAGAGCATCTTTATAATCACCCAGTTACGTTGTGACGTTTGATAGCACACTAAGTGTTCCTCCGGTATTCGGGAGTTGCATAATCTCATAGTCAGAGGAACATGTATAAGTCATGAAGAAAGCAATAGCAACAAACTAAACGATCATCGTGCTAAGCTAACGGATGGGTCATGTCAATCACATCATTCTCTAATGATGTGATCCTGTTAATCAAATGACAACTCATGTCTATGGTTAGGAAACTTAACCATCTTTGATTAACGAGCTAGTCAAGTAGAGGCATACTAGTGACACTCTGTTTGTCGATGTATTCACACATCTACTAAGTTTCCAGTTAATACAATTCTAGCACGAATAATAAACATTTATCATGATATAAGGAAATATAAATAACAACTTTATTATTGCCTCTAGGGCATATTTCCTTCACTGGTACTAAAGGTTCGCCACGAACGGTACTAATGAGCGTCGCTCGCCTAGCCGTTCGAACCGGCACTAATGGTAACATTAGTGCCGGTTCAATTACAAACTGGGGCTAATGAGCTTCACATTAGGCCATTTTTCTACTAGTGCCTGATGTACCTCTTCCTGGCCAAGAACGGCATCATCCGCGTGATCGACCCCAAGACCCGCGCCATCTCCACCCTGCCCTCCGACAACCTCGATAAACATCCACGTGGCTACTACTACTGCGATACGGGGGTCTGGTGCATGCTCGGCGAGCGCAAGGTGCTCCGCGTCGTCACCCGCCCCGATTCCAAGGGCAGGCGCGTCGAGTAGGACTGCCTCGTGTTCACCCTCGGCGACGACCACTACAGGCGGCTGCACTGGAGGCGGAGGCCAAGCCCGCAAGTCTGCGTCCGGTTCAAGTTAGGCATATACGGCGTTTTCATCCAGGAAGAGTTCCACCATATATACGTCAAAGATATGAGAGTTGTTCTTGGAGAAAGAAAACCGTCTTTTGCCGATGGCGGTCGATCTGTGCGAGTTCGTCCTGTGATATACATTTTTCACGCACGATGGACTCGCCCAGCTCGACCAACATTGAAAGTCAAAATATCCGTGAGATAGTGTCCATCATGATTAATTTGCTTAGAAGTAATCTTTGATGTTTGATTCTTATGCTATTTTTCATTGTGTGATGAAAGGTGTTAGCACCTCAATTTCGCGGCTATGGCTTCCTCCGACGACGCATCTTCCATTAGGGTCGACTCCGCAGTCAAGGAGAAGCTCGCCGAGGACTGCTTGGTGGCGCTCATTGAGAAGCACTCGCAGCTGATCCTAATAAAGTATTTTGAGGATCTGGCCAAGAAGAATCCGCCAGCTAAGGAGAAGAAGGCCCCACCACGTAAGGAGTGTGACGACTCGATGCCATTGAGTCCACCGATGTACATTCCCGATGATGCTTGATCCTCCATTGTGGGGGATGCCCCGGCGTGCTCTGACTCCACGATCACCGGTTTCATAGACTACACCTCCGAGTAGTCCACCTAAATAGTTTGGCGTTGATTTAGTGATATAGTCATGTAGGTGCTGATATGGACTACTTAGATTGCCTTTGGCGATGCTTTTGATTGTTTGAGTGATGAACGCTTATGTGGATTATGTATGATGTGCTATTTTTAACCTTGCATTGCTTCTCTGCCTTTTTTCTCTATCTTTGTAGATGAAGTGGTATGCGGTGTACAGAGGTAGATGTATGTCCAGGAGTCTACGATTCATGGTCTGAATACAACGAACAAGTGATTTACTACGAAGGCAGCTCCCACGACTCGTTCAATAGCAGAGAGAAGGCAGAGTATCATTACAATTAGTATGTGCTTAACTAGAAGCGAAAATCTGAATTAGTGATTTCAGTGGATAGGTTCAGTGGATGTGCTAGCCAGAAATGGCTTATCGGGTTCAGTGGATGAAAGAACTTGATAATTCTTCTTTAGTTTGTGATAATTGTGGTGTTGCTTTTATCATGTGGTCGCATGTAGAAATGCATTGACCACTTTATTGTTTAGTAAGTAGGCATTTGTACTAAAGAGCTACTTGTGATTTCAAAAGAAGTTTGTGTGAACTATTTTATATAATGGTTATGTGAGTTTGTTGTTAGACATTGAGACTTGAAATGCATGTGTGTGTATTGTATATGTATTTTTGCAGCAGGGAACCGGGGGGGGAGCAATAGAAAGTGGTCTGGGAACGGATCTTTGCCGAGAGCGGCTCTCGGCAAAGAGGCATGCGCTGGCAGATGGCTATGGCGGTTTTCCCGAGAGCCACTCTCGGCAAAGTGGCATGCGCTAGCGGTTGGCTGTGGCGGTTTTTTCGAGAGCCACTCTCGGCAAAGAGCTGAGTGAACCAGCCGACATGAAGTCACTTTATATTGTGGGGTGATACTGTTTGGCTCTCGGCAAACTCTTTGCCGAGTGTCCGTGTCCTAGCTCTCAGCAATTCATGTTTGCCTGAGAGTTGTACGCCGGGTGGCTTTTGCCGAGTGCAACTCTCGGCAAAAATGTTGCCGGCGATTTTTGGCTCTTTGCCAAGTGTCCATGGCACTCGGTGTATAGGACGATTCCAGTAGTGTATATGCCGAAGCTGAAGCCGTCGTGGAATGTGGGGCTCGGCATTGGCCTCCAATGGTGGGACGAGACTTGCCTGCTCCCCGCGCGTGCGCCCATCCGTGCTCCCGCGTACGTGGCTTGATTTGATTGGAACAAAATAAGTCCCGGCCCCACCCCCTTAAAATCAGGGGAGAGATGATTAGATTAGAAAAGAAAAAAAAAAGACAGCCGTAGAATGAAGTGGGAGCACGGATGGGAGCGTGCGGAGGGAGCAGACAAGCCGGATCCCCAATGGTGCGGATGGTGGTAGCGGTCGTCTCCAAGGGTGAAGACGTGGCAGTCCTGCTGGACACACCTCTGCTGGTAGTCGTGGCGGTTGACCACGTGGTTCACCGGCAAAGGCAGTGAGCCTGAGCTTGTAGGAGGCCTTAGCATTTTTCCCACATTATTAGAATATTAGTGAACTTACTGGGTTGTGGATCCACAACACAAAAATTGTTGTTAACATATTTTGCAAGTCTGGACCATTCGTAACGATATGTACTTTCTGGGCAAGGTGTGGCGAGATGTCAGAAATTAGTGGGAAGGACAAGCAATGGAAGGTCTTGTGCGAGCTTCCGTGGATCATTTGGGGCTGATCCTGCCCGTGGAAGGCGCACTTACTTGAGAGCCAATACTAACTGGTATGCTACCACTGAATGAATATGGCAATAGGTCTAGTTGGACGATCTGTTGTTTGTCCATTTTTATCTGGCCGTGGGTTCGCCGCTGATTCTATAATAAGATTATGGTACTTTATTAGGTGCATCTACTCTTTAGCTAGGCCCGAGAGCGCTGTTAACAGTCCTTCATGTATGGTTGCCTCGTTTTCAATAAAAATGGGGCAGTGGAGAAACCCCTTTTGATAAAAGAAAAAAACAACAACAATTACTTATCCTTCTTTTACTCGTTAATGCGCAATCGTGCTTGCCCCGAGCATAACAAAATGACTGTATGAATGCTATGTACCATTCCAACGAGGATCATCCCGGCATGGGCCTGTGGTTTGAGGAGGATCTGGAGAAATGTGTTTGGTAACTTTAGCACAAAATGAACCTTGCTGGAAACTTGAGCATGATCAGACCTTTTTTGTAAACACAAAAGGACCCGGTGTTGCTGGTCACTAAGAAACACATAATTTCATGCTGTTTCATCTTTTTCCGACGCTATAGTATCTGGCGTTTCTCCCCCTGCAATGGCGGCTGATGGTGGCTCAGGGGCAGCAACGCGAAAGTTCCGGGCGTTGCATAGTGTAGCAGAAACGGCAGGATGTTGAGCGTTTTTAAAAAGGGTCAAATCATGCTAAAGTTTCCTGTGAGGTTTATTTTGTGCTAAAGTTATCAAAAAAGGTAAAAACAGTGATTTTGTTGAAAGCTTGTTGGGCCTAGAAAGTGTGTGAAATGGCGATGTGTCAGATCTCGTGGCACAACACACATGAGCCCTTATTGGTGTGACTTGAAGATTTACTAGCAATCCCCGCGCGGCGGCACGCCGCGCCTGTTTATACGCCATGTGAAAATTTCTGTGTATTGTGATATTAAACTTTATTTATTAATTATTTGATTAATTATTATGCTTTTGCTTGTTCATTTTATTTTTTATGTTATGGTATATGTACACAAATCCTATTGGTGCGGACTTGAAATCTTTCATAAAGGAAAGCTTTTTGAGTGAAAAGAGTCTGTGGACTGAATTCATAAAGTAAATCTTCCATAATGCAGTGTGCTAAAAAATATAGAAATCATTATATTCTCTCTGAGCTGAGTGGACTGAATTTATTTGAGTTTTCAAATTCCAAAATTTCCCATTAGTGGTATATATAGCAGTATGAAACGGAAAAACCGAATCATCTGAATCAAAGCACGTTAGTATCAAAACCAACTGTTTTCATTCTCTTAATCACTTATTAGCTGCGATTTTGGTAACTGTTTTTCAGCCTAACAATTTCAGTGCACAGTTTTCCAGACTATAACAACTTCAGTGACACAGGTACAATGTAATGTAATGTAAGTTTCATTGGCCTCTATTTGGACATGTAAATACATTAGGGTTTAATTAAGAGGAAAAACAAATAGCAAGCAATTCCTTCGAACAATAAGAGTAGGTACGATATGATCTTGAGATCAATCATCATTTTCTGTACAACTTGAACTACCTGATATTTAGCCACATTCAGGTTTCAAGTTTTAGCATTGGTAATGAAAATAAACAGCATCCCGAATATCAGCCAACGAACAAAATACATAGAAAAAATCATCAAGCAGGTGGAACAAAAGAAAGATATATAGAAAACAATAAAACTAATGCATAGTAGCAAAACCCAGTAGGCAACACTGATCGAGCAGAAACAGCAACACGACCATCCTAAAGTACAGATGACGAATCACCAGCCGCATCAACCACAGGACAGAGAGAATCAACAGCAGAAGCAGTGGAGGGAATCGCCTACGCTTGTAGATCACCATGAACGCAGCGGGATGAAAAAACATGGTCAAATCTGAAGACTAACGTACAATTTATAAGCGACCAGCAAACATACAGTCCACCAACCGACTTGACAACACACATAGAAGAAAAGCAATCCAATTCAGAATAAACTCAGTAAGCGGCCACCGCCTAAATTAAGCGGTCGACCGCCTGACAAAGCAGTAAATTAAGGTCCGTCACATCAAGCCGCCCAATCGCAAGACAGCAGCCGCGCGCGAGGTAGCACGGTGAACCTCGACCTCGTGGAGCTCATCGTGGCCAGCGTGTAGCAGCCTAGCAGGATGGCAGTGGGGATGCTGAGACTGGAGCGTCGGGAGTAGTCGAGTCAGCGTGCAACACGGCGGCCATAGCGAGGGGAATGGCCATATAAGATGTTGGGGAGGAGCGGGCGGATAGGTACGGCGGCGGCAACCAGAGAGGGGATGGACGCATAAGAGAATTTACCAAATTCCACCGGCGGCTGCGAGCTCGGCCGAACGGCAACTTGGAACAGTCGCCTCCTCCCTGCGACCCCCACCGCCTGGCGCCATCGCCGCTCCATCCTTCTCCGTTCGAAGACCATGCCATCCGTTCTGCGACCGCGTGAGCATTCTCCCCATGGCCCCTCTCAGCCATCCACCACCGGGCCGTTCCAGTGGTTGCCCACCTCGTCTTCCTTCGTGGATGCACGGAGCAAGCACGCGAAGAAGGCGAACCACACGCGGAACAACCAAGCAATGACATAAGAAAACACCGACTGGACCAAGAGGCAACAGCGGCATGCATGCAAACTGATGACAAATAGAAACCGACAAAACGACTGGCCAACAGCGGCAGAATCAGAAAGGGACAGATCGACTGGCCCATCAGCGGCCCAGCAGCGGCAGGAACAGAAAGGGACAGATCGACTGGGCCATCAGCGGGCGGAACACAAACCGATGACCAATTGAAACACGGGGAAGCATCGAACCAGCAAGGATGTGTCAGGGCACAAATTACAGCGTGACAGCGACAACAGCACGCATCAGCCTACCCCACATGCGATGGAAAAATGCTAAGCCAACCAAAACGAATGCCACACCCGTTCAAAAAATTTGAATGAAATAACTCAATACACAAGTCGTTTCTACACCGCCAGGTACCAAAAAAAAGGGCACGTGCCATGTCCAAAATTCACCTTGCGTCTTTTTCATCCAAGTGTATCAACCTTGAAGCAAAAACCTTGCCGGATATAGAGGCTTGGGTATGTGCGTTATGCTATACAGTACTTTTGAACAGAGAGACTACATACGGTACGGCTACATATATTCTACACTATGTAGATACTCCCTCCGTTGCAAAATAGATGACTCAACTTTATAGTAACTTTATAAAGGAGAATGGTGTTTTGGAGGCCGAGCTCCACGGAGGCCTTTATTTTTGAAAAATTCAAATTCAAATTTTTATGTTTCAAAAAATCTGAAGAAAAAATATATGTGTATGTAAGGATGTAACCCACAAGTGTGTAAAATTTCATGATGAAATACGTTGAAATGCGACCTGTGCAAAAAAGATAAATTCATGGCCTGAGAGGATGAATAGTATCATGTGTTAAATAGCCCCAAATTTGTCTTTTTTGCACAGCCCTCATTTCAACGTATTTTGCCCTGAAAATTTACACACATATGTGTTATGCCTTCATGTATATCTGTACTTTTTTCAGAATTTTTTAAAATGTAAAAATATGAATTTCAATGAAATTTGAATTTTGAATCTGAAGGCCTGCAGTGAGCTCGGTCACCAAAGGCACTTTCTGCTTTATAAAGTTAGTATAAAGTTGGGTCATCTATTTTGGAACAGAGGGAGTAGATAGCTACATGGATGGATGATGGATACTAACATCGGTGACCTCCTTCGTTTCTGTGCTTCCCACGGAAACCTCCTCCTGTCGTCTCTTGTTATCCTCCTGCATCTTGAGGAGGGAGGCAACGGACTGGAACTTGAGCCAGGGCATGTGAGCATGCCTCACCCGCCTGCGCAGCTCGAACCGCTCGCACATCTTGGAGTAGGTCACGTCAATGTCTTCGTCCGAGTCGTAGTCCGTCTCGTCCGACATGTAGTCCATCTCGTCCGCCTCCGCCATAACGGGGCCCCTCTCTCCGGCAAGCACCATGAACACCAGGTCATTCGCCTTGGACTTGGCCTTGACGACGAACGCCTCCTCCTTCTCCGACTTGGCCTTGACGACGAAAGCCCCCTCCTCCTTCTCCGCCTGGGCATTGAGGATGGCCGGCTCCTTCTCCGCCTTGGCCATCGCCGGATCTGTCACGCCAATCTCTCCTGGTGGGTTAGGGTTTCGTGGATTGGGGATTTCTCTATTTCTCACGCTGGATCTTGGAACGAAGGGGGACAGGCGCGACGGCTGGCGTATATATGTCCAGGCGAAACCTAAGCCGAATACAGGACCCGCCTCGGGTCAGACTCGGGTCCCGTCTCCGGATCGGCCTCTTCCATCATACTCGTTCATTGGGCTGGGCTGGGCTGGGCTGGGCCCACATCTTCTTTCTTTCTTTCTACTAGACTGTTTTTTTGGAGAGTGGGGGAGAGAGAATTCAGACAAGCTTGGGATTTTCTCCAGCCAGTGTCTTCCCATCTTTTGAATACATTAACACTTTTTGAATTGTGAATATTTTTGAAGGCGAATATTTTTATAAAATTTCTGGAACATTTATTAGAAACACACAAATAAGTTTTAGGAAAACAATAAAACATGATTAAAAAATTCAATGTTTTTAAGTGCAAACATTTTTAAGAAGAATAGGAAACAATTTTTGGACATGAACATGTTTTAAAATTCAAGAACATTTGCTCAGGAGGTGCTCATATTTTCCTAGATTTATTTCAGGTCTTCCAGCGATGTGCGTTCAATGGGAGGAGGTGCTCATAGGGTAGGGTGTGCTTGCGTGCGCTCGTAGGGATGAGTGAGTGTATGAGCATCTGCATGTGTACTATGTTAAAAAAGAATCGGGAATATTTTTGCAAATTGTGAATGCTTTTTAGAAGTGGATATTTTTTTAAAAAAATGGGAACATTTATAAGTTTTAATAATTTTTTCATGAAGTTTATTTCAAGAAAATGAAGAGATTTTTAAAACTGATAATTAAAACAAACACAAGGAAATTTTAGATTAATAGAAATTTTAAAGAGCTCCTTGAAGCATGCTGACCAACTATCAAGGCAGATGTAATGGCTGTGTTTGAAAAATTCTATCAACTGGCTGATGGCGATTTTGGTGCACTAAACCGAGCCCTCATTGTGCTACTGCCTAAGAAAGATGGGGCAATTCAGATGGGAGACTTCAGACCAATCAGTCTGATACATTCAGTGGCTAAGTTCATCACAAAGGTTCTGTCCATCAGGCTCGCGGGCGTACTGGATCAGTTGATATCTCCAGCACAGAGCGCATTCCAGAAGAAAAAAGGGATCCATGATAGTTTTCTCTACATCCAAAACTGCGTCAGAAAATTCCAGAAGAAGAAAAAACCTATGCTGCTGCTCAAGCTGGACATTGCCAAAGCTCTCGACACCATATCTTGGGAGTACCTCATGGAGCTCATACAATAAATGGGCTTTCCTTCAAGATGGCGGGACCGGATCGCGCTCCTCTTCTCGTCTGCATCGTCCTCTTGCATGCTCAATGGAGACCCTGGGCCGAGCATACTACATCGGCGTGGGCTCAGGCAAGGCGACCCCTTGTCCCCCATCCTGTTCATCCTGGCCATTGACCCGCTACACAGACTGCTGGAGCCGGCCACACAAGACGGCGCGCTCGAGCCGCTGCCTGAAAGGACAGCACGGTTACGGGAGACTTCCTCATGCAGCTCCTCACTGACTTTGCCGAGGCGTCCGGACTGTGCATGAACCCGCTAAAATCTTCTGCTGCCCCAATCAGATGCGAAGACATAGATCTCACCCAGGTTCTGGAGGGTTTTGGCGGCGCCATCGTCAGTTTCCCCATTAGATATTTAGGTTTACCAGTATGCATCAGTAGGACTAGGCTTGTCCACCTGCAGTACCTCATTGACTGCATCCGCGCAAGGCTGGCGGGCTGGAAGGGTCGGCTAATGCCGATCGCGGGCCGACGAGTACTGGTACGGTGCGTGCTCTCTGCACTGCCGGCCTTCGCTCTTGCAGTTCTGCGCGCCCCGAAGAAATTCCACAAGGAGGTGGACAAAGCAAGACGCAGGTTCCTCTGGGCCCAGGATGAGGATATCTCCGGCGGGAAGTGCAAGGTCAACTGGAAGCTAGTAACCTCGCTGGTGGATCGCGGTGGCCTGGGCATACCAGACATGGAGCGTTTTGCGCGCGCGCTCCGCCTGCGTTGGCTCTGGCTCGCATGGAAGCATCCGGACAGACCGTGGGTGGGCACGGGCTCGCCGTGCGATGACAAGGATAGAGAGATGTTCGCCTCTCGAACTAGGGTCTCAGTAGGAAATGGAAGTAAGGCCTCGTTCTGGAACTGCACCTGGCTCGGCGATCAGCCGCTCAAACTCTGGTTCCCGCTGTTGTTCGCCAACTCATCGAGGAAGAACCGATCGGTGGCAGAAGCACTCCAGGCCAACAGATGGATTCTTGATCTTCGGAGGGAAAGTGCAATGGAGATCATCCCGCAACTCGTCTCGCTACAACGCAGCATCCGCGAGGCCAACATCACCCTGCAGGATGATATGGAGGACGAGACCTCCTGGCGATTGGGAGGCCAGTACAACGCAAAATCAGCCTATGACGCTCAGTTCGCTGCGTAGCCAAGAGGTGCACTCCAGCAGCTCATCTAGAAGGTATGGTCACCTGGGAAAATCAAGTTCTTCATGTGGCTGTTGCACCACGACCGGCTCTGGTGCAATGATCGACTACAGCGACGCGGATGGGAAAATGGCTACTTCTATTAGCTATGCCTCCGAAGCTTGGAGAGCTCGACGCACCTACTGTGGGAGTGCCCCACGTCACAAGAGATTTGGTCCAGGGCAGCATCATGGAGGGATTGCGGCGCGCTCAGCTCGATCACCTGGGCTGGGTGCAAGACCACAACGGAGGTCATCACTGCAATAGTCTCCGCATCACCACCATCCAGCAGAAGAGCCACCAAAACAATGATGGCCCTGGTGGCATGGCATATCTGGCAGGAGCGCAACAACTGCACATTCAGGAGGAAGACGGCCCGCGCCGAGGATGTGATCGACGCCTGCAGAAGAGATTTCGAGCAATGGAGACTAGCCGGAGCAAAAGGAATAGCGCCCCCTTCTGGGGACATCACATGAGATATAAAGTTTAGTTTTCTCTATGGGGAGGGGGGAGCCTGCGCGCTCTGATGACCCACAAGTATAGGGGATCTATCGGAGTCCTTTCTATAAGTAAGAGTGTCGAACCCAACGAGGAGCAGAAGGAAATGATAAGCGGTTTTCAGCAAGGTATTCTCTGCAAGCACTGAAATAATAGGTAACAGATAGTTTTGTGATAGGATAATTTGTAACGAGCAACAAGTAACAAAAGTAAATAAAGTGCAGCAAGGTGGCCCAATCCTTTTTGTAGCAAAGGACAAGCCTGGACAAACTCTTATATAAAGGAAAACGCTCCCGAGGACACATGGGAATTATCGTCAAGCTAGTTTTCATCACGTTCATATGATTCGCGTTCGGTACTTTGATAGTTTGATATGTGGGTGGACCGGTGCTTGGGTGCTGTCCTTACTTGGACAAGCATCCCACTTATGATTAACCTCTATTGCAAGCATCCGCAACTATAACAAAAGTATTAAGGTAAACCTAACCATAGCATGAAACATATGGATCCAAATCAGCCCCTTACGAAGCAACGCATAAACTAGGGTTTAAGCTTCTGTCACTCTAGCAACCCATCATCTACTTATTACTTCCCATTGCCTTCCTCTGGGCCCAAATAATGGTGAAGTGTTATGTAGTCGACGTTCACATAACACCACTAGAGGAGAGACAACATACATCTCATCAAAATATCGAACGAATACCAAATTCACATGACTAGTAATAGCAAGACTTCTCCCATGTCCTCAGGAACAAACGTAACTACTCACAAAGCATATTCATGTTCATAATCAGAGGAGTATTAATATGCATAAAGGATCTGAACATATGATCTTCCACCAAATAAACCAACTAGCATCAACTACAAGGAGTAATCAACACTACTAGCAACCTACAGGTACCAATCCCGGACTTAGAGACAAGAATTGGATACAAGAGATGAACTAGGGTTTCAGAGGAGATGGTGCTGGTGAAGAAGTTGATGGAAATTGCCCTCTCCCGATGAGAGGAGCGTTGGTGATGACGATGGCGATGATTTCCCCCTCCCGCAGGGAAGTGTCCCCGGCAGAACAGCGTTGCCGGAGCCATAGATTGGTTCCGCCAAGGTTCCGCCTCGTGGCGGCGGAGTCTCGTCCCGAAAGCTTGCTTATGATTTTTCTTCGGACGAAAGACTTCATATAGCAGAAGATGGGCACCGGAGGGCCAACAGGGGCCCACGAGGCAGGGGGCGCGCCCAGGGGGTAGGGCGCGCCCCCCACGCTCGTGGCCAGGTGGAGGCCCCCCTGACGTATTTCTTCCGCTCAATATTTTTTATTATTTCCAAAAATAACTTTCGTGGAGTTTCAAGACTTTGGAGTTGTGCAGAATAGGTCTCTAATATTTGCTCCTTTTCCAGCCCAGAATTCCAGCTGCTGGCATTCTCCCTCCTTATGTAAACCTTGTAAAATAAGAGAGAATAGGCATAAGTATTGTGACATAACGTGTAATAACAGCTCATAATGCAATAAATATCGATATAAAAGCATGATGAAAAATGGACGTATCAACTCCCCCAAGCTTAGACCTCGCTTGTCCTCAAGCGAAAGCCGATAGCGACAAATATGTCCACATGTTTAGAGGTAGAGGTGTCGATAAAATAAAATACGGACATGAGGGCATCATGATTATTCTCATAACAGCAACATATATGGATATTGTCATATGATTTCTTATGCTCAAGTAATAATCTATTCACAATGCAAAGTATGAATCAGAAACTTTATTGAGAACTAACAAACTATAATCTCAGTCATTGAAGCAATTGCAATTTATCATAACATCAGAAAGAGTCTATGTCAGATCTTTCTAGCAAGTCCACATACTCAACTATCGTTTAGTCTTTCATAATTGCTAACACTCACGCAATACTTGTGGTTACGGTGCTTTAATCGGACTCAGAGAAAGATAGGGGCTTATAGTTTCGCCTCCCAACCTTTTACCTCAAGGGTAATGTCAACAATAATAATTCATGCTAGCCCACATCCAATTTTATATATATATATATATATATATATCAGGATCTTTCCAACACACTGTGCTTGCCAAAGGATAAAATACAAAAAGGAAAGGTGAAGATCACCATGACTCTTGCATAAGGTAGAAGATAATAATAAAAGATAGGCCCTTCGCAGAGGGAAGCAGAGGTTGCCATGCGCTTTCAGGGTTGGATGCACAAAATCTTAATGCGAAAGAACGTCACTCTATATTACCACTTGTGATATGAACCTTTATTATGCAGTCTGTCGCTTTTATTTCTTCCACATCACAAGATCGTATAAAGCTTATTTCCTCCACACCAATCAATCATACATATTTAGAGAGCAATTTTTATTGCTTGCACCGATGACAACTTACTTGAAGGATCTTACTCAATCCATAAGTAGATATGGTGGACTCTCATGGCAAAACTGGTTTAAGGGTTTTTGGAAGCACAAGTAGTATCTCTACTTGGTGCAAAGAATTTGGCTAGCATGAGGGGGAAAGGCAAGCTCAACATGTTAGATGATCCATGACAATATACTTTATCTCAGATATAAGAAAGCATAACCCATGTCCAACATCAACTCTTTAGCATGTCATATTTTAATGAGTGCTCCCAATCATAAAAGATGTCCAAGATAGTATATTTATATGTGAAACCTCTCTTTCTTTATTACTTCCTATTAATTGCAACGATGACCAAGGCTATGTTTGTCAACTCTCAACAATTTTTAACCATCATACTCTTTCTATGTGAAGTCATTACTCTCAATAAGATTAATATGATCTCTTTGTTTCTTTTTATTCTTTTCTCTTTTCTTTTACTCACTCAAGATCATGGCAAAATAATCAAGCCCTTGACTCAACACTAATCTTTATTATATAGCTCACGGACTCGATTACATAGAGGGATCATAAAGCAAAACTCAAAACTAGATCATACCAAAACTTTATTCTACTAGATCAAGATACTACTAATAGGATCGAACTAAGAAAAACGGTAAAGATAGGAGTGTGATGGTGATACGATACCGGGGCACCTCCCCCAAGCTTGGCAGTTGCCAAGGGGAGTGCCCATACCCATGTGATTATGTCTCCTTTGCTAGTGAAGGGATTGCTGATGATGTAGGCTTGTCGTCCATCTTCCAAAGCGCAGGCTCACCAGCATAGAAAGATGATCGAGTCTCCGGGATCCTTAAATCTGCAGCCAAACTCATCCTTTTGAATCTATATTCATACTCACAGTTTTGATTTTGCAGGTCATAGATTTGGGCTTGGAGGTGCTCGATTTTCTCGTGGAGATTGAAGATGGCCTCCCCAATGTCCTTGGCATCCAGCTTGTGGTTGTTGGTGAACTCCGTGATCATTAGGTGATTGGAGTCAAGTCCACGCTCCACCATCTCCTGGCACTTGAAAACTTGTTGCTCCATTGCTTCAAGCCTTGTCTCCATGCTTCCAGTCCTCTGTGGTCCCTCAACATCGCGGATGTGCAGCACCCCCTCATGCATCTCAATGGTTTGAGGGTGTTGCAGCACCTCCGCGAGGTAGGGATTGATGACCTTCTCGAAGAACTTGTCCTTGGGGGCACTTGGAGACGTCATGATGATCTAGATCTGTCAGAAAAACAGCTCGAAACAAGAACAGAGGACAATTGCGTGATACGGGAGTCAAAACCTTCGGGAGATTATATAATGAATTTTTACCGACCAAAATACGTATTGTGCAAGAAAGCGGAGTCCGGAGAGCACACGAGGTGCCCACGAGGTAGGGGGCGCGCCCAGTAGGGTAGGGCGCGCCCTCCACCCTCGTGGAGGCCTCGTGTCCTTCCCGGACTGCTTCTTATTTTTGTATTTTTTAAATATTCCAAAACAGAGAAATATTGCCATAAAAACTGTTTTGGAGTCGGTTTACTTACCGTACCACATACCTATTCCTTTTCGGAGTCTGAAACATTCCAGAAAGTGTCCCTTATGTATTCCTCCGGGGTTACGGTTTCAATAACATTGGTTTCAACATTTATGGGATTACCTGAGATATAATGTTTGATTCTTTGACCGTTCACCACCTTCGGATTTGTACCTTCGAAGTTGTACCTTCGAAGTTGTTGATTTTTATGGCACCGGAACGATAGACCTCCTCGATAACGTAAGGGCCTTCCCATTTAGAGAGAAGTTTTCCTGCAAAAAATCTTAAACAAGAGTTGTATAGCAATACATAATCACCTACATTGAACTCACGCTTTTGTATTCTTTTGTCATGCCATCTTTTAACTTTTGCTTTAAACAACTTGGCATTCTCATAAGCTTGGGTTCTCCATTCATCAAGTGAGCTAATGTCAAATAACCTCTTCTCACCGACAAGTTTGAAATCATAATTGAGCTCTTTAATAGCCCAATAAGCCTTATGTTCTAGTTCGAGAGGTAAGTGACATGCTTTTCCATAAACCATTTTATATGGAGATATACCCATAGGATTTTTATATGCAGTTCTTAGGCCCATAATGCATCATCAAGTTTCTTGGACCAATTCTTTCTAGATATATTGACAGTCTTTTGCAAAATTAATTTGAGCTCTCTATTACTCAATTCTACTTGACCACTAGACTGCGGGTGATAAGGAGATGCAATCCTATGATTAACATCATATTTAGCAAGCATTTTTCGGAAAGCACCATGAATAAAATGTGAACCACCATCAGTCATTAAATATCTAGGGACTCCAAACCTCGGAAAAATAACTTCTTTACGCATTTTAATAGAAGTGTTATGATCAGCACTACTAGTTGGAATAGCTTCTACCCACTTAGTAACGTAATCAACAGCAACTAAAATATGTGTGTAACCATTAGAGGTAGGAAAAGTTCCTATATAATCAAAGCCCCAAACATCAAATGGTTCAATAACGAGTGAATAATTCATAGGCATTTCTTGACGTCTACTAATATTACCAATTCTTTGACATTCATCACAAGACAAGACAAACTTACGGGCATCCTTGAAGAGAGTAGGCCAATAAAAACTGGATTGCAATACCTTATGTGCAGTTCTATCTCCAGCGTGGTGTCCTCCATAAGCCTCGGAGTGACACTTGCGTAGGATCTGTTCCTGTTCATGCTCAGGTACACAACGTCTAATAACACCATCTACTCCTTCTTCATAAAGATGTGGGTCATCCCAAAAGTAATGTCTCAAATCATAGAAAACCTTTTTCTTTTGCTGGTATGTGAAACTAGGTGGTATAAATTTAGCAACGATGTAATTAGCATAATCAGCATACCATGGAGCAGTACGAGAAGTATTTATGACATTTAATTGCTCATCAGGAAAGCTATCATCAATAGGTAGTGGGTCATCAAGAACATTTTCTAACCTAGACAAGTTGTCTGCAACGGGGTTCTCAACTCCCTTTCTATCAACAATATGCAAATCAAATTCTTGTAGCAAGAGAACCCATCTAATAAGTGTAGGTTTAGCATCTTTCTTTTCCATAAGATATTTAATAGCAGCATGATCAGTGTGGATATTTACTTTAGAATCAACAATATAAGGTCTGAACTTATCACAAGAAAATACAACTGATAAGAATTCTTTTTCAGTAGTAGCATAATTTCTTTGAGCATTGTCTAGAGTTTTGCTAGCATATTGGATAACATTTAATTTCTTATCAACTCTTTGCCCTAGAACAGCACCTACAGCATAATCACTAGCATCACATATAATTTCAAAGGGTAAATTCCAATCAGGTGGCTGAACAATAGGTGCAGAAATCAATGCCTTCTTAAGTATTTCAAATGCTTCTACACAATCATCATCAAAGACAAATGGTATATCTTTTTGTAATAAATTAGTCAGAGGCCGAGAAATCTTTGAGAAGTCCTTAATGAACCTCCTATAAAATCCGGGGTGACCAAGGAAACTTCTTATACCTTTGATGTCCTTGGGACATGGCATCAACCTTGGCTTTATCAACCTCAATACCTCTTTCAGAAACTTTATGCCCCAAGACAATACCTTCATTAACCATAAAATGGCACTTCTCCCAATTCAAGACAAGATTAGTTTCTTCACATCTCTGCAAAACTCGATCAAGGTTGCTCAAGCAATCATCAAAAGAGGATCCATAAACAGAGAAGTCGTCCATGAAAACCTCACAAATCTTTTCACAAAAGTCAGAGGATATAGCCATCATGCATCTTTAAAAGGTAGCAGGTGCATTACATAAACCAAAAGGCATACGTCTATAAGCAAAAGTACCGAAAGGGCAAGTAAAAGTGGTCTTTGATTGATCATCTGCTGACACAGGTATTTGAGAGAAACCAGAATAACCATCTAGAAAGCAAAAATGTGTATGTTTAGATATTCTTTCTAGCATTTGATCGATAAAAGGTAAGGGGTAATGATCCTTTTTAGTAGCTTTATTTAATTTGCAGAAATCAATTACCATCCTATAACCTCTAATAATTCTTTGCGGGATCAATTCATCTTTATCATTAGGAACGACAGTAATACCTCCCTTCTTAGGGACACAATGGACAGGACTTACCCACTGACTATCAGCAACGGGATAAATTATACCTGCCTCAAGGAGCTTTAGTATTTCCTTTCTTACCACTTCTTTCATCTTAGGGTTAAGCCGTCGTTGGTGATCACGAACTGGTTTGGCATCTTTCTCCAAATTTATTTTGTGTTGACATAGAGTGGGACTAATGCCCTTAAGATCATCAAGAGTATATCCAATAGCAGCGCGGTGCTTCTTCAGAGTTTTCAATAATCTCTCTTCTTCATGCTCTGAAAGGTTAGCACTAATAATAACAGGATATATCTTATTTTCATCAAGATAAGCATATTTAAGAGTAACAGGCAACGGTTTAAGCTCAAACACGGGATCACCCTTGGGTGGAGGAGGATCCCCTAGGATTTCAACAGGCAAATTGTGTTTCGGGATGGGTTCCTATTTAAAGAATACTTCATCTATTTCCCTTCTTTCATTCATAAACATATCATTTTCATGGTCTAGCAAATATTGTTCTAAAGGATCACTAGGAGGTACGGCAATAGAAGCAAGACCAATAATTTCATCCTTACTAGGTAATTCCTCTTCACGGTGTTGTCTACGAAATTTAGAGAAATTAAACTCATGAGACATATCACCCAAACCAATAGTAACAACATCCTTTTTGCAGTCTATTCTAGCATTAACGGTGTTCAAGAAGGGTCTACCAAATATAATGGGACAAAAGCTATCTTGTGGGGAACCAAGAACAAGAAAATCAGCTGGATATTTAGTTTTCCCACACAAGACTTCAACATCTCTAACAATTCCCATTGGTGAAATAGTATCTCTATTGGCAAGTTTAATTGTGACATCAATATCTTCTATCTCAGCAGGTGCAATATCATGCATAATTTCTTTGTATAAGTCAAAAGGTATTGCACTAGCACTAGCACCCATATCACATAAGCCATGATAACAATGATCTCCTATTTTAACCGAAATAACAGGCATGCCTACCACAGGTCTATGTTTATCTTTAGCACAAGGTTTAGCAATTCTAGCAGTTTCATCACAGAAATAAATAATATGTCCATCAATATTATCAGACAAGAGATCTTTAACAATAGCAATATTAGGTTCAACTTTAATTTGCTCAGGAGGTGTATAAGTTCTAATATTGCTTTTATGAACCACAGTTGAAGCTTTAGCATGATCCTTTATCCTAACAGGGAAGGGTGGTTTCTCAACATAAGGAGTAGGAACAATAGGATCATTATAAGTGATAGTCTTTTCTTCAACTTTAATAGGTGCAGCTACTTTTACTTCTATGGGAGGATGATATTTAAACCACTTCTCCTTAGGGAGATCAATATGAGCAGCAAAGGATTCACAGAAAGAAGCTACTATCTCAGAGTCAAGTCCATATTTAGTGCTAAATTTACGGAAAACATCGGTATCCATAAAAGATTTAACACAATCCAACTTAGGTGTCATACCTGACTCCCTACCTTCGTCGAGATCCCAATCTTCAGAGTTGCGTTTAATTCTATCCAATAAATCCCATTTGAATTCAATAGTTTTCACCATAAAAGAGCCAGCACAAGAAGTATCGAGCATGGATCGATTGTTATCAGAAAGCCGAGCATAAAAACTTTGAATAATTATTTCTCTTGGGAGCTCATGATTGGGGCATGAATATAATATTGATTTAAGCCTCCCCCAAGCTTGAGCGATGCTTTCTCCTTCGCGAGGCCAAAAATTATATATATATAATTGCGATCACGATGAACAAGATGCATAGGGTAAAATTTCTGATGAAATTCCAATTTCAATCGTTTGTAGTTCCATGATCCCGTATCATCACATAGCCTATACCATGTCAATGCATCTCCCTTCAAAGATAAAGGGAAGACCTTCTTCTTAATAAAATCACCGGGTATACCTGCAAGCTTAAATAATCCACAAACTTCATCCACATATATTAGGTGCTCATCAGGATGCTTTGTTCCATCTCCTACATAAGGATTAGCTAGCAGTTTTTCTAACATACCCGAAGGAATCTCAAAGTGGACATTCCCATTTTCAGTAGGTTCAGTAGGTTGAGGAGCAACTCTTTGCTCTACTGGTCGGGGTGAAGATACCCCGAACAAGCCCCTCCGAGGATTACTTTCCATAGTAACAAGTGACAGTAAATTTCAGCACACTATATAAATTTTTCCTTACCAAAGGCGCTTCACTCCCCGACAACGGCGCCAGAAAAGAGTCTTCATGACCCACAAGTATAGGGGATCTATTGTTGTCCTTTCGATAAGTAAGAGTGTCGAACCCAACGAGGAGCAGAAGGAAATGATAAGCGGTTTTCAGCAAGGTATTCTCTGCAAGCACTGAAATAATAGGTAACAGATAGTTTTGTGATAGGATAATTTGTAACGAGCAACAAGTAACAAAAATAAATAAAGTGCAGCAAGGTGGCCCAATCCTTTTTGTAGCAAAGGACAAGCCTGTACAAACTCTTATATAAAGGAAAACGCTCCCGAGGACACATGGTAATTATCGTCAAGCTAGTTTTCATCACGTTCATATGATTCGCGTTCGGTACTTTGATAATTTGATATGTGGGTGGACCGGTGCTTGGGTGCTGTCCTTACTTGGACAAGCATCCCACTTATGATTAACCTCTATTGCAAGCATCTGCAACTACAACAAAAGTATTAAGGTAAACCTAACCATAGCATGAAACATATGGATCCAAATCAGCCCCTTACGAAGCAACACATAAACTAGGGTTTAAGCTTCTGTCACTCTAGCAACCCATCATCTACTTATTACTTCCCAATGCCTTCCTCTAGGCCCAAATAATGGTGGAGTTTTATGTAGTCGACGTTCACATAACACCACTAGAGGAGAGACAACATACATCTCATCAAAATATCGAACGAATACCAAATTCACATGACTAGTAATAGCAAGACTTCGCTCATGTCCTCAGGAACAAACGTAACTACTCACAAAGCATATTCATGTTCATAATCAGAGGAGTATTAATATGCATAAAGGATCTGAACATATGATCTTCCACCAAATAAACCAACTAGCATCAACTACAAGGAGTAATCAACACTACTAGCAACCTACAGGTACCAATCCCGGACTTAGAGACAAGAATTGGATACAAGAGATGAACTACGGTTTCAGAGGAGATGGTAGTGGTGAAGATGTTGATGGAAATTGCCCTCTCCCGATGAGAGGAGCGTTGGTGATGACGATGGCGATGATTTCCCCCTCCCGCAGGGAAGTGTCCCCGGCAAAACAGCTCTGCTGGAGCCCTAGATTGGTTCTGCCAAGGTTCCGCCTCATGGCGGCGGAGTCTCGTCCCGAAAGCTTGCTTATGATTTTTCTTCGGACGAAAGACTTCATATAGCAGAAGATGGGCACCGGAGGGCCAACAGGGGGCCCACGAGGCAGGGGGGCGCGCCCCCACCCTCGTGGCCAGGTGGAGGCCCCCTTGACGTATTTCTTCTGCTCAATATTTTTTATTATTTCCAAAAATAACTTTCGTGGAGTTTTAGTACTTTTGGAGTTGTGCAGAATAGGTCTCTAATATTTGCTCCTTTTCCAGCCCAGAATTCCAGCTGTCGGCATTCTCCGTCCTTATGTAAACCTTGTAAAATAAGAGAGAATAGGCATAAGTATTGTGACATAATGTGTAATAACAGCCCATAATGCAATAAATATCAATATAAAAGCATGGTGCAAAATGGACGTATCACGCTCTCCTTCAAACTCTCGGTCAAACCTCTGTTGCTAATCTCCTTTGACTAGCAACCACTTCTTGTAACTCTCTCTTCTACTAAATCAATGAAAAGCCAGGCAACTGGATCTTTGAAGAAAATATCATGAATTATGTTGGGTTGTCTATTCTTTGCAATCTAACGGACCAGGTCAAGTCGTACTCATAATACTACCCATCAAATACTATGGAGTACCACAATATTAGGGATCTCAGGTAATATCAACTTCTGGCGGTTGGAGATGATCTTAGTCCATGGCCGGCTTATTACTGATAACAAAACCCCTGCTTCCATTTCATGAAGAGAAACAAAGTAAAGAAAAACAACTTTTGTGCTCTGAAGTTGGATATCATGAAAGCCTATGACCGAATCAAATGGGGTTATCATAAGGCTATAATGCAGAAGGTGGGGTTTGCACCAGCTTGGATCTCTATGATTATGAGTTTAGTAAGCTTGGTCAATTTTTTTGCTTGGATCTCTATAACTTTTAAACCTACGCATGGTATCCGACAGTGGGACCCTATTTCTCCTTACATGTTCTTGTTAGCAGCGGAGGGCCTTCCTTGCCCCTTAAAATATAATTCTCAGTAATTGCACTTCGTGGGATCAAAGTGGCAAAAGCGGCACCCCCGGTGAGCCACTTGCTTTTTGCAGATGACAACATGTTGTTATTCAAGGCCAATGGTGATGCAGCTAGAGAGTTGTCATCTTTATTGCAATGCCACTGTAATGCTTCGGCACGGAAAAAAAATCTAACACTGAAGTGTCGCGCCTTTATTTTAACTGTTGTTTTATTTATGTTTTTACCTCCACGTAGTTGTTTAGTTAAAACCATCTTATTACAGTGTCGTTAGCAACTGACGAACAGATTATCTCCAGATAACGCTCTGGATGTGAATGTAGCCACGTAAGTGATGATGTAGTTGAAGGAAATATGCCCTAGAGGCAATAATAAAGTTGTTATTTATATTTTCTTATATCATGATAAATGTTTATTATTCATGCTAGAATTGTATTAACCGGAAACTTAGTACATGTGTGAATACATAGACAAACAGAGTCACTAGTATGCCTCTACATTGACTAGCTCGTTAATCAAAGATGGCTAAGTTTCCTAGCCATAGACATGTGTTGTCATTTGATAAACGGGATCACATCATTAGAGAATGATGTGATTGACTTGACCCATCCGTTAGCTTAGCACTATGATCATTTAGTTTGTTGCTATTGCTTTCTTCATAACTTATACATGTTCCTATGACTATGAGATTATGCAACTCCCGAATACCGGAGGAACACTTCGTGTGCTATCAAACGTCACAATGTAACTAGGTGATTATAAAGATGCTCTACAGGTTTCTCCGATGGTGTTTGTTGGGTTGGCATAGATCGAGATTAGGATTTGTCACTCCGTGTTTCGGAGAGGTATCTCTGGGCCCTCTTGGTAATGCACATCACTATAAGCCTTGCAAGCAATGTGACTAATGAGTTAGTTGCGGGATGATGCATTACGAAACGAGTAAAGAGACTTGCTGGTAACGAGATTGAACTAGGTATTGAGATACCGACGATCGAATCTCGGGCAAGTAACATACCGATGACAAAGGGAACAACGTATGTTGTTATGCGGTTTGACCGATAAAGATCTTCGTAGAATATGTAGAAACCAATATGAGCATCCAGGTTCCGCTATTGGTTATTAACCGGAAGTGAGTCTCGGTCATGTCTACATGGTTCTCGAACCCGTAGGGTCCGCACGCTTAACGTTCGGTGACGATCGGTATTATGAGTTTATGTGTTTTGATGTACTGAAGGTAGGTCGGAGTCCCGGATGTGATCACGGACATGACGAGGAGTCTCAAAATGGTCGAGACATAAAGATTGATATATTGCACGACTATATTCGGACACCGGAAATGTTCCGGAGAAGTTTCGGATAAAACCAGAGTGCCGGAGGGTTACCGAACCCCTCGGGGGAACTAATGGGCCACATGGGCCTTAGTGGAGAGAGAGAGGGGCGGCTAGGGCAGGCCGTGCGCCCCCTCCCCCTTGGGTCTGAATTGGACTAGGGAAGGGGGGCGGCGTGATACGTCTCCAACGTATCTATTATTTTTGATTGCTCCATGCTATATTATCTTCTGTTTTGGACATTATTGGGCTTTATTATTCACTTTTATATTATTTTTGGGACTAACCTATTAACGGGAGGCCCAGCCCAGAATTGATGTTTTTACCTATTTCAGAGTTTCGCAGAAAAAGAATATCAAACGGAGTCCAAACAGAATGAAACCTTCGGGAACGTGATTTTCGGAACGAACATGATCCAGAGGACTTGGACCCTACGTCAAGAAACAAAGCAGGAAGCCACGAGGTAGGGGCGCGCCTACCCCCCTTGGGCGCGCCCTCCACCCTCGTGGGCCCCATGTTGCTCCCCCGACGTACTCCTTCCTCCTATATATACCTACGTACCCCCAAACGATCAGATAGGGAGCCAAAAACCTAATTCCACCGACGCAACCTTCTGTACCCACGAGATCCCATCTTGGGGCCTGTTCCGGAGCTCCGCCGGAGGGGGCATCGATCACGGAGGGCTTCTACATCAACACCATAGCCCCTCCGATGAAGAGTGAGTAGTTTACCTCAGACCTTCGGGTCCATAGTTATTAGCTAGATGGCTTCTTCTCTCTTTTTGGATCTCAATACAATGTTCTCCCCCTCTCTCGTGGAGATCTATTCGATGTAATCTTCTTTTTGCGGTGTGTTTGTTGAGACCGATGAATTGTGGGTTTATGATCAAGTTTATCTATGAACAATATTTGAATCTTCTCTGAATTCTTTTATGTATGATTGGTTATATTTGCAAGTCTCTTCGAATTATCTGTTTGGTTTGGCCTACTAGATTGATCTTTCTTGCAATGGGAGAAGTGCTTAGCTTTGGGTTCAATCTTGCGGTGTCCTTTCCCAGTGACAGTAGGGGCAGCAAGGCACGTATTGTATTGTTGCCATCGAGGATAACAGGATGGGGTTTTTATCATATTGCATGAATTTATCCCTCCACATCATGTCATCTTGCTTAAGGCGTTACTCTGTTCTTATGAACTTAATACTCTAGATGCATGCTGGATAGCGGTCGATGTGTGGAGTAATAGTAGTAGATACAGGCAGGAGTCGGTCTACTTGTGTCGAACGTGATGCCTATATACATGATCACACCTAGATATTCTCATAACTATGCTCAATTCTGTCAATTGCTCAATAGTAATTTGTTCACCCACCGTAAAATACTTATGCTCTTGAGAGAAGCCACTAGTGAAACCTATGGCCCCCGGGTCTATCTTCATCATATTAATCTTCCAACACTTAGTTATTTTCCTTTGCTTTTACTTTACTTTGTATCTTTATCATAAAAATACCAAAAATATTATCTTATCATATCTATCAGATCTCAGTCTCGTAAGTGACCGTGTAGGGATTGACAACCCCTTATCGCGTTGGTTGCGAGGATTTATTTGTTTTGTGTAGGTGCGAGGGACTCGCGCGTAGCCTCCTACTGGATTGATACCTTGGTTCTCAAAAACTGAGGGAAATACTTACGCTACTTTGCTGCATCACCCTTTCCTCTTCAAGGGAAAACCAACGCAGTGCTCAAGAGGTAGCAAGAAGGATTTCTGGCGCCATTGTCGGGGAGGTCTACGCAAAAGTCAACATACCAAGTACCCATCACAAACACTTATCTCCCGCATTACATTATTTGCCATTTTCCTCTCGTTTTCCTCTCCCCCACTTCACCCTTGCCGTTTTATTCGCTCGCTCTTTTTCGTTCGCCTCTTTTTCACTTTCTTTTTGTTTGTTCGTGTGTTGTATTGCTTGTTTTTCACGATGGATCTACCTAGATTTGGTGATCTTCACCTTAAAAGGATAGAAGAGATCGAAAGCAACGTTAGGAGTTTTATGGTTTTGCAATTTGAGCATAATAATTTCTTCAGAAACGAGCTTAAGGAATAAAAAAGCTTTATGAGTTATATGAATAAAGAGCTCGATGATATGTCTAAAGAATTTGATGGATTGAGATCCCAAATTGCTCGTCTTGAGAAGTTGATAGCTGAAATTTCGAATAAGCAGGCTACCTTAGTTAATAAGATGGCCGCTAAACCGGAGAATTTTGAAAATAAAGATGAAGATCTAAAAGTTATTGATGTGTCCCCTATTAAATCTTTGTTTTGCAATATGAATCTTGATAATGATGGGACTGAATATGATCCACCTTTACCTAGAAGGCGTTCCAAAAATTCGGAGTTTTTGATCTTGATGCTAAAATTGATAAAAGTGGGATTGAAGAGATCAAAAACCTAGATATTAATAAACCCACTATTTTGGATTTCAAGGAATTTAATTATGATAATTGCTCTTTGATAGATTGTATTTCCTTGTTGCAATCCGTGCTAAATTCTCCTCATGCTTATAGTCAAAAAAAGCTTTTACCAAACATATCGTTGATGCTTTGATGCAATCTTATGAAGAAAAACTTGAGTTGGAAGTTTCTATTCCTAGAAAACTTTATGATGAGTGGGAACCTACTATTAAAATTAAAATTAAAGATCATGAATGCTATGCTTTGTGTGATTTGGGTGCTAGTGCTTCCACGATTCCAAAAACTTTGTGTGATTTGCTAGGTTTCCGTGATTTTGATGATTGCTCTTTAAACTTGCACCTTGCGGATTCCACCATTTAGAAACCTATGGGAAGAATTAATGATGTTCTTATTGTTGCAAATAGGAACTATGTGCCCATAGATTTTATCGTTCTTGATATAGATTGCAATCCTTCATGTCCTATTGTTCTTGGTAGACCTTTCCTTAGAACAATTGGTGCAATTATTGATATGAAGGAAGGGAATATTAGATTCCAATTTCCATTAAAGAAAGGCATGGAACACTTCCCTAGGAAGAAAATAAAATTACCATATGAATCTATTATGAGAGCCACTTATGGATTGCCTACTAAAGATGGCAATACCTAGATCTATCCTTGCTTTTATGCCTAGCTAGGGGCGTTAAACGATAGCGCTTGTTGGGAGGCAACCCAATTTTATTTTTAGTTTTTTTGCTTTTTGCTTCTGTTTAGGAATAAATATTTGATCTAGTCTCTGGTTAGATGTGTTTTTATGTTTTAATTAGTGTTTGTGCCAAGTTAAACCTATAGGATCTTCTTGGATGATAGTTATTTGATCTTGCAGAAAATTCCAGAAACTTTCTGTTCACGAAAATAATTGTTAAAAATCACCAGAACATGATAAAATAATGATTCCAATTTCTTCTGATCAATAAACAAATTGCCTAGGTCTTCCTATTTCGGCTGATTTTTTGGAGTTCCAGATGTTTGCGGTAGTTACAGATTACTACAGACTGTTCTGTTTTTGACATATTCTGTTTTTCATGTGTTGTTCGTATTTTGATGAATCTATGGCTAGTAAAAGAGTTTATAAACCTTAGAGAAGTTGGAATACAGTAGGTTTAACACCAATATAAATAAAGAATGAGTTCATTACAGTACCTTGAAGTGGTCTTTTGTTTTCTTTCGCTAACGGAGCTCACGAGATTTTCTGCTGAGTTTTGTGTTGTGAAGTTTTCAAGTTTTGGGTGAAAGATTTGATGGATTATGGAACAAGGAGTGGCAAGAGCCTAAGCTTGGGGATGCCCATGGCACCCCCAAGATAATCTAAGGACACCAAAAAGCCAAAGCTTGGGGATGCCCCGGAAGGCATCCCCTCTTTGGTCTACTTCCATCGGTAACTTTACTTGGAGCTATATTTTTGTTCACCACATGATATGTGTTTTGCTTGGAGCGTCTTGTATGATTTGAGTCTTTGCTTTTTAGTTTACCACAATCATCCTTTCTGTACACACCTTTTGAGAGAGACACACATGATTCGGAAATTATTAGAATACTTTATGGGTTTCACTTATATCTTTTGAGTTATATAGTTTTTGCTCTAGTACTTCACTTATATCTTTTAGAGCACGGTGGTGGATTTGTTTTATAGAAACTATTGATCTCTCATGCTTCACTTAGATTATTTTTAGAGTCTTAAATAGCATGGTAATTTGCTTAAAAAAAATCCTAATATGCTAGGTATTCAAGATTAGTAAAAACTTTCTTATGAGTGCGTTGAATACTAAGAGAAGTTTGATGCTTGATGATTGTTTTGAGATATGGAGGTAGTGATATCAAAGTTGTGCTAGCTGAGTAGTTGTGAATTTGAGAAATACTTGTGTTGAAGTTTGCAAGTCCCGTAGCATGCACGTATGGTAAACGTTATGTAACAAATTTGAAACATGAGGTGTTCTTTGATTGTCCTCCTTATAAGTGGCGGTCTGGGACGAGCGATGGTCTTTTCCTACCAATCTATCCCCCTAGGAGCATGCGCGTAGTGCTTGGTTTTTGATGACTTGTAGATTTTTGCAATAAGTATGTGAGTTCTTTATGACTAATGTTGAGTCCATGGATTATACGCACCCTCACCTTTCCATCATTGCTAGCCTCTTCGGTACCGTGCATTGCCCTTTCTCACATTGAGAGTTGGTGCAAACTTCGCCGGTGCATCCAACCCCCGTGATATGATACGCTCTTTCACACATAAACCTCCTTATATCTTCCTCAAAACAGCCACCATGCATACCTACCTATTATGGCATTTCCATAGCCATTCCGAGATATATTGCCATGCAACTTTCCACCATTCCGTTTATCATGACACGTTCATCATTGTCATATTGCTTTGCATGATCATGTAGTTGACATAGTATTTGTGGCAAAGCCACCGTTCATAATTCTTTCATACATGTCACTCTTGGTTCATTGCATATCCCGGTACACCGCCGGAGGCATTCATATAGAGTCATACTTTGTTCTAGTATCGAGTTGTAATCATTGAGTTGTAAATAAATAGAAGTGTGATGACATCATTTTCTAGAGCATTGTCCCAAGTGAGGAATAAAAAAAGGAGAAAGGCCATAAAAAAGAGAAGGCCCAAAAAAATGAGAGAAAAAGAGAGAAGGGACAATGTTACTATCCTTTTACCACACTTGTGCTTCAAAGTAGCACCATAATCTTCATGATGGAGAGTCTCTTGTTTTGTCACTTTCATATACTAGTGGGAATTTTTCATTATAGAACTTGGCTTGTATATTCCAACAATGGGCCTCCTCAAGTGCCCTAGGTCTTCGTGAGCAAGCAAGTTGGATGCACACCCACTTAGTTTCTTTTGTTGAGCTTTCATATATTTATAGCTCTAGTGCATCCGTTGCATGGCAATCCCTACTCCTTGCATTAACATCAATCGATGGGCATCTCCATAGCTCATTGATTAGCCTCGTTGATGTGAGACCTTCTCTTTTTTTGTCTTCTCTACATAACCCCCATCATCATATTCTATTCCACCCATAGTGCTATGTCCATGGCTCACGCTAATGTATTGCGTGAAAGTTGAAAAGGTTTGAGATTACTAAAGTATGAAACATTTGCTTGGCTTGTCATCGGGGTTGTGCATGATGAGAGTATTCTTGTGTGACGAAAATGGAGCATGACTAAACTATATGATTTTATAGGGATGAACTTTCTTTGGCCATGTTATTTTGAGAGGATATAATTGCTTAGTTAGTATGCTTGAAGTATTATTATTTTTATGTCAATATGAACTTTTATCTTGAATCTTTCGGCTCTGAATATTCATATCACAATTAAGAAGAATTACATTGAAATAATGCCAAGTAGCACTCCGCATCAAAAATTATGTTTTTGTCATTACCTACTTGAGGACGAGCAAGAATTAAGCTTGGGGATGCTTGATACGTCTCCAACGTATCTATAATTTTTGATTGCTCCATGCTATATTATCTTCTATTTTGGACATTATTGGGCTTTATTATTCACTTTTATATTATTTTTGGGACTAACCTATTAACCGGAGGCCCGGCCCAGAATTGCTGTTTTTTGCCTATTTCAGAGTTTCGCAGAAAAAGAATATCAAACGGAGTCCAAACGGAATGAAACCTTCGGGAACGTGATTTTCGGAATGAACATGATCCAGAGGACTTGGACCCTAGGTCAAGAAACAAAGCAGGAAGCCACGAGGCAGGGGGCGCGCCTACCCCCTGGGCGCGCCCTCCACCCTCGTGGGCCCCACGTTGCTCCACCGCGTACTCCTTCCTCCTATATATACCTACGTACCACCAAACGATCAGATACGGAGCCAAAAACCTAATTCCACCGCCGCAACCTTCTGTACCCACGAGATCCCATCTTGGGGCCTGTTCCGGAACTCCGCCGGAGGGGGCATCGATCATGGAGGGCTTCTACATCAACACCATAGCCCCTCCGATGAAGTGTGAGTAGTTTACCTCAGACCTTCGGGTCCATAGTTATTAGCTAGATGGCTTCTTCTCTCTTTTTGGATCTCAGTACAATGTTCTCCCCTCTCTCGTGGAGATCTATTCGATGTAATCTTCTTTTTGCGGTGTGTTTGTTGAGGCCGATGAATTGTGGGTTTATGATCAAGTTTATCTATGAATAATATTTGAATCTTCTCCGAATTCTTTTATGTATGATTGGTTATCTTTGCAAGTCTCTTCGAATTATCAGTTTGGTTTGGCCTACTAGATTGATCTTTCTTGCAATGGGAGAAGTGCTTAGCTTTGGGTTCAATCTTGCGGTGTCCTTTCCCAGTGACAGTAGGGGCAGCAAGGCACGTATTGTATTGTTGCCATCGAGGATAACAAGATGGGGTTTTTATCATATTGCATGAATTTATCCCTCCACATCATGTCATCTTGCTTAAGGCGTTACTCTGTTCTTATGAACTTAATACTCTAGATGCATGCTGGATAGCGGTCGATGTGTGGAGTAATAGTAGTAGATACAGGCAGGAGTTGGTCTACTTGTGTCGGACGTGATGCCTATATACATGATCACACCTAGATATTCTCATAACTATGCTCAATTCTGTCAATTGCTCAACAGTAATTTGTTCACCCACCGTAAAATACTTATGCTCTTGAGAGAAGCCACTAGTGAAACCTATGGCCCCCGGGTCTATCTCCATCATATTAATCTTCCAACACTTAGTTATTTCCGTTGCTCTTTATCATAAAAATACCAAAAATATTATCTTATCATATCTATCAGATCTCACTCTCGTAAGTGACCGTGTAGGGATTGACAACCCCTTATCGCGTTGGTTGCGAGGATTTATTTGTTTGTGTAGGTGCGAGGGACTCGCGTGTAGCCTCCTACTGGATTGATACCTTGGTTCTCAAAAACTGAGGGAAATACTTATGCTACTTTGCTGCATCACCCTTTCCTCTTCAAGGGAAAACCAACGCAGTGCTCAAGAGGTAGCACGGCGCCCCCCTTTCCTTCTCCCTCTCCCTCTCCTTCCTTCCCCCTCTCTTCCCTTGTTGGAAACCTACTAGGAATAGGATTCCTAGTAGCAATCCTACTTGGGGCGCGCCCTATGAGGGCCGGTCAGCCTCCCCCTTGCTCCTTTATATACGGGGGCAGGGGCACCCTAGAACACACAAGTTGACAGTTGTCTTAGCCGTGTGCGGTGCCCCCCTCCACAGATTTCCACCTCGGTCATATCGTTGTAGTGCTTAGGCGAAGCCCTGCGTCGGTAACTTCATCATCACCATCATCACGTCGTCATGCTGACAAAACTCTCCCTCGACCTCAGCTGGATCTAGAGTTCGTGGGACGTCACCAAGCTGAACGTGTGCAGATCACGGAGGTGCCATATCTTTGGTGCTAGGATCGGTCGGATCATGAAGATGTACGGCTACATCAACCGCGTTGTCATAACGCTTCCGCTTTCGGTCTACGAGGGTACGTAGACAACACTCTCCCCTCTCGTTGCTATGCATCACCTAGATAGATCTTGCGTGATCATGGGAATTTTTTTGAAATTACTCTGTTCCCCAACAGTGGCATCCGAGCCAGGTCTATGCGTAGATGTTATATGCATGAGTAGAACACAAAGAGTTGTGGGCGATAATGGTCATACTGCTTACCAGCATGTCATACTTTGATTCGGCGGTATTGTTGGATGAAGCGGCCCAGACCGACATTACGCGTACGCTTATGCGAAACTGGTTCTACCGACGTGCTTCGCACACAGGTGGCTAGTGGGTGTCTATTTCTCCAACTTTAGTTGAATCGAGTGTGGCTACACCCGGTCCTTCTTGAAGGTTAAAACAGCACACTTGACAAAAAATCATTGTGGTTTTTGATGCGTAGGTAACGGTTCTTGCTAAGCCCGTAGCAGCCACGTAAAATTTGCAACAACAAAGTAGAGGACGTCTAACTTGTTTTTGCACGGCATGTTGTGATGTGATATGGTCAAGACATGATGCTATATTTTATTATATGAGATGATCATGTTTTGTAACAGAGTTATCGGTGATGTCTACTACGCAACCTTCTCCTTGTAGACGTTGTTGGGCCTCCAAGTGCAGAGGTTTGTAGGACAGTAGCAAATTTCCCTCAAGTGGATGACCTAAGGTTTAACAATCCGTGGGAGGCGTAGGTTGAAGATGGTCTCTCTCAAACAACCCTGCAACCAAATAACAAAGAGTCTTTTGTGTCTCCAACACACCCAATACAATGGTAAATTGTATAGGTGCACTAGTTCGGTGAAGCGATGGTGATACAAGTTCAATATGGATGATAGATATGAGTATTTGTAATCTGAAATTATAAAAACAGCAAGGTAGCAAGTGATAAAAGTGAGCGTAAATGGTATTGCAATGCTAGGAAACAAGGCCTAGGGTTCATACTTTCACTACTACAAGTTCTCTCAACAATAATAACATAATTGGATCATATAACTATTCCTCAACATGCAACAAAGAGTCACTCCAAAGTCACTAATAGCGGAGAACAAACGAAGAGATTATTGTAGGGTACGAAACCACCTCAAAGTTATCCTTTCTGATCGATCTATTCAAGAGTCCGTAGTAAAATAACATGAAGCTATTCTTTCCGTTCGATCTATCCTAGAGTTCGTACTACAATAACACCTTAAGACACAAATCAACCAAAACCCTAATGTCACCTAGATACTCCAATGTCACCTCAAGTATCTGTGGGTATGATTATACGATATGCATCACACAATCTCAGATTCATCTATTCAACCAACACAAAGAACTTCAAAGAGTGCCCCAAAGTTTCTACCGGAGAGTCAAGACGAAAACGTGTGCCAACCCCTATGCATAAGTTCACGAGGTTACGGAACTCGCAAGTTGATCACTGAAACATACATCAAGTGGATCACGTGAATATCCCATTGTCACCACAGATAAGCACATGCAAGACATACATCAAGTGTTTTCAAATCCTTAAAGACTCAATCCGATAAGATAACTTCAAAGGGAAAACTCAATCCATTACAAGAGAGTAGAGGGGAGAAACATCATAAGATCCAACTATAATAGCAAAGCTCGCGGTACATCAAGATCGTGCCAAATCAAGAACACGAGAAAAAGAGAGAGAGAGATCAAACACATAGCTACTGGTACATACCCTCAGCCCCGAGGGTGAACTACTCCCTCCTCGTCATGGAGAGCACCGGGATAATGAAGATGGCTACCGGTGATGGATCCCCCCTCCGACAGGGTGCCGGAACAGGGTCCCGATTGGTTTTTGGTGGCTAAAGAGGCTTGCGGTGGCGAAACTCCCAATCTAGGTTATGTTCTGGAGGTTTCTGTATTTATAGGAATTTTTGGCGTAGGTCTCATCTCAGGGGGGTCTCCGAGTCGTCCATGAGATAGGGGGACGCGCCCAGGGGGTGGGCACGCCCCCCACCCTCGTGGACGGCCCGGGACTCTTCTGGCCCAACTCTTTTACTCCGGGGGCTTCTTTTGGTCCATAAAAAATATCAAAAATTGGCACGTCAATTGGACTCCGTTTGGTATTCCTTTTCTGCGATCTCAAAAACAAGGAAAAAACAGAAACTGGCACTAGGCTCTAGGTTAATAGGTTAGTCCCAAAAATCATATAAAATAACATATAAATGCATATAAAACACCCTAGATGGATAATATAATAGCATGAATACTTCATAAATTATAGATGTGTTGGAGACGTATCAGCATCCCCAAGCTTAATTCCTGCTCGTCCTCGAGTAGGTAAATGATAAAATAAATAATTTATGAAGTGTGAATGCTAGCAGGTGCACAAGTTTAATCAATGATAATTTCAATCACCTTTTCTAGCATCATTATATGTCATAATAGTAGCTCATCTCATAAAACTTTTCATGATAAGTAACAAGCTATTCCCATGTTAAAGCATATACCATAAACTTTCTTGAAAACTAACAAACTACGTTCTAAGTCATCAAACAATTGCAATTCATCTCATTTTCAGGAAGCGTCTATGTAAGAGCTTTGATTTAGCAAATCCCACATACTCAACTATCATATAGTCTTCCATGATTGCTACCACTGAAAGCATATTTTTAGAACAAATATCATCCATCGAACACAGAGAAAGATAGGGGCTTAATGTTTCGCCTCCCAACTTATTTATCATATAGATAATTGTCAACAATAATAATTCATGATCAAATATATTTGAATGGCCATATATGCTTAGATCTTTCCCCATAACATGATGCTTGCCAACTAAAAAGTGGTTGGAATGAGAAGGAATACTACTGACTCTTGCATAAAAGTAAAAGATAGGCCCTTCGTAGAGGGAAGCAGGGATTTGTAGAGGTGCCAGAGCTCGAAGCCTTATAACAGAGATGAAAATAATTTCGAGAGGTATGCTTTCATTTTCAACACAACGACCAAGAGTTCCCAATATCTTCCATACTAGATACATTATAGGCGGTTCCCAAACAGAAAGGTAGAGATTTTACTCCCCCTCCACCAACAATCACACTCCACGGCTTGTCCGAAACAATGGGTGTCGTCCAACTATCAATAATCCTGGGGGAGTTTTGTTTAAATTATTTGCGATTTTTTTTTATCTTTTGATCATAGGACTGGGCATCCCAGTTACCAGACATTTTCTCGTGAATGATGAGCGGAGTCCACTCATCGTGAGAATAGCCCACCTAGCATGGAAGATACTGACAGCCCCTAGTCGCTACATGAGCGATTCGGGCATACAAAACAGATTATTATTTGAAGGTTTAGAGTTTGGCACATGCAAATTTACTTGGAACGGCAGGTAAATACCACATATAGGTAAATATGGTGGACACTCATGGAAGAAACTTGGTTCAAGGATTTTGGATGCACAAGCAGTATTCCCGCTTAGTACAGAGATTTTGGCTAGCAAAAGATTCTAAAAAGCAAGCACCACATGTTGGAGGATCTACAGCAATATAACTTCTATACAAATATACCCAAACATAACTCATTAAGTTGTCTTCCTTGTCCAACTTCAACAAATTTGATCAAGTTTGAAAATAATTAATGGGACTCACAATCATAGAAGATGTCCAAGATAGTATATTATATGTGAAACCTCTCTTCCTTCAATATTCTTTCATGAATTGTTCAAGTGACCAATACTATGTTTGCTAGCTTTCAATAAATTTACCACCTCTACTTCCTACATGTGAAGTCATTACTCCCCATGGTATAAGCATATGAAACATATATAATTTCAGATTTATGATATTCAATTCATTCAACCATTTACTCATGGGATATATAAGTGAAGCACGTGAGTAAATGACAAACCACTCCAAAAGATATAAGTGAAGATCAATGAGTAGTCAAAGAATTATTTAGCTATGTGAGGAATCTCTCTCATTTAAATATTTTAGATCTTACTATTTTATTTAAGCAGCAAGAAAAACAAAAGAAAATAAAATGACGCTCCAAGCAAAACACATATCATGTAGTGAATAAAAATATAGCTCCAAGTAAAGTTACCAATGAACGAAGACGAAAGAGGGGATGCCATCCGGGGCATCCCCAAGCTTAGGCTCTTGGTTTTCCTTGAATATTACCTTGGGGTGCCTTGGGCATCCCCATGCTTAGGCTCTTGCTACTCCTTATTTCATAGTACATCGAATCTTTACCCAAAACTTGAAAACTTCACAACACAAAACTTAACAGAAAACTCGTAAGCTCCGTTAGTATAAGAAAATAAATCACCACCTAGGTACTGTTGTGAACTCATTCTAAATTCATATTGGTGTAATATCGACTGTATTCCAACTTCTCTATGGTTCATACCCTCCGATACTACTCATAGATTCATCAAAATAAGCAAACAACACATAGAAAACAGAATTTGTCAAAAACAGAACAGTCTGTAGTAATCTGGTAACTTTCCATACTTCCGTAACTCCAAAAATTCTACAAAATTATAAAAACCTTAGAAATTTGTGTACCAATCCAGAGCAAAAAGAATCAGATCAAAAGCCCGTTTCTGTGAATTATCAAAACTAATTTACTGGGCACAAAAGTTTCTGATTTTCAGCAGGATCAACACAACTATCACCGTAAGCTATCCTAAAGGTCTTACTTGGCACTTTATTGAAATAAAATCTATAAAACATGATTACTACAGTAGAATAATCATGTGAACACACAAAAACAGTAGGGGTAAATATTGGGTTGTCTCCCAACAAGCACTTTTCCTTAATGCCTTTTAGCTAGCCATGATAATTTCAATGATGCTCACTGCTACCTCTTGAGCACTGCGTTGGTTTTCCCTTGAAGAGGAAGGGTGATGCAAAAAAGTAGCGTAAGTATTTCCCTCAGTTTTTGATAACCAACGTATCAATCCAGTAGGAGGCCACGCACGAGTCCCTCGCACCTACACAAACAAATAAATCCTCGCAACCAACGCGATAAGGGGTTGTCAATCCCTACACTGTCACTTACGAGAGTGAGATCTGATAGATATGATAAGATAATATTTTTGGTATTTTTGTGATAAAGATGCAAAGTAAAATAAAAGCAAAATAAAAGGCAACGGAAATAGCTAAGTGTTGGAAGATTAATATGATGGAAAATAGACCCGGGGGCCATAGGTTTCACTAGTGGCTTCTCTCAAGAGCATAAGTATTTTACGGTGGGTGAACAAATTACTATTGAGCAATTGACAGAATTGAGCATAGTTATGAGAATATCTAGGCATGATCATGTATAGGGATAAACTCATGCAATATGATATAAACCCCATCTTGTTATCCTCGATGGCAACAATACAATACGTGCCTTGCTGCCCCTATTGTCACTGGGAAAGGACACCGCAAGATTGAACCCAAAGCCAAGCACTTCTCCCATTGCAAGAAAGATCAATCTAGTAGGCCAAACCAAACTGATAATTCGAAGAGACTTGCAAAGATAACCAATCATACATAAAAGAATTCGGAAGATTCAAATATTGTTCATAGATAAACTTGATCATAAACCCACAATTCATCGGTCTCAATAAACACACCGCAAAAGAAGATTACATCGAATAGATGTCCACGAGAGAGGGGGGAACATTGTATTGAGATCCAAAAAGAGAGAAGAAGCCATCTAGCTAATAACTATGGACCCGAAGGTCTGAGGTAAACTACTCACACTTCATCGGAGAGGCTATGGTGGTGATGTAGAAGCCCTCCGTGATCGATGCCCCCTCCGGCGGAGCTCCGGAACAGGCCCCAAGATGGGATCTCACGGGTACAGAAGGTTGAGGCGGTGGAATTAGGTTCTTGGCTCCGTCCCTGATCGTTTGGGGGTACGTAGGTATATATAGGAGGAACAAGGACGTCGGTGGAGCAACGTGGGGCCCACGAGGGTGGAGGGCGCGCCTGGCGGGTTAGGCGCGCCCCCCTACCTCGTGGCTTCCTGGTAGCTTTCTTGACGTAGGGTCCAAGTCCTCTGGATCATGTTCGTTCCGAAAATCACGTTCCCGAAGGTTTCATTCCGTTTGGACTCCGTTTGATATTCTTTTTCTGCGAAACTCTGAAATAGGCAAAAAACAGCAATTCTGGGCTGGGCCTCCGGTTAATAGGCTAGTCCCAAAAATAATATAAAAGTGTATAATAAAGCCCAATAATGTCCAAAACAGAATATAATATAGCATGGAGCAATCAAAAATTATAGATACGTTGGAAACGTATCACGCATCCCCAAGCTTAATTCCTACTCGTCCTTGAGTAGGTAAATGATAAAAATAGAATTTTTGATGTGGAATGCTACTTCGCATAATTTCAATGTAATTCTTCTTAATTGTGGTATGAATATTCAGATCCGAAAGATTCAAGATAAAATTTCAATATTGACATAAAAATAATAATACTTCAAGCATACTAACTAAGCAATTATGTCCTCTCAAAATAACATGGCCAAAGAAAGTTCAGCCCTACAAAATCATATAGTTTAGTCATGCTCCATTTTCGTCACACAAGAATGCTCTCATCATGCACAACCCCGATGACAAGCCAAGCAATTGTTTCATACTTTAGTAATCTCAAACTTTTTCAACCTTCACGCAATACATGAGCGCGAGCCATGGATATAGTACTATGGGTGGAATAGAATATGATGATGGGGGTTATGTGGAGAAGACAAAAAAAGGAGAAAGTCTCACATCAACGAGGCTAATCAATGAGCTATGGAGATGCCCATCGATTGATGTTAATGCAAGGAGTAGGGATTGCCATGCAACGGATGCACTAGAGCTATAAATATATGAAAGCTCAACAAAAGAAACTAAGTGGGTGTGCATCCAACTTGCTTGCTCACGAAGACCTAGGGCACTTGAGGAGGCCCATTGTTGGAATATACAAGCCAAGTTCTATAATGAAAAATTCCCACTAGTATATGAAAGTGACAAAACAAGAGACTCTCTATCATGAAGACTATGGTGCTACTTTGTAGCACAAGTGTGGTAAAAGGATAGTAACATTGTCACTTCTCTCTTTTTCTCTCATTCTTTGGGCTTTCTCTTTTTTTATGGCCTTTCTCTCTCTCTTTTTTTTATTCCTCACTTCGGACAATGCTCTAGAAAATGATGATCATCACACTTCTATTTATTTACAACTAAATGATTACAACTCGATACTAGAACAAAGTATGACTCTATATGAATGCCTTCAGCGGTGTACCGGGATATGCAATGAACCAAGAGTGACATGTATGAAAGAATTATGAGCGGTGGCTTTGCCACAAATACTATGTCAACTACATGATCATGCAAAGCAATATGACAATGATGAGCGTGTCATGATAAACGGAACGGTGGAAAGTTGCATGGCAATATATCTCGGAATGGCTATGGAAATGCCATAATAGGTAGGTATGGTGGCTGTTTTGAGGAAGATATAAGGAGGTTTATGTGTGAAAGAGCGTATCATATCACGGGGTTTGGATGCACCGGGGAAGTTTGCACCAACTCTCAATGTGAGAAAGGGCAATGCACGGTACCGAAGAGGCTAGCAATGATGGAAAGGTGAGAGTGCGTATAATCCATGGACTCAACATTAGTCATAAAGAACTCACATCCTTATTGCAAAAATCTACAAGTCATCAAAAACCAAGCACTACGCGCATGCTCCTGGGGGGATAGATTGGTAGGAAAAGACCATCGCTCGTCCCCGACCGCCACTCATAAGGAGGACATTCAAAGAACACCTCATGTTTCAAATTTGTTACATAACGTTTACCATACGTGCATGCTACGGGACTTGCAAACTTCAACACAAGTATTTCTCAAATTCACAACTAATCAACTAGCATGACTTTAATATCACTACCTCCATGCCTCAAAACAATCATCAAGCATCAAACTTCTCTTAGTATTCAAAACACTCATAAGAAAGTTTTTACTAATCTTGAATACCTAGCATATTAGGATTATTTAAGCAAATTACCATGCTATTTGAGACTCTAAAAATAATCTAAGTGAAGCATAAGAGATCAATAGTTTCTATAAAACAAATCCACCACCGTGCTCTAAAAGATATAAGTGAAGTACTAGAGCAAAAACTATATAACTCAAAAGATATAAGTGAAGAACATAGAGTATTCTAATAATTTCTGAACCATGTGTGTCTCTCTCAAAAGGTGTGTACAGAAAAGATGATTGTGGTAAACTAAAAAGCAAAGACTCAAATCATACAAGACGCTCCAAGCAAAACACATATCATGTGGTGAATAAAAATATAGCTCCAAGTAAAGTTACCGATGGAAGTAGACGAAAGAGGGGATGCCTTCCGGGGCATCCCCAAGCTTTGGCTTTTACGTGTCCTTAGATTATCTTGGGGGTGCCATGGGCATCCCCAAGCTTAGGCTCTTGCCACTCCTTGTTCCATTATCCATCAAATCTTTCACCCAAAACTTGAAAACTTCACAACACAAAACTCAGCAGAAAATCTCGTGAGCTCCGTTAGCGAAAGAAAACAAAAGACCACTTCAAGGTACTGTAATGAACTCATTCTTTATTTATATTGGTGTTAAACCTACTGTATTCCAACTTCTCTATGGTTTATAAACTATTTTACTAGCCATAGATTCATCAAAATAAGCAAACAACACACGAAAAACAGAATCTGTCAAAAACAGAACAGTCTGTAGTAATCTGCAACTAACGCAAACTTATGGAACTCCAAAAAATCAGCCAAAATAGGAAGACCTAGACAATTTGTTTATTGATCAGCAGCAATTGGAATCAGTATTTTATCACGTTCTGGTGATTTATAACAATTATTTGCGTGAACAGAAAGTTTCTGGAATTTTCTGCAAGATCAAATAACTATCATCCAAGAAGATCCTATAGGTTTAACTTGGCACAAACACTAATTGAAACATAAAAACACATCTAACCAGAGGCTAGATCAAAGATTTATTCCTAAACAGAAGCAAAAAACTAAAAAATAAAAAATAAAATTGGGTTGCCTCCCAAAAAGCGCTATCGTTTAACGCCCCTAGCTAGGCATAAAAGCAAGGATAGATCTAGGTAGTGCCATAGTAATAGGATATTAAAACTCATCTCGTATTCTCTACGTTCAGCAGCAAGTTTCCTTTGAGGCAAGCAAAAGTAATCAAAAGGGCTAAATTTAATGGGACAAAAGTCCCCAAGATCAATTTTAGGAGGTATAGGTTCCTCCTTCGGCCCTTCGTATTGCACAACCAATTCATCATTATAAGCATTCTTTTGACAGAACTTTGTGAGCCTATACTCGAGAGAATATCCTAGCTCATTATTTCGAATAGCCAAATCATCATTAAGTTCAGAAATTCTATCAACTAGAACATTGGTAGGGACCTTTTTTCTAAGGTTTTCATTGGAAGCAACATAGTCTAGAGATTGAAAATGCATTATTTCTTCTTGATCAAAGAGGATAGCCTCTATGGGAGGACGACCAGCATCCACCCTATAATGTGCAAAGATTTCTTTGGCCTCTTTAATTATAAATCTGAACTCATGAGCCAAAAAGATAGTAGCAGCACGCTTAACAGAAGAATGCTCTATATTAGAAAATTCTAGGAAAATCCTTTGTATGGAAGGGTGCAAGTGCATAAATTGCCTTTCAAGTTCAACTATAAGCATGGCAATAGCGTCCGCAAGACTACTAGTCCTATGAAGAATGGAACTGCACATAGAAGGCAAAGCACCGGCACAAGTAAAGAAATCTTGAATAACCCCTTTTCCAATAATATTACCACTACCAATTCGAAAAAAAATTGTATGCAAGGTAGGGGGTTCTTCAGCAGGAGCATCAGAATTTTCCATGATATTATTATTATCCATATCGACAATAATTTCCCCAATTTCAGACATAACGGCAGAAAGAGCGAGGGGAAAAAAGGAAAGAAGAAGGCGAACGGAAAAGAGAGGGCGAATAAAACGGCAAGGGTCAAGTGGGGGAGAGGAAAACGAGAGGCAAATGGCAAATAATGTAATGCGGGAGATAAGGGTTTGTGATGGGTACTTGGTATGTTGACTTTTGCGTAGACCTCCCCGGCAACGGCGCCAGAAATGGCTCGTTGTCGGGAGTCCAAATCTTGACTTGACCTTACGTAAGCCTCCTCGGCAACGGCGCCAGAAATCCTTCTTGCTACCTCTTGAGCACTGCGTTGGTTTTCCCTTGAAGAGGAAAGGATGATGCAGCAAAGTAGCGTAAGTATTTCCCTCAGTTTTTGAGAACCAAGGTATCAATCCAATAGGAGGCTGTAGGGTAACGCAGCAGAAAACAAAAAAATTCCGACCTACACACCAGCCCAGGACCACTATGGAGACTGCATACATGGTTTGATCTTTTTCGTTACCGACTCGTAGCGCAGCGGGAAGTAGAGTCGATGACGATCGGCGGTGCAGATCCCCGCAGCTAGGATTTACAACCTCCCAACCATGAGGATGGATACCCTCATCCGCCATATGGACAGCCCTCCGGGAGGCGGTCGAACAGTCCCCCGGACGGTGTCGCGGACAGCCCTTCGGGAGGACCTTCAAAACTCGAACGGTCACTCAGACAGCCCTCCGGGAGGACCCACAGAACTCGGACCGTCACTTGGACAGCCCTTCGGGAGGCACTCTCGAACAGCCCCTCAGGGCACTAAGATGGAAACTACGACCTCTCTACAGAGTTGCACACATACGATGTCAGCTATCCGGCAGGGCTTCGCCGTCCAGCACTAGTTCCTGCCGGAACCCAAACAGCCTTTCGGCTCTACGAAACTATTTCGCTGGGAGGGAGAGAAGAAGCCAGATCATTGCAATGGCATGTATGTGAGAAAGAGTGAGTGTGGAGGGCTGCCACTCCACCTCTATTTATAGGAAATCCCAAGGGGTAGGGTAGTTTCACACAAAAACCCAAAATGCACATGAATGAAGTCCTTCCACAAGGACCTAGGAGTGAAACCAATGAACAAGAGGGTCCCCAAGGGGGGATACCCCATGTGGCCGGCCACACCACCATGAGGGGCCCAAAAAATGGCTCCTATCCATCCATGTCATCCCCAAGATCTTTTGGAGCAAAGCCCCAAAAGGTGGCTTTCCATAAAGTAACCATAAAGCTGATTTTCACTATTCACGATGACATTTTTCAGCGTCCGTTCGAACTGAAAATATTTGTGTGGGCTTAGAACATTTCCAGTACCCACCAAAATTATTTTCAACGTGTTCCGAAACAATTCCGGTTTAGTGATTTTCATCTGCGAAAAGCATCTGAAGTGGTTCCGGCAGCTCCGGAGCATATCCGGTTATTATCCCGGAAAATTCCAGAAAGCTTCTAGAATGATTCTGGCACCCTCCAAGAATTATCAGGCATGTGCCGAAACCAATTTGACTTTATGTTATCCCCTGAAACTACTTTTCAGTTTCACCGGAACTCATCCGGTGACCTCTCTCTGCGGAACTTTTCCGCTGTCCGAAACTTTTCCGGTGTCCGAAACTTTTTCGGTCATTTTCTCTCAGACTCCCTGTCTAGTATTCAGCAGATAGATGGCCCTTAAGCATGTGACCCTATAGGTTCGGTGAAGTATAGACATGACCTGGAACCCCTTCCGATCAATGATCAACATCGGAGCCGTGGACACCCATATTGACCCCTATACCCACACGAATGAATATTCGAGTGAACCTCTAGTTGCGGTGAGCTATTCCTGTTGCTTCACGATATATCACAAACACCTAAGGTGAGATTTATTGCATCCCCGTGGATGAACAATTTGTCCACCATGCAAGTTACCTCGTTACCGGTTTTGTTCCCTTTTCTCGTTTCCGTGTTCCGGCATCCCCGTGATCAAATCACAAAGGTGTCTGGCCAGACGATGATGGACACCGTAACACCGAGAGGGGCCGAGTATATCTCTCCATCGTCGGAGGAGCAAATCCCAATCTCGAGCTAGCAAGTTACTTAACATACTTTCCCATGAACCCATAAGCCGCCGTAATAGCCATCCAGTTACGGATGACGTTTAACAAACCCCAAAGTTCATGAATCAAGCATGAGGAAACTCGATACTCTCATGGTCTAAGGAATTATGCAAACATTAACTATCTCTGTGTTATAAACCATTAACTTGTGACGAATGTATCTCATAGCATAACATCAATTCGGGTCGATTCAACACAAATGTCCTTCCTGACATTGTGCCCTCAAAGTTGCTTGGCATAGACATGCCCGTGATTGGGAAAACATAATCATCATGCAAGACTTGAGCTAGTCTTAGAGGCACGACTAGGAATACATTTTACCGTTTATTATTCCACACGTGCATATGGGTTCTCCCCAGAGCCTTTATGGATATACGGGCTCGGGAACCACAGCAATTATAGCATGGAACATAAACATAATTATGAACAGGGAGATAATCAATAACTTTTATTATTGCCTCTAGGGCATATCTCCTACAGACTCCCACTTGCACTAGAGACAATAATCTAGCTTATGCTAATGCACTTCACACCTATGGCACACCGGTGTAAATATGCTTCGCTTATGGTATAGCCTGATGTCCAACGGATCTAACGACTTCAACTCCGTGTGTATCTTTGCATGTCCTCGCGTTTTCACGTTTTCACAAAATTCATATTTTGTGTGGACTTGGCTTTGTATGTATGTGAATCACAGGTCGAACCTAGATTCCTCAGACTGAGTTATGGAGCAACTATCTGCAGTAGTGTCCCATTGTCAAAAGCCATCTTGGAACCATACTAAGTTCATGAATGAACTCTATGATTCAACATCTTCTTTGTCGCTTCTAAAGCGTCAACATACTTAACCCTTGTTATAGAATTCGCCACAGTAACTAGTTTGAACAAATTCCAACTAACTGTGCCACCACATTGTGTGTTACACAAAACCCTTAATTTAAATCAAAAATCGCATGGAGAAAAGATGAAGAGTGTATCGATGTAACATTTTACAACGAACGCTTCATGATCTCTGCTTGCGAGAAAACCATGTCATCAGTACTTACTCTAGTACTCTGTGACATCTTTCACTGTTGTCCCATGATCAGTAATTTGATCACTTTGGTATCCATACTCGCAACACCTTGGGAGTATCGGACATATCTGGTTGTTTTACATACCATGGAATACATGATTAATCCAAACACAAGAGTGTGTGGAATCTCCATCATGTATTTTACTCATCAGTGTTTTGGGACATCGAGTCTTGCAAAAACTCTTTCCATGTGACTTTGGCAAGAATCACTCCTTGGCGTTTTAAATGCTAAAAGGTTTTAGCATCTTGTCAATATGTATTCATTGCTTAGCCCCATTAGGTAAATCTATCTCCATAGATCATCATGCCTAATATTGAGGCTATTTAGCCTAAGCACTTCATCGAAAAACTATTTTCAAATGAAGGCCTAATTCGTGTCAAGAAATTTATTTCCAATTACCAATGTGCCAAGCACATAAGGTTTTTAGAAATATTATTACGCTCCCACTTACTTTCTTGAATTATAAGCATCTTCGTTACCCATTGATGAAGTCAAAAACCCCTTTGACCATTTCATCAAAACACGAAGATTCCAACTCCATTTTGCTCTCTTCTGTCCATTGCTGGAACTCTGAAGTTTGCATACCAACTAGCATCCTCTGGATCGACAAATTACTTTGGACTGTATCATATACAAGTCCTAGCTTTCATTTCCATCAGATGGAAATCCTTTTATCATCCATGTTTCATATCTCATGATTGAAATATGTATTAATTGCTAGTTCAACCCGAACCGACTTTAAGCATCGCTACGGTGAAACCACCTCATTGTAGTCAACTCCTTGAACTTGTTATTTCAACAAGTCGAGCTTTATGGATAAAACATTTTTATCCATATCAGTTTTAAGTTCCATAAATATTCGTTAGACTCTAAGTCTTCCGAAAGGTGTATCAAGGTTTTAATCTTGAATCACTTATATGCAAAATAACTCGGGTTGTATTGGCATTTAGCCAATTCTGGAGTCAGGGCCCATCAACGCTTCCTTGTGTATCATAGGTATATTGTTGTCTAACAACAATATCTCGTTTGCGCACCTGAGAGGTTTGCACGAGCTTTGCCTATGTGGTTCAGCTGCAAGTTCAACCGAAGTCCATCATTTTATTGTAGAGACATCCATATCAGTCGCAGTAGGAAACTCTGGAATTACTTCCAAGGTCTCTTTCCTTTGATCTGATGACGAAGATACTGTTTATCTCGTCGAGTTGCACTATTCTCCCACTCACCTTTTTGAAAGAACCATTCTCTTTAAAAGCACACCATTTCGCGGAAAAACTATTTGCCTCGGTATAGTGAGGGAGGAATACCCAACATTTTGGTATAACCTAAAAAGTAGCACTTGTCTGATTTGGAATAGGTTTGTAACCTTTTACACAAGCCCCATATTCCAAATGTTAAGAAAAGATATAACATGGTTGGGCGTACCATACCATGGCTTCATTTCAACAGACCCGATGTAGCTCTTTTCAGTGTAAAAGCCGCAGTCTCTAAAGCATCACTTTAAAAAGGATAATGGCAAATTTATTTCTGTCATCTTTGACCTTACCATGTCATAAATGGTTAGATTACATCTCCACGGACTTTTCACTTGCAGTGGTGTTCCGGGAGGTGCAAGTTATGAAACCCCTTTCACAACTCATCAGACATTCGCTAAACATGTAACTCAAATATTCCTTTGTGCAATCAAATTGCAGAAACATAATTTTCTTGTTACAATAACTTCTACTTCATTTTTGAAAACCTTTCGAATGATTTCAAAAGATCCAGACTTACGTCTCATCAAGCAAATATCCATATATCTACTTGAGTCATTTCTGAAGATATATAAATCCACTACTTGCAACAACATTTATTGAACTACACACATCAAAATGTATGATCACCAATAAGTTTGTTGCTCGTTCCTTATGGCATGTGAACGGTATTTCAGTCACTTCACTTTTCGGAGAAAAGTTGCAAGTGTCAAATGATTCAAAATCAAACGACTTCAAAATCCATCACAATAGAATTTTTCCATGCGGGTTTCTCCAATGTGACCAAATACAGTGCCACACATGTGTGGTATTCTCATAGTCTTGCGACATTTAGCGTCAGTGTTATGGATGTATTATATTACCATCAATATTCATAACATACATCCATCTTGGATGGAAGCATGGCCCTTCATGTTATTCATAATACTTAACAACAATTGTTGTTTTTATGAACAACTCTTTTGCAACAAACATTGTGCAATGGGCTAGAGTGTATGAAACTCTAAAATGAATTATAAAAGTAAACCCAGAGGTATTGTATTATTATCAATATTCATAACATACATCTCATTCATAATGAAAGTATGGCCCTTGTGTTATTCATATCATCGAACATAAAAAGTTCCCTTATGTACAACCTTCTTGCAAGATACCTTATGCAATGGTATAGAGTTTGTAAAACTCTAAATGAATTATGAAAATAAATACAGACGGCAATACACCGATGGAAGGTATAGTAACATTTACTATGTTCCCTGTGTATACCTTAACCTCATTTCTGGCTAGCCTTTTAGGCCATAGTAGCTCTTACATTGATTCGTAACAGAATGCAATCGAGTGGGTATCTTTGTGATTAACTCACAATACCCAAGAATTAGTGATTAACATGTTTAACCATAATTCCCAAGAACTATATCTTTGACCAGCCTACTATACATCAAAAAACTTGTATGACATTCATACATGAGCTGGATATTCCAGTCATCTTTCTTTCTGCCTTTATACTTCTAACAGTTTAACTTTTAGTATTTCTCCTACTCGCAAAAGAAGCACCCAACTTAAGAGTGGCGTTAGCCCCAGACTTCCTAGGCGTGTAAGTCATACTAACACCCTTTGGACACTTCCTTTCTCTTTAAGTTGTTGTTTTATTCACCTTTCATTATATGACAGGCGTTCTTCTGGATCCCTCTCTTATCAGTCTAATGCATAGTAAACACTTTACTAATAATTTGCAATCAAACATTGCTTTGGATATTTCATATCTTTCAGCCTTTGTTTGTATCTGAAAATTAATTTCCAGTTCCATGAATATCACATAACTATCCCAAACTTTCGAAGTTCGAGTTTCATGGAAGCGAACATATTTCACTTGACCATAACAGAATTCTAGCTTTTGGATCGAAGGACGAGAGTCACATGATCCATAGCATTAGCAGGAGGATACGGAAAGCATGCGATAGGACAAAGTCCTTCTCAGCACTTTTGAGGACAATCCTCATATTACGTTACCAATCGTAAAGTTTTAACTAGATATTTAACAGCTATTCAATTTTAATAGGGAAGGTGGAAACGCGAGCCATTGTTCTACAACTATTTTGCATATAACACTTAGACAATGTTCATAATTAATTGCACTAAGAATTAAACATGTTAATTCAACAGTGCGCTCCCACTCAAATCAATATCTCTCGAAATTGATTGTGAGTGATACAAGACCCACATTTCAATTGTTCGCCATTGGTGTAACACCACTGATGACGAAAAATCTCAACCGGTAGGCCAACTTGCCAATCACATCTCTATGTGACTCTTGTTCATCTTTCGATGCGTGTGTTCCGAGCTCATGACGGTCATGCCTGAACGTCAAGACAACCAAGTGATCTCGCTGCGAGGTCTCAACTCACCCGCCTCACACTTCTCTAATCATTCGTACCCGTGTGACACGGCGCACCCCGAAAAGATAGGTGCCGTGACGGTGCTACACTTGGGAGAACACTAACTACTTGGTATTTTAAGTGAGAGATCACCCTAATAAAAGCGACTGCCGCGCAATCAAGAAGGGTGCATCATAAGGGATAAACATCTCAGGCAATTCATAATAGCATGATATGGTATAGCCCTTTCTGACGGAGAAGTCTTTCATTTCTTCGTCTTCGGCATTCGTGTCGATGTTCACCTTCGCGAAGATTGCCACCACCTTGTCAATGCACCAGATAATATTGCTATCTCTATAGCGAACAAAATAATGCATTACAACAAGGTTGACACGCAGGTCATTAAAGTGCAATCATATGGCTCCAGCCCTCATGCCGAATCATGACACACAGGTCATGTTAATTAATTTACATTATATAGTCATCTCATACATAATCAAATTATTATGAGCACTGCTATACCACATCACATGCACATGCAAACCCTCCTGCAAAACCAAGTTAGACGTTTCTAATCGGTTCATGCAAAAAACTTGTTTTACGTGGCTTCTAAGGTTTCAAAACAAACCGAAGCTACCAACGTCCATCATCAAGTATGATAATTCAAGTCGCTAGATTAACGTTCCAGGGTGTATGAAACACGAGATAATAAAATCTTGAGCCCCATACTAAACTTCGTCATACACATGACCCCCGTGCAGATCATATCTGCATTGCCCTTTCGTCTGCGAAATTTCATCTTTCTTTTTAACTACGGTGGAATTCAATGAACTGTTAGCACTTCGTTGATCAATCAGGATCGCGGATTGCCAGAACATTGGAACTCCACCATACTGTTATCAAGATCTGAAATATGCAAATTCTAGGGAAGCAACAAGAACATCGGGTAACAGATTTCATCTGCTACCCGCACGAATAATTTTCAGTAATAGAACTCATCTGCTACCTAATTATATTGTGCAACACCCATACATCTCATGTATTCTAGATCGCAACCTGCATCTGCGCATAGCACGGCTCATGATGCCACTGGAGGGTAACGCAGCAGAAAACAAAAAAATTCTGACCTACGCACCAGCCCAGGACCACTATGGAGACTGCATACATGGTTTGATCTTTTTCGTTACTGACTCGTAGCGCAGCGGGAAGTAGAGTCGATGACGATCGGCGGTGCAGATCCCCGCAGCTAGGATTTACAACCTCCCAACCGCGAGAATGTATACCCCCATCCGCCATACGGATAGCCCTCCAGGAGGCGGCCAAACAGTCCCCGGATGGTGTCGCGGACAGGCCTTCGGGAGGACCTTCGAAACTCGAACGGTCACTCGGACAGCCCTCCGGGAGGACCCACAGAACTCGGACCATCACTTGGACAGCCCTTCGGGAGGCACTCTCGAACAGCCCCTCAGGGCACTAAGATGGAAACTACGACCTCTCTACAGAGTTGCACACATACGGTGTCAGCTATCCGGCAGGGCTTCGCCGTCCAGAACTAGTTCCTGCCAGAACCCAGACAGCCTTTCGGCTCTACGAAACTATTTCGCTGGGAGGGAGAGAAGAAGCCAGATCATTGCAATGGCATGTATGTGAGAAAGAGTGAGTGTGGAGGGCTGCCCCTCCACCTCTATTTATAGTAAATCCCAAGGGGTAGGGTAGTTTCACACAAGAACCCAAAATGCACATGAATGAAGTCCTTCCACAAGGACCTAGGAGTGAAACCAATGAACAAGAGGGTCCCCAAGGGGGGATACCCCATGTGGCCGGCCACACCACCATGAGGGGCCCAAAAAATGGCTCCTATCCATCCATGTCATCCCCAAGATCTTTTGGAGCAAAGCCCCAAAAGGTGGCTTTCCATAAAGTAACCATAAAGCTGATTTTCACTATTCACGATGACATTTTTCAGCGTCCGTTCGAACTGAAAATATTTGTGTGGGCTTAGAACATTTCCAGTACCCACCAAAATTATTTTCAACGTGTTCCGAAACAATTCCGGTTTAGTGATTTTCATCTGCGAAAAGCATCTGAAGTGGTTCCGGCAGCTCCGGAGCATATCCGGTTATTATCCCGGAAAATTCCAGAAAGCTTCTAGAATGATTCTGGCACCCTCCAAGAATTATCAGGCATGTGCCGAAACCAATTTGACTTTATGGTATCCCCTGAAACTACTTTTCAGTTTCACCGGAACTCATGCGGTGACCTCTCTCTGCGGAACTTTTCCGCTGTCCGAAACTTTTCCGGTGTCCGAAACTTTTTCGGTCATTTTCTCTCAGACTCCCTGTCTAGTATTCAGCAGATAGATGACCCTTAAGCATGTGACCGTATAGGTTCGGTGAAGTATAGACATGACCTGGAACCCCTTCCGATCAATGATCAACATCGGAGCCGTGGACACCCATATTGACCCCTATACCCACACGAATGAATATTCGAGTGAACCTCCAGTTGCGGTGAGCTATTCCTGTTGCTTCACGATATATCACAAACACCTGAGGTGAGATTTATTGCATCCCCGTGGACGAACAATTTGTCCACCATGCAAGTTACCTCGTTACCGGTTTTGTTCCCTTTTCTCGTTTCCGTGTTCCGGCATCCCCGTGATCAAATCACAAAGGTGTCTGGCCAAACGATGATGGACACCGTAACACCGAGAGGGCCCGAGTATATCTCTCCATCGTCGGAGGAGCAAATCCCAATCTCGAGCTATCAAGTTACTTAACATACTTTCCCATGAACCCATAAGCCGCCGTAATAGCCATCCAGTTACGGATGACGTTTAACAAACCCCAAAGTTCATGAAGCAAGCATGAGGAAACTCGATACTCTCATGGTCTAAGGAATTATGCAAACATTAACTATCTCTGTGTTATAAACCATTAACTTGTGATGAATGTATCTCATAGCATAACATCAATTCGGGTCGATTCAACACAAATGTCCTTCCTGACATTGTGCCCTCAAAGTTGCTTGGCATAGACATGCCCGTGATTGGGAAAACATGATAATCATGCAAGACTTGAGCTAGTCTTAGAGGCACGACAAGGAATAAATTTTACCATTTATTATTCCACACATGCATATGGGTTCCCCCAGAGCCTTTATGGATATACGGGCTCGGGAACCACAGCAGTTATAGCATGGAACATAAACATAATTATGAACAGGGAGATAATCAATAACATTTATTATTGCCTCTAGGGCATATCTCCTACAGAGGCCACACACGAGTCCCTCGCACCTACACAAACAAATAAATCCTCGCAACCAACGCGATAAGGGGTTGTCAATCCCTACACGGTCACTTACGAGAGTGTGATCTGATAGATATGATAAGACAATATTTTTGGTATTTTTGTCATAAAGATGCAAAGTAAAATAAAAGCAAAATAACAGGCAACGGAAATAGCTAAGTGTTGGAAGATTAATATGATGGAAAATAGACCCGGGGGCCATAGGTTTCACTAGTGGCTTCTCTCAAGAGCATAAGTATTTTACGGTGGGTGAACAAATTACTGTTGAGCAATTGACACAATTGAGCATAGTTATGAGAATATCTAGGCATGATCATGTATATAGGCATCACGTCCGAAACAAGTAGACTGACTCCTGCCTACATCTACTACTATTACTCCACACATCGACCGCTATCCAGCATGCATCTAGAGTATTAAGTTCACAAGAACAGAGTAACGCTTTAAGCAAGATGACATGATGTAGAGGGATAAACTCATGCAATATGATATAAACCACATCTTGTTATCCTCGATGGCAACAATACAATACGTGCCTTGCTGCCCCTACTGTCACTGGGAAAGGACACCGCAAGATTGAACCCAAAGCCAAGCACTTCTCCCATTGCAAGAAAGATCAATCTAGTAGGCCAAACCAAACTGATAATTCGAAGAGACTTGCAAAGATAACCAATCATACATAAAAGAATTCAGAAGATTCAAATATTGTTCATAGATAAACTTGATCATAAACCCACAATTCATCGGTCTCAACAAACACACCGCAAAAGAAGATTACATCGAATAGATCTCCACGAGAGAGGGGGAGAACATTGTATTGAGATCCAAAAAGAGAGAAGAAGCCATCTAGCTAATAACTATGGACCCGAAGGTCTGAGGTAAACTACTCACACTTCATCGGAGAGGCTATGGTGTTGATGTAGAAGCCCTCCGTGATCGATGCCCCCTCCGGCGGAGCTCCGGAACAGGCCCCAAGATGGGATCTCACGAGTACAGAAGGTTGTGGCGGTGGAATTAGGTTTTCGTGGATGCCTCTGTTGGTTTGGGGGTACGTAGGTATATGTAGGAGGAAGAAGTACGTCGGTGGAGCAACGTGGGCCCCACGAGGGTGGAGGGCGCGCCCAGGGGGGTAGGTGCGCCCCTGCCTCGTGCTCTCCTGGTTGATTTCTTGACATAGACTCCAAGTCCTCTGGATCACGTTTGTTCCAAAAATCACGTTCCCGAAGGTTTCATTCCGTTTGGACTCCGTTTGATATTCTTTTCTGCGAAACACTAAAATAGGCAAAAAACAGCAATTTGGGCTGGGCCTCCGGTTAATAGGTTAGTCCAAAAAATAATATAAAAGTGTATAACAAAGCCCATTAATCATCCAAAACAGAATATAATATAGCAAGAAGCAATCAAAAATTATAGATACGTTGGAGACGTATCAAGCATCCCCAAGCTTAATTCCTGCTCATCCTCGAGTAGGTAAATGATAAAAACAGAATTTTTGATGCGGAATGCTACTTGGCATAATTTTTTAATGTAACCCTCTTAATTGTGGTATGAATATTTAGATCCGAAAGATTCAAGATAAAAGTTTAATGTTGACATAAAAGCAAAAATACTTCAAGCATACTAACTAAGAAATTATGTCTTCTCAAAATAACATAGCCAAAGAAAGTTCATCCCTACAAAATCATATAGTTTAGTCATGCTCCATTTTCGTCACACAAGAATGCTCTCATCCTGCGCAACCCCAATGACAAGCCAAGCAATTGTTTCATACTTTAGTAATCTCAAACTTTTTCAACCTTCACGCAATACATGAGCGTGAGCCATGGGTATAGCACTATGGGTGGAATAGAATATAATGATGGGGGTTATGTGGAGAAGACAAAAAGGAAGAAAGTCTCACATCAACGCCGCTAATCAACGGGCTATGGAGATGCCCATCGATTGATGTTAATGCAAGGAGTGGGGATTGCCATGCAACGGATGCACTAGAGCTTTAAATGCATGAAAGCTCAACAAAATAAACTAAGTGGGTGTGCATCCAACTTGCTTGCTCACGAAGACCTAGGGCATTTGAGGAAGCCCATTGTTGGAATATACAAGCCAAGTTCTATAATGAAAAATTCCCACTAGTATATGAAAGTGACAAAACAAGAGACTCTCTATCATGAAAATCATGGTGCTACTTTGAAGCACAAGTGTGGAAAAAAAGGATAGTAGCATTGTCCCTTTTTATTTTTATTTTATTTTTTTTGGGCCTCCCTTTTTTTGGCCTTTCTCTTTTTTTTATTGGGACAATGCTCTATGAATGATGATCATCACACTTCTATTTATTTACAACTCAATGATTACAACTCGATACTAGAACAAGGTATGACTCTATATGAATGCCTCCAGCGGTATTACCGGGATAGGAAATGAATCAAGAATGACATGTATGAAAAATTATGAACGGTGGCTTTGCCACAAATATGATGTCAACTACATGATCATGCAAAGCAATATGACAATGATGAACGTGTCATGATAAACGGAACGGTGGAAAGTTGCATGGCAATATATCTCGGAATGGCTATGAAAATGCCATAATAGGTAGGTATGGTGGCTGTTTTGAGGAAGATATAAGGAGGTTTATGTGTAACAAAGCGTATCATATCACGGGGTTTGGATGCACCGGCGAAGTTTGCACCAACTCTCAATGTGAGAAAGGGCAATGCAAGGTACCGAAGAGGCTAGCAATGATGGAAGGGTAAGAGTGCGTATAATCCATGGACTCAACATTAGTCATAAAGAACTCACATACTTATTGCAAAAATCTACAAGTCATCGAAAATCAAGCACTACGCGCATGCTCCTAGGGGGATAGATTGGTTAGAAAAGACCATCGCTCGTCCCCGACCGCCACTCATAAGGAAGACAATCAAAGAACACCTCATGTTTCAAATTTGTTACATAACGTTTACCATACGTGCATGCTACGGGACTTGCAAACTTCAACACAAATATTTCTCAATTTCACAAATACTCAACTAGCATAACTTTAATATCACTACCTCCATATCTCAAAACAATCATCAAGCATCAAACTTCTCTTATTATTCAGCATACTCATAAGAAAGTTTTTACTAGTCTTGAATACTTAGCATATTAGGATTAATTTTCCTATTTAAGCAAATTACCATGCTGTTTAAGACTCTCAAAATAATATAAGTGAAGCATGAGAGAATAATAGTTTCTATAAAACAAAACCACCGCCGTGCTCTAAAAGATATAAGTGAAGCACTAGAGCAAAAACTATATAGCTCAAAAGATATAAGCGAAGCGCATAGAGTATTCTAATAAATTCCGAATCATGTGTGTCTCTCTCAAAAGGTGTGTACAGCAAAGATGATTGTGGTAAACTAAAAAGAAAAGACTCAAATCATACAAGACGCTCCAAGCAAAACACATATCATGTGGTGAATAAAAATATAACTCCAAGTAAAGTTACCGATGGAAGTAGACGAAAGAGGGGATGCCTTCCGGGGCATCCCCAAGATTTGGCTTTTTGATGTCCTTAGATTATCTTGGGGGTGCCATGGTCATCCCCAAGCTTAGGCTCTTGCCACTCCTTGTTCCATAATCCATCAAATCTTTTACCCAAAACTTGAAAACTTCACAACACAAAACTTAACAGAAAATCTCGTGAGCTCCGTTAGCGAAAGAAAGCAAAACACAACTTCAAGGTACTGTAATGAACTCATTATTTATTTATATTGGTGTTAAACCTATTGTATTCCAACTTCTCTATGGTTTATAAACTATTTTACTAGCCATAGATTCATCAAAATAAGCAAACAACACACGAAAAACAGAATCTGTCAAAAACAGAACAGTCTGTAGTAATCTGTAACTAACGCAAACTTCTGGAACTCCAAAAATTCAGCAAAAATAGGACGACCTAGAAATTTTTTTTATTGATCAGAAGCAATTGGAATCAGTATTTTATCACGTTCTGGTGATTTTTAATAATTGTTTTCGTGAACAGAAAGTTTCTGTAATTTTCAGCAAGATCAAATAACTATCATCCAAGAAGATCCTATAGGTTTAACTTGGCACAAACACTAATTAAAACATAAAAACAAATATAACCATAGGCTAGATCAAATATTTATTCCTAAACAGAAGCAAAAAGCAAAAAACTGAAAATAAAATTGGGTTGCCTCCCAACAAGCGCTATCGTTTAACGCCCCAAGCTAGGCATAAAAACACGGATAGATCTAGGTATTGCCACCTTTGGTTTTAGGAAAGAAAAGAGCAAACTTGTTATCTATGGAATTGATCTTTCTATTTTGATAAAGCACGTGGCTATTCATGGTAAAAGAAAGATTAGGCACGTTGCGGAAATTTGCATCTAGGCTAGCTTTTATCTCTTTAATAGATTCGTTTTGGTAGGAGAGCAAAAGAGATGTAGATTCAACTTTCACATTCATGGGGTGCCCAAATATGGTTTTCATCTTATCATAAGTATCTACGGCATCCCCTTCAAGAAAGCCTTCTTCAAATATAGAATCTAAGACATGCTTAAACGAAGAAGGTAGGGCAACATAAAAGCTCTTCAAGTAAATTTCAATTTGGTATTGGGGTACATAGTTAGCCCGGATCCTTAACGGTCTATCCCAAGCATCTTTCAAAGATTCATCGAGTAAATAACGAAAAATTCTGGAATGATCTTCATCAAAATTATTAGGACTCTCATTGAGAACTCCGGCAGGTTTTTCCATAGCATTATTTATGAGTTTAGATAGAATAGAAGGATCGTCCAGAGAACCCCCAACTCTTCTTGGTTCCGACATGGCGAAGGAAAGGCGAGCGGAAAAGGGGGCGAATAAAACGGCAAGGGTGAAGTGGGGGAGAGGAAAACAAGAGGCAAATGGCAAATAATGTAATGCGGGAGATAAGAGTTTGTGATGGGTACTTGGTATGTTGACTTCTGCGTAGACTCCCCGGCACGGCGCCAGAAATCCTTCTTGCTACCTCTTGAGCACTGCGTTGGTTTTCCCTTGAAGAGGAAAGGGTGATGCAGTAAAGTAGCGTAAGTATTACCCTCAGTTTTTTAGAACCAAGGTATCAATCTAGTAGGAGGCCATGCTCAAGTCCCTCGCACCTACGCAAACAAATAAAAACCTCGCAACCAACGCAATAAAGAGGTTGTCAATCCCTTCACGGTCACTTACGAAAGTGAGATTGATAGATATGATAAGATAATATTTTTGGTATTTTTATAATAAAGATGCAAAGTAAAATAAAAGGCAATAAAAATAGCTAAGTGTTGGAAGATTAATATGATGCAAAATAGACCCGGGGGCCATAGGTTTCACTAGTGGCTTCTCTCAAGAGCATAAGTATTACGGTGGGTGAACAAATTACTGTTGTGGAATTGATAGAATTGAGCATAGTTATGAGAATATCTAGGTATGATCATGTATATAGGCATCACCTCCATGACAAGTAGACCGACTCCTGCCTGCATCTACTACTATTACTCCACACATCGACCGCTATCCAGCATGCATCTAGAGTATTAAGTTCAAAAGAACAGAGTAACGCTTCAAGTAAGATGACATGATGTAGAGGGATAAACTCATGCAATATGATATAAACCCCATCTTGTTATCCTCGATGGCAACAATACAATACGTGCCTTGCTGCCCCTGCTGTCACTGGGAAAGGACACCGCAAGATTGAACCCAAAGCTAAGCACTTCTCCCATTGCAAGAAAGATCAATCTAGTAGGCCAAACCAAACTGATAATTCGAAGAGACTTGCAAAGATAACCAATCATACATAAAAGAATTCAGAGAAGATTCAAATATTGTTCATAGATAAACTTGATCATAAACCCACAATTCATCGGTCTCAACAAACACATCGCAAAAGAAGATTACATCGAATAGATCTCCACGAGAATCGTGGAGAACTTTGTATTGAGATCCAAAAAGAGAGAAGAAGCCATCTAGCTAATAACTATGGACCCGAAGGTCTGAGGTAAACTACTCACACATCATCGGAGAGGCTATGGTGTTGATGTAGAAGCCCTCCGTGATCAATGCCCCCTCCAGCAGGATGCCGGAAAAGGCCCCAAGATGGGATCTCACGGGTACAGAAGGTTGCGGCGGTGGAATTAGGTTTTCGTGGATGCCTCTGTTGGTTTGGGGGTATGTAGGTATATATAGGAGGAAGAAGTACGTCGGTGGAGCAACGTGGGCCCCATGAGGGTGGAGGGCGCGCCCCCTGCCTCGTGCTCTCCTGGTTGATTTCTTGATGTAGACTCCAAGTCCTCTGGATCACGTTTGTTCCGAAAATCACGTTCCCGAAGGTTTCATTCCGTTTGGACTCCGTTTGATTTTCTTTTTCTGCAAAACTCTGAAATAGGCAAAAAGCAGCAATTTGGGCTGGGCCTCTGGTTAATAGGTTGGTCCCAAAAATAATATAAAAGTGTATAACAAAGCCCATTAATCATCCAAAACAGAATGTAATATAGCATGAAGCAATCAAAAATTATAGATACATTGGAGACGTATCAGGCACCCTCAATTCCATTTTTTTGTAGTTTTCTTTTATAGACTAAACTAGTGATAAAACAAGAAACTAAAATATTCGATTGCAAGATCTAAAGATATACATTCAAGCACTCACCTCCCCGGCAACGTCGCCAGAAATTGCTTGATGTCTACTACGCAACCTTCTTCTTGTAGACGTTGTTGGGTCTCCAAGTGCAGAGGTTAGTAGGACAGTAGCAAATTTCCCTCAAGTGGATGACCTAAGGTTTATCAATCCGTGGGAGGCATAGGTTGAAGATGGTCTCTCTCAAACAACCTTGCAACCAAATAACAAAGAGTCTCTTGTGTCCCCAACACACCCAATACAATGGTAAATTATATAGGTGCACTAGTTCGGTGAAGAGATGGTGATACAAGTGCAATATGGATGATAGATATGAGTATTTGTAATCTGAAAATATAAAAACAGCAAGGTAGCAAGCGATAAAAGTGAGCGTAAATGGTATTGCAATGCTAGGAAACAAGGCCTAGGGTTCATACTTTCACTAGTACAAGTTCTCTCAACAATAATAACATAATTGGATCATATAACTATCCCTCAACATGCACAAAGAGTTACTCCAAAGTCACTAATAGCAGAGAACAAACGAAGAGATTATTGTAGGGTACGAAACCACCTCAAAGTTATCCTTTCTGATCGATCTATTCAAGAGTCCGTAGTAAAATAACATGAAGCTATTCTTTCCGTTCGATCTATCCTAGAGTTCGTACTAGAATAACACCTTAAGACACAAATCAACCAAAACCCTAATGTCACCTAGATACTCCAATGTCACCTCAAGTATCCGTGGGTATGATTATATGATATGAGTCACACAATCTCAGATTCATCTATTCAACCAACACAAAGAACTTCAAAGAGTGCCCCAAAGTTTCTACTAGAGAGTCAAGACGAAAACGTGTGCCAACCCCTATGCATAAGTTCACGAGGTTACAGAACTCGCAAGTTGATCACCAAAACATAAATCAAGTGGATCACGTGAATATCCCATTGTCACCACAAATAAGCACATGCAAGACATACATCAAGTGTTCTCAAATCCTTAAAGACTCAATACGATAAGATAACTGCAAACGGAAAACTCAATCCATTACAAGAGAGTAGAGGGGGAGAAACATCATAAGATCCAACTATAATAGCAAAGCTCGCGGTACATAGAGATCGTGCCAAATCAAGAACACAAGAGAGAGAGAGAGATCAAACACATAGCTACTGGTACATACCCTCAGCCCCGAGGGTGAACTACTCCCTCCTCATCATGGAGAGCGCCGGGATGATGAAGATGGCCACCGGTGATGGATCCACCCTCCGGCAGGGTGCCGGGACAGGGTCCCGATTGGTTTTTGGTGGCTACAGAGGCTTGCGGCGGCGGAACTCCCGATCTAGGTTATGTTCTGGAGGTTTCTGTATTTATAGGAATTTTTGGCATAGGTCTCACGTCAGGGGGGTCTCCGAGTCGTCCACGAGATAGGGGGACGCGCCCAGGGGGTTCGGGCGTGCCCCCCACCCTCGTGGACGGCCCGGGACTCTTCTGGCCCAACTCTTTTACTCCGGGGCTTCTTTTGGTCCATAAAAAATCATCAAAAATTGGCACATCAATTGGACTCCGTTTGGTATTCCTTTTCCGCGATACTCAAAAACAAGGAAAAACTGAAACTGGCACTGGGCTCTAGGTTAATAGGTTAGTCCCAAAAATCATATAAAATAGCATATAAATGCATATAAAACACCCTAGATGGATAATATAATAGCATGAATACTTCATAAATTATAGATAGGTTGGAGACGTATCAATCGGCAACTGGCAGGAGCCATATGGTGTCGCTTTATTGTATGCAATGCAATCGCCATGTAATTGTTTTTACTTTATCACTAAGCAGTAGCGATAGTCGTAGAAGCAATAGTTAGCGAGACGACAACGATGCTACGATGGAGATCAAGGTGTCGCGCCGGTGACGATGGTGATCATGACGGTGCTTTGGAGATGGAGATCAAAGGCACAAGATGATGATGGCCATATCATACCACTTTTATTGATTGCATGTGATGTTTATCCTTTATGCATCTTATTTTGCTTAGTTCGGCGATAGCATTATAAGATGATCTCTCACTAAATTTCAAGGTATAAGTGTTCTCCCTGAGTATGCACCATTGCGACAGTTCGTCGTGCCGAGACACCACGTGATGATCGGGTGTGATAAGCTCTACATTCACATACAACGGGTGCAAGCCAGTTTTGCACACGCAGAATACTCGGGTTAAACTTGATGATCCTAGCATATGCAGATATGGCCTCGGAACACTGAGACCGAAAGGTCGAGCGTGAATCATATAGTAGATATGATCAACATAGTGATGTTCGCCATTGAAAACTACTCCATCTCACGTGATGATCGGACATGGTTTAGTTGATTTGGATCACGTGATCACTTAGATGATTAGAGGGATGTCTATGTAAGTGGGAGTTCTTAAGTAATATGATTAATTGAACTTTAATTTATCATGAACTTAGTACCTGATAGTATTTTGCATGTCTATGTTGTTTCAGATAAATGGCCCGTGCTACTGTTCCGTTAAATTTTAATGTGTTCCTTGAAAGATGATGGTAGCAACTACACGGACTGGGTCCGTAACTTGAGGATTATCCTCATTGCTGCACAGAAGAATTACGTCCTGGAAGCACCGCTGGGTGCCAGGCCTGCTGCAGATGCTACTGATGACGTTAAGAACGTCTGGCAGAGCAAAGCTGATGACTACTCGATAGTTTAGTGTGCCATGCTTTACGGCTTAGAACCGGGACTTCAACGACGTTTTGAACGTCATGGAGCATATGAGATGTTCCAGGAGTTGAAGTTAATATTTCAAGCAAATGCTCGGACTGAGAGATATGAAGTCTCCAATAAGTTCTATAGCTGCAAGATGGAGGAGAATAGTTCTGTCAGTGAACATATACTCAGAATGTCTGGGTACCACAACCACTTGACTCAACTGGGAGTTAATCTTCCTGATGATAGTGTCATTGACAGAGTTCTTCAATCACTGCCACCAAGCTACAAAAGATTCGTGATGAACTATAATATGCAAGGGATGGATAAGACAATTCCTGAGCTCTTCGCGATGCTAAAAGCTGCGGAGGTAGAAATCAAGAAGGAGCATCAAGTGCTGATGGTCAACAAGACCAACCAGTTTCAAGAAGAAGGGCAAAGGGAACAAGGGGAACTTCAAGAAGAACGGCAAGCAAGTTGCTGCTCAAGTGAAGAAGCCCAAGTCTGGACCTAAGCCTGAGACTGAGTGCTTCTACTGCAAAGGGACTGGTCACTGGAAGCGGAACTGCCCCAAGTATTTGGCGGATAAGAAGGATGGCAAAGTGAAAGGTATATTTGATATACATGTTATTGATGTGTACTTAACTAATGCTCACAGTAGCGCCTGGGTATTTGATACTGGTTCTGTTGCTCATATTTGCAACTCGAAACATGGGCTACGAATTAAGCGAAGATTGGCTAAGGATGAGGTGACGATGCGCGCGGGAAATGGTTCCAAAGTCGATGTGATCGCGGTCGGCACGCTACCTCTACATCTACCTTCGGGATTAGTTTTAGACCTGAATAATTGTTATTTGGTGCCAGCATTGAGCATGAACATTATATCTGGATCTTGTTTGATGCGAGACGGTTATTCATTTAAATCGGAGAATAATGGTTGTTCTATTTATATGAGTAATATCTTTCATGGTCATGCACCCTTGATGAGTGGTCTATTTTTGTTGAATCTCGATAGTAGTGATACACATATTCATAGTATTGAAGCCAAAAGATATAAGTTCGATAATGATAGTGCAACTTATTTGTGGCACTGCCGTTTAGGTCATATTGGTGTAAAGCGCATGAAGAAACTCCATGCTGATGGGCTTTTGGAATCACTTGATTATGAATCACTTGATACTTGCGAACCATGCCTCATGGGCAAGATGACTAAGACTCCGTTCTCAGGAACTATGGAGCGAGCAACAGACTTGTTGGAAATAATACATACCGATGTATGCGGTCCGATGAGTGTTGATACTCGCGGTGGGTATCGTTATTTTCTGACCTTCACAGATGATTTGAGAAGATATGGGTATATCTACTTGATGAAACATAAGTCTGAAACATTTGAAAAGTTCAAAGAATTTCAGAGTGAAGTGGAAAATCATCAAGAAAATAAATTTTCTACGATCTGATCGTGGAGGAGAATATTTGAGTTACGAGTTTGGTCTTCATTTGAAACAATGCGGAATAGTTTTGCAACTCACGCCACCTGGAACACCACAGCGTAATGGTGTGTCCGAACATTGTAACCGCACTTTATTAGATATGGTGCGATCTATGATGTCTCTTACTGATTTACCGCTATCGTTTTGGGGTTATGCTTTAGAGACGGCTGCATTCACGTTAAATAGGGCACCATCTAAATCCGTTGAGACGACACCTTGTGAACTGTGGTTTGGCAAGAAACCCAAGTTGTCATTTCTGAAAGTTTGGGGCTGCGATGCTTATGTGAAAAAGTTTCAACCTGATAAGCTCGAACCCAAATCGGAGAAATGTGTCTTCATAGGATACCCAAAGGAAACTGTTGGGTACACCTTCTATCACAGATCCGAAGGCAAGATATTCTTTGCTAAGAATGGATCCTTTCTAGAGAAGGAGTTTCTCTCGAAGGAAGTGAGTGGGAGGAAAGTAGAACTTGATGAGGTAATTGTACCTTCTCCCGAATTGGAAAGTTGTTCATCACAGAAATCAGTTCCAGTGATTCGTACACCAATTAGTGAGGAAGCTAATGATAGTGATCATGAAACTTCAGATCAAGTTACTACTGAACCTTGTAGGTCTACCAGAGTAAGATCTGCACCAGAGTGGTATGGTAATCCTGTTCTGGACGTCATGTTACTAAACCATAATGAACCTACGAATTATGAGGAAGCGATGATGAGCCCAGATTCCGCGAAATGGCTTGAGGCCATGAAATCTGAGATGGGATCCATGTATGAGAACAAAGTATGGAGTTTGGTTGACTTGCCCGATGATCGGCAAGCCATCAAGAATAAATGGATCTTCAAGAAGAAGACTGACGCTGACGGTAATGTTACTGTCTACAAAGCTCGACTTGTTGCGAAAGGTTTTTGACAAGTTCAAGGAGTTGACTACGACGAGACTTTCTCACCCGTAGCGATGCTTAAGTCTGTTCGAATCATGTTAGCAATTGCCGCATTTTATGATTATGAAATTTGGCAAATGGATGTCAAAACTGCATTCCTGAATGGATTTCTGGAAGAAGAGTTGTATATGATGCAACTAGAAGGTTTTGTCGATCCAAAGGATGCTAACAAAGTGTGCAAGCTCCAGCGATCCATTTATGGACTGGTTCAAGCCTCTCGGAGTTGGAATAAATGTTTTGATAGTGTGATCAAAGCATATGGTTTTATACAGACTTTTGGAGAAGCTTGTATTTACAAGAAAGTGAGTGGGAGCTCTGTAGCATTTCTAATATTATATGTGGATGACATATTGTTGATTGGAAATGATATAGAATTTCTGGATCGCATAAAAGGATACTTGAATAAAAGTTTTTCAATGAAAGACCTCGGTGAAGCTGCTTATATATTGGGCATCAAGATCTATAGAGATAAATCAAGATGCTTAATTGGACTTTCACAAAGCACATACCTTGATAAGATTTCGAATAAGTTCAAAATGGACCAGTCAAAGAAAGGGTTCTTGCCTGTGTTACAAGGTGTTGATACGTCTCCAACGTATGTATAATTTTTTATTGTTCCATGCTATTATATATTCTGTTTTGGGTGTTTAATGGGCTTATTTATACACTTCTATATTATTTTTGGGACTAACCTATTAACCGGAGGCCCAGCCCAAATTGCTGTTTTTTGCCTATTTCAGTGTTTCGCAGAAAAAGAATATCAAACGAAGTCCAAACGGAATGAAACCTTCGGGAACGTGATTTTCGGAACAAACGTGATCCAAAGGACTTGGAGTGGACGTCAAGTAACAGACCAGGAAGCCACAAGGTAGGGGGGCGCGCCCACCTCCCCCAGGCGCGCACTCCACCCTCGTGGGCCCCTCGTGGCTCCACCGACCTACTTCTTCCTCCTATATATACCTACGTACCCCCAAACCATCAGAGGCATCCATGAAAACCTAATTCCACCGCCGCAACCTTCTGTCCCCGTGAGATCCCATCTTGGGGCCTTTTCCGGCGTCCTGCTGGAGGGGGCATTGATCACGGAGGGCTTCTACATCAACACCATAGACTCTCCGATGATGTGTGAGTAGTTTACCTCAGACCTCTGGGTCCATAGTTATTAGCTAGATGGCTTCTTCTCCCTCTTTGGATCTCAATACAAAGTTCTCCTCGATTCTCTTGGAGATCTATTTGATGTAATCTTCTTTTGCGGTGTGTTTGTCGAGATCCGATGAATTGTGGGTTTATGATCAAGATTATCTATGAACAATATTTGAATCTTCTCTGAATTCTTTTATGTATGATTGGTTAGCTTTGCAAGTCTCTTCGAATTATTAGTTTGGTTTGGCCTACTAGATTGATCTTTCTTGCAATGGGAGAAGTGCTTAGCTTTGGGTTCAATCTTGCGGTGTCATTTCCCAGTGACAGCAGGGGCAGCAAGGCACGTATTGTATTGTTGCCATGGAGGATAAAAAGATGGGGTTTATATCATATTGCGTGAGTTTATCCCTCTACATCATGTCATCTTGCTTAAAGCGTTACTCTGTTCTTATGAACTTAATACTCTAGATGCATGCTGGATAGCGGTCGATGTGTGGAGTAATAGTAGTAGATGCAGAATCATTTCGGTCTACTTGTCACGGACGTGATGCCTGTATACATGATCGTACCTAGATATTCTCATAACTATGCTCCATTCTATCAATTGCTCGACGGTAATTTGTTCACCCACCGTAATACTTATGCTATCTTGAGAGAAGCCACTAGTGAAACCTACGGCCCCCGGGTCTATTTTCCATCATATTAATCTCCCATTATTTCCATTACTGTTTACTTGCTTTCTTTACTTTTACTCTTTATCATAAAAATACCAAAAATATTATCTTATCATCTCTATCAGATCTCCCTCTCGTAAGTGACCGTGAAGGGATTGACAACCCCTTTATCGCGTTGGTTGCGAGGTTCTTATTTGTTTGTGTAGGTGCGTGGGACTCGAGTGTAGTCTCCTACTGGATTGATACCTTGGTTCTCAAAAACTGAGGGAAATACTTACGCTACTTTACTGCATCACCCTTTCCTCTTCAAGGGAAAACCAACGCAGTGCTCAAGAGGTAGCAAGAAGGATTTCTGGCGCCGTTGCCGGGGAGTCTACGCACAAGTCAAGACATACCAAGTACCCATCACAAACTCTTATTCCTCGCACTACATTATTTGCCATTTGCCTCTCGTTTTCCTCTCCCCCACTTCACCCTTGCCGTTTTATTCGCCCTCTCTTTTCGTTCGCCTCTTTTTCGCTTGCCTCTTGTTTGCTCGTGTGTTGGATTGCTTGCTTGTCACGATGGCTCAAGATAACACTAAATTGTGTGACTTTGCCAATACCAACAACAATGATTTTCTTAGCACTCCGATTGCTCCTCTTACCGATGTTGAATCTTGTGAAATTAATGCTGCTTTGCTGAATCTTGTCATGAAAGATCAATTCGCCGGCCTTCCTAGTGAAGATGCCGCTACCCATCTAAATAGCTTTGTTGATTTGTGTGATATGCAAAAGAAGAAAGATGTGGACAATGATATTGTTAAACTGAAGCTATTTCCGTTTTCTCTTAGAGATCGTGCTAAAACCCGGTTTTCATCTTTGCCTAAAAATAGTATTGGTTCTTGGAATAAGTGCAAAAATGCTTTTATCTCTAAGTATTTTCCTCCCGCTAAAATCATCTCTCTTAGAAATGATATTTTGAATTTTAAGCAACTTGATCATGAACATGTTGCACAAGCTTGGGAGAGGATGAAATTAATGATACGTAATTGTCCTACTCATGGTTTGAATTTATGGATGATTATACAAAATTTCTATGCCGGATTGAATTTTGCTTCTAGAAATCTTTTAGATTCGGCCGTGGGAGGTACTTTTGTGGAAATCACTTTAGGAGAAGCTACTAAACTCCTAGATAATATTATGGTTAATTATTCTCAATGGCACACTAAAAGATCTACTAGTAAAAAGGTGCATGCGATAGAAGAAATTAATGTTTTGAATGGAAAGATGGATGAACTTATGAAATTATTTGCTAATAAGAGTGTTTCTTCTGATCCTAATGATATGCCCTTGTCTACCTTGATTGAGAATAATAATGAATCTATGGATGTGAATTTTGTTGGTAGGAATAATTTTGGTAACTACGCGTATAGAGGAAACTTTAATCCTAGGCCATTCCCTAGTAATTCCTCTAATAATTATGGTAATTCCTATAACAAATCTTATGGAAATTTTAATAAGATGCCCTCTGAATTTGAGACTAGTGTTAAAGAATTTATGATTTCTCAAAAGAATTTCAATGCTTTGCTTGAAGAAAAATTGCTTAAAGTTGAAGAATTGGCTAGGAACGTGGATAGAATTTCTCTTGATGTTGGTTCTTTGAAACTTAGATCTATTCCACCTAAGCATGATATCAATGAGTCTCTCAAAGCTATGAGAATTTCCATTGATGAGTGCAAAGAAAGAACCGCTAGGATGCGTGCTAAGAAAGATTGCTTTGTAAAAGCGTGTTCTTCTAGTTTTTATGAGAATAAAGATGAAGATCTAAAAGTTATTGATGTGTCCCCTATTAAATCTTTGTTTTGCAATATGAATCTTGATAATGATGGGACTGGAGATGCGTCAACTTTAGTTAGAAGGCGTCCCAAAAATTCGGAGTTTTTAGATCTTGATGCAAAAATTGGTAAAAGTGGGATTGAAGAGGTCAAAACTTTAGATATCAATGAACCCACTATCTTGGATTTCAAGGAATTTAATTATGACAATTGCTCTTTTATAGATTGTATTTCCTTGTTGCAATCCGTGCTAAATACTCCTCATGCTTATAGTCAAAATAAAGCTTTTACCAAACATATCGTTGATGCTTTAATGCAATCATATGAAGAAAAACTTGAGTTGGAAGTTTCTATCCCTAGAAAACTTTATGATGAGTGGGAGCCTACTATTAAAATTAAAATTAAAGATCATGAATGCTATGCTTTGTGTGATTTGGGTGCTAGTGTTTCCACGATCCCAAAAACTTTGTGTGATTTGCTAGGTTTCCGTGAATTTGATGATTGTTCTCTAAATTTGCATCTTGCGGATTCCACCATTAAGAAACCTATGGGAAGAATTAATGGTGTTCTTATTGTTGCAAATAGGAATTATGTGTCCGTAGATTTTTATTGTTCTTGATATAGATTGCAATCCTTCATGTCCTATTATTCTTGGTAGACCTTTCCTTAGAATGATCGGTGCAATTATTGATATGAAGGAAGGGAATATTAGATTCCAATTTCCGTTAAGGAAAGGCATGGAACACTTCCCTAGAAAGAATATTAAATTACCATATGAATGTATTATGAGAGCCACTTATGGATTGCCTACCAAAGATGGCAATACCTAGATCTATCCTTGCTTTTATGCCTAGCTAGGGGCGTTAAACGATAGCGCTTGTTGGGAGGCAACCCAATTTTATTTTTAGTTTTTTTTTGCTTTTTGGTTCTGTGTAGTAATAAATCTTTGATCTAGCCTCTGGTTAGCTTTGTTTTTGTGTTTTAATTAGTGTTTGTGCCAAGTTAAACCTATAGGATCTTCTTGGATGATAGTTATTTGATCTTGCTCAAAATTCCAGAAACTTTCTGTTCACGAAAACAATTGTTAAAAATCACCAGAACGTGATAAAATACTGATTCCAATTGCAGGAGATCAATAAACAAATTATCTAGGTCTTCCTATTTTGGTAGATTTTTCTGAGTTCCAGAAGTTTGCCTTAGTTACAGATTACTACAGACTGTTCTGTTTTTGACAGATTCTGTTTTTCGTGTGTTGTTTGCTTATTTTGATAAATCTATGGCTAGTAAAATAGTTTATAAACCATAGAGAAGTTGGAATACAGTAGTTTTAACACCAATATAAATAAATAATGAGTTCAATACAGTACCTTGAAGTGGTGTTTTGTTTTCTTTCGCTAACGGAGCTCACGAGATTTTCTGTTAAGTTTTGTGTTGTGAAGTTTTCAAGTTTTGGGTAAAAGATTTGATAAATTATGGAACAAGGAGTGGCAAGAGCCTAAGCTTGGGGATGCCCAAGGCACCCCAAGGTAAATCCAAGGACACCAAAAAGCCAAAGCTTGGGGATGCCCCGGAAGGCATCCCCTCTTTCGTCCTCACCCATCGGTAATTTACTTGGAGCTATATTTTTATTCACCACATGATATGTGTTTTGCTTGGAGCGTCTCGTGTGATTTGAGTGTTTGTTTGTTAGTTTGCCACAAACATCCTTGCTGTACACACCTTTTGAGAGAGATACACATGATTCGGAATTTGATAGAATACTCTATGTGCTTCACTTATATCTTTTGAGCTATATAGTTTTTGCTCTAGTGCTTCACTTATACCTTTTAGAGCATGGAGGTGGTTGTATTTTATAGAAATTATTGATCTCTCATGCTTCACTTATATTATTTTGAGAGTCTTAAACAGCATGGTAATTTACTTTAATTGTGAAATTAATCTTCCATATTGAGTTCATTGAATGTTATGAGAAGTTAGATACTTGATAAGTGTTTTGAGATATAAAGGTGGTAATATTAGAGTGTGCTAGTTGAGTAATTGTGAAATTGAAAAATACTTGTGTTGAAGTTGGCAAGTCCCGTAGCATACACGTATGGTAAAAGTTGTGTGACAATTTTGACACATAGGTGTTCTTTTATTGCTTTCCTTATGAGTGGCGGTCGGGGACGAGCGATGGTCTTTTCCTACCAATCTATCCCTCTAGGGGCATGCGTAGTAGTACTTTGCTTCGAGGGCTAATAAACTTTTGCAATAAGTATATGAGTTCTTTATGACTAATGTGAGTCCATGGATTATGCGCACTCTCAACCTTCCACAATTTTCTAGCCTCTACGGTACCGCGCATTGCCCTTTCTCACCTTGAGAGTTGGTGCAAACTTCGCCGGTGCATCCAAACCCCGTGATATGATAAGCTCTATCACACATAAACCTCCTTATATCTTCCTCAAAACAGCCACCATACCTACCTATCATGGCATTTCCATAGCCATTCCGAGATATATTGCCATGCAACTTTCCACTGCTCCGTTTATTATGACACGCTTCATCATTGTCATATTGCTTTGCATGATCATGTAGTTGACATCGTATTTTGTGGCAAAGCCACTATTCATAATTTTTTCATACATGTCGCTCTTGACTCATCGCATATCCTGGTACACCGCCGGAGGCATTCACATAGAGTCATATTTTGTTCTAAGTATTGAGTTCTAATTGTTGAGTTGTAAATAATAAAAGTGTGATGATCATCATTATTAGAGCATTGTCCCATGTGAGGAAAGGATGATGGAGACTATGATTCCCCCACAAGTCGGGATGAGATTCCGGACTAAATAAAAAAAAGAGGCCAAAGAAAAAAAAGAAGGCCCAACAAAAATAAAAAAAGAAAGAAAGAAATGAGAGAAAAAGAGAGAAGGGACAATGTTACTATCCTTTTTCCACACTTGTGCTTCAAAGTAGCACCGCGATCTTCATGATAGAGAGTCTCCTATGTTGTCACTTTCATATACTAGTGGGAATTTTTCATTATAGAAATTGGCTTGTATATTCCAATGATGGGCTTCCTCAAAATGCCCTAGGTCTTCATGAGCAAGCAAGTTGGATGCACACCCACTTAGTTTCTTTTGTTGAGCTTTCATATATTTATAGCTCTAGTGCATCCATTGCATGGCAATCCCTACTCCTCTCATTGACATCAATTGATGGGCATCTCCATAGCATATTGATTAGCCGCGTCAATGTGAGACTTTCTACCTTTTTTGTCTTCTCTCATAACCCCCATCATTATACTTTACTCCACCCATAGTGCTATATCCATGGCTCGCGCTCATGTATTGCGTAAGAGTTGAAAAGGCTGAAGCGCGTTAAAAAGTATGAACCAATTGCTCGGCTTGTCATCGGGGTTATGCATGATGAGAACGTTTGTGTGACAATATTGAAACGTAGCCTAACTATATGATTTTGTAGGGATAAGCTTTCTTTGGCTATGTTATTTTGATAAGACATAATTGCTTGGTTAGCATGTTTGAAGTATTATTGTTTTTATCTCAACATTAAACTTTTATCTTGAATCTCTCGGATCTAAATATTCATGCCACAATAAAAAGATTTACATTGAGAATTATGCTAAGAAGCATTCCACATCAAAAATTCCGTTTTTTATAATTTACCTACTCGAGGACGAGCAGGAATTAAGCTTGGGGATGCTTGTTACGTCTCCAACGTATCTATAATTTTGTATTGTTCCATGCTATTATATATTCTGTTTTGGATGTTTAATGGGCTTATTTATACACTTTTCTATTATTTTTGGGACTAACCTATTAACCGGAGGCCTAGCCCAAATTGTTGTTTTTTGCCTATTTCAGTGTTTCGCAAAAAAAGAATATCAAACGAAGTCCAAACGGAATGAAACCTTCGGGAACATGATTTTCAGAACAAACGTGATCCAGAGGACTTGGAGTGGACGTCAAGCAACTGACGAGGAAGCCACGAGGTAGGGGGCGCGCCCACCTCCCCCAGGCGCGCCCTCCACCCTCATGGGCCCCTTGTGGCCCACCGACCTACTTCTTCCTCCTATATATACCTACGTACCCCCAAACCATCAGAGGCATCCACGAAAACCTAATTCCACCGCCGCAACCTTCTGTACCAGTGAGATCCCATCTTGGGGCCTTTTCCGGCATCCTGCCGGAGGGGGCATTGATCACGGAGGGCTTCTACATCAACACCATAGCCTCTCCGATGATGTGTGAGTAGTTTACCTCAGACCTTCGGGTCCATAGTTATTAGCTAGATGGCTTCTTCTCTCTCTTTGGACCTCAATACAAAGTTCTCCTCGATTCTCTTGGAGATATATTTGATGTAATCTTCTTTTGCGCTGTGTTTGTCGAGATCCGATGAATTGTGGGTTTATGATCAAGATTATTTATGAACAATATTAGAATCTTCTCTGAATTCTTTTATGTATGATTGGTTATCTTTGCAAGTCTCTTCGAATTATCAGTTTGGTTTGGCCTACTAGATTAATCTTCCTTGCAATGGGAGAAGTGTTTAGCTTTGGGTTCAATCTTGCGGTGTCCTTTCCCAGTGACAGCAGGGGCAGCAAGGCACGTATTGTATTGTTGCCATGAGGATAAAAAGATGGGGTTTATATCATATTGCATGAGTTTATCCCTCTACATCATGTCATCTTGCTTAAAGCGTTACTCTGTTCTTATGAACTTAATACTCTAGATGCATGCTGGATAGCGGTCGATGTGTGGAGTAATAGTAGTAGATGTAGAATCGTTTTGGTCTACTTGTCACGGACGTGATGCCTATATACATGATCATACCTAGATATTCTCATAACTATGCTCAATTCTATCAATTGCTCGACAGTAATTTGTTCACCCACCGTAATACTTATGCTATCTTGAGAGAAGCCACTAGTGAAACCTATGGCCCCCGGGTCTATTTTCCATCATATTAATTTCCCGTTATTTCCATTACTGTTTACTTGCTTTCTTTACTTTTACTCTTTATCATAAAAATACCAAAAATATTATCTTATCATCTCTATCAGATCTCACTCTCGTAAGTGACCGTGAAGGGATTGACAACCCCTTTATTGTGTTGGTTGCGAGGTTCTTATTTGTTTTTGTAGGTGCGTGGGACTCGAGCGTAGTCTCCTACTGGATTGATACCTTGGTTCTCAAAAACTGAGGGAAATACTTACGCTACTTTACTGCATCACCCTTTCCTCTTCAAGGGAAAACCAACGCAGTGCTCAAGAGGTAGCAGGTGTGAAGTTGAGTGAGACTCAATGCCCGACCACTGCAGAAGATAGAGAGAAAATGAAAGTCATTCCCTATGCTTCAGCATAGGTTCTATCATGTATGCAATGCTGTGTACCAGACCTGATGTGTGCCTTGCTATAAGTTTAGTAGGAAGGTACCAAAGTAATCCAGGAGTGGATCACTGGATAGCGGTCAAGAACATCCTGAAATACCTGAAAAGGACTAAGGATATGTTTCTCGTTTATGGAGGTGACAAAGAGCTCGTCGTAAATGGTTACATCGATGCAAGCTTTGACACTGATCCGGATGACTCTAAGTCGCAAACCGGATACGTGTTTATATTGAACGGTGGAGCGTCAGTTGGTGCAGTTCTAAGCAGAGCGTCGTGGCGGGATCTACGTGTGAAGCGGAATACATAGCTGCTTCGGAAGCAACAAATGAAGGAGTCTGGATGAAGGAGTTCATATTCGATCTAGGTGTCGTACCTAGTGCATCGGGTCCAATGAAAATCTTTTGTGACAATGCTGGAGCAATTGCCTTGGCAAAGGAATCCAGATTTCACAAGAGAACCAAGCACATCAAGAGACGCTTCAATTCCATCCGTCATCAAATGTCGGAAGGGGACATAAAGATTTGCAAGATACATACGGATCTGAATGTTGCAGACCCGTTGACTAAGCCTCTCTCACAAGCAAAACATGATCAGCACCAAGACTCCATGGGTGTTAGAATCATTACAATGTAATCTAGATTATTGACTCTGGTGCAAGTGGGAGACTGAAGGAAATATGCCCTAGAGGCAATAATAAAGTTGTTATTTATATTTCCTTATATCATGATAAATGTTTATTATTCATGCTAGAATTGTATTAACCGGAAACTTAGTACATGTGTGAATACATAGACAAACAGAGTGTCACTAGTATGCCTCTACATTGACTAGCTTGTTAATCAAAGATGGTTAAGTTTCCTAGCCATAGACATGTGTTGTCATTTGATAAACGGGATCACATCATTAGAGAATGATGTGATTGACTTGACCCATCCGTTAGCTTAGCACTATGATCGTTTAGTTTGTTGCTATTGCTTTCTTCATAACTTATACATGTTCCTATGACTATGAGATTATGCAACTCCCGAATACCGGAGGAACACTTAGGGTGCTATCAAACGTCACACCGTAACTGGGTGATTATAAAGATGCTCTACAGGTGTCTCCGATGGTGTTTGTTGGGTTGGCATAGATCGAGATTAGGATTTGTCACTCCGTGTTTCGGAGAGGTATCTCTGGGCCCTCTCAGTAATGCACATCACTATAAGCCTTGCAAGCAATGTGACTAATGAGTTAGTTGCGGGATGATGCATTACGGAACGAGTAAAGAGACTTGCCAGTAACGAGATTGAACTAGGTATTGAGATACCGACGATCGAATCTTGGGCAAGTAACATACCGATGACAAAGGGAACAACGTATGTCGTTATGCGGTTTGACCGATAAAGATCTTCGTAGAATATGTAGGAACCAATATGAGCATCCAGGTTCCTCTATTGGTTATTTACCGGAAGTGAGTCTCGGTCATGTCTACATAGTTCTCGAACCCGTAGGGTCCGCATGCTTAACATTCGGTGACGATCGGTATTATGAGTTTATGTGTTTTGATGTATCGAAGGTAGTTTGGAGTCCCGGATGTGATCACGGACATGACGAGGAGTCTCAAAATGGTTGAGACATAAAGATTGATATATTGGACGACTATATTCGGACACCCGAAATGTTCCGGAGAAGTTTCGGATAAAACTAGAGTGCTGGAGGGTTACCGGAACCCCCGGGGGAACTAATGGGCCACATGGGCCTTAGTGGAGAGAGAGAGGGGCGGCTAGGGCAGGCCGCGCGTCCCCTCCCCCTTGGGTCTGAATTGGACTAGGGAAGGGGGCGGCGCCCCCCTTTCCTTCTCCCTCTCCCTCTCCTTCCTTCCCCCTCTCTTCCCTTGTTGGAAACCTACTAGGAATAGGATTCCTAGTAGGAATCCTACTTGGGGCACGCCCTATGAGGGTCGGCCGGCCTCACCCTTGCTCCTTTATATACGGGGGCAGGGGGCACCCTAGAACACACAAGTTGACAGTTGTCTTAGCTGTGTGCGGTGCCCCCCTCCACGGATTTCCTCCTCGGTCATATCGTTGTAGTGCTTAGGCGAAGCCTTGCGTCGGTAACTTCATCATCACCGTCATCACGCCGTCATGCTGACGAAACTCTCCCTCGACCTCAGCTGGATCTAGAGTTCGTGGGACGTCACCGAGCTGAACGTGTGCAGATCGCGGAGGTGCCGTATCTTCGGTGCTAGGATCGGTCGGATCGTGAAGACGTACGACTACATCAACTGCGTTGTCATAACGCTTCCGCTTTCGGTCTACGAGGGTACGTAGACAACACTCTCCCCTCTGATTGCTATGCATCACCTAGATAGATCTTGCGTGATCGTAGGAATTTTTTTGAAATTACTGCGTTCCCCAACAGTAGTTGCGGGTTCGTAGTTACCTGTGCAACACCGCTCCCTGTGGGATCGACATACCCTACTTACCGCGAATTGCAATAGCCATGTACCCTGCCAGATCATCAGTTGCGGACAACTATCATTCTCCGCTAAGAAATGCATGGTTACTCTGAGGATGCTTGTGTTGGGAATCGTAGCAGAATTTTAAAATTTTCCTACGCTCACCAAGATCCATCTATGGAGTATACTAGCAACGAGGGGAAAGGAGTGCATCTACATACCCTTGTAGATCGCGAGCGGAAGCGTTCCAATGAACGTGGTTGATGGAGTCGTACTCGCCGTGATCCAAATCACCGATGACCGAGTGCCGAACGGACGGCACCTCCGCGTTCAACACACATACGGTGCAGCGACGTCTCCTCCTTCTTGATCCAGCAAGGGGGGAAGGAGAGGTTGATGGAGATCCAATAGCACGACGGCGTGGTGGTGGATGTAGCGGGATCTCGGCAGGGCTTCGCCGAGCGTCTGCGAGAGGGAGAGGTGTAGCAGGGGAGGAGGGAGGCGCCCAAGGTTGTAATACTACTGCCCTCCCTCCCCCCCTTTATATAGGCCCCCTGGGAGGGGGGGCGCCGGCCAAGACCCATCTAGATGGGGGGGCGCCGGCCAAGGGGGGTAACTTACCCCCCAAGTCAAGTGGGGCGCCCCCCCACCCTAGGGTTTCCAACCCTAGGCGCAGGGGGGAGGCCCATGGGGGGCGCCCCAGCCCACTAAGGGTTGGTTCCCTTCCCATTTCAGCCCATGGGGCCCTCCGAGATAGGTGGCCCCACCCGGTGGACCCCCGAGACCCTTGCGGTGGTCCCGGTACAATACCGATAACCCCCGAAACTTTCCCGGTGGCCGAAACTGGACTTCCTATATATAATTCTTCACCTCCGGACCATTCCGGAACTCCTCGTGACGTCCGGGATCTCATCCGGGACTCCGAACAACTTTTGGGTTTCCGCATACTCATATCTCTACAACCCTAGCGTCACCGAACCTTAAGTGTGTAGACCCTACGGGTTCGGGAGACATGCAGACATGACCGAGACGCCTCTCCGGTCAATAACCAACAGCGGGATCTGGATACCCATGTTGGCTCCCACATGTTCCACGATGATCTCATCGGATGAACCACGATGTCGAGGATTCAATCAATCCCGTATACAATTCCCTTTGTCAATCGGTATGTTACTTGCCCGAGATTCGATCGTCGGTATCCCAATACCTTGTTCAATCTCGTTACCGGCAAGTCTCTTTACTCGTACCGCAATGCATGATCCCGTGACTAACGCCTTAGTCACATTGAGCTCATTATGATGATGCATTACCGAGTGGGCCCAGAGATACCTCTCCGTCATACGGAGTGACAAATCCCAGTCTCGATCCGTGCCAACCCAACAGACACTTTCGGAGATACCCGTAGTGTACCTTTATAGTCACCCAGTTACGTTGTGACGTTTGGCACACCCAAAGTACTCCTACGGTATCCGGGAGTTGCACGATCTCATGGTCTAAGGAGAAGATACTTGACATTGGAAAAGCTCTAGCAAACGAACTACACGATCTTTGAGCTATGCTTAGGATTGGGTCTTGTCCATCACATCATTCTCCTAATGATGTGATCCCGTTATCAATGACATCCAATGTCCATAGTCAGGAAACCATGACTATCTGTTGATGAACGAGCTAGTCAACTAGAGGCTTACTAGGGACACGTTGTGGTCTATGTATTCACACATGTATTACGATTTCCGGATAACACAATTATAGCATGAACAATAGACAATTATCATGAACAAAGAAATATAATAATAACCATTTATTATTGCCTCTAGGGCATATTTCCAATAGCTTGCACTTGGTACCATCGCCGATGTCGTTAGTGAGATGGTTCGGATGTGGGAGAGCACATGCCAAAAGACCACTGTGAGGTTTGCCAGTACCATGGTGCAGGTGTTTGGAGTAGAAAATTTGAGAGAATGAAATGTGGAGGATATAGAAAAGTTGATCGCTATTGTAGAGGCAAGAGGTTTTCCAAGTATGTCTGGTTCATTTGATTGCATGCATTGGCAATGGAAGAACTTCCCCCAAAGGTTTACACATGAGTGACAATACCACACCAAAAGAGCCACTATCATATTGAAAGAGGTGGGATCACATGGCTCATGGATTTGGCATGCTTTCTTTGGAATGTCTGGTTCTCACAACTACGTCAATGTGTTCCAGCGATCTCCCGTGTTCAAGAGAATTTGTAATGGGGAATCATCGCCGTGCAACTACACTGTCAACGATCGCGACTACAATATGGGGTATTATCCCGATGACATCTATCCTCTGCGGGCAACGTTTGTAAAGACCATAGTCGATCCCCAAGGCAACAAACAAAGCCACTTTGCACAATACAAGAAGCGGATAGGAAGGATGTGAAGAAGGCATTCAAAGTATTGCTCCAAGCTCATTGAGGAATTGTTTGTGAAGCTGCAATGACGTGGAAATCAGAGACTTTGTGACAGGTGATGACATGTTGTGTCATTTTGCACAATAGGGCAAACCAATGTTTTGTCAAGTCTGAAGAACAAGTCCACATCCTAGAACAATAAAATGCAGATCAATTTATGAATTTTCCGCAGATGCATCCGAATATTTGAGAGCATCAGGTGCACATGCAGCTACTCAGTGATCTTGTGGAGCATATGTGGGCCCACAATGAAAACCAAAAAGCTAAAGTTTAAATTGTGCACTTAAAGAAAAGTTATGTTTGAATTATATATTTCTCTATCAACAAATGTTATTTACGTGCGACATTCATGTGTATAATGGGCGTGCATGGATATGCATGATTTGAATGTTTGGATTTAAGGTGTGTGGCTACCATGCACACTGTAAGAGGGGTTGTCTGGTGCCGGTCCTGCTTTGCTAAGTCCGGGTTTTGTTCCGAGGGAGAAAGAACTTATTCCTCAACTGGGTGAGAAATAGCAAAATTCTCATTCTACTAGAAGGTGTAGGACGCTTTGTTGCGCCATTTTTCACCATGATGATACCCAGAAGAATGTTTCATTTGGAACGCTAATAACCACGCCCACTATGAGCATCTCATAAGTGCATTAGACAATTCTGGATAGAGAGTACATGTTTACTTACCGCATGCAAGCTGAAGCTTTGACTCAAACATAGATCACGTATATATCCTGTGTGATTGGCAATTTGGCATTATATACCATTTAGCTGGACTCTAGCTACTGTTGTCTTAGCTGAAGCTCCAAAGGCCTATCCTCAAGAATCTTCTGTTTCATCCTTCATCACACGCCACTCCTCCCAAAATCAATAGAGAAAAGAGCGACTTTACTGCTACTGCAAAAACAGACTCCACCAAATATCAGAGACAAAAAGCTAAACTCTACCATTACGAACTCATCTATTAGTGTCAAAAGAAGCTTTACTTTGTTAGTTTCAGTTCATTTACTTCAATCAGTTGATGCTTCCAAGGCCCTTACAAATCACAACCAACAATTGATGGCCCTCTTTCAAAAAAAATGTTTTAGAAGCTCTGCACAAAACACAGCTGGTTTCATCTCAAAAAACCTTTGTTGATATCCAGCGTTATGCCATGGGGACTGAATCTCCCAGCTACCATCATCCAAGATTCTGGCAACATCATAACCATGGTCCACTCCACTTCATGTCAAGGATCCTAATCTTGGTATAAACTGCTTGATGCTTAGGAGAGCTTTCATGCAAAAAAATTAGAACAGAAAACAAGCGCCGACTGGATATTGCAGAGACGCTATAGCTTGCCATGGAAAACTACCAAACACTTGAAGACGTAATAGCCACGGATTGTTCCATGGGAGGCGGACCATGCGATTATTGGCTTGTGAGAGCCTAGCTTAATAGGAATGATAGACTACTCATACCAACAAGGAATTCCTTCTTTTCGGAAGCCATTCGAAAAGAACTCCAAAGTTGTGCGTGCTTGGCTTGGCGTAATTCTACCATGGGTGACCGACCAGGAAGTTGGTTCCGGGTGCGCATGAGTGAGGACAAAGTGTGCGTGAAAGACTCGTGTTGATCTGTGGGGCCAGTCTTGACCCCGCCAGGCATAAGAGGGTGTTACATGGCCGCGCCCAGCCGTCACTAGTGGCGGATCTAAGGGAACTGCCAGTGGAGCTGGCCATCTAGGGACGTCGTGTAGTCTCGAGCTCACCCCACTCCGCGTGATGAACTCCTTCCTCACCAGGGTCGACCCGGTGAGTCACCAGCCACCATTCAGCTGCTCGTCACGCCACTAAAATTAAAAGAGCAGGCACCAGCGTCGACTATTCCACAAGCCCACATGCTGGTTCAAGCACTCAAGCTCCACCCTTGGTCACTACTCACCGGATTCTCCTTCCTCACTTCTCAGTCCGACGACATCATTTTCAAGTGCTCACGGACACTCCTTCCTGGTTCACGCCACCTGCTACGCCTCCCTCTCCCACTAATCCACCTCAACTATTCTTCCTCCACTTTCCCCTCCATACGTCCCTCATTTTTTAGCCAAATCATGATGTGCTCTTATGTCATCTTGGAAGAGAAGCATCGCGAGCCTATTTATCTTGCTTGGATGCAAAGGGATGGGATCGGAGGAGATTAGATCGAGGCAATGAGAATTGATAGATACGGCATTGGCGTGCTTGGTTGATTGCTCGATCGTTCGAGACAACATGGCACCTAATCCAGGAATGCCCATACATGCGACACTGATTAACTGCGAGGTGGACCAAACCGACTGTTAAGCTCTTCGTGCCGGCTGACAGACTGGTCCCACATGCCTGCTACACCCGTCGACGCACCAAATAGCGCAATTTCATGGGAGCTTAGTAACTCTACTGATTTTACAAGGACAAGTGACCATACGTGAAAGTGAAATATTACTCTCAAATCTTGTAGCGAGTACGAAGATTGGACGGCGAAAATACAGCCACCGAGCGAGATCTAACGGCCACAATTTACGCCGGATCGAAATTCGTTCCAGGCCCCACTCCACAGCCCATTTCGTCGAACACCTCGCGAGCCCCAACCCTAGCCTGCATCGCGCGCTAAACCCATCCCCACCACCACCATGCGAGGCATCGGCGCCGCCGCAGCCGCCGCCGCCGCCCGGCGGCACGCGCACCTCCCCTCCTCCTACGCCGCCGCGTTCTCCTCCTTCTCCGGCATCGGGGGCAGCGGTGGCGCTGGGCGCGGGCGCGGGCGCGGCCTACCGCCCTCCGCCTCCGCGCCGCCGCGCGCTCCCGGGAGCCCCATCCCCGAGGACGACAATGGAGTGGATCTCTTCGCCGCATCATCTTCTGCCGGCCGTGGCCGCGGGGAGCCCGTGATCCCGCCGTCCCCCACCACCCCGTCCTTCTCGTCCTTCTCCGGCGCCGGCCGCGGTCGCGGATCCCCGCTGCCCCCGCCGCCGCCGCCATCCGACGAAGATGCCCCCAAGCAACCCACCTTCGCAAAGCGCTTCGACTCCGTCCCTCCCCCCTCCGATCCGGAGCCGCCAGCCACCGCTGCCTCCTCCTCATCCGAGCCGCCGCGTTCGATCCCTACCTCCGGCGCGGGCCGCGGCGTGCCGCGTGTGCAGCCACCGGTGGACAGGCCCCCCGAGGAGAACCGCTTCGTTCGAAGCCGCGAGGCAAGGAAAGCTCCGACCCCTTCGGCTCCAAGCGGGCAGCCGAGATTGGCGCCACAGGAGGCTGTGAAGCGTGCTTTGGAGCTCCTTGGCCGTGGCGATACTGGCGGTGGACGCGGCAGAGGGGGGCGTGGGGGCCGCGGAGGTGGCCGGGACGGTGGCCGTGGTCGGCCTGCTGACGTGAACGAGCGGGAAAAGGTCTTCTTGGGTGACAACGCTGATGGTGAGAAATTCGAGAAGCGGCTCGGGCCTGAGAAAATGAAGATTTGGGACGAGGCGTTCGATGAGGCAGCAGATGAGGCACTGCCAGAGCCGATTGATGATGCGCTTCTCAACGCTATTCATACCAATAACATGGTGCGCTCTGCACTGCATCAGAGTTATCAAAATTATAAGATCTGTGTGTGCTTGTTGGATCCCTGATGGGTTTTTATCTTTGGATGTTTGTATGTGCAGATTGAGTTTGAGCCAGAGTACAATGTGAGCTTTGCTAATCCTGATATTGAGGAGAAGCCGCCTATGTCATTGGAGGAGATGCTGCAGAAAGTAAAGCCATTCATAGTTGCTTATGAAGGCATCCAGGACCAGGAAGAATGGGAGGTGATTTGTTTAACTGTCCTCATGCCATATCTGTTTCACCCTGGAAATGTTTGTGCAAGTAGATATTTTCTGTATGATATACTTGTATTTCTTGCAACTAGTCACCAAATACATCGGAGTGTGCCAGAGTAAGTCGACCAGGCAAGGTTTTTTTTACCTTGCTTTGCTGTTATAGCTTGCGTAATGGGTCCATATCTATATTTGGATGATACGAGACTGCTTGCGTTAGACTTGATAAATAAATTATGGACCAGAGAATAATATCAAAATAGTACAGCTTCCGTTTGCAATTTATATCCTTGTGTTATGTTGGCAATCAAACTTCCCCTAACTTTGTCCAGTAGTATACATATAGAACTACCTAGATCGTGGTCGAAAAGGTATTCGTGGATTTGCTGTTAAATCTCAGATCTACTTGATAATATTCTAGTGTTATAAGCTGATATGCATATTTTTGTAAATGATCTGGAGTCAGTATGAGGTTTACATAGAATATCTAACTTTCCAAGGTCAATTTTCTGGTTCGACCTGGCTGATAAGGTTAAACTGCTAAACTATCAGATGAGTTTCCTGTTCCAAATAAAGGTAGTTTGCCAAATACATTGGATTTAAGTTTTGTTTCCAGAAAGGCATGAACGTCTCAATAGTTTCATCATTAATATGGCAAGACGGTTATACTTTCAAGATACTGACCAGATTTGTAGAAAGAAGCATCTCTGATTTTAGAATTCAGCTTTTAGTGTACCCTAAATTTCAAATTACATATATACATTAGCAATTCACAGTTGTGTACTTGCATTCACTTTGCTGCCATATGAGTTCTTTTTAGGGTTTCAACTGACCCACCAATCTACTGTATCATTCTTAGGATGCCGTGAAAGATATCATGTTAAGGGCACCCCATATGAAAGAGCTGATAGATATGTACAGTGGGCCTGATGTCGTAACTGCAATACAGCAAGAAGGGGAGCTGCAAAGGGTTGCCAACACTCTTCCAGAAAACATACCCAATTCAGTAAAGCGGTGTACTGATAAAACTTTACTTTCTCTCAAGGTTAGCCTTATTATTACAATTGATGCTCTAGACAGCATAGTATCATGAGTCAATCAATTTAGCCTTTTGAGTAATTGAGCTGCTGAATGTTTAGTTGTAACGGAAGCAACATGATTCTTGTCTTATTTGGTGGGTTCTAACATAACCATTAATAGTCAGCTTGTTTAAAAATAGATCAGCCTTCTGTTAGCATACCAAACATGATTTAACTACGGCCGTGATCTCTTCCGAAAAAAAACTCTGGTCTTTGAACACCCCCTATCTAGCTGTATGTCTGTATGGGTGTCAGATACATCTATAAGTGCTTGCACTTCTTCCTCAAAGATAGCAAATGGCTGATACTATCTTACTTTGAAGTTGGCTAAACACATATGCTAAAAGTCAGCTTGTTATAAACTGCTGATGGATATGAGCATCACATATTGAAATATTTGCAGCTAGCATCGTAAACTCAAAATATGCAACGCCATTTGTCTCCATAGTTTTTGAAGGAAAAAGATGATAATTGTTTGCATTTCACATCTTAGTGTGCTGTTCTAGATAGTACCTTAAAAGGATAATATATGTGTTAATACTTAATGTATTTCAGTATTCGTATCTTTTGTTTTCTTAGACAAAACCTGCTTCCTGCTTGCTACTTAGCTACTATTCGGCTGTGCCTTCTTGTGTTTTGCAGAATAATCCTGGCTGGGGTTTTGACAAGAAGTGTCAATTCATGGACAAGTTTGTTCGTGAAGTTTCAGAGCAATACAAGTAAAAGGCTTCTGATGCACTGTTGTAAGATCTCATTTAGCCCCTAAGAAGATTTAGCGGATTTTCCTTGTTTTGAGAGGTGTAATGTTATATTCAATCCATGCAGCCTGTCTTCTTTCTACGGGCTAGTAGTTGGACAAATAAAATCACTGGGAAAGTGGATATTTCTTTTGGGAGATTTTCCTATCGTCATTTTGATTCTGGAAGTGTCGTCGCCATTTGTTTAGGACAACCCTGAAACTCCCTTGCCTCTCTAAGGCACTAATGATATAATGGATGCTTGAATGATCATGGTGTGGTCTCTTTCCTCTTCTATTATGGATCACATATTTTGACCATTTTAGAAATGAAATGGTATTTATTTGGCAAGGGAGTCAGCATGGAGTCCTGTTTTCAGGGTACACAAGTCTTGTGCCCAAATAGGATCATCAGAATCACCCGTTGATCGACGTGGACAAACCTAGAGCCTGGTGATGCTCCACTGTCCAAGGAATGGACTGTAGGACAACGCATGGTAACTCACGCAGCTCAGCTACTAATAAAGTCGGGTTACCAGTGAGGACCTACTAGAAAAGTAGCAAGTTATCACCTGTATGCCTACCATAGTACCATTGATTCTGAAACTGTAGCACTTACAACAGTATTGATACATGTCACAGTAGAGCCCCCGGTGTTCCGATGAGGGCATTCAAGAAAACAGACCTTAAAAATGACAGAAACACCAGTGCTGGTACTGGTTATCATCCATTGTACATCACACTTTGTATGTTCTTAGTGAAAGTATGCTGTCTAATGTGTTGTGATCCACAGCCACAAGGGGAGCAGAAATGCCTACCTAGCTATGTATCTACAGCTCACCCCTGCGGCCTGCTTTTGTACAAACCATGGTTCTCTTGTTTCTTCTATATATAGAAAGGGAAGTTGTAGTAACAAAAAAAATCATTGAAAAGCATCATAGCAAAGTATCTGCAGGGTATGGTTGAAGACTCTGCAAGCTTCCATACCCAAACCCATCTCCATCTGCTCCCTGTTCATAAGATGCAGCCATTTTCAGGGGCGGTTTAGTGCAAAAAATAACCATCTCTTGCATTGGTTACCTACTAGGACACATTTGGCTGAAGGATTATTACCTTTAGGCGTCTGGAGCATGCTGCCGGAGCGGCTGGTGCTCGTTGTTCTGGCTGTCGAGCGGCATGTACTGGGACATGATGGCCATGATCTCCGAGTCCATGTATGACTAGTAGGAAATGAAACACAAGACAGTCAGTTTTTGTTGCACTAGATGTCTTCTTGGTTAACCATTTGCTCTGGGGAGAAGGACGGTGCTGAACATACATACATACCCTGAGCCTGTACTTGTAGAAGACGAAGCCGGCGACCCCTAGGCCGGCGGCGCAGGAGACGGCGAGGAGGGCGACGAGCCAGCCGAACCTGGACATGCTGTTGGCCACGCAGACGTCCTCCCCTCGGATGTACACCTGGTTGCCCCTGCAGCCGCACTCGTAGCTGCCCCAGGTGTTCTTGCAGTGGCAGTCCGGGCAGGTGCACGCCAGCTTATCCTTGCACTCGTCCAGGTCTGAAACTCGGCTCTGTTAGTACCCTCTCTCGATCATGTCTCGTGTCAGTCTCGGCGAGGAATCGGTGGAGCGAGGACTTACCTTCGCATTTGTGGCCGTCGCCTTGGAAGCCTGCCGGGCACCGACATCCGGATAGAGCCGTGTCCTGGTTCAGAGTTCGTAGGTTAGCAGAGATCATGGATCGGTAGGTAGACGATGAGTTTCAGAGGTTTCCTAAGTGAAACTCTGAAGGCTAGAAGTATGGAAGGGAGGAGGCTGTACCGAGCAGGCGGAGAAGGTGCGCTCCCCCTTGGTCTCCGACCAGCACCCGCCGTGGTTCAGCGCGCACCTGCCCGGACCAACAGCTGAGACGAACAAACAGGGGAGAAACATGAGCACACCGGTAGTATTTTCCTAGCGCCGTCGTGTGAATGAAGAGAAAAGTGGGGGTAGGTACCTTTGCAGTGGGTGTACCCGTCGCCGTCGTAGCGGACGCCGTTCACCACGGGGCACTCGCACACCCTGCCCCGGTACGTGTCCCTGCACGCCGTCACGTTGGTCGCCTCGTCCCGCCAGCACCCGCCGTTCCGGTGCAGGCACTCGTTCGTCTCCATGTCTGCGGACAAAAGCTCGTCAGAAGTTCATCGTCGTTTCGCCGTCTTGTCTGACCGGCAGTTGGAATGGAAATGAAGGCCTTGGTGGTGCCTACCATGGCTGAGGCAGACTTGCGGCTCGGTGCCCTCCTTGAAGCCGGCGCACACGGCCTTGAGCACCGCCGTCCTCTCCAGCTTCCCTGCACGCCCACACCACACAATCATGTCAGTTCTGTCGTCGCCGGAGAAATCAAAGAGACGGCGCAGCGACAGCCAACCAACCTCTGTACTGGACGTCGTTGATGACGAGCGTGGGCAGGATGGTCACGTCCCCCCTCGACCCGCGCCCGATCTGGTCCTCCTGCTCCTTGGACAGCACGGCGTTGTCGGCGTCGGCGTCGGGGTCGCCCATGCACGCCAGCACCTTCTCCAGCGGCAGCCCCAGCGACGCCACCACCTCCTCGGCGCACGCCTTGCTGTACTTCTTCTCCTTCATGGAGCACCGCAGCTTGTAGTCCATGGCGAAGTCCCACCACGCCCACGGCCGCCCGCTCTCGTTGGCCACCCGGTGCACGCACAGCTGCCGCAGGTTCTCCACCACCACCTGCTTCCCCTCGTACCCCTCCCCGAAGTCCTCCTCCGGGTCCGGCGCGCAGTACCTGCACACCCAGCAACATCATTCCAAATCCTTGCCATGGCAGGTACCAGAGAAAGCTTCCTAGACCGGCAATGGCGTCTGCATGTACTACGTACCTGCCGTGGTTGATGCACTGCGACTGGCACTGCCGCGTCAGCCGGAACGCCTCGGGGCAGTACCAGGTGATGTAGTGCGGGGTGAAGCGCGCGTAGCCGCCGCGCTCCAGGATCTGGGCGTGGCCCCGGAAGCTCTTGACGAACGCCGCCTGCTCGTCGCACCGGGGGCCGCACTCGTCGTTGCTGTTGGTCCATAGCTCGTACTCCACGCGCTCGTCCGGGTGCGGCATCGACTCGCGCCAGTCCAGCTTCACCACCACCTCCCCCTCGGCGTCGGCCTTCTCCGCCATGCGCTTCAGCGACTCCCCGAAGGCGCGGTTCACCAGCGCCGACGGGATGTTGAGCTTGTCGAGGTACCGAGTGTCGGGGGACGCCTCCGGCGTGTCCATGGTCAGCAGCTGCTCGTCCACCGTGTCCGCGATCAGCACCGCCGCCGCGCCCGCCTGCTGCGCGTTCCACGACTTGAGCGCGAAATAGCACTCTGGGAGACAGTACAAACATTAACACGCCGTCAGTTTACAGCTACAGAGTAATTCGTTCATCTTTTATGTTTCTTGAAATGAAAGTGTGGAATTGTTTCTTTCTTTGCTTGCAAATTAATCAAGGAAGGATGAGACAGATCGTTGGTCTGTCTGATTCTGTCTTTGGCTTGAAGGAATTGCTTGCGGCACCAACTGATTGGAGTTGGTAGTGGAAGTGTTGTGATCAGGTGCGTTGCGATGGTTGGATCAAATGAAATGGGCACCAACAAATGATATGGCTGTATACTGCATGCATGTCTGAATCTACTCTTCTGGCTGTCTGGGTTCAGAGTTGGCAGGCTAGCAGTTATCTGAAAGTGTTGACGCAGACAAAGGGGGAACAAACTGAAGATAATCCGTCATGAAAATATTAGTTTGGTGCGTTATAGATTACATTTGAATTTGGCGCGTCCCCACAAGATTTACATTTGATTTTTGTTATTTTTTAATAGATTTCGTCAGTATTCAATTTTTTGACTAGTTACACGATATTCTCGACCAAGAAAAGTCTCCTGATTCTACCTTTTCAATGACCACTAGCAGATCAGAATTGTGAACTCCCTTCCCCTACCGCAGTTTTAAAAAGTTGTGATCACAATGTCTCTCGTATATCTATCTAAGTTGGAGACCAATCCACATCATAAAACAAGTAAAAAACTACGACTAGTGGCACTAAAGTAATCAGCATGTTTGCCTATTTAAGATTAGCACATTGACTTAACCCATCAACAGCATAGCTCTGACGCTTACCAAGATATCGACACAAATTCGCCATAAATCATCGGCAATCGAGCTCACGCAATTAAAACTTGAGTAATTTCATTTCGACATGAACTTCAACAGTTCATTCCTCATGAGATTAGCCAAAAACCGCTTATAATAAGGCAAATAAAAGAGTAGCATCATCAAAAGTGTGTATGTACCTCCACGGTCGAGCAGTAGGACGATTTGCGTTTGAATTTGGTACCTTTTTTTTTTTTGTAAATTTCGTTTGAATTCGAACTTTAGGCCACGTACATGGCATTCAACCAAGAAAAGTCCCGATTCTTCTACCTTTTAGTACAAAACAACTGACTGAATGGAACACGGCAAATTTTATCTCCACTTGTAAAGTCCCTTTCCTCATGGCAGATTAAAAAGCTTCCGAAAATCTCTCATATCTGAGTTGGAGATATATCTACATCAACAGGATTAAAGTAATACTACTAGCACTAAATTAATTAGCATGTGTACGTAATCGTCGGACAACTCAAGCTCGCACAGTCACGCATCAGCAATGTCAATGGCTTCCCCGTGAGAATTGCTAGCCGAAGCCAGGAATGAATCGATCAAATCAATCAGCAGGGTTAATGGCTGAGGATAATTGCTGAGCGAGCGTGTGGCGTGTGTGTACCTCCGCGGTCGAGCAGGAGGACGACGGGGCGGCCGGACTTGGACTTGAACTTGGCGGGGAACTCGGCGCATCCGGTGGCCTTCTTGGCCGGGTAGAGCACGACGCCGGTGAGCGTGCCGCCGTAGTCGGGCACCCCGAAGTTGCCGATGGCGGCGTCGTGGTGCCCCCGGATGTGCTCCGGCGCCAGCACCCTCACGCTGCTCTTCTCCACCACGAACCGCCCCCGCGCCGGCGCCACCATCGCCGCCAACACGGCCACCGCCATGACGACGGCCAAGAACGGCCTCGCGCCGCCGCCGCCGCCCATTTCCGCGCCGCGGCTGTCGAGAGAGTGGGGGAATTGGCCGAGGGGGCGTTTGGTAGGGAGAGAGCGAGGTTAGGTGGGCTCGGAGGGGAGAAAAGAAATGGTTCGGTTCTTGCCGGGCTCCTACTGCTCGTGCGTCGCGAGGGAGGCGCGCGGGGTTGGGATGATGACGACGGGAGGGGGGGCGGGGCGGGGGCGTTGCTTGGAGTGTACTGCTGCCGTGGAGGAGGCTGATGGAGGTCGCGCGGCGGGCGTTTGGTGTCAGCTGGCTGCTTGCTTGGGTTAAGTGACGTGCAAGGGAAGGGAAAGAGAGGCGGGAAGGAAGGAAGGCGACAGGGGGGCGGAGGGGGGTCGTGTGTCTGTCTGCCCGTCCGTCAGTGTGCGTGGGAGCGGGGCGGCCAGCTGCTGGTGGCGGATGCATATTCGGGGTAGGAGCGCGAAAGGAGAGGCGCACCTTTTTCCTGCTGGAAGCAAAAAGTATATGAGACGGAATCGACAATCGAGTTAAGCCGAGTCAGGAAAACAGAGCGCGACTCGACTCGAGACTTTTGTTGGGCTCGGAAGTCGAAGTCGTGAGATTCGCGTACGTACGTGTTGTCTCGAGAACCCACGGTCGAGTCTTGTTTCGGCCTGGGTGCTCGTGACAGCCTCTTCTGGGCCTCACACGGTCCAGGAGTAGGCCGCGGGTCGGACGTGCGCGTTGGGTCGTAGTAGTACGGTACGGTACATCATCCGTTTACTTTTACACGGCACAGCAAAGTCGCCACCGTGTAGTTGCGTCCTGGACGGTGTGAGGCGCCGGTCCTGAGACGCTCAAAGACTCGGACCAAGTCGGAGCAGCTGCTGCGCGCTACGCTGCCTCTGCTTAACTGGTGCTAAAGGAAAGTATGCATCTTTTTTGTTCTCATCAAGGCCATGCCTTGCCTTCACTTTTCAGTGTTTGGCTATTTGGTTTGGTGGGGCACGACGACCTAGTATTTTCTAATATAGCTCCGACTCTACATTGACTGGTCATACACTTCGAGAATTAACAAGATCGTCCAGATGGTCAAGGACAAGATCCATGGTGTCCATCAATGTGTTATTGCTACTTGTAAAGGAAATGTATGCAAATGCTAATACGTGGTATTTTTTACGTTTATAACAATTTACCTTCACATGTGTGATCTATTATGCTATTGACGCTTGGTGTCCGACTAGCCCTTTGCAGCACACTTATATAAATTTGCATGATATAAGTTTAATCAAAACCGATTTTGAAAACAATTCCCCTCTATTTCTTGGTGTATAGCTCCTGAACGGTTTTGTATAAAACACCTCCCTCGTTTCCTAGCTCTCGGCAAAAGAGGTCATTTTTTGCATTGGCCGAATGACCTTCAGAGCCACCAACTTGATCCTATTAACTGGTGCCTAGGTTTAAAGGAGGAGGAGGAGGGAGTATTCTAATAACCGAACTAGGAGAGGCCACCAAATCTTCATCTAGTGGTCCAAACATTTCCCACACCTAAAAGGCAAAACAAATCAGCTGCAATGTCGAAAACCTAAGAGTTTATTGCAACAAATTTATTCGAAGCAGCGCTACAATACAAGATGTTGAGATTTAGCTTGGGGTGCCAGCGTCGAGGTGGCAATCTTCCTAATTGAAGCTAATAGAGGGTGTCCTAGCATGAAGGTCGAAGATGAAGCGATGGTTGATCTGTTGCCTGGCGCCAATAACTGTCAGCTCTGAAGACGGGAAGACGGCGAGGCACATATAGTGGATGTTAGCGTGGACAATCTCGAGAAACACATGCTCTGGCATGACGTGGAGCCCCGCGTCATTATCGAAATGCAATGTCATGCTCGGGAGGACGTCACGATGGCCCGATAGCTTGTGGACACATAGGTGGTGGCCCTGCAGGTGCACCGGTTCTGCCCCATGGAGCTGCAGGTAGCACCGCACTGCCCACTCGATGTGGATGTATGCCTTGTTCACAAACACACTCATCTTCGTGCCAATGTCGATCACACACCCGCTTTCCCTCCCGGGCCGCGCCGAAACATCTTCGGCGTGACGCCAGGCACCCAGATGCCGCCCACACCGACCCCAGTGAGCTTGACGTAGTACCCATCGTTGGCCTGGGCCGGCAGGAGGATGGGCGTGTTCTGGCGATGCACGTTCAACAATGGATGGCTAGGAATGTTGTCGCCGAACCGGAGAAAGTTGTACGCGATCGTCCCTGGTGGGAACGGGCAGTAAGAGAAGCGCACACCTTGGCCATGATATATCTGCTTCGTGAAGAAGGTAGGTGGCTTGGTAACCCTCCACATCCCTAGGCCAAGGACACTGGCAAGGACTTCATGGGTGTAGAAGTGCTCCGTGTGGTGGGCACAACCAAAGACCATGCCATGCAACTGCTCAAACTGAACTTTGTGGCCACTTTTGAGAAAGAAAAAGGTTTCCTTGGCGAGGACTCCCCAAACCGACACACAGTTGCTCGAGTAGCTGATTTCGAAACCGCGCATATGGTCTTGACGTTGTTTGTACGGTGCACGACACAAACCGCTATCGCTCGCCGAAACATGGTGGAAGGTCGGGGACTGGGTTGGGTCGAACACCGGGTTGTATTGGCGCAGGCAGGGGTGGCACGAGGTGCACTGCATCCAAGTCAGCTCGGTGGCCATGTCCAGCGCGAGCTGGTAGCTCTTGGACCCCTGCCCCGTGCCGACGCCCACCATGACGGCGTACACCATGTCTGTTGCTGGGCACATGAGAGGCCTTATGGTGTTGACGGTGATGTTGGTGACGGTGCTTGGCGGGAGGAGATGGTTGGTGATCCGACACTTTACATGGTCTATGGCACGCTGGAGGCTTGCCAAGTCGTTGTGCGTCGGCTGGTGGTTGGAGACGAGCCGGAGGCTGAAGCCACCATTGCTGCTGTTGAGGGGCGGCAATGACATCAAGGCCGTGATGCCATGGAATAATCTTTGGTTTTATCGCTTGTTGTTTTGTATGGTTCAATAATACAGTTTATCCGAGTGAGTTTTATGGACCCACCGGGCCAGAAGCTTCTCAAGCTCAAGCATTTACTTTTCTAGTTAGAGACCAGCGTCTTGGAGCTAATGTGGGATCTGCTCAAGGACCCACAAGTTTAGGTAAATATCTAATGCGTTTCCCAACTGGGGAGGTTATCTTTGGAGGAGAAACTATGCGTTTTTGGGACCTTCATGCTCCATGGTTAGAACCTCTAAGGGGCCCCAACGGTTTGGACTTGAGTAGGTTGAAAAAAGGCATGGCACGAGGACGCCGAGGATGGTTAGTGCTAGAAGTAATTTGGGCCCCATGAAGTATGGATCGATGGTGCTAGCTTGTATGGAATGAGATGCAAGAGTTGTGGAAATTGTGAGGCTATATATATGTACGGTCGAATCCATTTTTGTATACGGTATTTATTAAAGGGAATCTGGTTTTCAGATATGCATATCTTCTGTAGATCACCATCAATTAATAAGCTAATGATTAAATGCATAGTACATGAACGTGTATGAGAAATCCATTCCAGGATACTCCCTCTGTCATAATGTAGTGCGTATTTTTTTTCAAAAGTCAAACAATACAAATTTTGACAGTTTTTATAGACAAATATATGAATATTTAAAATACCAAATTCATATCATTGGATATATCATCCATTAGATTTTCATGTCGTATATGTTTGGATTTGTATATATAAATGGTTTTATTTGTAAACTTGGTCAAAGTTTATTTGGTTTGACTTTTCAGAAAAGCTATACACACTACATTATGGAATGGAGGGAGTACTACCTAGCCCTTCAAGTACATCTTTTTTAGATGCCCTTCAAGTATATTAATTAGCAAGGAATTTGTTTTTTTACCCTATTAGCAAGAGACTCAACTGGCCCAGAGTACCATTGGCAATAGCCCATGTACATCTAATTGAAACACCATGGATACCGGGGGATGGGAGCTCCTAATGGGCGCCTTAAGCTCCCATTCTTCAAAATGGCGCCCACTACCCCGTCTAAGTGGGCCTTACCTAAATTCCCACTTGTTCACTCGTTCGTTGGTTCGTTCGTTCCCTCCTTTGATCGTTCATTTCTGCTTTGATTTTTTTTGCTAAAAAAGTTGGCTTTTAACCTCCGACCCTTTGATCTGTTGATAGTTGACCATTTTGATCCCGCTGACCACCGATTTCTCAAAAATTTAAAAAGGTTCATGAATTTGAAAAAAGTTCACAAATTTAAAAAAGAGTTCAAAAATTTCATAAAAAATCATCAATGTAAAAAAGTTCATTGATTTGGAATTGTTTTTCATCAATTTCGTACAAGTTCATCGATTTTGAAAAATGTCAATTGATTTTTAAATAAAGTTCATGAATTTGAAAAGGTTCATTGCTTTTGGAAAAAGTCCATGGATTGGCAAAAAAATCAATGATTTTTTAAAAATTTAATGGATTGGGAAAATTCTCATGGATTTTGAAAAAGTTGATGAATTTTTAGGCAGAAGATCACAGATTTGAAGAAAGTTCATCGATTTTGAAAAAAGCACAAATTTGAAGAAAGTTGCGAATTTGTAAAAAGATCACATTTAAAAATAAATAAAAGAAAATAGAAAAAGAAAAGAAAAACGAATAAGAACTATCCGGAAATCGACCAACAAACCAGGAAAAGGGGCTTCCTTCGAACTAAGGAAAGGAGAGAATATACACAAGTGGTAGGATTTCCAAGGTGGTTACTGCTGCTCTCTCTGTACGCATAAATCTTGAGTTCGAATCACTTTGCCGCAACATTTTTTGGTGTTTAGTAGAAAGAGAAATAAAAAGAAATGGGCCGGCCCAAGACGGAGGGAGGGTGTTCACCGCTTTGCGATTAAGGCTATGGTGGTGTTTGGTTGGGCTGTGGATTTCCGAAAGCAGTTGCAGAAAATCTGCTGCGGAAAAATCGCCATTTAGCAAACTAGTTGTATGAGTTGTTGATGTGGAACAAAATGCCTGAAATACACCTAAAAGCTGAGAGATTGGTTACACGTTGTTTAATGATATTTTGACATAGCGAAAGAGTAGCATCACATGATATTTTGACATGGCGAAAGAGTAGCATCTTTTTATAAGGATCAATACGTAGCATAGAATTATAAATGGCAAACAACTTATCATGTTGGTGAAATAGCAATCGAACTCAAATATTTTATCATTGATCAATACATCACTACATTGGAACGCTAGCAAGTTTTAGAAGCGAAAGCCCAACAACTAGATTACTAGGAGCGGCGCACAAAACAGAATAGTAGTTCGTCCGTGAGCAGATAAAAGAACTCTATCATCCACTCGAGCTCATCAAGGAGTTAGCAACACTATCACGGACTCTGTTTGACGATGTAAAGTCTCACCGGAACACTTTCTCCTTGGAGTGGCTTTACCCGCAAGTCCTCATCACGAACGTAATCCTCGTCTTCGTCACATTTGTCAAACTCCTCATCGGGCAACTTGGTCTCACGAATGTAGTTGTGCAACAACATACAAGCAACAATAATCTTTTTTTCTCTACGAGGGTTGAAACTAGGTACACCCTTCAAGATGCGTCATTTAGCTTTGAGCACTCCAAATGATCGTTCAACAACATTTCTAAGTGAAGAGTGCCCATGATTATACACTTCATATTTGCCCACTGGTTTTCTTCCATTATGAAATTCCGGGATATGGTATATTTGGCCTTTCTAAGGAGCAAGATATCCTTCACAGTTTGGATACCCAGAATCTACGAGGTAATATTTTCCTATGAAAAGGGAAACAACATTGTTATGCATGGTTGTTGAATGTTGTTGAGAAGCAAGTACGTAATGGCAACAATATAAAAGGGCAAAGGAAGTAATGGCTTAACAACATATATTAGTACCTAGTGGGGGTGTAGGGAACCTATGTGCATACTTGACTAAGCTATCATTTAAGATCCTTGTGTCATGTGCTGAATCGGGCCAACCAGCCACAACAAAAGTAAACCTCACATCAAAGTCACAAATCGCTATAACATTTTCTGATGAAAATCCATGGTGACCTGTGTGGTTAACATAAGTGGCGTTGAAGGCGCCGTACAAGAAAGGTAGCCCCTATTTGCTGACCACCGCGCGCCCTCATGGACGGACCATATACGAGGCAGGAAACGCGAAGCCCGTTTTTTTGCCCTTTTCTGTTTTAAGTTTTTTCCTTTTTTCAATTCTTTTTCAGGATTTTTTAAAAAGTTGTGAACTGTAAAAAAATGTCAGATTTGTAAAAAAATATTCGGGAAATGATAAATGCCCACGGATTAAAAAATGTTTGTCATTTCATAAAATATTCATGAATTACTAAAAAATCTTCACAATATTGAAAAAATGTTCTGAATTCCAAAATTATTCGAAAATTTCAAAAAATGTTTGCCGATTCACGAAGTATTCATGAACTTAAAAATATGTTCCTGAATTGATTTTGTTCCTGAATTAAAAAAAATGTTCCAAAAGTTCAAACAATATACGCTGGTTCAAAATAATTGTTCACGTGTTCCGGACAAATGTATGCCATTTCAAACAAATGTTCATGTATTTGTAAAAAGATGTTCATGAATTTTAAAAAAGGTAATATATTTGCACAATATTCACAATTTTAAAAAATGCTCATGATTTCGAAAGATTGTCAAGAAATGGGAAGATGTTCACAAATTGAAATAGAAAAAGGAAATGAAAAATAAAAAGGGGGATAAAAGAACATAAAAATAAAGAAAAAGAATAAGAAATAAAAAAGCAAAGGAAAAAACATTTGAGAGATGGTTCTAGAACCTTCCTACACCGGTAGAGATAAATTCGGAAAGGGGCCTGCCCATACCATACCCCAACACCTGAGGCAGTACGCGCCAGGTCGCTCGCGGGCGACCTGCGCGCCAAATAGGAGTTGCCTATCGGAAATGCCCCGGTGGATCCTATTTGCTGCCAGGCGTGAAACTTAAGTTTGGTCGGCCCAGTGGGGCTGTTCGGTACAGTTTGTTCCCTGCAATCGCTGTTTGGTACTGTTCGGTCTGCTAAAAAAATGCAAGTGCAGTGTTTCATTTTTTCTCTCGTGCTGTTTTTTTTGTTTTCTATTAGTATGTTCTTCTTCATTTCGTTTTTATCTTTGAGATTGGCTTCCCTTTTTTCTCTTCCTTGTGATTTAGTTTTTTATCTGGGTTTGTCTTCTATTGTTTGTTTTTTTTTTATAGTTTTCTGTGTTGCAAACATTTTATAATATATGATGACATTTTTTAATGCACAATTAGGCAGGTTAAATGCAATACTTCAACATACTACTCATGCAGTGAATCAAACTTGTGCACCGAGTCTCTCGGACTCTCTTACCAAACGGGTTACCTCGTAACCAACAACGGTGATCATTCTCGGATCACAAACGAAACCAACACTTTGGTTCCCACAACAACGACCATCTTCACAGTTTCACAAATCTCGTCACATAACCAGTGCCAAGCATATGCCTTTAGTGTGCAAGGTTATTTAATCATGTTGATCCATGGTGTGACCTACTTACAAGCTGTGTCGTAACCGAGGGCGCGGCTATCGATAGATTTAATAAACACTCTGCAGAGGTTAGTACACCGTACCCACACCACGGAACCCATGGCCTTGCACTCCCATTCGGTTGGACCAATGGCATTCCGACAGAACCGTCCCATTGCCATGACACTCTCTCGGCCACTCCGACCAACTCCCCTCTGGGCTAAGTCATGGGTGGCCCCGATGTCTACCAAAGACATCCAACGGCCACCGTTGTGGCAAAACAAATCAACGGTCCCAAACGGGGACAAGGTACCATAACAACAATGGGCACACAAGGTTATGTCTGCTTACCGGGCCAGGGTACCGCACGCCCATAACCTTCCCTCGTTGGAGGCACCGACCAGAGGCATGACAACAGACCAAATAAAGGCCTTCCCATAAAGGCAAATGTGGTTGCACTTGGGAAGCTCGATTCAGTGGCACCATGAACCGATCAACATTATGTTTAAGTTAAATTATCATCAGGTTTAATTTGAAATAAAATAACTCGAGTCATAGTGTGCCATGAACATGCACTATATAACATGCATTATATCCACATAGCACTAACACAAACGGATCAACATCATAGAATCATTCTACTTGCACTACTCATCACTTTACTCACTGGTTTCAACTCCACTGGTTTTGAATCTCATCATTTTTAGTTATGCCATTAACATATTGAAATCAATAACTCACATATGAAAATGCTACCGGTCATAACCAAACCATAACCATACTACCAAAATACTTCTACTGCCTCATACTAGTCCATGCATTCAAACACTATTGTAAACTAAGCACATCAAGCATGGCAAAGTAACTAACATAAGCAATATTCATTTAATGATTAAATGCATGAAATAAATCACATTCAAGTTGGAAAAATCATAATATTGAAATGACACCATGCAAATATTTGTGTGGCTTGCCTTAGCACAGAGGAGGGTCACACCCCTCCTGGTTCTCCTCTAAGCAAGCTTCTCCTTCTGAAAAATAATTAAAACAGCAAAAAGAAAACATCAAGAACACTTCTGAAATTCACCAGAAATTATAGGCAGCAGAGAAAAATCTCAAAATTTGTGTGCTGCTAGAATATTCCAATACAAACACAATGCAAAAAGAATCAATTCATTTGGACTTATGGTTTAACTGTTATGGCTGGTCAAAGTTTCTGGTCAATATTTGAATTAAATTCAAATAAAAAGAAAACCAGGGGGTGACATCGAAGGTGTATTTCTGCGGGGCGCCACCACTCATACCGCTTCGGCCACGACTGAGTGGCTGACAGTGGGCCCCCGCGGTCAGGTTTAGAGGGAGGGAGAGGGAAACAGAGGTGGGGCGGTGGTTCACCGGTGATTCTCCGGCGAGGAGAGGTCGGCCGCCACTGTGGAGGGGGGAATGGACGCGCAAGACTACAGCGAGTCTGTACGTACCCGGAACGTGGCTAGGGGTGGACGGAGTGGGTTGCGGTGGTCTTCTCCAGAGGCGTCGACGGAGGGGGCTCGTCGGGGTTGGTGATTCCGGCGAGGCAGGGCCGGTCTAGCAGCTCCAACAGCAACATCGTGACCAGTGGAGCACCACGAGCACCTTGGAGAGGTCGAGGGGAGGCGAGAAGCACCGGAGGAAGCAGAACGCCGAGGCGGGGTCGGCGGCGATCCCTGGAGCAGAACGGCGGCCAGTGGCCCGCCTGGCCTGGCCGGGGCTATCTAGAGGAAGTGTGGGTGCCAGAGAAGTGCGGTGGTGGAGAGAAATGAGCTCGGGGGTCCTATTTATAGGCAGGACGAGGGAGAGGATCTCGGGCTCCGCCGAAGTTCTCTGGAGACGGTGCCCGGCGACGAGAGGCGCCCGTGAGAGGGGAGAAGAAAACGTAGCTCACACGACCACTGTGGGAGGGAGGAGACGAGCACAGGAGCGTGGGTGGCGACGAGCACAGTGACACGGGCACACTGTATGCTTGGCCGCGTCATGCCCGTGCCCGCTGCGGCGAGCTCCGGCGTTGGCGAGCGCCAGGGGAGAGTTAAGGGCGTCGAGATGATGATTGTGGTGAGGTTTGGCAAGGTGCGGCGAGCGGGGAAGCGAGCACACGCTCAACAAAGGCTTGGGCGCGACGTAGAGCGCGTCGGCTGCATGCCAGCACGCTTGGACGAACGTGGTCACCGCGTGAACTCTGGCATCACGCCGTGCAGTGCATTGAAATCATGTCTGGCGTGTAGTCCTTGATGGTTTGGGTTGAGCCAAGGCTTTGAGTTGATCACAAGTGGACTGTGTGCGAGTGTATCTTCCTGGCATGTTTATGGACAGAAATTTGTGAGGTTAATTGAGAAAATTCTAGAAGGAGTTTAGGGCTGATCTTTGGTGGTTAGTAGTTTCTTAGGAGGGTAATGAAGCCCTAAAAATCTCAGCTTCATTTGATCAAGGAAAAATGCACTTCCTGTAGAAACTGCATTTTTTGACCAGAACAGAAAAGATTTTCTGTAGCAAAAATATTCCAAAGAACTATGAAAATATTTTGCACAGAGAGGTGTACCAAGGTCTAAGGAATATTCAGGATTTTTGTCAGATTTTTGTGGGCAAGAAAAATGAGGGTTACTTTGGAGCATATGTTACTGAAGTGGTTTTCAGAGAAGAAATTGAATATTTTTCATTTATGAAAAATATTCCTATGGCCATTTTGGGATATATCAGAGAGGAAATGATGGGTTTGAGAGAGAGAGAGAGAGAGAGATGAGTCACTTGGGTGAAAATCAAGGACATGCCTAAGTGACTAAGTCCAACTGAGTTGATTCAAAACTCCAAATTTAAATCAAATGGCAAAGAAATCCAGAAAAAGAAAAAGAGCAAAGACCAGGCTGTCACAAACGTCCCCCACTTAGGTTGAATGTCGTCCTTGAGATTCGGTTGCTCGGGAAAACAATTCTATATAGGCTGCCCTTAAAAAGCCCTCTCTTTCCCAGGTTGCTTCTTCCTCGGTGTGATGCTCCCACTGAACCTTATAAATTTTTATCACCTTACTGCGAGTGACTCTTTCGGTCTCATCCAATATTCGGAACAGTTTCTCCTCATATGTTAAATCCTTAGCAAGCTCTATCTCTACCATATCAGTCCTTTTCTCCAGTGGCGAGATACACCTTCTCAGCTGAGAGACATGGAACACATTGTGCACCTCTAACAATTCCGGTGGCAATTCGAACTGATAAGCAACGGTACCAACTCTGCACATAACTGGGAACAGACCAATATATCTGGGTGCATGTTTTCCTCGAGTATGAAATCGCTTGACCCCTTTCATGGGTGTGACTCGGAGGTATACATACTCTCCGGGTTCAAAACTTATCTGACGGTGCTTTGAGTCATTGTAACTCTTTTTTCGGGACTTAGCCAATTGCAGTCTATCTCGGATCTCCTTGACTTGCTTTTCAACCTCCATCATTAAGTCAGTTCCGAAAATACGACTATCTCCGGTTTGGGACCAATTTAGCGGAGTGCGGCACTTACGGCCGTATAGAGCTTCATATGTTGACATCTTGAGGCTGGTCTGGGAACTGTTGTTGTAAGAGAACTCAGCATAAGGCAGAGAATCTTCCCACTTGGGTCATTGGGCCAAAGCACATGCTCGGAGCATATCTTCAAGTATTTGATAGGCCATGTTGTACTTTAGTGCGGTCCCCAAAGCTTGATGGAGATGTGACCAGAATGTGAAGGTAAAGAGAAAACCTCTGTCGGAAGTGATAGTTCTTGGCACTCCATGCAAACTAACGATTCTGGACACATATAGTTGGGTGAGTTGGTCGGCTCGGTAGGTGGTTCGGATGGGAATGAAGTGAGCCACCTTTGTCAGCATGTCCACCAAAACCCATATTGCATCATTGCCTCGGTGAGTCCTTGGTAGACCTGTGACAAAATCCATGCAGACATTGTCCCACTTCCATTGCGGAACGGGCAAAGGTTGAAGAAGTCCGGCAGGTTTCTGGTGCTCCACCTTCACTTTGTTGCATATATCACAACAAGCGAAAAAATATGCGATGTCCTTCTTCATTTCATCCCACCAATGCTTGACGAAGGTCCTCATACATCTTGGTACCTCCTGGATGGATCGAGTACGAATATTCGTGCGCTTCTGTCAAGATCTTCTTTTTCAGGTCTGCTTGCTCAGGTATGCAAATCCTTCCTCGAAACCTTAGAGTACCTTGCTCATCCTTGGAGAAATCCTGGGTCTTGCCTTCTTGTATACGCTTGACATGGTGTTGCAGGGCTGAGTCATCTTGATGGGCCATGCGGATCTCATCCTCGAGGGTTGGAGTAACTTCCAATATATTGGCAAGGCCAGCATCAACAATAACTAAGTTAAGCTGAGCGATCTCTTCTTGGAGTTCGGGAGGTAAGGACTCCATCAGGGCGTTCAGATTGGCGGGCTTGCGGCTGAGGGCATCGGCAACAACATTGGCTTTACCGGGATGGTAATTTATTCCAAGATCATAATCCTTGACCAATTCGACCCATCTTCGCTGTCGGACACTACAAAAAAATACACTTCCATGATGATACGTGTTTGTCATAGTAGGTCACGTTTTCTGTCATGCATGTACATCCATGACGATTTTATGACACAATCAAGATAGGCATACCTATGCTGTCGTAGAAGTGTTCCATAACATTACCAAAATTATCATCACGGAAGTGTCCATTTCCATGACGATAGGCGCGTCATGGAAGTGCTTTCGTCAAGGGTGACCGACATGTGGCATCCACCGTAAGGGGGTCGCCGTTAAGCTATCGGGTCCGGTTTTGGATTCGATAACCCATTAACAGCCCGAACCAATGGGGATTTTCCACGTGTAAAATTCTCATTGGCCGGAGGAAACACGTGTTGGCTCACTGTTGGGACAGATGTCATCCACTCACTGGACAGGAGGCGCCTATGATACGTCGACATGTGGCACGGTCTAACAGAGGCCCATTCCGGTTAAAAGGCCAGCCCGTTTGACTTGGTCAAAAGGTAACGGGCCGGCCCATGAAAAGCCTGTTAATGGCCTGTTCGTATATAGCCCATTTACAGCCCGCTAACTCACGGCCCGTTACGGCCTATCAGAATTAAGCCCAGTAGCTTCATCTGGGCCGTCCAATATGATTCCAGCCCGTTGTAACTTCCGGCCCATGTATGGCCCATGATGTCTTTCGGCCCATATGAGGCCCTTTGTAACTCTTGGTCCATTAACGCCCCGTGGTGAAACTGGCCTGTAATGAACAGCGCCCCGCTTTATACCCATTAACGGCCCATTATTCCATTGGGCCGTTTCCAACCCCTGTTAACTTTTGGCCTTCTAAGGGCCCATTTATTCTTGGGCTCATTTCCAGAAATCGATTACTTAAGGTCCTTTACTGGCCTGTTCAGCTTGTGGGCCAAATTCAGCCCGTGGTTACAGTCGGCCTGCTTGTGGCCCGTTAACACATTGGGTTGTTTTCGTAGCGTCATCAATTACGGCTTATTAACGGCCCGTTATGGTCGGGCCATAAAACAGACGATTTCCACTCTAGCCCGTTTACGATCCATTTTGCGGTCCGTCATTGGTCCACGAATAGTACAACCCATGTTTGGCAAAACAATTATACGGCTCGTAGAAGGCCCATAGATGAGACGGCCCGTAGAAGGCCCATGGATCCTACGGCCCGTAGAAGGCCCATAGATGAGACGGCCCGTAGAAGGCCCATGGATCCTACGGCCCGTAGAAGGCCCATGGATCCTACAGCCCGTAGAAGGCCCATGGATCCTACGGCCCATGGAAGGCCCATGGATCGTACCGCCCGTGGAAGGCCCATGGGTCGTACAGGCTGTGGAGGGCCATGGTCACTACGCAGGTAGCAGGACCATGGTCACAATAGTCTGTGTGTTGCCATGGTTATTGTAGCCTAGTTTATTGTGGCTCTAGAAAAACGCGGAAAAAGAACTATAGTGACTACAAGCAAACAACTAAACAAGACAATAAGGAAATAAATAAGCAAGGAACTAACGCTAGGCTATTACGGCTATTACACATATTACATCCACTGGGCATCAAAGTTCGCCACCAGTGCAAATATAGGGAACAAAGCAACATATTACATACACTGGCCGTCTGAATTGGCCACCAGTGCAAATAAACGCGGCAGCAAAACAAGTACATAACTTAAACAACTTCAGAAGAGCTCAAGAAACGTTATCCTGGGTATCCACCATGCTGGCAATAACCTTAGCAATCTTATTAGCTTTGTCCTGTTTGGCGCTAAAATCCTCCAACGCTTGTTGTTGCACCAGAAAGTATGCATCTGAATGCTCCAGGGACTTCCGCAGTCCTTCCGCTTCTTGTCGCAGAACAGCTGATCGATGTCTTTCAGCTTGTAGTTGAGACTCAAGAAACCAAACTGATTCAGACGGTGAGTTTGTATAGCTTGTGCAAGCGGTAGTGGCCAGTAACTCGAACACTAAACCAAGCCAGGACTTTGGGGTTGTCTCACTGTCTTCAAGATAGTCTTCCTTAGCTGTTTTATCAGCTTTGTTGGAGACCAACAAGGATGTCTCACTATCCTGAACCTTATCTGCATTACTTCCTTTACCATTGCTAAATAAGGCACTCTTCCCCAATATTCTGTCAGCATTCTAAAAGAAGAAACAAGCAGACACATAACAGGTTTAGAATGTACTAGTATATGAAACTCATTTCGGTGAACCAGTTCATTAGTAAGGTGGACATGATTAAACTACCAAGTCTTCTATTGCCAAGTAGTACATAATAAAAGCATCAAACAAACAAACATATATATATATATATATATATATATATGTCCTATGGTCACTGCATTGTCTTGCCAAGTCAAAATGGAGACACAGTTCAAATCATATCAGTTCAAGACAAAGCAGCAGTGAAAGAATACAAAGCGTGGAAAACTACATGGCACAACAAGATTCCAGATGGGTACCATGGGTCTACATGTACAACAACACTATTGGCTCTGTTGTGATGCTAGTAATGTGCATGATATGAGAAGTCAACTGTATACACAATTGAAATTGAAATCAACAGAGCTATTGATAAGAGCAAACCTGTTAAAGAAACATGCGTGAACATACCTGCTGTGCCATTGGAGTTTCGATTGGATCCTTCAATTTAAAAATAAGTTTGCATGAGTAAATACAGTGATACAAGAGCAAAGCAGTATGCATGATAGCAATGGAATCTGAAATTAGAACAGTTGTTCTTCAGGTTTAGGCACTTGTTCTACATGAACAAAGTACAGTAAGACGCAAGAATATAGTATTTAAAAAATAGAAAATGAGCTCATAGACCTTACCACATTCTTGGTTCGGGACCAGTATAGAACAAGGCGTTTCCAGTCATCGTCCAGTAAATGTGTCCCAGGAGAACGTAAGGGAATTTGATGAGTTTCTTTGCCAGTGAAGTACGTTTTCTTTAGGTAATTCCGATACTGCCACCAAGCATTCTTGAAGATAGCAGAGGTATTAGCACAGGTTACCTCATCCTGAGTTTCCAAATCGGTCCTTCTCTATAGAGAAAAATGGGAAAATTTGCTGTATTATAACCATCATGGAGGTAGAATGTATGGGACAAAGCAAAGTAATTGCCATGAATAACATTACTTACACATAACTCCTGAACAAACACCTGCACCTGGCATTTTCCTTCATCTGTATAATATTTCCAAGATGGGAAGATACGCACATAGGATTTAACAACATCAAATGCGATAGATGCTAAATTACGACAGGCTGGTTGTGCTTCCTCCACGGGAATTGGCGTACTAACTGGTGGAGTTGGGGTTCGCCATGGCAGTACTGGCCCTTTGGGCCCTGGAGCTGCCTTACTAACTGCTCTTGTTTGGGAGCTCTGTGGTGGAGATGGTGCTCTGTCAACAGGAACTGGGTTACTATCTGCTGGGGTTAGTCTCGTGGTTTTGTCACGGCAGATGTCCTAGTGTGAGGACTTAGTCATGGAGTCATCGCAACGTAGTTAGCTTAAAGGGGTTAAAGCGGGACAAAGGACACAAGGAGTTTATACTGGTTCGGCCCCTTGCGGTGAAGGTAAAAGCCTAATCCAGTTGATGCGGAATTGCTAGGGTTTCGATGACCAGGGAGCGAATACGCTTTGCCTGGCTCTCGATCTGTTGTTTCTTGTCCCTAAACCGCCGTCGGGTCATCCCTTTATATACACAGGTTGACGCCCGGCGGTTCACAGAATCCCGTCCGGCTCATAAACGTGTCCGGCTCGGTTTCTACCCTTTCCTATCTTACAACACAAGTTACACATCATATGGCGGTTTATGTTTACGGGCCCTAATCCGCCTTTGGGCCTTGGCCTTCGTGTTAGATCTCTTCCGTAAAGTGCCATACTCCTTGTCTTCGTGGGCTTCAATATGAATAACTCATTATGGGTATAATCCGGCCCCTCCTGGGCAGTTTATACTCAGTAGTTATATCCCCAACATTAGGCCCCAGATTGATTTGAACCTGTTCATGTCAATCTTCAATACTTAGGAAAATTCCTTTTTCAACACCTTCATGAAAATCTTGTAACTCGCCGTGACGTCATCTTCCAAGATCATGATAATTCGCCGTGACATCATCTGCCATTAACTTTAGATAAAACCCGAATCTTTTAATACTTCTCCTTTAATGAATCTCCGAAAATTGAGGCGTCTGTATATCTACAGATCCATTTTTCGACCTCCTCGATTCCCGCGCTTGCCACTTATCCATTCCCCTTATAAATAGGACCGGGGGTCATTTTCACTTTTCCCCCTCGTGCCTCTTACCTTCATCTCCTTCCTCGCGTCGACCTAGCGCTGAAGTTCATCCGCCGCCGCCAAGTTTTCGTCCTCGACCTCAACTCCGGCCGCTGCATCACCCTGATCGTACCAGAGAATCGCGGCGCCACTCCGCTGTTCCATCAGCACCAGTAAGCCTTCCTTCTTTCCACCATAGATCTGCCATTAGGGTTTCAGTGTTCATCGGGGTTTGTCGGTGTTCATCGCTGTGCAATAGCTCTTTGATTCAAACCTTGACTTTTATCCCGTATAATGATACCCGTAGCCCTTCTTTCCATTAGTGCATCTATTTCAAGTAGAAAATCCCATCTGGATCCTTCAACTGTTCAAGTATCAGAATAATTAACCCTGAATATTTTCCATTTTCTGACACGCGGTAGATCCAGATTTGTAATACCAATTTGTGAAACCTGTTTTTCCATCACTTAGCTATTTCAGATCTGTACCTTCGATACTAACGTAGGCGGTTTAACTTTTTAGAAGATGATAATCCGCCAGGTACCATTAGTCCCTTCATAAACCGCCAATCGCTTGTTATTATAATTCTGATAACATGAACCTCCAGTTTAACAATCTTGCATGCTTTAACAACTTCTGTCTCTTAACCTGTAACACTTTATGCTTGCCAATCATGAATCTTAAACCGGCATAAACCTTCCTTCAGGTTGTTGAACAAATGGCCAAGTCTTTTTATGCTTGCAACTGGGTTCCTTCCCGGGTTACTGAAGAACAACTGAACGGGTGCGTCGCAACCGACGCTTTAGCAAACAAGGAAGTTATCCACTGGAGGGTCCCCGGTCCAGAAAATCCTCCTGAGCCCAAGGATGGAGAAGTAATTGTGTTCGTTGATCATCTGGGTCGATGGTTTAGCTCTCCCGGATCAAAATTTTTCTGTGACGTGCTTGCTAGCATCCAACTCCGCCATCAAGATATTGGACCTAACTCTGTGTCCAATATTTGTAATTTTGAAGTGTTTTGCGAGGCTTATCTGCAAGAAGAGCCCACCGTTGAACTGCTCAGAGACTTCTTCTATTTAAACCGCTGGACTGAATTTACAGATGGGCCCAATACTGAACTTGGCGGGGTTTCAATTCAAAAAAGGAAAGATGTCAGCTTCCCGCATGCCAAGCATCATAGTCACCCCAAACTAGAATCAGACTTGGTTCTATTGCCGAGATACGTCTCCAGCTGACGAGAATCCTCTGCCGGGTTATCGTCCTCACCGGCTTACCAATGCACATCCATTTCCCCAACGACTTAGTGCCAAGGAATGAGCCAAGTATGCACCACAACTTTCAAAGCTTCGAGCCTTTGTTGCGAACGGTTTAACAGGCATTGATTTTGTTCGTTGCTGGATCTCCTGGAGCATTCTGCCTTTAAGCGGTCGCCCTGGTTTAATGTGCGAGTACACAGGGGACTTGAAAGATCCTCAACGGCATATTGACATTCAGTTAACAGAAGCTGAAATCACTGAAGCTGTCAAGAAGATATTGGATGAACCGGTGGCTGTCTGCAGCAAAACAGGGCTTACTCCCTTCTGCGCTTCCAATAAACCGCCAGCTATAAGAATTAGATAACTCTTGTTTTAATCCGGTCCTTTTAAATATTCCCTTATAATTTTGTCAATCTTTGACAGGGTGATGATCCGTTCTGGAAGAAGAAGCCATAGAACAAACCGGCCAAGACACCTCGCCCCAAGACTAAGGTTATCAAAAAACATGCCAAGAAGAAAACCGCTGAGTCCACCGATTTACACATTGATGATGATCTTGATAACCTGGAATCAGAGGTAGAACTTGATTCTCTTGGCTCCTTTTTCATACACCTCATTGACAACGACTATTATCAGGATGACGCTGAAGCCAGCCATGCTGATGATGTAGAGGTAATTATTCTTTCCTCCGGTTCAGATCCTCTGCCAACACAGAAAACCCGTCAAGCAAACCGGAAAGTAAGATTTTCTCACCCCCTAGCTCACTTGGATCCAAACTTTCTTTTGAAGAAGCAGCAACAGGAATCTCGCCGCACAACTTGGCATAGTGGCCAGGTGGTTACCTCATCCAGTTTACCGAACACGCCGGTTCGTAAACGCCGCCCAGAGGTTTCACCTATTCCTGCACATCTTATCACAAGGCAGGTTATTTCCGACAACCTCTTAATCCGTCTGATTCAAACTATCAGGGGACATCTCATTCATCCTCTGGCGAGTCAACAGGGACACAGCTTCCACCTCTAAAAACTGTTCCTGGGTAAGTATATTAAACTAAACCTTTATACCTTGTGTTTGCTTCTCATACTAACCTTTATGTTCATTCTTTTCAGAGCCAAGGCCAGGCCCAGCAAAAAGGCCAAACTGAATAAACCGGCTGATGATAATACAACCACTGAACCGGAGAAAACTCTAGAACCGGAGGATACCAATGCTGACGCTATTCTCAATGATCCGCCACCGCAAGATCATGACTTAACAACTGAACAAATGGAAGTTGATCCTGAAGAAGGCCATGTTGATAAACCGGCAAGCCCAGTCGGAGCTACTGGCAAACTGCCAAGCCCACTCAAAGCTGGTGATGACAACATGGATGACATTATGATTACCGGCGTCGGCCATTCCACCCCTGGCAATCCTGTCGCTTTATCAAAGCATAGTGCCAAGGAAGAACTTTCTGCTATGGATAAGGGCAAGTGGAAAACAGATTTGTCAAGCTATGCCCACCTCAACGCCCAAGACCTTCATTCGGGATTTTTAAACCGCCTGTACACAAGCCGCGACTATGAAGCCGGTTTAGTGAGCACGATGAAGGAGCGATATGAGGTAAATGCTGTTAACTCTGCATAACTATTCTTCCTTTATATCCACTTTATAATATCAACTCCAGTAGCCCCCAAGGCCCGGTTTATCATGTCCATATAAACCGGGACTGTGTAATACTTCAACCTTGCTTGCCTAGCCCCCAAGGGCCGGTTTATCTTTTCAAGATTTACCGGGACTTTAGCCTATAAGGTGCAAACTCTTGTTGAACATTTTTGTATACCAATTGACCACCAGGCTGATTGATAGAATAACATCCATAGTGTTAACTTGAGCAAATATGCATTAGCCCCCAAGTGCCAAGAATAATACTTGTATTGAGCTTGGGACTTATAAAAACTTTTTGATAAAAAGAAAATAGGCATTAGCCCCCAAGTGCCAAGTGCATATCTTGATATGTGCTTGAGACTTCAAATATATATGCTGCGACCTCATAAATTGAACATTACTTGCAGACTGATCTTAGCAAGAAAGAATCCCAAATCGCCGACCTTCAAGAAAATATTAAGTCCCAACAATCAGAGACAAGGCTAAAGAAGAGCTGACCAGTGCTTTAATAGCCACGGAGAAACTGAAGGAAAGCTTCAAGAAGGAACGGGCAGACTGGGACACAGAGAAAGCCACACTGCAAAAGAGGGCTGAGGATGCAGAAGCAGCCCTTAATCCGGTGGTAGAAGAGCTGACTGGCTTGAAGCGGCAAATAAATGCCATGACCACTGCTGTGTTTGGTAAGTATCCTTATTATACACGTTTAACATGTACTGTCCCATAAACTGCCGGTTTATCGATGTTCGTAATGATGCAGGATCTCGCATTACCCATCTGGGCTCTGATATGCAGAAGAAATTGAAGGCTGCCTATACTCTTATAGAGCAATTATATACCGGCGCGCAACGGATCATCTGTACCGCCTCTCATAACAAGCCGCCCCCAACTTTAATCAACGGGACATTGGAAAGGCTGTCAATGTTACCTGCCCGGTTTGAAGAATTGAAGAAATCGGCTGCCAGGGCAGGTGCTCTTAATGCATTAACCCGGGCCAAAGCATGGATACCTGATCTTGATCCGGCCGATATTGGAAACGGCTATCCAAGCATAAAGGAGGAAGGTTCAGATTTCGATAACGACGACCTCCGAGCCATAACAAGGGAAATGCATCCACTGGCTAGCAAATTGGCTGAAGAAACTGATCTTTCACACTATCAGTCGATTTATGATGCCAACAACAAACGGGTTACTGCACCAACTTATGATGCACAAAATCTTATCCCGCCAATCCGTAAGCACACCTATGCCCCTGATGTTGAACCCTCCACGCTTATAAGTGATGAAGGTGTATTCCAAGCCCTAACTGGGATCGATTGGGCAACCATTGACTTCCAGCCACTGGGTGGAGAGGAGGAGGATGAACCGGCGCAGGATGATCCTCAACCGTCAAGTCAGCCCGGCGAAGAGTCATGAACCGGAGGCCGGTTTAGCTTCTGCATACTGCCACACTTGTTGAAAACAATTATCCTTTTGGGCATCAAAGCGCCTTGTAATAGGCTAGTTTAAACGCTTGGTCTGCTATGCCATCGTGCATATTCGCTTTGCATGATACTGTTAATCCGCCATGTTTAAGATATGCTATGTCTGCTTATAATCCTTAGCAGTTTATTCAATCTGTTCCTGCATACAACAATACCGCCGGACGGGTCATAATGCCCATCATATAGCCAGGGTTTATAACCAAGGCTGTACTTAAGAATACTCAAATATGAAATATATCATACCTGTGATATTGAATCACGTCATTGGTTTACCAACTTATTGTGGTAAGGGTGATAACCCAAATCTTGAACATTGATAAGTCCTCTGATGTGTTGCCGGTTTATAGCAAAGCCAGACCGGTTTTAATAAACACCGGATTATCCTTGTATCATACTGGCGACTTGTAGTCGAAGCCAGACCGGGTCAATAAACACCAGATTATAGTTGATCGTGCGCTGACAACTTATAGTCGAAAGCCAAGCCGGGTCAATAGACACCGGTTATCTTGTAATTTTGTACTGACAACTTATAGTCAAAGGCCAGACCGGGTCAGTAAACACCGGATTATTATAAACCTCATCAAAATAAACCGCAAAAAGACTTCAAAAGAAAACATGCAAGAAGCGAGGCATTTCATGGGCTGCCAGGCCACTGAGTTAAACCATTTTACAAAGCCTTATAAGATGGACCTCACATTAACCAATCGTCATTTTAACTATGACAAGTTCAGGGTCTATATAAGATTGACTTGTCAAACGTTCGACGGGTCTTACCAGGATTACCTGGGCGGAGTGACTTACTTAAAAAGGCAGGATAACCCGGGGTTTTAGGTGAATACACCTGGCTTTCAAGCCTGGCTTTTATAGCCTATTACAAGGTTATAGACTCTTTGTTCTTGTAGAACAAAAAAGCCCCCAAGCAATATTTTGAGCTGTGCTCAATGGGTGCCTATGTTTGAGTTGTGCTTTTGCAACACTCTCTTTGGCCCCTTTGACTTTGGGTATAAGCCGGATCAATGGGCAATCAGAACTCCGTTTTATAAACAGAAGCCCCCATGTAACCAAAAGCTTTTAAGGAAGAATGGCAGAGGCCCCGCTTTAGTAGGGATGCCGGTTTATTATATTGATCATAATATATACATTGTCAAGAATATGTACATAAGAGGAGCCTATGGCTCAGGTGTAGTAAGGCCGAAGATGAGCGATATTCCACGGCCGGTGGGTCTCCTCCTCCGATTTACATGAGTCTTTGTGCTCTCGAACATCGATAAGGTAGTATGACCCGTTGTTCAGATTCTTGCTGACCACAAAGGGTCCTTCCCAAGGCGGGGATAACTTGTGCATATCAGTCTGATCCTGGATGAGCCAGAGCACCACATCGCCTTCTTGAAAAGTTCTGGTTTTAACCCGGCAGCTGTGATAATGTCGCAGATCTTGCTGGTAAATCGCCGAACGAGCCGCTGCAATATCACGCTCCTCATCTAACAGGTCAAGTGCTTCCTGACGTGCTTTCTCATTGTCAGCTCCAACATAAGCCGCCACACGAGGCGAGTCATGATGGATGTCACTAGGAAGAACCGCCTCTGCTCTGTAAACCATGAAAAAAGGTGTGTAACCCGTAGACCTGTTAGGTGTGGTATTGATATTCCATAACACAGAAGGTAACTCTTCCACCCAACAACCCGTCGTCCTTTGTAAAGGAACCATAAGCCGGGGCTTGATGCCTCTCAGGATCTCTTGATTGGCTCTCTCCGCTTGACCGTTCGATTGGGGGTGAGCCACTGATGATACGTCAAGCCGGATGTGCTCACGTTGACAAAATTCTTTCATAGCACCCTGGGACAGATTAGTGCCATTATCAGTTATGATGCTGTGTGGAAAATCAAACCGGAAAATCACCTTCTTGATGAATTGAACCGCCGTGGCTGCATCACACTTACTGACTGGCTCTGCTTCCACCCACTTAGTGAACTTATCAACCGCCACCAAAAGGTGGGTCTTCTTATCCTTGGACCTTTTAAAGGGCCCAACCATATCCAGCCCCCAGACTACAAACGGCCAAGTAATTGGAATGATCCTCATTTCTTGAGCCGGTACATGAGCACGTCGTGAGAATTTTTGACAGCCATCACACTTTTTGACTAAGTCTTCAGCATCAGCATGAGCCGTCAGCCAATAGAAGCCATGACGAAAAGCCTTGGCTACCAGGGACTTTGAACCGGCATGGTGACCACAATCGCGTTCGTGGATCTCACGCAAAATATCACAGCCTTCTTCAGGAGACACGCAACGCTGAAACGCCCCTGTTACACTACAATGATGCAATTCTCCATTGACAATGGTCATTGACTTGGATCGCCGGATTATCTGCCTGGCCAAAGTTTCATCCTCATGTAACTCGTCCTGGGTCATGTATGCCAAATATGGGACTGTCCAATCTGGGATAACATGAAGAGCCGCCACCAACTGAGCCTCCGGGTCAGGAATAGCCAAATCCTCCTCTGTAGGTAACTTGACCGACGGGTTATGCAAGACATCCAGAAAAACATTGGGTGGCACCGGTTTACGTTGGGAACCCAAACGGCTTAAAGCGTCCGCCGCTTCATTGTTTCTCTGGTCCACATGTTCAACCTGATAACCCTTGAAATGACCAGCAATAACATCCACCTCTCGTCGATAAGATGCCATGAGTGGATCTTTGGAATCCCAAGTACCAGATACTTGTTGAGCTACCAAATCCGACTCACCAAAGCACCTAACCCGGCTTAAGTTCATCTCCTTAGCCATTCGAAGACCATGGAGTAAGGCCTCATATTCAGCTGCATTATTAGTGCAAGGAAACATTAAACGGAGAACATAACAAAATTTATCACCTCGAGGGGAAGCTAGCACAACTCCAGCCCCCGAGCCCTCCAATTGCCTGGACCCATCAAAGTGAATAGTCTAGTACGTGTTATCCGGCTTTTCCTCCGGCGCATGAAACTCTGTCCAGTCATTGATAAAATTCACAAGTGCTTGGGACTTGACCGTTGTGCGAGGCACATATTTTAACCCGTGAGGCCCAAGCTCAATGGCCCACTTGGCAACCCGGCCAGTTGCTTCCCTGTTTTGGATTATATCTCCCAAAGGAGCAGAACTGACCACAGTGATGGGATGACCCTGAAAATACTGCTTAAGCTTCCGGCTTGCCATGAAAACTCCATACACCAGCTTCTGCCAATGTGGGTACCTCTGCTTGGACTCAACAAGCACCTCACTGATATAATAAACTGGCCGTTGAACCGGATATTCCTTGCCAGCCTCCTTACGTTCCACCACAATGGCCACACTAACCGCCCGGGCATTGGCAGCCACATATAACAACAGCAGCTCTTTATCGACCGGAGCATCCAGGACAGGTGGCTCAGATAACTGCCTCTTCAAGTCCTCAAACGCCGGATTAGCAGCATCACTCCAGACAAAATTATCCATCTTTTTCATCATCTGATACAGAGGGATGGCCTTTTCTCCAAGATGGCTTATAAACCGACTCAAAGCTGCAATCCGGCCCGCCAGACGCTGAACGTCATTGACACACGCCGGTTTAGACAGGGAAGTAACGGCTTTGATCTTCTCCGGATTAGCTTCGATGCCCCTGTTAGACACCGAAAAACCCAAGAGCTTTCCTGCTGGAACGCGAAAGACACATTTTGCCGGATTAAGCATCATTTTGTAGACCCGAAGATTGTCAAACGTCTCCTTCAAATCATCAATTAGGGTTTCCTTCTTCCTTGACTTCACCACAATGTCATCTACATAAGCATGAACATTGCGCCCAATCTGACTGTGAAGGCAATTTTGCACACATCGCTGGTAAGTCGCCTGGGCACTCTTGAGCCCAAAGGGCATAGATACATAGCAGAAGGCTCCAAACGGAGTTATGAAAGCCGTCTTCTCCTGGTCCTTAACTGCCATCTTGATCTGATGATAACCAGAGTAAGCATCCAGAAAACTCAAACGCTCACAACCCGCCGTAGCATCAATAATCTGATCAATACGAGGGAGAGCAAAGGGATCAGCTGGACAAGCTTTGTTCAAATCTGTGTAGTCCACACACATACGCCAAGTACCGTTCTTCTTAAGCACCAGCACCGGGTTAGCTAACCATCCAGGGTGAAAAACCTCCACAATGAACCCTGCTGCCAAGAGCCGGGCTACCTCCTCACCAATAGCCTTGCGCCTTTCTTCATTGGAGCGGCGGAGAAACTGCTTAACCTGTTTAAACTTGGGATCGATATTAAGAGTGTGCTCAGCGAGTTCGCTCGGTGGCATGTCAGAAGGTTTCCATGCAAAGATGTCCCGGTTCTCACGGATGAACTCGATGAGCGCGCTTTCCTATTTCGGATCCAGATTAGCACTGATGCTGAACTGCTTGGATGAATCGCCAGGAACGAAGTCAACTAGCTTAGTCTCATCAGCCGATTTAAACTTCAAGGCCGGATCATGCTCTGTAGTTGGCTTTTTCAAAGAAGTCATATCCGCCGGATCAACATTGTCCTTATAAAACTTCAACTCCTCTGTTGCACAAACCGACTCAGCATAAGCCGCATCACCTTCTTCACATTCCAAAGCTATCTTACGGCTCCCATGTACCGTGATAGTCCCCTTATGACCCGACATCTTGAGCTGCAGATAAACATAACAGGGCCTTGCCATGAACTTAGCATAAGCCGGCCGTCCAAACAGGGCATGATAAGGGCTCTTGATTTTCACCACTTCAAAGGTCAATGTCTCTGATCTAGAGTCGTGATCATCTCCAAAAGCGACCTCTAGGGCTATCTTACCGACTGGATACGCCGACTTACCAGGCACCACACCATGAAAAACAGTGTTCGACGGTTTAAGATTTTTATCTGTCAACCCCATGCGATGGAAGGTTTCATAATAGAGAATATTGATGCTGCTCCCCCCGTCCATGAGTACTTTGGTAAACTTATACCATCCAACCTGAGGTGCCACCACCAGTGCCAGGTGACCCGGATTATCAATCCAGGGTGGGTGATCTTCTCGACTCCATACGATGGGCTGCTCAGACCATCGCAAATAACGGGGAGTGGCCGGTTCAACAGAGTTCACTGCTCTCTTATGAAGCTTCTGGTCACATTTGCATAGACTAGTGGTGAAGACATGATACTGCCCACTATTCAACTGTTTCGGGTTGCTCTGATAACCCGACTGTTGCTGCTGTTGACTCCCCTGATGATTATAACCACCTTGGTTGCCATGACTGCCTTGATTGCCATGACCGCCTTGATTGCCTTGAAATCCTGAGCCAGAAGTGCCTCCACCATAACCCGGCCCATGAGAACCGGGTCCTGAACCGCCGCCCGATCCATGAACATCTTGGAAAAGATTTGAGTTTTTGAACTCCCTCATAATAAAGCAATCCTTCCAGAGGTGCATAGCTGGCCTTTCTCGTGTCCCGTGTCTTGGGCAAGGCTGGTTTAACAGGTGCTCAAGATTGATACCTGATCCTCCACTCCGCGGGGGCGGTTTACCCTTATGACGCTGACCATTATTCTGTGTGTTGGTGTTAGCCACAAAATTCAAACTATTATCCGCCTTGCGCTTACCGTTGTTTCCATGGCCCGCCGGGTTATGTTGTTGCCCTTTGGTGCTGCCGCTCTTCTTTCCCATTCCCGGCTTCTCATCGTTAGACTCGGGGTCCTTGGTACTATCAGAGTCAGCATACTTAACCAAAGCTGCCATAAGCGTTCCCATGTCATTGCAGTGACGCTTGAGCTGTCCCAACTTCAGCTTCAATGGCGTGAACCGGCAATTGCCTTCCAACGTTAAGACTGCTGTATCAGCGTTGATGCGGTCCGACGAATGCAGGATTGCTAAAACCCGGCACACCCAATGATTTTTCGATTCACCTTCTTCTTGGACACAGGCGGCTAAATCCACAATTGACATGGTCTGCTTGCACGTGTCCTTGAAATTCTGGATAAACCGGGCCTTTAACTCGGCCCATGATCCAATGGAGTTAGCTGGCAAACTTTTCAGCCAAGTACGAGCTGTTCCTTCCAACATCATGGTGAAGTATTTAGCGCATGCCGCATCATCCGCATCCAGCATCTCCATCGCCATCTCATAGCTCTCAACCCATGATTCGGGGGGGGGGGTAAGTCCATAGTGTAATTGGGCACTTTACGAGGACCTTTGAAATCCTTGGGCAGTCGTACATTACGTAGAGCCGGGGTGAGACACAGCACCCCCAAAGAACTTAAAGCAACACCTGGTTCCACCAAAGTTGTTGGACGAACCGGAGTAAGCTGACGGGCCGCGTACCGCGCCGCTAACTCGGCTTCTCGACGTGCTCTACCGTGATCTACCAAGTCCTGAGCATTAGCACCACCGCCCGCCGGGTTATGCCCTCGAGGCGGGTTACGGTTCCGCGCACTGCTTGACACAGCCAGTTCATCAATATGCCTGCTGTAACTCCGGCTTGGGCGGGGGGTGGAATGAATCCTCTCGCGGCTGTACGAATAAGCCTGCTGCTGAGTCAAGGCTATCTGAAGGAGCTCTCTAGCCCGTCGCGTCTCAACCGCTACTGGGGACTCGCCTTCGACTAGGAGGGCCGCCAATTGCGAAGCGGCGACGACTATGTTATCCAGAGGGTTAGAGTAATGACCCGGAGGTGTTGATATGTGCTGCGACGGGACATTCTGACTAGGCAGATCCATCGTGCGCGGCTGAACTGGCGCCTCCGTTCCAGGCGCTTCCACCCAGTTTACCACTGGCTGATTACTGGTTTCTGCTCCTGGCGTGTTAAAGAGATTCCTTGCCTCATAAACCGGAGGCAGGTGAGACCGGTACCTTCTCCTCATCACATCATTTGACGCGTTCTGATCCAACATAAGCCGGTAAGCCTGTGCATCCAACTCGGCCCGCTCTGCAGCCATCCTGGTGTTCTCAGCTGCCAGGTCTGCCTTGGCTTGAACTATCTGATCCTTCACTTTCGCAACTTCCGCGTTATGCTGATCCTGATTCACCGGGTTAACATCCGCCGCCAGCAGCATTGCCAAAGTGTCAAATAAATCGGACAAAACCTGAACCGGCAGTTGCGCAGGGCCTCCTGCCCCAGCTGCTGTCGCCGCCGCTGATCCGGAGACCATCGCCGATGCGGTCGAAGAGTGCTGCACTGACTGTGTACCAGCCATGAAGATCGCAACCCGGCTCGGTGGATCGAAAGGGTTCGGAATACTGTAGCCATCGGAACAGCCCCCAATCCGGCCATCTTGCAGTTGGTACAATGACTCGGTCTCTCCGGTAGATGACTCGTCATCAGAGTAAACGACGGTTTCTCCACCAGATGCCGATCTATCCTCAGATTCCACTCCGTTGATGACTCCCACGAAGGCACGCTTCATGGCAGGCTGAACCCGGGCGGGTCTCGCACGCTGAGCCGTTTCGTCGGTGCAGATGTCCGGCTCAGGGCCCGGTTCGCCGATCTTGCCAATGAAAACGTGAATACCACCGAAGGGGACCCGGTACCCGTACTCAATTTAGCCGGCCTCGGGGCCCCAACCTGCATCGTCGATGTAGAGCTTGCCGCGATGACTCTTGGTCATCCGGCCCACAGCATATCCCTTGAGCCCTTCAAAGCTGCCCTCTAAGCACTTAAAACCATCGTGCGATAGCCCCACGTGGGCGCCAACTATCGTGGTTTTGTCGCGGCAGATGTCCTAGTGTGAGGACTTAGTCATGGAGCCATCGCAATGTAGTTAGCTTAAAGGGGTTAAAGCAGGACAAAGGACACAAGGAGTTTATACTGGTGCGGCTCCTTGCGGTGAAGGTAAAAGCCTAATCCAGTTGATGTGGAATTGCTAGGGTTTCGATGACCAGGGAGCGAATACGCTTTGCCTGGCTCTCGATCTGTTGTTTCTTGTCCCTAAACCGCCGCCGGGTCGTCCCTTTATATACACAGGTTGACGCCCGACAGTTCACAGAATCCCGACCGGCTAATAAACGTGTCTGGCTTGGTTTCTACCCTTTCCTATCTTACAACACAAGTTACACATCATATGGCGGTTTATGTTTACGGGCCCTAATCCACCTTTGGGCCTTGGGCCTTCATGTTAGATCTCTTCCTTAAAGCGCCATACTCCTTGTCTTCGTGGGCTTCAATATGAATAACTCATTATGGGTATAATCCGGCCCCTCCTGGGCGGTTTATACTCAGTAGTTATATCCCCAACAGTTGGGGTTAGATTGGGTGAAGCTGGTTCTCTGTCCATCGTAGTAGGGGTACAATCTGTGAGAGTCTGGGTTATGTGTGGTAGGGCTGGTTCTCGTGCATGTACAATCGGGGTGCTATCTCCACCAAGAGGTAGCACTGTTTTATTTGAAGACCGTGTTCTTACCCTGCTAGATACTGGCATCACCCGCTCCAATTCAAATGGTTGATAAACAGGAAACATAGTTGAATGTACAGACATTGTATGAGAGACAGATGCAATAGATAGTGTGGAAAAAAGAGGGCATGAAATAGTTGACATGTATATTGTTTAACTAAAATGGATAGCATGACATAATTCCACATATATGGTGTCTATCTAAACTGGATAGCATAGCATAACATAATTCAAAGAGATGATGAATAACTAAACATGATCGCATGACATAATTCACATGCATGTTATCTAAGTAATCAGGATCGCATGATTTAATTCACATATGTGATTTATATGCTAAAAAGAGGGCATTCACATATATGATGTCTGAACTAAGAACATGGTGTTGAATATTGTGTATATGATGTCTAAACTATGCAATGCAAGACACCATATGCATGATATGAGTAGTATAACCGTGCCAAGTTAGAGCATACACCTCGGTGGGGGAATAGGACCGGTCATCTGTCTCTGAATCCATCTCCGAGGAGCCATCGGGACCCAACAAGAGATCTGCTTCGATAGGTAGCACTGTCTGTTCTGAAGGCCTTGTTTTCACTCCAGATTTTTCCATCTCCCACCCAAATGGCTGATTCACAATAAGAGTAGTTTAATGTACAAACATTGTTGACAAATGGAAATGTAATGAAGAAAAGGATGGGCAAGATATCATTCAAATATATGATGCCTGGTTAAACAAGATGGCATTGCACATTTCACATATATTATGGCTGGCTAAAAGACATGAGACTGCATAATTCCCATATATGATATAGAAACTAAACAGGTGGCATTACAAAACATGTCTAAACTAAGCAGATGACATATATGATGTCAAAAGTAGGCACTGCAAGGCAACATATGCATGATATGACTAACATCATCATGCCAAGGTAGAACAAACACCTTGGGGGGTAAATAGGAGTGGTCAGCTGCGTCTGAATCCGCCATAGAATAGATATCTTCCTCTGGATTACAATCTGGAGAGAGGGGGGGGGGGAGGAGGGTTTGCCATTGAACCCACCATGGAGCGATGTCTGCATGACATTGTATTGCCGCGCAAAACTCTTCTCTTTTTTCTCTACATGTTTAGCATGACTGTGTACAATATCTGACATGCATACAAAAAATATGGTGAGATTATGTAAGGAGAGCATGCAGAAATCTAGAGTGATGGTAACAACCAATGGATGGATCCAAAAATAATGATAGCAGGCTGATGACTGCTTTAATTTAATAAAAAGACAGATGATGATTGCTTTACTATTTGTTTCCCACCCAAGATGAACAACATAGGTATACCCTAGGTGAACCAGATATTGGACAGAGATACTATTCATTGCTGCCTCAATATGTGCCCCACAACTAATTTAGAACTCAAGTTTGAACATTAATTTGGACCTGACTTGGAGTCTAAGAGGTGAACAGGACGATAAAGTAGCAGGTAATTTTAAGCAATGCATAACATCAGCAGAAACAAAAGAGTGCGACCTCTCTTGTGGACCAGTGTACTCCTCAGGTTCATCTGCCGAGTTGATGATGGAGATGCCGTTGTGGTGGGTGCCGGCGGTAGGGAAGGAGATCTGAGGCGGCGAAAGACGGTCAGGAGTCGTGATGTCTGGTTTGGTGGATGCTTCTGTCGATGGAGCAGCTCAGGTGAAGTGGACGACGTCACGGCAGTAGCAGGACAAACCACACAAAGTTTCCTTCGACACCTACCTGTAACTGAAGTAATTTTGTAAGGGCTCATTTGGCTTGCATGATTCTAAAAACGCAGGGATAGGGAAAACACCGGAATAGGATAGGAATGCACATGGTAAACAGAGCATTTGTAAACACAGGATTTCTGTCAACTTGGTGTTGGGGAACGTAGTAATTCCAAAATTTTTCCTACACACACACAATATCATGGTGATGCATAGCAACGAGAGGGGAGAGTGTGTCCACGTACCCTCGTAGACCGAAAGCGGAAGCGTTAGCACAACGCGGTTGATGTAGTCGTACGTCTTCACGATCCGACCGATCCAAGTACCGAACGTACGTCACCTCCGAGTTCAGTACACGTTCAGCTCGATGACGTCCCACGAACTCTGATCCAGCAGAGCTTCGAGGGAGAGTTCCCTCAGCACGACGGCGTGATGACGGTGATGATGTTGCTACTGACGCAGGGCTTCGCCTAAGCACCGCTACGATATGACCGAGGTGGATTATGGTGGAGGGGGGCACCGCACACGGCTGGGAAAGATCAACAGATCAACTTGTGTGTCTATGGGGTGCCCCCTGGCCACGTATATAAAGGAGTGGAGGAGGGGGAGAGGGCCGGCCCCTATGGCGCGCCCTGGAGGAGTCCTACTCCCACCGGGAGTAGGATTCCTCCCCTTCCAAGTAGTAGGAGTAGGAGACAAGGAAGGGGAAGAGGGAAGAGAAGGAAGCAGGGGGCGCCGCCCCTCCCCCTAGTCCAATTCGGACTAGTTATTGGGGGAGGGGGGCACGGCCTGCCTCTCTCTCTCCCCTAAAGCCCAATAAGGCCCATATACTTCTTCCCCCGTATTCCCGTAACTCCCCGGTACTCCGAAAAATACCCGAACCACTCGGAACCTTTCCGATGTCCGAATATAGTCGTCCAATATATCGATCTTTACGTCTCGACCATTTTGAGACTCCTCGTCATGTCCCCGATCTCATCCGTGACTCCGAACTACCTTCGGTACATCAAATCGCATAAACTCATAATACAAATCGTCACCGAACGTTAAGCGTGCGGAACCTATGGGTTCGAGAACTATGTAGACATGACCGAGACATGTCTCCGGTCAATAACCAATAGAGGAACCTGGATGCTCATATTGGCTCCCACATATTCTATGAAGATCTTTATCGGTCAAACCACATAACAACATACGCTGTTCCCTTTGTCATCGGTATGTTACTTGCTCGAGATTCGATCGTCGGTATCTCAATACCTAGTTCAATCTCGTCACCGGCAAGTCTCTTTACTCGTTCCGTAATGCATCATCCCGCAACTAACTCATTAGTCACATTGCTTGCAAGGCTTATAGTGATGTGCATTACCAAGAGGGCCCAGAGATACCTCTCCGACAATCGGAGTGACAAATCCTAATCTCGAAATACGCCAACTCAACAAGTACCTTTGGAGACACCTGTAGAGCACCTTTATAATCACCCAATTACGTTGTGACGTTTGGTAGCACACAAAGTGTTCCTCCGGTAAACGGGAGTTGCATAATCTCATAGTCATAGGAACATGTATAAGTCATGAAGAAAGCAATAGCAACATACTAAACGATCAAGTGCTAAGCTAATGGAATGGGTCAAGTCAATCACATCATTCTCCTAATGATGTGATCCCGTACTCATTTCTATGGTTAGGAAACTTAACCATCTTTGATTAACGAGCTAGTCAAGTAGAGGCATACTAGTGACACTATGTTTGTCTATGTATTCACACATGTATTATGTTTCCGGTTAATACAATTCTAGCATGAATAATAAACATTTATCATGAAATAAGGAAATAAATAATAACTTTATTATTGCCTCTAGGGCATATTTCCTTCAGTCTCCCACTTGCACTAGAGTCAATAATCTAGTTCACATCGCCATGTGATTTAACATCAATAGTTCACATCTTTATGTGGGTAACACCCATAGTTCACATCGATATGTGATCAACACCCAAAGGGTTTACTAGAGTCAGTAATCTAGTTCACATCGCTATGTGATTAACACCCAAAGAGTACTAAGGTGTGATCATGTTTTGCTTGTGAGATAATTTTAGTCAACGGGTCTGTCACATTCAGATCTGTAAGTATTTTGCAAATTTCTATGTCTACAATGCTCTGCACGGAGCTACTCTAGCTAATAGCTCCTACTTTCAATATGTATCTAGATCGAGACTTAGAGTCATCCAGATCGGTGTCAAAGCGTGCATCGACGGAACTCTTTACGAGAAACTCTTTATCACCTCCATAACCGAGAAACATATCCTTATTCCACTAAGGATAATTTTGACCGCTGTCCACTGATGTACTCCTAGATCACTATTGTACCCTCTTGCCAAACTCTTGGTGAGGTACACCATAGGTCTGGTATACAGCATAGCATACTTTATAGAACCTATGACTGAGGCATAGGGAATGACTTTTCATTCTCTTTCTATTTTCTGCTGTGGTCGGGTTTTGAGTCTTTACTCAACTTCACACCTTTGTAACACAGGCAAGAACTCCTTCTTTGACTGTTCCATCTTGAACTAATTCAAAAATTTGTCAAGGTATGTACTCATTGAAATTTTTTATCAAACGTTTTGATCTATCTCTATAGATCTTGATGCTCTATATGTAAGCAGCTTCACCGAGGTCTTTCTTTGAAAAACTCCTTTCAAACACTCCTTTATGCTTTACAGAAAATTCTACATCATTTCCGATCGACAATATGTCATTCACATATACTTATCAGAAAGGCTGTAGTGCTCCCACTCACTTTCTTGTAAATACAAGCTTCACCATAAGTCTGTATAAAACTATATGCTTTGATCAATTCATCAAAGGGTATATTCCAACTCCGAGAAGCTTGCACCATTCCATAGATGGATCGCTGGAGCTTGCACATTTTGTTAGTACCTTTAGGATCGACAAAACCTTCTGGTTGCATCATATACAACTCTTCTTTAAGAAATCCATTAAGGAATGTAGTTTTGACATCCATTTGCCAGATTTCATAAAATGTGGCAATTTGCTAACATGATTTGGACAGACTTAAGCATCGCTACAAGTGAGAAAATCTCATCGTAGTCAACACCTTGAACTTTGTCAAAACCTTTTTCGACAAGTCTAGCTTTGTAGATAGTAACACTACTATCAGCGTCCGTCTTCCTCTTGAAGATCCATTTATTTTCTATGGCTTACCGATCATCGGGCAAGTCAACCAAAGTCCACACTTTGTTCTCATACATGGATCCCATCTTAGATTTCATGGCCTCAAGCCATTTCGCGGAATCTGGGCTCATCATCGCTTCCTCATAGTTCGTAGGTTCGTCATGGTCAAGTAACATGACCTCCAGCAAAGGATTACCGTACCACTCTGGTGTGGATCTCACTCTGGGTTACCTACGAGGTTCGGTAGTAACTTTATCTGAAGTTACATGATCATCATCATTAGCTTCCTCACTAATTGGTGTAGGAGTCACAAGAACAGATTTTTGGAATGAACTACTTTCCAATAAGGGAGCAGGTACAGTTACCTCATCAAGTTCTACTTTCCTCCCACTCACTTCTGTCGAGAGAAACTCCTTCTCTAGAAAGGATCCATTCTTAGCAACGAATGTCTTGCCTTCGGATCTGTGATAGAAGGTGTACCCAACTGTCTCCTTTGGGTATCCTATGAAGAGACACTACTCCAAGTTGGGTTTGAGCTTATCAGGATGAAACTTTTTCACATAAGCATCGCAACCCGAAACTTTAAGAAACGACAACTTTGGTTTCTTGCCAAACCACAGTTCATACGGTGTCGTCTCAACAGATTTAGATGGTGCCCTTTTAACGTGAATGCAGCTGTCTCTAATGCATAACCCCAAAACGATAGTGGTAAATCAGTAAGAAACATCATAGATTGCACTATATCCAATAAAGTACGGTTATGACGTCCAGACACACCATTATGTTGTGGTGTTCCAGGTGGCATGAGTTTGTGAAACTATTCCACATTGTTTTAATTGAAGGCCAAACTCGTAACTCAAATATTTGCCTCTACGATCAGATCGTAGAAACTTTATTTTCTTGTTATGATGATTCTCTACTTCACTCTGAAATTCTTTGAACTTTTCAAATGTTTCAGACTTATGTTTCATCAAGTAGATATACCCATATATGCTCAAATCATCTGTGAAGGTCAGAAAACAATGATACGTGCCGTGAGCCTCAACACTTATCGGACTGCATACATCAGTATGTATTATTTCCAACAAGTCTGTTGCTTGCTCCATTGTTCCGGAGAACGGAGTCTTAATCATCTTGCCCATGTGGCATGGTTCGCAAGCATCAACTGATTCATAATCAAGTGATTCCAAAAGCCCATCAGCATGGATTTTCTTCATGCGCTTTACACCAATATGACCTAAACGGCAGTGCCACAAATAAGTTGCACTATCATTATTAACTTTGCATCTTTTGGCTTCAATATTATGAATATGTGTATCACTACGATCGAGATCCAACAAACTATTTTCATTGGGTGTATGACCATCGAAGGTTTTATTCATGTAAACAGAACAACAATTATTCTCTGACTTTAAATGAATAACCGTATTGCAATAAACATGATCAAATCATATTCATGCTCAACGCAAACGCCAAATAACATTTATTTAGGTTCAACACTAATCCCGAAAGTATAGGTAGTGTGCGATGATGATCATATCAATCTTGGAACCACTTCCAACACACATCGTCACTTCACCCTTAACTAGTCTCTGTTCATTCTGCAACTCCCGTTTCGAGTTACTAATCTTAGCAACTGAACTAGTATCAAATACTGAGGGGTTGCTATAAACACTAGTATAGTACACATCAATAATCTTTATATTCAATATACCTTTGTTTACTTTGCCATCCTTCTTACCCGCCAAATACTTGGGGCAGTTCCGCTTCCAGTGACCAGTCCCTTTGCAGTAGAAGCACTTAGTCTCAGGCTTAGGTCTAGACCTGGGCTTCTTCACTTGAGCAACAACTTGCTTGCTATTCTTCTTGAAGTTCCCTTTCTTCCCTTTGCCCTTTTCTTGAAACTAGTGGTCTTGTCAACCATCAACACTTGATGCTTTTCTTGATTTCTACCTTCGTCGATTTCAGCATCACGAAGAGCTTGGGAATCGTTTCCGTTATCCCTTGCATATTATAGTTCATTACGAAGTTCTAGTAACTTGGTGATAGTGACTAGAGAACTTTGTCAATCACTATCTTATCTGGAAGATTAACTCCCACTTGATTCAAGTGATTGTAGTACTCAGACATTCTGAGCACATGCTCACTAGCTGAGCAATTCTCCTCCATCTTGTAGGCAAAGTACTGTCAGAGGTCTCATACCTCTCGACATGGGCATGAGTATGAAATACCAATTTCAACTCTCGGAACATCTTATATGCTCCTTGGCATTCAAAACATTTTTGAAGTCCCGACTCTAAGCCATTAAGCATGGTGCACTAAACTATCAAGTAGTCATCATATTGAGCTAGCCAAACGTTCATAACGTCTGCATCTGCTCCTGCAATAGGTCTGTTACCTAGCGGTGCATCAAGGACATAATTCTTCTGTGCAGCAATGAGGATAATCCTCAGATCACGGATCCAATCCGCATCATTGCTACTAACATCTTTCAACTTAGTTTTCTCTAGGAACATATCAAAAAAAACAGAGAGGCTAAACGCGAGCTATTGATCTACAACATAGATATGCTAATACTACCAGGACTAAGTTCATGATAAATTAAAGTTCAATTAATCATATTACTTAAGAACTCCCACTTAGATAGACATCCCTCTAATCATCTAAGTGATCACGTGATCCAAATCAACTAAACCATGTCCGATCATCACATGAGATGGAGTAGTTTTCAATGGTGAACATCACTATGTTGATCATATCTACTATATGATTCACGCTCGACCTTTCGGTCTCAGTGTTCCGAGGCCATATCTGCATATTCTAGGCTCGTCAAGTTTAACCGGAGTATTCCGCGTGTGCAACTGTTTTGCACCCGTTGTATTTGAACGTAGAGCTTATCACACCCGATCATCACGTGGTGTCTCAGCACGAAGAACTTTTGCAACGGTGCATACTCAGGGAGAACACTTATACCTTGAAATTTAGTGAGAGAACATCTTATAATGCTACCATCGATCTAAGCAAAATAAGATGCATAAAAGATAAACATCACATGCAATCAATATAAGTGATATGATATGGCCATCATCATCTTGTGCTTGTGATCTCCATCTCCAAAGCACCGTCATGATCACCATCGTCACTGGTGCGACACCTTGATCTCCATCGTAGCATCGTTGTCGTCTCGCCAACTATTGCTTCTACGACTATCGCTACCGCTTAGTGATAAAGTAAAGCAATTACAGGGTGATTGCATTGCATACAATAAAGCGACAACCATATGGCTCCTGCCAGTTGCCGATAACTCGGTTACAAAACATGATCATCTCATACAATAAATATAGCATCATGCCTTGACCATATCACATCACAACATGCCCTGCAAAAACAAGTTAGACGTCCTCTACTTTGTTGTTGCAAGTTTTACGTGGCTGCTATGGGCTGAGGAAGAACCGTTCTTACCTACGCATCAAAACCACAACGATAGTTTGTCAAGTTAGTGCTGTTTTAACCTTCTCAAGGACCGGGCGTAGCCACACTCGGTTCAACTAAAGTTAGAGAACTGACACCCGCCAGCCACCTGTGTGCAAAGCATGTCGGTAGAACCAGTCTCGCATAAGCGTATGCATAATCTTGGTCCGGGCCGCTTCATCCAACAAAACCGCCGAACCAAAGTGTGACATGCTGGTAAGCAGTATGACTTGTATCACCCACAACTCACTTGTGTTCTACTCGTGCATATGACATCTACGCATAAAACCAGGCTCAGATGCCACTGTTGGGGAACGTAGTAATTACAAAATTTTTCCTACGCACACACAATATCATGGTGATGCATAGCAACAAGAGGGGAGAGTGTGTCCACGTACCCTCGTAGACCGAAAGCGGAAGCGTTAGCACAACGCGGTTGATGTAGTCGTACGTCTTCACGATCCAACCGATTGAAGTACCGAACATACGGCACCTCCGAGTTCAGCACACATTCAGCTCGATGACGTCCCACGAACTCCGATCTAGTAGAGCTTCGAGGGAGAGTTCCGTCAGCACGACGGCGTGATGACGGTGATGATGTTGCTACCGACGCAGGGCTTCGCCTAAGCACCGCTACAATATGACCAAGGTGGATTATGGTGGAGGGGGGCCCCGCACACGGCTGGGAGAGATCAACAGATCAACTTGTGTGTCTATGGGGTGCCCCCTGGCCACGTATATAAAGGAGTGGAGGAGGGGGAGAGGGCCGCCCCCTATGGCGCGCCCTGGAAGAGTCCTACTACCACCGGGAGTAGGATTCCTCCCCTTCCAAGTAGTAGGAGTAGGAAACAAGGAAGGGGAAGAGGGAAGAGAAGGAAGGAGGGGGCGCCGCCCCTCCCCCTAGTCCAATTCGGACTAGTTATTGGGGGGGCGTGCGGCCTGTCTATCTCTATCCCCTAAAGCCCAATAAGGCCCATATACTTCTTCCCCCGTATTCCCGTAACTCCCCGGTACTCCGAAAAATACCCGAACCACTCGGAACCTTTCCGATGTCCGAATATAGTCGTCCAATATATCGATCTTTACGTCTCGAAACTACAAAAAATACACTTCCGTGATGATACGTGTTTGTGACAGTAGGTCGCATTTTCTGTCATGCATGTACATCCATGACGATTGTATGACAGGATCAAGATAGTCATACCTGTGTTGTCGTAGAAGTGTTCCATGACATTACCAAAATTATCATCACGGAAGTGTCCACTTCCATGACTATAAATCGCGCGTCACAGAAGTGCTTTCGTCAAGGGTGACCGACACATGGCATCCACCGTAACGAAACGCCGTTAAGCTATCGGGTCGGGTTTTGGATCCGATAACCCGTTAACAGCCGCGACCAATGGGGATTTTCCACGTGTAAAATCATCATTGGCTGGAGGAAACACGTGTCGGCTCATCGTTGGGACAGATGTCATCCACTCATTGGACAGAAGGCGCCTATGATACGTCGACATGTGGCATGGCCCATCAAGTTTAAATGGGCCGGCCCAACTAAAGGCCCACAAGATTTGCGGACCATAATGGGCCGGGCCAGGTAAAGGCCCATGAGATTTTGCGGACCATAATGGGCTGGCCCAGCTAAAGGCCCACAAGATTTCGCGGGCCATAATGGGCCGGCCCAGGTAAAGGCCCACATGATTTTTGTGGGCCCGTTAATTGTTCGCTGAATATTTGGGCCCAACTACAGCCCAGTGACTTTCGTCCTGTTAGAGGCCTGATGTAGACATGGGCCCATTTCAGCCCGGTGTGACTTTCGGCCTGGGAATGGCCCGTGCTGCCCATGGGCCATATATGGTCCGACGGGACATCGGGCCCACTAATGGCCCGTGCTAAATGTGGCAACAGTTAAGCCCAACGTGACTTTGGGCCTGTTAAAGGCCTGTCGCGTAATTCGGCCCGTTGATGCCTGTGCTAAGCTTTCGGTCTCTTAAAGGCCCATGATATCAGTGGGCCAACTAAGGCCCGAGATATGTTTCGGCCTGGTAACGGCCCGTGAGCTGACTGGGCCCAAAATGGCCTGGTCTACATTTCGGCCTGCTGAAGGCCCGTCGACGACTAGTGAAAATTGAGGCCCAACATGCATTTTGGCCTGCTAAAGGCCCGTGGTTACATCTCGGCCGTAACAGGCCAGTACAATATTCAGCCTATTAATGGCCCAACGCTACCTGGGCCAAACTAAGCGCTGGGTCGACAAAAGGCCCAACTAAAATATAGGCTGTTGTAAGTTTGGGCCTGGCGCAATGTGTGAAGGCCCCAATCATTCGGGCCCAAGAAAGACGCAGGCTGGCCCAATTGTGGCCCGCTAAAAACCTGGCCCGTTAGAGTCGAATGTCTCGGTCCGGTCGACTACATCTGATTTTTTAGATAGCGAATGATGGCAGTAACTAGTAGGAATTGAGAACAAACCTACTCTATACAATAAAGAAATTACGGCATAGTAACTAAGAATAAACCTACACTATACAATAAAGGATTTAAGGTATATTACATCCACTGGGCATCGAAGTTCGCCACCAGTGATCATAAAGCGTGACGAAGAAGCAGATTACAAAAACTGGGCACCATTGCAGCGTAACAAAATAATACTGAACCGAGACCACTCCAAGACAGTTCAAGAAAGGTTAGCCTTGCGGGGGAACTGCTGTGCAAGCTGCTGAGCAAGGCTGTGAGACCGGCCTAGCATGTCGGTCATAGCTTCCAGGTGTAGCTGTTTAGCGATGAGGTTCTCATTGGTGTTCTCCGCAATCTTTCTTAGAGATAGGACTTCAAGTCGAAGTTGAGTTGCAGAATGCCTTTCTGCTAGAACTTGGGACTAAAGAAGTCGAATTGATTCAGACAACGAATTCTATGAGCTTGTCTGACTGTTAGTCTCAAGTAACTTGAACACTGCATCAAGACAAGACTTTGGGGTTGTCTCGCTATCTTCAAGATGTTTTGCCTTCTTTGCTGCAATATATGTTGGGTTTGTCTCACAGCCTTCAGCAGACTTGTGCATGCCATCAGGCATATCACCCTAAAACAAAGCAGAGAGATGACAGGTTTTGCACGTGTATAAACAAAGATGATAACTGTTCTGTCAATTCTATCCAATTTCAAATTAGAAAATAAAGAGTAAGTTCAAAATATCAATAGCATAATTTGGCATTGTTCATAATGCGGGGAGCTTCACCACACTACTGGATTACCATGTCAACATAACAAGCATAGATGAAGGACAAAGAAAATCGTTGTATCTATTTTGGATAATGTGCATGGCATGTTGTTCATATCATCAGCCACATCAGTAAGATAAAACAGGAGATGACAAGGTGCAAACGTGGGCTGCTTCACCACACACTGGATTATAGATCCACAAAAAGAAGCATACATATAGGGAGTATTAAGTAATGTGCATGGTATGAATAAGGAATTTGGTTTTACAAGTAAAACTTAGAACTTACGGTTCTTACGAACATGCATTTTGGTAGAAACAACAAACTAAACAGCAGTAAACGATAGGGAGTATGAGCAAATTAAACAACAGTTGAGGATAAAGGCTTTAGAAGGACTGACTTACATTAACAGTTAACACCGACTTTATAATGCCCTTCTCCATGTCAAGGGAAGGATAACTCAAGAATTTCAGCACAGAATCTTCTTCATAAGCATTGCCTGTACTCTACATTTTGTAGAGAGTAATTATAGATATGATAATACTGGAAGGGATAGAGGATAATGAAGATAAGATGCAGATTGATGCTACATAATCAACTACCAATCCCTGGAAGTACAAGCGTTACAGGACAAAATGTACTGACAAGAGCAATGGGCTACACTTCTGCACTGGCATTGTCTGTGTATTCTACTTGTTGGTAAGATTAAATATAGATCTGATCTTTTTTAGTAAATGGTGGGCGAGGGAGATAAGATGCAGAATGCTACAAAATGAACCAATCCCTCTTCCCATAATACAAGAGTGTTTTGAACACTGGTGTACTGTACAAAACGTTCTTATATTATGGGACGGAGGGAGTAGCTGTTAATGTAAGTACAGTGATAGACCACGTTCAGTCCTTACAAGAGGACTGCAGAGCTAAACCTCTTCAAAAGCATTGGGTTGATTCTAAATTTATGTAAGGGTCCGTACGGATCTTATAATGTCCACCAAATGGACGATTACGAGGCTAACATGTGCAGTGATGCTACATAATCAAACAGCTATGAAAATAAGTATGGTCATACAGGGCAAGAGGTACTCACAAGAGCAATGCAGTGTGCAGTATAGTTGCGAGATTCCGTGGTCCCTTGAGAACGAATGTTCTTCTGCTAACAGTTTTTGTACAAGTGAGACATTAAGGCAAATGCAGAAATGTAGTTCAAATTGTGATGTGATATCATAGATAGTACCTTACGCTGCAGCCGAGACCAATGTGTAACAAGATTATTCCAGTCACCATCGGATAAATGTAGCACTGGAGACTTTACAGAAATTTCGTTCAGAGGCTTGCCATCGAAGTGCGCTTGCCTCAGGTAGGAACGATACTTCATCAACGAGTGCTTGAAAAGCGCAACCAACCCTTGCTCGTCATCACAATCCAGTTTGCTCCTCGCCTATTTAAAAGAATGAAATCCTGTGTCTTCTATCAGCAGAAACATATGCAGTAATGACCATGAATAACATTAGTACATTACTTACGCGTAAGTTGCGGAGGAAGACTGGAAATTGTTCTATGTCTGTGGTATAATCTTTCCATGAAGGAAAGATGCGCACAAAGTTCCTGACAACAACATAAGCTTCATCTTGTAAACTGGGAAGAAATGGAACAGGGGTCCTATTTGCTGCAATTGGGGCTCTCTCTGGTTCGAAAAGGGATTTGGCTACTAGATTTGGTGTACTCTTTGCTGGAATGGGGGTTTTGCGTCGTACAGCTGGTGCTATGTCAACTGGCATAATCATACTGTTTGCTGCAGTTGGGGTCTGCTGAGTTGGGGCATCAGAAATGACCAGTGTAGTAGGGCTAGAGTCTGCTAGAGTTGGGGTATTTTGTGGGTCAGGTGATATTGCAACCACACCTAATGGGCTATTTGATTTATCAGGTGCCACTACCTTTTCCAAATACTTTGCTTGTGCTCCTCCACGATCAGCAATCGCCCTCTTCCTTTTGAATGTATGATACACAAGAACAACATTTGAATGCATAAATATGGTATGATGACAGATGGAATATGTACTGAAAATGGATTGGCAGGGCGTATTCACATACACGATGTGTAAACTAAGCTAATGGCAGTTCAACAAAGTAGAAGCAATGCAAAGCATCAGTTGCAAGATATGCGCGAGCAATGTAACCTTGGAAAGTTAGAGCAAGTACCTTGATGGGTGAATAAGATAGGGCATCTTCCTCTGACTCCTCCACTAGGGAGCTACATTGACTTTGGTCTCCCTCTAGCTCAGAATCACTGTTAGGATCATATTCTGAGCATGAATCTGTAGGTGGAGAGCGTTTGCATTGCATTGCATCCAGACTTGATTTCAGTCCCTTAATGCCAAGTTTGACAGCCATGGCATTGTTCTGCTTTATTCTTTTCATGCGCGCAAGCTCATAATCATTATGATGCTGGTTAGAATATGAGATTCATGAAAACAAAAAAAGTAGTCAGATTATCTATGGAATGCATTGCGGATTCAACTCGGAGAGTGTCTCCCTTTAAACCCGTGTATATGCAAAGTTCACCTCCCCAACCGTGCTGACTAGACCACACACAGAAATACAAACCCCTTATGTCTCTATAACAGGCAGGCACACATTTCAAAACTGAAGTAGGAACATTAGAATCATATGAAATTCGTATTTGAACAAATAAACTAAGCAATTATGAGTGGCGTAATGTTTAGCTTCAAGGGTGGAGTGTTGGTAGTGCGACACAAAGCGAGTAGGCAGATTGTATTCCATGTAAAAGATCGAAACCTATGTAAAAGCTGGAAATGACACTTTCTTTCTATACAATGCAGTGTTCGTTACCCACACATGATGGAAGAGATCACATAGAGAAATACTATTCACTCATGTCTACGGTTCCAGTATTTAGAAACAGGGTGGTCCACCCTAAAAGAATATTGACAACAAATATGACAAGGCAAGCATAGATGTAGTGAATAAATCATTTACTTGTGAGCTTACTAGGACAAGTATGCAGAATTGTAACTGCAGTAAGAGACCGTCCAAAATCTGAATGAAGAAGTTTGTCTAGCACTTATTGTTTGCAACTAATCGATGTGAATAATTGGATATTATAGCGAATGAGTAAGAAAGGCAAGTAAAATTTTCAACAAACCTGGCTTGCAGTAGTAATCTGGGTAAATGTCACTACGACCAACAATCCAAAATGACTAGTTTCTGTTCCGAGGGCCGGAATTTTGAAAACCCTGTGAACTTTAGAGGTACTAAAGATTACCGAAATACATCTGAACCATTAAGTGTAGGTAGCACTGAGCACACAACAAACCCTAATGACGGTCCTGCCTAATGAGTAATGAATCAATTAGAAAATGGGTGATGAGGAGTGGCTGCTGAGTGTTGAGGACGTATGTCAGGATAAATCGGGTTGGCTTGGTGGGTGCTGCACGCCTGAGCCCTGAACGGACTGGGAAGGTAGGCACGGTGGCGCGCCCGGGCAGCGGTGACGCTGTTGGGCGAGCGGCTCCTGGCCTCCTGTTAGTCCGGTGTCTCCTCCTAGAGTCATGCCGTCCGGGGACGGCAAGTCGCCGGCGAGGCAGGCGGCTGGGGGCGAGTAGAGATCGGAAGCGCGCAGCAGAACAGAGGGGAATCAGGGCCTGGGACGACCCAAAATCCCAGGGTGGGCCGGCCCACCGTGGGCACCCTGTAGAGATACACACCCGAGCGGCGAACATGCATTTTTGAAACTAATTTAGGAACATTTAGCTGACCAATTAAACAACTCTGTTTTAATAATATCAGATTCGTATTTGAACAACTAAGCTTGTTTAGCTTGATGGGTGGAGCAGTGTTATTATGACACGAAGCACGCATTCTGATCGTATAGTGATCATAAAAGGGGGAAACTCTAAGCATATTTTTTTAGCAAAAGAGGGTTTCCCCTCCGATTTCTATTAAAGAAACCACCACGGAACCAACATGATCAATTAAACCCTAAGCATGATCAATTAAACCGTATTATGGCTGTGCCATGGCAGATTTGAAGCTGCAAACCGGAGAAATGATATTTAGCATCCATTGTTTGCTTCGAACTAAGAAATAAATTCTAAGAGCTGAAAAGAAAGTAGAGTAACCAAGTTAAGATCTATTTTCTGGTTGAGATCAAAAAGTTGAGGAGATATGAAGTACCACCTCTCTTGCGGCGCCGTGTAGGCATCGGGGGTGCGATGGCTGTCGGTGGCGTTGAAGCAGATCTACGACGGTAGACGGGTGCATCGGGGGATAAGTCCCGTTGCGGTGGAAGAGAAGGTCGTGTGAGCGGCCCCGACAAAGAGGATGACGGCGCCGATGAAGCGAGAGGACGCGATGCAAGGCTATTGGTCCGTCGCCGTGGATGAGAAACGTCCATCTCTAGCAGTGGACGACGCGGTCTTGGTAGGCGCTCCGGCATGGTGGAGGACGGTGGCGATGGATGTGGTGGAGGACGGCGGCGATGGATGGCGTGGCGGACGGAGGCTGGTGTGGGGATGGGGTGTTCTAGCGCGGACGGTGTATGAATGGGAAAATGGAGGGAGAGGTACGGGGAACCATGTTTTTGGGACGCGCCTGTCTGAAATATGGGAAAGTTACGAACTTAGCCCCCGTTTAAAATTTGGACATCTCGTCGGTTGGGGATAGGACGGTAATCTCGCATCTCGCCAATATTTGCCCAGAGCGATTTCGGGCGAGGAGAGGGTGGTTGGCGCCCATGGTTGGCACCCACGGTGTATGAACGGGGCTGAGAGGTAGGGCGGTTGTGTCACGTCTGAGTGAGGTTACAAACCTGCCCCTATTGAAAATATTTGCCTACATCAATTTCGGCCAAGTCGAGTTTGTTTTGCCGCCCACCATGTATGAATGGGGAATGGAGGGAGAAATAGAGGTCTTTCGGACGAGCTTGAATCAAATTAGTTTTGCCGCCCATGTTTGACGCCCACCGTGTCGGAATGGGCTCAGAGGCGGTCATGTCACGTCTAATTGAAGTTACTAACCTACCTCTATTTAGAGCAGTGGAAATTGGGCCGATGGATTGTCCGTGTAACGGGTAGACAGTAATTTCCATCTCCCAAACACTTGGCTTCGGGCAGCCGACGTGGGAGTGGACATTTTGCTGCTTCTTTCGAATTTTGGGACAATAAGCATCCACGTTTACCCTGGAAACTAAATTCGAATCCATTTTGTATTCCTATATGAATCTTTATAAATCATTCTATGTGTTTTTATATATCTTCAAAAGGACGACAAAGATGTATTCCACTATCATATATGAATATGGTTTACAAATGCCAATACTCAAATTCAGAAACTAGAATCCAGTTTAAGGTGAATTCGAATATTTGGAACACTTCATGTCCAACTCAAATGTCACACGCAGCATAATGTGTACTCCCATTTAGGTATGTACACAAGCGATGTATCAAGATGCAAATACCGAGTCAATCAACCAAGAATGTACAGAACTAACAGACATATAAACACTTATAGAGTATATGGATCAATAATATCAACTAACATACATAAGCCAGGCCGCTGTACTTTTTTTTGGCTACAACAGCATCCTTTTTTTAGCCAGCATCTTGGCCCTTTCCGATGCGTGCCACTTATGGTCCATCTATACTACTACTTTTGCTGAATGCACATCCAGCCCGATTGGCATATTTGTAGGTCTGGCACAACAATCCGAATGAAATGTCTCCGAGTCTTATCAATTAATACAGACTTGTGCTCAAATAAAATTACAAACAAAAAAAACAATTATTACATGATCTCTAAAACAAATGGTTTGATTGATTACATGAACAGACAACACAAAGGTTATTCAACTATGGAAAGAACATTTCACCTATGATTTACCAAGTAAGAATTTAATTTCCTTTTTTCCTTCAGGACCTTAACAATCTGGTCAGTCTCAGCTTGCTTCGTTTTGAAATCCACCAAATATTTAATGGTTGTCTTGAGTACTGTTTGTGATTGTGCTGTTTGCTTCCTCAACATGTCAACTTCATCTCTAAGTGCAGAAGCAGAATCTCTTTCTACCACTAGTTTAGCCTCTAGAGCATCAGCAGTTGGCAATTCATAATGCACGATTGGGCCCGTGCCACTGCTGTGGGATGATGCAACGTCCATGGGGACCTCGCTCTTTGATCTTGGGCTAACCTGTTTTGCCATTAAAGTTCCGATTGGATTCAGAAAAGTTGAAGTTAGCAAAACATCTCAACTGGGAGTTATAACAGCAAACCAGTTAAACAAACAAGGAATTAAAGAGTTTCAATTGGATGCTGAAAAGTAGTTATTAACATCATTGTAACCCGCTGTTGCAGCAGCAAAGCAGTTAAACAAACAAGTAGATATTTAAGTTAAGGCAAACAGGTAATTCTTAACAGTAAGTATCAAACACATAGATAGGCGCAGTCTACAATATGATTAACAAGCTGTGCCATTATGTAATCAGTAGCAAACTAAATTAAGCCAAGCAACGTAATTGAACAATTTTGCAATAAGTGGCTAACTAAAATTCCGAGAAGCAGGTAACTGAACTTACGCTAGTTCTTTGTACAGGCACATTGCAACTTCTTTTTTGCTTACAAGGTTTTACGAAGGAGTCCATGGCATCAATTGCTTGGATACGCAGTCCCAATACTTCTTTCTTCCCACACTGCATGGGTAAGTCGAATGGTTAATCTGGTAAGATGGTGCGTCCTTGATATGTTATATGAGGACGTGTAGTCAGACTAGTTGTAGCCAAACACATCACACTTGCTTTTACTGTATATTTCATGCGATTACTTTTGGCATATCGAGATCTAAGCAATCTATAATATGATGAAAAGACTGGCATCCTTCACATTATTGGCGAACTCAGTTCATAGAAACAAGCAATTCAACCATTCTGTGGGTAAATCAAAAGCTCCACTGGAATATTTTTCACTATCCAATCATACACGCAAAAAGGGGCGACGCCACCATAGGGGCTGGTATGGGCGGCCGCCTCAGGTGGCTGGAAAGTGTGCACCTAGTTTGAGTCGTCCAGGTTGGCCCATGCTAGTTTTGTTCATCCCAACGCACGAGCAGGCAATGTAAAAAATGAAGAAAAATGTTTCAATTTGGATGGGCCAATAACATAAGTGCAAGGCAGGCCCTATAGTAGGCTCGCGGCCCAAACGAGCGCCTCCCATATCGATCGACAGCAGGAAAAATCCCAATTCATTCGCTCCAGCCTCCAGTCTTGTTCGCTCCTAACCTAGCCGCCGCTGGACAGACCTACACAGCACTTCCTCGCGCCCTCGTTGGAGGGCGGTCGCCGGTCTTCAAGCGAACGGAAGGACAAGAAGATGAAGATCCAACCCTGGGTGTAGCCTGCGTGGGAGGCAGCGGCGGCAGCACGGGCATGGCATCGAGCTTGCGCAAACGGACAGTCGCAGCTTGCAAGAGTAGCATGCGCAACGAGCAGGTACATCACATCCCTGATTATATCTAATTCAACTCTTCAATTTCTGGCCAATAGTTAAACCTGACGGTGTTGTAAAACTGCTTGTATGTAGGGAATCTATGAGAAAATGAAACCAATTTCTACTTATTTTATAACTCCCCCAATCAATACTGAACTGACTGAATCTGATGTATCTAATCAAGTTTCCGGTGCAAACATACAAGCTCATGTTGTTCTTGAGCCTGAAGTGTCTAATGAACAGACTGCTAATGAAGGATTTGATGCAAACATTTTACATGCTCCTGGTGATGAACGTATAGTGTCTAATGAGGGATCTAATGCAAGCATTTTGCAAGCTCATTGAAGGATTTAGTGTCTAATGATGATCTACTATGTTGAGAGAGACAGAGATTTGCACGCATTGATGACAAGCAAATTATAGTGCATTTTCATAGCTTGAGGAAACGTCGAGGCCATCTACCAGAAAGTCCCCGTATCATGACAACATAGCGTAAATACTTTTCTAATCTGTTGTTTGAAACTATTGCCATACTTGTGCAGGATAGATATATTGATATGCAGTTTGTGCACTGGTTATACGTGCAATTACACTTCGATATTTTCAGCCAGAGAACGAATAATTCAAGCAGGTACAGACCATGTTTGTAGTCCTTGTACACCATGTTGCATTTTGTGTTTTTTGGTGCTTGCATCATTTAGTGTTTATAATCTGAACTACTTTGGATCATTAGCTGGTTTTCAAAGTGCATGTAGCTTCACATTTCTCAAGTTATGTTGATTTCCGGAGTGCAAGTGCCTTCGTATTTTTTAAGTTAAATGTTCGCCCCTGGTAACTTGAATTCATGGATCAGCCACTGCACACAAATCATACACGAATGCCAGTACGAATTAAATGAAATGGAGGGACTTATGCTAGCTCGTTGTACAGGCTCACTACAGCTCTGCTTGCGCTTGGGATGTTCCATGTACAAGTCCATGTTACCACTTGCTTGGATGTGGAGGCCTTGTGCTCCTTGCATCCCCCTCTACATTTTTGACACGGCGAATGGTTGGTCAAATAAGAGGAATCGACCTTGATGTTGTACCGGAGGACAGATACTTACAAGGTTATACGGGTGTGCAGGATGTGTACCAGATCCCGTAGCGCCTTCATGCTTCGCTAAAAAATGGATTTGCTTGTTTCTGATGATATCTCCAGAAGAAATAAGAGTTAAAGTAAGAGTTGCATAGTCGTGTAAGCTAAGAGAGCAGTGAAAGGATATCCAAACATCGTCGGAACAGTGCACAAGGGAGTGATGTGTGGATACCTAGTTCGGGCCGGCGTTTGGGCATGCTCGCCTAGCTAGAGTGTGGGTCACTTCAGAGCCGTTGAGGGTGATGCGCTGGCTGGCCGCGCACGGATGCAGATCTTGAGTGGCAGCGGAGCGCTACGATGCGGTGGACGAGACCGTTGGTGAAGCCCCAACGGCCTCGGGGGGCGGAGGTGCGACGATGTGCTCGGTGAAGTAGCCCCGGTGAGCTGGGAGACGGCGTCGGTGAAGCGCACCTGATGCGGTGGAACTCGGTGTCTGTGAGGCACGTCGGTTGCGGCAGCCGACGTTGTCGGTGGACCACCCGGTGTGGTGGACGAGGGCGTAGATGAGGTAGCTCCGGTGCGGTGGTGAAGCGCGACTGTCGTCTTCGTCGTCTGTCACAGAGGTGGGGAACGGTGGGGAAAGAGACGAGACGAGGGGCGATTCGAGGGTTGGCGGCGAATTAGGGATTTGAGCAATCTGGGCGCGGAAGGGGACGGTGGAGAAGAGAGATTTTGCAGGACTGGAATTGGGGCCGCCAGATATTTCAATCCAAAACGTGGAAGCGTGAACTTATATTGTCGTCGTCCTTTTTTTGGGGGGGAGAGAGGGGGGGGGGGTGGGTGGCTGGGTGCTACGCGTCCGTCCGACACACGCGACCACCCCGACAGGACTATGCTTCGGTGCCTTAAGGCACCTGCCTTTGTGTCCATGACATGTGGGCCCAACAGGTGGCTGGCCCACATGTCAGTGACCCAAAGGCAGTTGCCTTTAAGGCACCGAAGCAGCATCCACCCCGATACGTCCCTGGTCTGCCTGGTGCGCCTACATTTGAGAATGCAAACGAATCTTCTTTCATTTGCAAATGAATCTGTATGTATTACCATGCCCGTGTTTTCCTTGCAATAATTAGTCATTCGAAACGAGATACTCCATCCGTTCACTTTTGTAAGTCGTTTCAGACAACTTAAAAGGAACTGTTTTGCACATTGTCTGAAATGTCTTCAAGGTCTTATAAATGTGAACAGAGGGAGTACTATAAATTAATTAATGGGGAGTTATTTGAAAAAAATTGAAACGGTACCCACGCTAACGTGGATTAGAGTGTGTGTCACATAATTAGTAATTTGAATTAGAGTGTGTGTCACGTAGTTAGTTATTTGAATTAGAGTGCGTGTCAGGTAGCGATCTCCAATTCTAACGTGGATTTCACATTTCACTGTATCCACGCTACTTTTTTAATACAAATTCATATGTATATGATGAACACCATGGTAGTGAGAAAACTTTTGGATGGATTCAAACATATGACCTACAAAATAGCACAACAAACTGAGTCAATGTCAACTTTTTGAAACTTAGTATGGCACGAATTCGAAATAATTACCCGTATGCCTGGTCCTCGGTTCAAATCTTACAATGTACACTGAATTGAAACATCGATATTAAGTCTCGTACTATGTACATTCAAATGTTGTTTTTAGCCCCCCCACACAAACGCTACATACTTCCTGTATCGGTCAATCTTCCTCTCCTAACCACCTGAGGAAGCTATCGGTTTCCAACGCACATTCATTCTTTCTCTCCATGTTTTGATCTCTAAGTCTTCAACTACACAACCCCTTTTTCCACTCTGTTACCAAATGTATTTACCTCACACACCCGCCATTGCACCCCATGCCGAGCTCTCTCTCTCCCCCCTCTCCCTCTCACCCTCTCGCGCTAAATACATGCATTGCCTATCTAGACCCCCCAACCTCTCATGCGCACGCACGCACATTGTATATCTAGGTCACTCCCTCAAGACTGTCTCACTCTTTCTTCCACACGGCGGGCCACACTCGCTCTCTCGCTCTCTTTATCTGAGTCTCGTTTAACCTCGTTTTCTTTCACACACAAATGATATATCTCCCTGTTCGGGCCTCGATCGACACACTCTATACTCTCTCACGCAGACTGTCTACCTAGGCCAGTCCATCCAAGCCGCCGCCACTCTTTCGACCTCATGGTGGGCCACGCTCATTCAATTTCTCTCTCTCTCTCTCTCTCTCTCTCTCTCTCCGTATGTCTCGATTGACCTCGCTCTTTCTCGGACAAAAACGATATATCACCATGTTTGAGCCCAATTCGACCTATTCACATTGTATACTCTCTCACGCACATCGTCTATCTAGGTCACTCTCTCCAACCCGTCTCACTCTTTCGATCGCACGGCGACCCTATGTGATCGGTTGACCTTGCTTCCTCCCACGAACAAAATATATCTACACGTCTGTGACTGGATCATCTCTCAAGCTCTATCTTACAGCCCTCACCCTTGCCAAAAAGCTCAATCGGACAATATCTCTCCAGAGCATATATATCTGTTCAATGAATGTCGGACCACACTCACTTTGTCTCTCTATCTATATGTCTCTCGATTGACCTCGCTTTCTCACACCGTATCTTCCACGCGTTGAAGCTACTACCTCTCCATCCCTCGCAAAGCCGGAGCTATTTACATTGCGAGGGGCACTCCAACCTTGGATTAATTTGTGTAGGCATTTATTCCGGCCGGTTTAGATTATATTTTCGTAGCATTCGGCCCACAACTACTCCAAACACCGTTGCAACCCACGCAACTCCCCTAGTTGATTTCCCTATGGCTCGGTCATCGCTCTCTCGCACGTCCTTTCTCGCCTTCAACGTCGCACCATGGTATTATTGAAAAAATATGTTGTTCTCTTTAATTATTATAAATAAGCTACAAAACTACACACCGATAGTTCACTTGGAATGGAAAAAAATTTGACCCACAAATTAAAGTGCTACAAACTACACACCGAGGGGCCCACATGTCATGAAACAAATTTGGACCCATATACAAATTAAAAAATAAAGGACGAGGATCGAACATGCGACCGGGCCTTCAAGCCGCACGTCATTAGGCAACATACGTAGAATAGCAATGTTTGTTGTACCCCCTTTGTTCACATAATGTTTTTATATTACCACAGCCTAATTAATGGATAACATGTAATATTATTTTTAGTAATATTCGCCTTCACTTACTGGTGGGTTCCATGTGTGCTCTCACTCTCCTCCCCTTCTGCGTTTAGACGCACGGGCAAACAGGAAGAACTCGCGGACGATGTTGCCGTTGACCATATCTGGACGCGTTCACAAGTCACGGCCATTTTGAGACCATTTTGAGACCCGTATTCCCGTAACTCCCCGGTACTCCGAAAAATACCCGAACCAGTCGGAACCTTTCCGATGTCCGAATATAGTCGTCCAATATATCGATCTTTACGTCTCGACCATTTTGAGACTCCTCGTCATGTCCCCGATCTCATCCGTGACTCCGAACTACCTTCGGTACATCAAATCGCATAAACTCATAATACAAATCGTCACCGAACGTTAAGCGTGCGGACCCTACGGGTTCGAGAACTATGTAGACATGACCGAGACATGTCTCCGGTCAATAACCAATAGAGGAACCTGGATGCTCATATTGGCTCCCACATATTCTATGAAGATCTTTATCGGTCAAACCGCATAACAACATACGCTGTTCCCTTTGTCATCGGTATGTTACTTGCTCGAGATTCGATCGTCGGTATCTCAATACCTAGTTCAATCTCGTCACCGGCAAGTCTCTTTACTCGTTCCGTAATGCATCATCCCGCAACTAACTCATTAGTCACATTGCTTGCAAGGCTTATAGTGATGTGCATTACCGAGGGGGCCTAGAGATACCTCTCCGACAATCGGAGTGACAAATCCTAATATCGAAATACGCCAACTCAACAAGTACCTTTGGAGACACCTGTAGAGCACCTTTATAATCACCCAGTTACGTTGTGACGTTTGATAGCACACAAAGTGTTCCTCCGGTAAACGGGAGTTGCATAATCTCATAGTCATAGGAACATGTATAAGTTATGAAGAAAGCAATAGCAACATACTAAACGATCAAGTGCTAAGCTAATGGAATGGGTCAAGTCAATCACATCATTCTCCTAATGATGTGATCCCGTTAATCAAATGACAACTCATTTCTATGGTTAGGAAACTTAACCATCTTTGATTAACGAGCTAGTCAAGTAGAGGCATACTAGTGACACTATGTTTGTCTATGTATTCACACATGTATTATGTTTCCGGTTAATACAATTCTAGCATGAATAATAAACATTTATCATGAAATAAGGAAATAAATAATAACTTTATTATTGCCTCTAGGGCATATTTCCTTCAGTCTCCCACTTGCACTAGAGTCAATAATCTAGTTCACATCGCCATGTGATTTAACATCAATAGTTCACATCTTTATGTGGTTAACACCCATAGTTCACATCGATATGTGATCAACACCCAAAGGGTTTACTAGAGTCAGTAATCTAGTTCACATCGCTATGTGATTAACACCCAAAGAGTACTAAGGTGTGATCATGTTTTGCTTGTGAGATAATTTTAGTCAACGGGTCTGTCACATTCAGATCTGTAAGTATTTTGCAAATTTCTATGTCTACAATGCTCTGCACGGAGCTACTCTAGCTAATAGCTCCCACTTTCAATATGTATCTAGATCGAGACTTAGAGTCATCCAGATCGGTGTCAAAGCGTGCATCAACGTAACTCTTTACGACAAACTCTTTATCACCTCCATAACCGAGAAACATATCCTTATTCCACTAAGGATAATTTTGACCGCTGTCCACTGATGTACTCCTAGATCACTATTGTACCCTCTTGCCAAACTCTTGGTGAGGTACACAATAGGTCTGGTATACAGCATAGCATACTTTATAGGACCTATGGTTGAGGCATAGGGAATGACTTTTCATTCTCTTTCTATTTTCTGCTGTGGTCGGGTTTTGAGTATTTACTCAACTTCACACCTTTGTAACACAGGCAAGAACTCCTTCTTTGACTGTTCCATCTTGAACTAACTCAAAATTTTGTCAAGGTATGTACTCATTGAAAATTTTTATCAAACGTTTTACAGAAAATTCTACATCATTTCTGATCGACAATATGTCATTCACATATACTTATCAGAAAGGCTGTAGTGCTCCCACTCACTTTCTTGTAAATACAAGCTTCACCATAAGTCTGTATAAAACTATATGCTTTGATTAATTCATCAAAGCGTATATTCCAACTCCGAGATGCTTGCACCATTCCATAGATGGATCGCTGGAGCTTGCACATTTTGTTAGTACCTTTAGGATCGACAAAACCTTCTGGTTGCATCATATACAACTCTTCTTTAAGAAATCCATTAAGGAATGTAGTTTTGACATCCATTTGCCAGATTTCATAAAATGTGGCAATTTCTAACATGATTTGGACAGACTTAAGCATCGCTACGAGTGAGAAAATCTCATCGTAGTCAACACCTTGAACTTTGTCAAAACCTTTTTCGACAAGTCTAGCTTTGTAGATAGTAACACTACTATCAGCGTCCGTCTTCCTCTTGAAGATCCATTTATTTTCTATGGCTTACCGATCATCGGGCAAGTCAACCAAAGTCCACACTTTGTTCTCATACATGGATCCCATCTCAGATTTCTTGGCCTCAAGCCATTTCGCGGAATCTGGGCTCATCATCGCTTCCTCATAGTTCGTAGGTTCGTCATGGTCAAGTAACATGACCTCCAGCAAAGGATTACCGTACCACTCTGGTGCGGATCTCACTCTGGGTTACCTACGAGGTTCGGTAGTAACTTTATCGGAAGTTACATGATCATCATCATTAGCTTCCTCACTAATTGGTGTAGGAGTCACAAGAACAGATTTCTGTGATGAACTACTTTCCAATAAGGGAGCAGGTACAGTTACCTCATCAAGTTCTACTTTCCTCCCACTCACTTCTGTCGAGAGAAACTCCTTCTCTAGAAAGGATCCATTCTTAGCAACGAATGTCTTGCCTTCGGATCTGTGATAGAAGGTGTACCCAACTGTCTCCTTTGGGTATCCTATGAAGACGCACTTCTCGGAGTTGGGTTTGAGCTTATCAGGATGAAACTTTTTCACATAAGCATCGCAACCCGAAACTTTAAGAACCGACAACTTTGGTTTCTTGCCAAACCACAGTTCATACGGTGTCGTCTCAACAGATTTAGATGGTGCCCTTTTAACGTGAATGCAGCTGTCTCTAATGGATAACCCCAAAACGATAGTGGTAAATCAGTAAGAAACATCATAGATTGCACTATATCCAATAAAGTACGGTTATGACGTCCAGACACACCATTATGTTGTGGTGTTCCAGGTGGCATGAGTTTGTGAAACTATTCCACATTGTTTTAATTGAAGGCCAAACTCGTAACTCAAATATTTGCCTCTACGATCAGATCGTAGAAACTTTATTTTCTTGTTACGATGATTCTCTACTTCACTCTGAAATTCTTTGAACTTTTCAAATGTTCCAGACTTATGTTTCATCAAGTAGATATACCCATATATGCTCAAATCATCTGTGAAGGTCAGAAAACAATGATACGTGCCGTGAGCCTCAACACTTATCGGACTGCATACATCAGTATGTATTATTTCCAACAAGTCTGTTGCTTGCTCCATTGTTCCGAAGAACGGAGTCTTAATCATCTTGCCCATGTGGCATGGTTCGCAAGCATCAACTGATTCATAATCAAGTGATTCCAAAAACCCATCAGCATGGATTTTCTTCATGCGCTTTACACCAATATGACCTAAACGGCAGTGCCACAAATAAGTTGCACTATCATTATTAACTTTGCATCTTCTGGCTTCAATATTATGAATATGTGTATCACTACGATCGAGATCCAACAAACTATTTTCATTGGGTGTATGACCATCGAAGGTTTTATTCATGTAAACAGAACAACAATTATTCTCTGACTTTAAATGAATAACCGTATTGCAATAAACATGATCAAATCATATTCATGTTCAACGCAAACGCCAAATAACATTTATTTAGGTTCAACACTAATCCCGAAAGTATAGGTAGTGTGCGATGATGATCATATCAATCTTGGAACCACTTCCAACACACATCGTCACTTCACCCTTAACTAGTCTCTGTTCATTCTGCAACTCCCGTTTCGAGTTACTAATCTTAGCAACTGAACTGGTATCAAATACTGAGGGGTTGCTATAAACACTAGTATAGTACACATCAATAATCTGTATATTCAATATACCTTTGTTTACTTCGCCATCCTTCTTACCCGCCAAATACTTGGGGCAGTTCCGCTTCCAGTGACCAGTCCCTTTGCAGTAGAAGCACTTAGTCTCAGGCTTAGGTCTAGACTTGGGCTTCTTCACTTGAGCAGCAACTTGCTTGCTATTCTTCTTGAAGTTCCCTTTCTTCCCTTTGCCCTTTTCTTGAAACTAGTGGTCTTGTCAACCATCAACACTTGATGCTTTTCTTGATTTCTACCTTCGTCGATTTCAGCATCACGAAGAGCTTGGGAATCGTTTCCGTTACCCCTTGCATATTATAGTTCATTACGAAGTTCTAGTAACTTGGTGATAGTGACTAGAGAACTTTGTCAATCACTATCTTATCTGGAAGATTAACTCCCACTTGATTCAAGTGATTGTAGTACTCAGACATTCTGAGCACATGCTCACTAGCTGAGCAATTCTCCTCCATCTTGTAGGCAAAGTACTGTCAGAGGTCTCATACCTCTCGACATGGGCATGAGTATGAAATACCAATTTCAACTCTCAGAACATCTTATATGCTCCTTGGCATTCAAAACATTTTTGAAGTCCCGACTCTAAGCCATTAAGCATGGTGCACTAAACTATCAAGTAGTCATCATATTGAGCTAGCCAAACGTTCATAACGTCTGCATCTGCTCCTGCAATAGGTCTGTTACCTAGCGGTGCATCAAGGACATAATTCTTCTGTGCAGCAATGAGGATAATCCTCATATCACGGATCCAATCCGCATCATTGCTACTAACATCTTTCAACTTAGTTTTCTCTAGGAACATATCAAAATAAAACAGAGGAGCTAAACGCGAGCTATTGATCTACAACATAGATATGCTAATACTACCAGGACTAAGTTCATGATAAATTAAAGTTCAATTAATCATATTACTTAAGAACTCCCACTTAGATAGACATCCCTCTAATCATCTAAGTGATCACGTGATCCAAATCAACTAAACCATGTCCGATCATCACATGAGATGGAGTAGTTTTCAATGGTGAACATCACTATGTTGATCATATCTACTATATGATTCACGCTCGACCTTTCGGTCTCAGTGTTCCGAGGCCATATCTGCATATGCTAGGCTTGTCAAGTTTAACCGGAGTATTCCGCGTGTGCAACTGTTTTGCACCCGTTGTATTTGAACGTAGAGCTTATCACACCCGATCATCACGTGGTGTCTCAGCATGAAGAACTTTTGCAACGGTGCATACTCAGGGAGAACACTTATACCTTGAAATTTAGTGAGAGATCATCTTATAATGCTACCGTCGATCTAAGCAAAATAAGATGCATAAAAGATAAACATCACATGCAATCAATATAAGTGATATGATATGGCCATCATCATCTTGTGCTTGTGATCTCCATCTCCAAAGCACCGTCATGATCACCATCTTCACTGGTGCGACACCTTGATCTCCATCGTAGCATCGTTGTCGTCTCGCCAACTATTGCTTCTACGACTATCGCTACCGCTTAGTGATAAAGTAAAGCAATTACAGGGTGATTGCATTGCATACAATAAAGCGACAACCATATGGCTCCTGCCAGTTGCCAATAACTCGGTTACAAAACATGATCATCTCATACAATAAATATAGCATCATGCCTTGAACATATCACATCACAACATGCCCTGCAAAAACAAGTTAGACGTCCTCTACTTTGTTGTTGCAAGTTTTACGTGGCTGCTATGGGCTGAGGAAGAACCGTTCTTACCTACGCATCAAAACCACAACGATAGTTTGTCAAGTTAGTGCTGTTTTAACCTTCTCAAGGACCGGGCGTAGCCACACTCGGTTCAACTAAAGTTAGAGAACTGACACCCGCCAGCCACCTGTGTGCAAAGCATGTCGGTAGAACCAGTCTCGCATAAGCGTATGCATAATCTTGGTCCGGGCCGCTTCATCCAACAAAACCGCCGAACCAAAGTGTGACATGCTGGTAAGAAGTATGACTTGTATCGCCCACAACTCACTTGTGTTCTACTCGTGCATATAACATCTACGCATAAAACCAGGCTCGGATGCCACTGTTGGGGAACGTAGTAATTCCAAAATTTTTCCTACGCACACACAATATCATGGTGATGCATAGCAACAAGAGGGGAGAGTGTGTCCACGTACCCTCGTAGACCGAAAGCGGAAGCGTTAGCACAACGCGGTTGATGTAGTCGTACGTCTTCACGATCCGACCGATCGAAGTACCGAACATACGGCACCTCCGAGTTCAGCACACATTCAGCTCGATGACGTCCCACGAACTCCGATCTAGTAGAGCTTCGAGGGAGAGTTCCGTCAGCACGACGGCGTGATGACGGTGATGATGTTGCTACCGACGCTGGGCTTCGCCTAAGCACCGCTACGATATGACCGAGGTGGATTATGGTGGAGGGGGGCACCGCACACGGCTGGGAGAGATCAACAGATCAACTTGTGTGTCTATGGGGTGCCCCCTATCCACGTATATAAAGGAGTGGAGGAGGGGGAGACGGCCGGCCCCTATGGCGCGCCCTGGAAGAGTCCTACTCCCACCGGGAGTAGGATTCCTCCCCTTCCAAGTAGTAGGAGTAGGAAACAAGGAAGGGGAAGAGGGAAGAGAAGGAAGGAGGGGGCGCCGCCCCTCCCCCTAGTCCAATTCGGACTAGTTATTGGGGGGGCGTGCGGCCTGTCTATCTCTCTCCCCTAAAGCCCAATAAGGCCCATATACTTCTTCCCCCGTATTCCCGTAACTCCCCGGTACTCCAAAAATACCCGAACCACTCGGAACCTTTCCGATGTCCGAATATAGTCGTCCAATATATCGATCTTTACGTCTCGAAACTACAAAAAAATACACTTCCGTGATGATACGTGTTTGTCACAGTAGGTCGCATTTTCTGTCATGCATGTACATCCATGACGATTTTATGACAGGATCAAGATAGTCATACCTGTGTTGTCGTAGAAGTGTTCCATGACATTACCAAAATTATCATCACAGAAGTGTCCACTTCCATGACTATTAATCGCGCGTCACAGAAGTGCTTTCGTCAAGGGTGACCGACACGTGGCATCCACCGTAACGGAACGCCGTTAAGCTATCGGGTCGGGTTTTGGATCCGATAACCCGTTAACAGCCGCGACCAATGGGGATTTTCCACGTGTAAAATCATCATTGGCTGGAGGAAACACGTGTCGGCTCATCGTTGGGACAAATGTCATCCACTCATTGGACAGAAGGCGCCTATGATACGTCGACACGTGGCACGGCCCATCAAGTTTAAATGGGCCGGCCCAACTAAAGGCCCACAAGATTTTGCGGACCATAATGGGCCGACCCAGCTAAAGGCCCATGAGATTTTGTGGACCATAATGGGCTGGCCCAGCTAAAGGCCCACAAGATTTCGTGGGCCATAATGGGCCGGCCCAGGTAAAGGCCCACAAGATTTTTGTGGGCCCGTTAATTGTTCGCTGAATATTTGGGCCCAACTATAGCCCAGTGACTTTCGGCCTGTTAGAGGCCTGATGTAGACATGGGCCCATTTCAGCCCGGTGTGACTTTCGGCCTGGGAATGGCCCGTGCTGCCCATGGGCCATATATGGTCCAACGGGACATCGGGCCCACTAACGGCCCGTGCTAAATGTGGCAACAGTTAAGCCCAACGTGACTTTGGGCCTTTTAAAGGCCTGTCGCGTAATTCGGCCCGTTGATGCCTGTGCTAAGCTTTCGGTCTCTTAAAGGCCCATGATATCAGTGGGCCAACTAAGGCCCGAGATATGTTACGGCCTGGTAACGGCCCGTGAGCTGACTGGGCCCAAAACGGCCCGGTCTACATTTCGGCCTGCTGAAGGCCCGTCGACGACTAGTGAAAATTGAGGCCCAACATGCATTTTGGCCTGCTAAAGGCCCGTGGTTTCATCTCGGCCGTAACAGGCCAGTACAATATTCATCCTATTAATGGCCCAACGCTACCTGGGCCAAACTAAGCGCTGGGTCGACAAAAGGCCCAACTAAAATATAGGCCGTTGTAAGTTTGGGCCTGGCGCAATGTGTGAAGGCCCCAATCATTCGGGCCCAAGAAAGACGCAGGCTGGCCCAATTCTGGCCCGCTAAAAACCTGGCCCGTTAGAGTCGGATGTCTCGGTCCGGTCGACTACATCTGATTTTTTAGATAGCGAATGATGGCAGTAACTAGTAGGAATTGAGAACAAACCTACTTTATACAATAAAGAAATTACGGCATAGTAACTAAGAATAAACCTACACTATACAATAAAGGATTTAAGGTATATTACATCCACTGGGCATCGAAGTTCGCCACCAGTGATCATAAAGCGTGACGAAGAAGCAGATTACAAAAACTGGGCACCATTGCAGCGTAACAAAATAATACTGAACCGAGACCACTTCCAAGACAGTTCAAGAAAGGTTAGCCTTGCGGGGAACTGCTGCGTAAGCTGCTGAGCAAGGCTGTGAGACCGGCCTAGCATGTCGGTCATAGCTTCCAGGTGTAGCTGTTTAGCGATGAGGTTCTCATTGGTGTTCTCCGCAATCTTTCTTAGAGATAGGACTTCAAGTCGAAGTTGAGTTGCAGAATGCCTTTCTGCTAGAACTTGGGACTAAAGAAGTCAAACTGATTCAGACAACGAATTCTGTGAGCTTGTCTGACTGTTAGTCTCAAGTAACTTGAACACTGCATCAAGACAAGACTTTGGGGTTGTCTCGCTATCTTCAAGATGTTTTGCCTTCTTTGCTGCAATATATGTTGGGTTTGTCTCACAGCCTTCAGCAGACTTGTGCATGCCATCAGGCATATCACCCTAAAACAAAGCAGAGAGATGACAGGTTTTGCACGTGTATAAACAAAGATGATAACTGTTCTGTCAATTCTATCCAAATTAGAGAATAAAGAGTAAGTTCAAAATATCAATAGCATAATTTGGCATTGTTCATAATGCGGGGAGCTTCACCACACTACTGGATTACCATGTCAACATAACAAGCATAGATGAAGGACAAAGAAAATCATTGTATCTATTTTGGATAATGTGCATGGCATGTTGTTCATATCATCAGCCACATCAGTAAGATAAAACAGGAGATGACAAGGTGCAAACGTGGGCTGCTTCACCACACACTGGATTATAGATCCACAAAAAGAAGCATACATATAGGGAGTATTAAGTAATGTGCATGGTATGAATAAGAAATTTGGTTTTACAAGTAAAACTTAGAACTTACGGTTCTTACGAACATGCATTTTGGTAGAAACAACAAACTAAACAGCAGTAAACGATAGGGAGTATGAGCAAATTAAACAACAGTTGAGGATAAAGGCTTTAGAAGGACTGACTTACACTAACAGTTAACACCGGCTTTATAATGCCCTTCTCCATGCCAAGGGAAGGATAACTCAAGAATTTCAGCACAGAATCTTCTTCATAAGCATTGCCTGTACTCTACATTTTGTAGAGAGTAATTATAGATATGATAATACTGGAAGGGATAGAGGATAATGAAGATAAGATGCAGATTGATGCTACATAATCAACTATCAATCCCTGGAAGTACAAGCGTTACAGGACAAAATGTACTGACAAGAGCAATGGGCTACACTTCTGCACTGGCATTGTCTGTGTATTCTACTTGTTGGTAAGATTAAATATAGATCTGATCTTTTTTAGTAAATGGTGGGCGAGGGAGATAAGATGCAGAATGCTACAAAATGAACCAATCCCTCTTCCCATAATACAAGAGTGTTTTGAACACTGGTGTACTGTACAAAACGTTCTTATATTATGGGACGGAGGGAGTAGCTGTTAATGTAAGTACAGTCATCGACCACGTTCAGTCCTTACAAGAGGACTGCAGAGCTAAACCTCTTCAAAAGCATTGGGTTGATTATAAATTTATGTAAGAGTCCGTACGGATCTTATAATGTCCATCAAATGGACGATTACGAGGCTAACATGTGCAGTGATGCTACATAATCAAACAGCTATGAAAATAAGTATGGTCATACAGGGCAAGAGGTACTCACAAGAGCAATGCAGTGTGCAGTATAGTTGCAAGATTCTGTGGTCCCTTGAGAATGAATGTTCTTCTGCTAACAGTTTTCGTACAAGTGAGACATTAAGGCAAATGCAGAAACATAGTTCAAATTGTGATGTGATATCATAGACAGTACCTTACGCTGCAGCCGAGACCAATGTGTAACAAGATTATTCCAGTCACCATCGGATAAATGTAGCACCGGAGACTTTACAGAAATTTCGTTCAGAGGCTTGCCATCGAAGTGCGCTTGCCTCAGGTAGGAACGATACTTCATCAACGAGTGCTTGAAAAGCGCAACCAACCCTTGCTCGTCATCACAATCCAGTTTGCTCCTCGCCTATTTAAAAGAATGAAATCCTGTGTCTTCTGTCAGCAGAAACATATGCAGTAATGACCATGAATAACATTAGTACATTACTTACGCGTAAGTTGCGGAGCAAGACTGGAAATTGTTCTGTGTCTGCGGTATAATCTTTCCATGAAGGAAAGATGCACACAAAGTTCCTGACACAACATAAGCTTCATCTTGTAAACTGGGAAGAAATGGAACAGGGGTCCTATTTGCTGCAATTGGGGCTCTCTCTGGTTCAAAAAGGGATTTGGCTACTGGATTTGGTGTACTCTTTGCTGGAATGGGGGTTTTGCGTCGTACAACTGGTGCTATGTCAACTGGCATAATCATACTGTTTGCTGCAGTTGGGGTCTGCTGAGTTGGGGCATCAGAAATGACCAGTGTAGTAGGGCTAGAGTCTGCAAGAGTTGGGGTATTTTGTGGGTCAGGTGATATTGCAACCACACCTAATGGGCTATTTGATTTATCAGGTGCCACTACCTTTTCCAAATACTTTGCTTGTGCTCCTCCACGATCAGCAATCGCCCTCTTCCTTTTGAATGTATGATACACAAGAACAACATTTGAATGGATAAATATGGTATGATGACAGATGGAATATGTACTGAAAATGGATAGGCAGGGCGTATTCACATACACGATGTGTAAACTAAGCTAATGGCAGTTCAACAAAGTAGAAGCAATGCAAAGCATCAGTTGCAAGATATGCGCGAGCAATGTAACCTTGGAAAGTTAGAGCAAGTACCTTGATGGGTGAATAAGATAGGGCATCTTCCTCTGACTCCTCCACTAGGGAGCTACATTGACTTAGGTCTCCCTCTAGCTCAGAATCACTGTTAGGATCATATTCTGAGCATGAATCTGTAGGTGGAGAGCGTTTGCATTGCATTGCATCCAGACTTGATTTCAGTCCCTTAATGCCAAGTTTGACAGCCATGGCATTGTTCTGCTTTATTCTTTTCATGCGCGCAAGCTCATAATCATTATGATGCTGGTTAGAATCTGAGATTCAAGAAAACAAAAAAAGTAGTCAGATTATCTACGGAATGCATTGCGGATTCAACTCGGAGAGTGTCTCCCTTTAAACCCCTGCATATGCAAAGTTCACCTCCCCAACCGTGCTGACCAGACCACACACAGAAATACAAACCCCTTATGTCTCTATAACAGGCAGGCACACATTTCAAAACTAAAGTAGGAACATTAGAATCATATGAAATTCGTATTTGAACAAATAAACTAAGCAATTATGAGTGGCGTAATGTTTAGCTTCAAGGGTGGAGTGTTGGTAGTGCGACACAAAGCAAGTACGCAGATTGTATTCAATCTAAAAGATCGAAACCTATGTAAAAGCTGGAAATGACACTTTCTTTCTATACAATGCAGTGTTCGTTACCCACACATGATGGAAGAGATCACATAGAGAAATACTATTCACTCATGTCTACGGTTCCAGTATTTAGAAACAGGGTGGTCCACCCTAAAAGAATATTGACAACAAATATGACAAGGCAAGCATAGATGTAGTGAATAAATCATTTACTTGTGAGCTTACTAGGACAAGTATGCAGAATTGTAACTGCAGTAAGAGACTGTCCAAAATCTGAATGAAGAAGTTTGTCTAGCACTTATTGTTTGCAACTAATCGATGTGAATAATTGGATATTATATCGAATGAGTAAGAAAGACAAGTAAAATTTTCAACAAACCAGGCTTGCAGTAGTAATCTGGGTCAATGTCACTACGACCAACATTCCAAAATGACTAGTTTCTATTCCGAGGGCCGGAATTTTGAAAACCCTGTGAACTTTAGAGGTACTAAAGATTACCGAAATACATCTGAACCATTAAGTGTAGGTAGCACTGAGCACACAACAAACCCTAATGACAGTCCTGCCTAATGAGTAATGAATCAATTAGAAAATGGGTGATGAGGAGTGGCTGCTGAGTGTTGAGGACGTATGTCAGGATAAATCGGGTTGGCTTGGTGGGTGCTGCACGCCTGAGCCCTGAACGGACTGGGAAGGTAGGCACGGTGGCGCGCCCGGGCAGCGGTGACGCTGTTGGGCGAGCGGCTCCTGGCCTCCTGTTAGTCTGGTGTCTCCTCCTAGAGTCATGCCGTCTGGGGACGGCAAGTCGCCGGCGAGGCAGGCGGCTGGGGGCGAGTAGAGATCGGAAGCGCGCAGCAGAATAGAGGGGAATCAGGGCCTGGGACGACCCAAAATCCCAGGGTGGGCCGGCCCACCATGGGCACCCTGTAGAGATACACACCCGAGCGGCGAACATGCATTTTCGAAACTAATTTAGGAACATTTAGCTGACCAATTAAACAACTCTATTTTAATAATATCAGATTCGTATTTGAACAACTAAGCTTGTTTAGCTTGATGGGTGGAGCAGTGTTATTATGACACGAAGCACGCATTCTGATCGTATAGTGATCATAAAAGGGGGAAACTCTAAGCATATTGTTTTAGCAAAAGAGGGTTTCCCCTCCGATTTCTATTAAAGAAACCACCACGGATCCAACATGATCAATTAAACCCTAAGCATGATCAATTAAACCGTATTATGGCTGTGCCATGGCAGATTTGAAGCTGCAAACTGGAGAAATGATATTTAGCATCCATTGTTTGCTTCGAACTAAGAAATAAATTCTAAGAGCTGAAAAGAAAGTAGAGTAACCAAGTTAAGATCTATTTTCTGGTTGAGATCAAAAAGTTGAGGAGATATGAAGTACCACCTCTCTTGCGGCGCCGTGTAGGCATGAGGGGTGCGATGGCTGTCGGTGGCGTTGAAGCAGATCTACGACGGTAGACGGGTGCATCGGGGGATAAGTCCCGTTGCGGTGGAAGAGAAGGTCGTGTGAGCGGCCCCGACAAAGAGGACGACGGCGCCGATGAAGCGAGAGGACGCGATGCAAGGCTATTAGTCCGTCGCCGTGGATGAGAAACGTCCATCTCTAGCAGTGGACGACGCGGTCTTGGTAGGCGCTCCGGCATGGTGGAGGACGGTGGCGATGGATGTGGTGGAGGACGGCGGCGATGGATGGGGTGGCGGACGGAGGCTGGTGTGGGGATGGGGTGTTCTAGCGCGAACGGTGTATGAATGGGAAAATGGAGGGAGAGGTACGGGGAACCATGTTTTTGGGACGCGCCTGTCTGAAATATGGGAAAGTTACGAACTTAGCCCCCGTTTAAAATTTGGACGTCTCGTCGGTTGGGGATAGGACGGTAATCTCGCATCTCGCCAATATTTGCCCAGAGCGATTTCGGGCGAGGAGAGGGTGGTTGGCGCCCATGGTTGGCACCCACGGTGTATGAACGGGGCTGACAGGTAGGGCGGTTGTGTCACTTCTGAGTGAGGTTACAAACCTGCCCCTATTGAAAATATTTGCCTACATCAATTTCGGCCGAGTCGAGTTTGTTTTGCCGCCCACCATGTATGAATGGGGAATGGAGGGAGAAATAGAGGTCTTTCGGACGAGCTTGAATCAAATTAGTTTTGCCGCCCATGTTTGACGCCCACCGTGTCGGAATGGGCTCAGAGGCGGTCATGTCACGTCTAATTGAAGTTACTAACCTACCTCTATTTAGAGCAGTGGAAATTGGGCCGATGGATTGTCCGTGTAACGGGTAGACAGTAATTTCCATCTCCCAAACACTTGGCTTCGGGCAGCCGACGTGGGAGTGGACATTTTGCTGCTTCTTTCAAATTTTGGGACAATAAGCATCCACGTTTACCCTGGCAACTAAATTCGAATCCATTTTGTATTCCTATATGAATCTTTATAAATCATTCTATGTGTTTTTATATATCTTCAAAAGGACGACAAAGATGTATTCCACTGTCATATATGAATATGGTTTACAAATGCCAATACTCTAATTCAGAAACTAGAATCCAGTTTAAGGTGAATTCGAATATTTGGAACACTTCATGTCCAACTCAAATGTCACACACAGCATAATGTGTACTCCCATTTAGATATGTACACAAGCGATGTATCAAGATTCAAATACCGAGTCAATCAACCAAGAATGTACAGAACTAACAGACATATAAACACTTATAGAGTATATGGATCAATAATATCATCTAACATACATAAGCCAGGCCGCTATACTTTTTTTTGGCTACAACAGCATCCTTTTTTTAGCCAGCATCTTGGCCCTTTCCGATGCGTGCCACTTATGGTCCATCTATACTACTACTATTGCTGAATGCACATTCAGCCCGATTGGCATATTTGTAGGTCTGGCACAACAATCCAAATGAAATGTCTCCGAGTCTTATCAATTAATACAGACTTGTGCTCAAATAAAATTACAAACAAAAAAAAACAATTATTACATGATCTCTAAAACAAATGGTTTGATTGATTACATGAACAGACAACACAAAGGTTATTCAACTATGTAAAGAACATTTCACCTATGATTTACCAAGTAGGAATTTAATTTCCTTTTTTCCTTCAGGACCTTAACAATCTGGTCAGTCTCAGCTTCCTTCGTTTTGAAATCCACCACATATTTAATGGTTGTCTTGAGTACTGTTTGTGATTGTGCTGTTTGCTTCCTCAACATGTCAACTTCATCTCTAAGTGCAGAAGCAGAATCTCTTTCTACCACTAGTTTAGCCTCTAGAGCATCAGCAGTTGGCAATTCATAATGCACGATTGGGCCCGTTCCACTGCTGTGGGATGATGCAACGTCCATGGGGACCTCACTCTTTGATCTTGGGCTAACCTGTTTTGCCATTAAAGTTCCGATTGGATTCAGAAAAGTTGAAGTTAGCAAAACATCTCAACTGGGAGTTATAACAGCAAACCAGTTAAACAAACAAGGAATTAAAGAGTTTCAATTGGATGCTGAAAAGTAGTTATTAACATCATTGTAACCCGCTGTTGCAGCAGCAAAGCAGTTAAACAAACAAGTAGGTATTTAAGTTAAGGCAAACAGGTAATTCTTAACAGTAAGTATCAAAGACATAGATAGGCGCAGTCTACAATATGATTAACAAGCTGTGCCATTATGTAATCAGTAGCAAACTAAATTAAGCCAAGCAACGTAATTGAACAATTTTGCAATAAGTGGCTAACTAAAATTCCGAGAAGCAGGTAACTGAACTTACGCTAGTTCTTTGTACAGGCACATTGCAACTTCTTTTTTGCTTACAAGGTTTTACGAAGGAGTCCATGGCATCAATTGCTTGGATACGCAGTCCCAATACTTCTTTCTTCCCACACTGCATGGGTAAGTCGAATGGTTAATCTGGTAAGATGGTGCGTCCTTGATATGTTATATGAGGACGTGTAGTCAGACTAGTTGTAGCCAAACACATCACACTTGCTTTTACCGTATATTTCATGCGATTACTTTTGGCATATCGAGATCTAAGCAATCTACAATATGATGAAAAGACTGGCATCCTTCACATTATTGGCGAACTCAGTTCATAGAAACAAGCAATTCAACCATTCTGTGCGTAAATCAAAAGCGCCACTGGAATATTTTTCACTATCCAATCATACACGCAAAAAGGGGCGACGCCACCATAGGGGCTGGTATGGGCGGCCGCCTCAGGTGGCTGGAAAGTGTGCACCTAGTTTGAGTCGTCCAGGTTGGCCCATGCTAGTTTTGTTCATCCCAACGCACGAGCAGGCAATGTAAAAAATGAAGAAAAATGTTTCAATTTGGATGGGCCAATAACATAAGTGCAAGGCAGGCCCTATAGTAGGCTCGCGGCCCAAACGAGCGCCTCCCATATCGATCGACAGCAGGAAAAATCCCAATTCATTCGCTCCAGCCTCCAGTCTTGTTCGCTCCTAACCTAGCCGCCGCTGGACAGACCTACACAGCACTTCCTCGCGCCCTCGTTGGAGGGCGGTCGCCGGTCTTCAAGCGAACGGAAGGACAAGAAGATGAAGATCCAACCTTGGGTGTAGCCTGCATGGGAGGCAGCGGCGGCAGTACGGGCATGGCATCGAGCTTGCGCAAACGGACAGTCGCAGCTTGCAAGAGTAGCATGCGCAACGAGCAGGTACATCACATCCCTGATTATATCTAATTCAACTCTTCAATTTCTGGCCAATAGTTAAACCTGACGGTGTTGTAAAACTGCTTGTATGTAGGGAATCTATGAGAAAATGAAACCAATTTCTACTTATTTTATAACTCCCCCAATCAATACTGAACTGACTGAATCTGATGTATCTAATCAAGTTTCCGGTGCAAACATACAAGCTCATGTTGTTCTTGAGCCTGAAGTGTCTAATGAACAGACTGCTAATGAAGGATTTGATGCAAACATTTTACATGCTCCTGGTGATGAACATAGAGTGTCTAATGAGGGATCTAATGCAAGCATTTTGCAAGCTCATTGAAGGATTTAGTGTCTAATGATGATCTACTATGTTGAGAGAGACAGAGATTTGCACGCATTGATGACAAGCAAATTATAGTGCATTTTCATAGCTTGAGTTAACGTCGAGGCCATCTACCAGAAAGTCCCCGTATCATGACAACATAGCGTAAATACTTTTCTAATCTGTTGTTTGAAACTATTGCCATACTTGTGCTGGATAGATATATTGAGATGCAGTTTGCGCACTGGTTATACGTGCAATTACACTTCGATATTTTCAGCCAGAGAACGAATAATTCAAGCAGGTACAGACCATGTTTGTAGTCCTTGTACACCATGTTGCATTTTGTGTTTTTTGGTGCTTGCATCATTTAGTGTTTATAATCTGAACTACTTTGGATCATTAGCTGGTTTTCAAAGTGCATGTAGCTTCACATTTCTCAAGTTATGTTGATTTCCGGAGTGCAAGTGCCTTCGTATTTTTTAAGTTAAATGTTCGCCCCTGGTAACTTGAATTCGTGGATCAGCCACTGCACACAAATCATACACAAATGCCAGTACGAATTAAATGAAATGGAGGGACTTATGCTAGCTCGTTGTACAGGCTCACTGCAGCTCTGCTTGCGCTTGGGATGTTCCATGTAGAAGTCCATGTTACCACTTGCTTGGATGTGCAGGCCTTGTGCTCCTTGCATCCCCCTCTACATTTTTGACACGGCGAATGGTTGGTCAAATAAGAGGAATCGACCTTGATGTTGTACCCGAGGACAGATACTTACAAGGTTATACGGGTGTGCAGGATGTGTACCAGATCCCGTAGCACCGTCATGCTTCGCTAAAAAATGGATTTGCTTGTTTCTGATGATATCTTCAGAAGAAATAAGAGTTAAAGTAAGAGTTGCATAGTCGTGTAAGCTAAGAGAGCAGTGAAAGGATATCCAAACATCGTCGGAACAGTGCACAAGGGAGTGATGTGTGGATACCTAGTTCGGGCCCGGCGTTTGGGCATGCTCGCCTAGCTAGAGTGTGGCTCACATCAGAGCCGTTGAGGGTGATGCGCTGGCTGGCCGCGCATGGATGCAGATCTTGAGTGGCAGCGGAGCGCTACGATGCGGTGGATGAGACCGTTGGTGAAGCCCCAACGGCCTCAGGGGGCGGAGGTGCGACGATGTGCTCGGTGAAGTAGCCCCGGTGAGCTGGGAGACGGCGTCAGTGAAGCGCACCTGATGCAGTGGAACTCGGTGTCTGTGAGGCACGTCGGTTGCGGCAGCCGACGTTGTCGGTGGACCACCCGGTGCGGTGGATGAGGGCGTAGATGAGGTAGCTCCGGTGCGGTGGTGAAGCGCGACTGTCGTCTTCGTCGTCTATCACAGAGGTGGGGAACGGTGGGGAAAGAGACGAGACGCGGCGCGATTCGAGGGTTGGCGGCGAATTAGGGATTTGAGCAATCTGGGCGCGGAAGGGGATGGTGGAGAAGAGAGATTTTGCAGGGCTGGAATTGGGGCCGCCAGATATTTCAATCCAAAACGTGGAAGCGCGAACTTATATTGTCGTCGTCCTTTTTTTGGGGGGGAGAGGGGGGGGGTGGGTGGCTGGGTGCTACGCGTCCGTCCGACACACGCGACCACCCCGACAGGACTATGCTTCGGTGCCTTAAGGCACCTACCTTTGTGTCCATGACATGTGGGCCCAACAGGTGGCTGGCCCACATGTCAGTGACCCAAAGGCAGTTGCCTTTAAGGCACCGAAGCAGCGTCCACCCCGATACGACCCTGGTCTGCCTAGTGCGCCTACATTTGAGAATGCAAACGAATCTTCTTTCATTTGCAAACGAATCTGTATGTATTACCATGCCCGTGTTTTCCTTGCAATAATTAGTCATTCGAAACGAGATACTCCATCCGTTCACTTTTGTAAGTCGTTTCAGACAACTTAAAATGAACTGTTTTGCACATTGTCTGAAATGTCTTCAAGGTCTTATAAAAGTGAACAGAGGGAGTACTATAAATTAATTAATGAGTTATTTGGAAAAAATCGAAACGGTACCCACGCTAACGTGGATTAGAGTGTGTGTCACATAATTAGTTATTTGAATTAGAGTGTGTGTCACGTAGTTAGTTATTTGAATTAGAGTGTGTGTCACGTTGCGATCTCCAATTCTAACGTGGATTTCACATTTCACTGTATCCACGCTACTGTTTTAATACAAATTCATATGTATATGATGAACACCATGGTAGTGAGAAAACTTTTGGATGGATTCAAACATATGACCTACAAAATAGCACAACAAACTGAGTCAATGTCAACTTTTTGAAACTTAGTATGGCACGAATTCGAAATAATTACCCGTATGCCTGGTCCTCGGTTCAAATCTTACAATGTACACTGAATTGAAACATCGATATTAAGTCTCGTACTATGTACATTCAAATGTTGTTTTTAGCCCACCCACACAAACGCTACATACTTCCTGTATCAGTCAATCTTCCTCTCCTAACCACCTTAGGAAGCTATCAGTTTCGAATGCACATTCATTCTTTCTCTCCATGTTTTGATCTCTAAGTCTCTCAACTACACAACCCCTTTTTCCACTCTGTTACCTAATGTATTTACCTCACACACCCGCCATTGCACCCCATGCCGAGCTCTCTCTCTCTCTCTCTCTCCCCCCTCTCCCTCTCACCCTCTCGCGCTAAATACATGCATTGCCTATCTAGCCCCCCAACCTCTCATGCACACGCACGCACGTTGTATATCTAGGTCACTCCCTCGAGACTGTCTCACTCTTTCTTCCGCACGGCGGGCCACACTCGCTCAATCTCGCTCTCTTTATCTGAGTCTCGTTTAACCTCGTTTTCTTTCACACACAAATGATATATCTCCCTGTTCGGGCCTCGATCGACACACTCTATACTCTCTCACGCAGATTGTCTATCTAGGCCAGTCCATCCAAGCCGCCGCCACTCTTTCGACCTCATGGTGGGCCACGCTCACTCAATCTCTCTCTCTCTCTCTCTCTCTCTCTCTCTCTCTCTCTCTCCGTATGTCTCGATTGACCTCGCTCTTTCTCGGACAAAAACGATATATCACCATGTTTGAGCCCAATTCGACCTATTCACATTGTATACTCTCTCACGCACATCGTCTATCTAGGTCACTCTCTCCAACCCGTCTCACTCTTTCGATCGCACGGCGACCCTATGTGATCGGTTGACCTTGCTTCCTCCCACGAACAAAATATATCTACACGTCTGTGACTGGATCATCTCTCAAGCTCTATCTTACAGCCCTCACCCTTGCCAAAAAGCTCAATCGGACAATATCTCTCCAGAGCATATATATCTGTTCAATGAATGTCGGACCACACTCACTTTGTCTCTCTATCTATATGTCTCTCGATTGACCTCGCTTTCTCACACCGTATCTTCCACGCGTTGAAGCTACTACCTCTCCATCCCTCGCAAAGCCGGAGCTATTTACATTGCGAGGGGCACTCCAACCTTGGATTAATCTGTGTAGGCATTTATTCCGGCCGGTTTAGATTATATTTTCGTAGCATTCGGCCCACAACTACTCCAAACACCGTTGCAACCCACGCAACTCCCCTAGTTGATTTCCCTATGGCTCGGTCATCGCTCTCTCGCACGTCCTTTCTCGCCTTCAACGTCGCACCATGGTATTATTGAAAAATATATGTTGTTCTCTTTAATTATTATAAATAAGCTACAAAACTACACACCGATAGTCCACTTGGAATGGAAAAAAATTCGACCCACAAATTAAAGTGCTACAAACTACACACCGAGGGGCCCACATGTCATGAAACAAATTTGGACCCATATACAAATTAAAAAATAAAGGACGAGGATCGAACATGCGACCGGGCCTTCAAGCCGCACGTAATTAGGCAACATACGTAGAATAGCAATGTTTGTTGTACCCCCTTTGTTCACATAATGTTTTTATATTACCACAGCCTAATTAATGGATAACATGTAATATTATTTTTAGTACTATTCGCCTTCACTTACTGGTGGGTTCCATGTGTGCTCTCTCTCTCCTCCCCTTCTGCGTTTAGACGCACGGGCAAACAGGAAGAACTCGCGGGCGATGTTGCCGTTGACCATATCTGGACGCGTTCACAAGTCACGGCACCAGTTTCACGTACTAGCAGCACTAGTCAGTGTGCACGTGCAATGCACGTTAATTTGGAAGTATATTAAGTGCATGCGGATATTAACTACTAGGATATTATATGCGTGTTGTCATGTGATTAGCACTATTTTTGGCATGAAATTAACTGCACGCTAAACGTGTTGAGCGCTCGACATTGAAGTAGTCTAGGTCGTTGGATGACAAGGAATACATGTGGCTTGATGACGTTTTATATTTAATTTGATACGGCTCTAGCAGAACATTCAATCGATCAAACCATACATTTCGTTCAGTCTGACTCCGACTTTAAATTATACGATGATCGATATAAAATAAACGGAAATGATAAACATTCGGATTTTAAGCATGGCAATCCAAACGTTTTTCATGGCAAATTTAGATTACGCGACGGCGGCGGGGGCGTCTCGCGGTGGGAAGCGGCTCCTCTGCCGTGCTCTGTGTGTCGTCGGGCCACTGACCGACGGCGACGGCGGCGTCTTGCGCCATTGTTGGCGTACTCCTGGACGATGGCCTAGCTTCAAGGAAGGCCAAAATGTTTTGGACTTCGGAGCGAGTCAACTGGCGGGAGGAGGCGACTGGCGTTGGTGCAAGGAAGCGGTCGACGGCGGCCATCCATGCCGCTAAGGGGGGCACTGGCACCCGCGCGGGGACAGGCGCTGTCAATGGCGCAGTGGAGACATTCGTGTGCTTGGGCACCGGCACGGGCGCGCATGTCAGTGCACGCGCAGGCGCATGCGCTGGCAGGTGCACGGGCACCGGCACGGGCGTGCGCGTCAGTGCACCCGCAGGCGCATGCGCTGGCAGGTGCACGGACGCGTGAAAGTCGGCGGGGACCTCGTGGAACCCCGTGGGTTCAAGCTCGGCGACAATGTGCGGCTCCCAGCCCATCAATGGCACGGGGATGGGCGCTGGCGCAGTCGGGGCGACGGGAGCCGGAACGGGAGCGGGGACAGGCGCGGCGTCTTCCCGCAAGGCCAGTTCAAGCTCGTCCCAAAGCGCCTTATGTTCTTGAGACTCGGGCTGGGTGTCTTCCTCAGGAAACTGGAACACTAAGGGCAGACCATCGTGATGCGGCATGGCGTACGTTTAGGTCAGGCTAGTTGGAGGTAGACGACAGGAGAATCGGAGAGGAAGAGAGAGGGTTGTAACGATACCGGGTAGTGCGGGGTTGATTTTAAACTACGGCGCCGGTGACATTAAAAGTGGGAGCAGTTGAGACGACGGTGGGTGGTGGAGCCTGGTCAAAGGGCTCGCCTCTCGGTGAGCCTACACAGCGGTCTGCTCGCACGCCTCCCTGACAGCCGGCGCAGCGGTCTGCTCGCACGCCTCCCGTCGACTCACACGCTTGCTCGGACGGCACCTGCCGATGAGAAGCGGGGACTCGTGGCGGCACGTAAACGCCCACAATTTTAATAGTGAAAGCGTTCGCCTTAACGTGACAGGTCTTTGTTCCAAAATACCTTGGCTCTTCATTTGTGCAACTTGTCATAAGAAGCTTGTCTCAAATTGAAGAAAAAACTTACGAAGTAATATTTGTGCCATATCACGTGACCATGCTTAGTTTCAAGAATTTATGCTCTCTTTTGGATTTTCTGAAATTTAAGATCCAGGATTCGAAACAATATCATAACCTGCATCATGCAATAAATTTTCAAGCCGTACATCTGTCCTGTTGTATTTCTTAAGAAAGGATTTGGTCAAACATTTTGCTTAGTTAGACTTCAGACAAGTTATATATGCAGAGTAAAAGGATAATCCCTCCGTACCAGTGCATTGTCTGATATATTAACTCAAGTACTAGGCACGAACAAACGGGCTCAATTCTGTGCTCATCCTGGTGTAGTAGTAGTAGTACTAGGCAATCCAGTTGACGGGTGACCTTGACGAGCGGCGACCGAAGGAATTGAACCGTGCTCAGCACGGTAGGTAACGTTGTCTAGTTACTAAAGCATCCCTCCATTGTTCATCGGTAGTCATTATGGACCGGGGACATGAGGGGTATTTCCTAGGGCTGGAATTCTGGCCGCCAGATATTTCGACTTGAAACGCTGAGGCTCGACTGGTTGGGGTTGCCTAATGTGCATACCACGCACGCCACCGAAGGACACGAGCCCGGTTTTTTTAGGATCAACATGAGCCAAGGTCTAGCTGGTACGCCGTTGGGTCCTACCATTCGAGAATACGAAAGGAACCTTTTAAATTGCCGAACGAATCTATGTGTATTACAATACCCATATTTTCCTTGCAAATACTAATCTCAACGTGGTAATTGATTTATGACGAGTTGTTGAATTAGAGTGAGTTTGTGATATAGTGATCTCAACGTGGATTTCACATTTCATGGTATCCCTAGTAAGTTTTCCAATGCAAATTCAAATTTAAAAGATGAACAATATGGAGGTGAGAAAACTTTGTATGTATCAAGCATATGACCACACACACACACACACACACAGAGACACACACGCACGAACACAACAACAATCCAATAAGTATAGTGCATCTATTTTTCCAAACCATGCATGTATGACACGAATTCAAAAATACTCCTTCTATTCCTAAATGTTAGTCTTTTAGAGAGTTCAAAAAGTGACTACATACGGAGCAAAATGAGTGAATCTAGACTCTAAAATATGTCTATATACATCCGTATGTGCCAGTCCATTTGAAGCCTCTAAAAAGACTAATATTTAGGAACGAAGGGAGTAAAATGTAAGACATCCATGGTCCTCAGTTCAATATTTAAAATAAACATGAAACTGAAATATGAATATTAAGTCTAGTACTACAGTACATGCAAATGTTGTGTTTAGGCGGAGCTATGATTGTCGGGGGTCAACCCCTCGACCTTAGATAAAATTGTGGAGCTCTGTTTAGGGTTGTTTAGATTATATTTGTTCCCACCCTCCCAACCACCGATTGGTTGTGCACCCCCACCCCTCCTCCCTGGGAGAATATCATGTGCCCCCATACCTTAGATGCTATATGCCGATATGAGTTGCTTGGAGCTTGTAGATCTGAGATATAGCAACTCACATGATGTGCCTTAATATTTTTGCAGGAAACCTTGATGATTTTGAGAATTGCACACAATTTGTACAAAAACTACTTAGATGCCCTTTGATCCCATATCCAGCGACCTCGAAGCTCGTATCACCGTAGCATCTAAGATGAAGGAGGACATCATATTCTCCTGTATGTAAGAATATCATGTGCGACCACACCTTAGATGCTTTGGTGATACAAGCTCTTCGGAGGCGTTGGATTTGTGACCCAACACCTCCTCGGTGGTTCGAATGTTTTTTTGCAGAAAAGCCCCAAAAGAGTTCGGCCACTGCTTACAAGCACAAAGACTGCTCAGATGCCATTGGATCTCAGATCAAACGACCTCCAAGCTCGTATCACCATAGCATCCAAGCTGCGATAACACCTTATGTTTTCTCGCACGGGAGAGTATGAGGTGCTCCCGCACCGTAGATTCTATGGTGATACGAGTTCACTGAGATCTAACGGCCCATAGTAGGTGGTTTGAATGTTTTTGCAATATACGGCTGATAGAGTTTGGGAAATGCGCAAAAAGTACAAGTACTACGCATGTGCCATCTGATCACTGATCATACAACCTAGATGCTCACATCACCGTAGCGGGTAATTAAGCTATGGGGAGCACCTAATATGAGCACCGGGGAGCCGTTGGATCGAAGATGCAGCGGCACACACGAGGCCTGAATGTTTTATTTGCAAAAAACCTTTGGAGAGTGTGGAAATTGCGCATAATTACAAAGACTACTCCCAAGCCATTGGATCTCACTTCCAATGGTGTGAAAACTCGTATCACCATAGTATCTAAGCTGCGGGGTGGATGTGATATTCTATGCCGCTATCGTTTTTGTTTGTAAACTTGCAAAATACGTGTAACTCGTGCCGTTACTTGTCTAACCGCGCAAAGTTTTTGTTCAAAAAAACCATCCTACACTGAAATATCGGAACAACACACGGGGGTCCCACTTGTCATTAATCAAATTTGGACCTAAAACTAACAATTCTGAAAGACGAGATTCGAACTGGCAACCTGGACTACAAAGCGTAAGTCGATAGCCTGAAAAAACGAACGGTTGTTGGCTTTGTCCCATAACTTGATTTTATACAGTACTTGCGTTGAGTAGAGTAGAGGGAGTGCCTCGTCAACACGTGCATGACCGTTGTCTCACTTACTGGTGGGTCCCAGGTCTGCGATCTCAATCTCTCTTCTCTCCAACGTCTAACCTTTTCACGGGCACACACGAAGAGCGGCACTAGCTTGCCGTGGTGTTATTACAACTAAAAAAAGCTTGGAAAATAGAAGAATCGCCTAGAACAAGAGACGTTGTGGCTGCTCGAGACAGAGCTAACCACATCTATCCTCCGTGCCACGTTTGCATGATGAAGCTGTGTGGCTAGAGGGGTGTTTTCGACCGACTGGCTGGGTCCCGAGGTCGAACCATAGTTACTACGTCTGATACAGTATATTTTTACACGCAAATTTTTCCTCCGTGCCGAGACGTGGCACACCCTACTGCGCGGTTTCGGGGTCCTCCCGGGTGGTGCACGCATATATTCTTCCTGACGTGGGACGCCCTACCGCGCGTTTTCTGGGTCCTCCTCGGTCGTAGTGCCGAAGCAAGTAAATGAGTCGTCAAATCACAAAAGACCACCTTTCCCGCCGAGTACATCAGTGAAGCACGGTGGCTAGCTAGTTGGGCTAGTTCGACCGATTAGCTAGGCCGCCGCCACATTTGTTTTTTCACGCCTTTTTTATCTACTTGCCGACAGGTAAATTTAAATATCCACCGCGGCGTTGCTCTGGTGTTTGGGTGCGGCAGGATTTTTAATTTTTTGATTGATGGGAGCAGACGCGGCAGGATTTTTATTTTTTTGATTGACGGGAGCAGGCGCGGCAGCAATTAGTCACGATGACTCCGCCTGTAAAAATCCACTGCTCCCTGATGTGAGAAGTCGTCGACTGGTGTTTTACCATGGTGAAAACCAAAAGATTCCCCGCTCCCTCAGCCTTCCCGTAGATTGCATTGCCTTTCAGCCGTTTCACCCCCTTTGCTTCCTCTCCCCATTGCTTCTACCTGGTGCCATGGCGGCGCAGTAGATCACGGAGTCCGAGGTGAGGCGCCTGGCACAGGAGCTCCATGCTCCTCCGTTATGTGCGGGAGTTCACGGAGCTCAGGGCCAAGGACGTGGAGCTCCGTGAGCTCAAGGAGGAGAGGAGTGCCATGCTCCTCCGTTATGTGCGGGAGTTCACGGAGCTTCAAAAGCGGCAGGCGTCCACCACAAAGATGCTCGAGGCGTCGGCGGCGTTGCTGCAGAAAGCGGGAGATACGGTAGGCCGTCAGGGGAGCCGGCTAGAGCGCGAGCGGGCCGATCGTGACGAGGTCCAGGATCGCCTCAGCCACTTGGTGAACCAAGTTGCCACGCACGTGTTGCGGCTGCGCGATGCCTACCGTCGTGCCAGCGCGACAATGCCGGCCGTCGGGCTAAACCCGTTCGACCACCCAGTCGACTTCAACGAGCTGCGGCTTCCTGACCTGGTCTCCTTCTTCACCTATATCTCCGAGGAGCTGAGCCGTCTCCGCATGATGGTGGGGGCTGAGCTGGACAAGGAGGGGTTGCGGGCTGTCGTCGCCGTTGCCGGGCGAATCCTTTCAGGGCTCCGTCACCAGAATCCATTCGTGCCATTGGACGCCGTCTTTGACGAGCTCGCTCTCGTCGACCGGGAGCGGGCTCTGCGGGCGGTTGCACCCTGCATCACCAACGTCGTGCGCCTTGAGAAGCAGAGGGACTTCGGTGGTGTTTAGGCGCCCTCTGCATGGGCATGTCCATGTCTCGGCGCAACATGACCGCTGGATCAAACTCAGATGGTGCAGATCAGTCACTGTAGCACAAAGCGTGTGGGTGTGTTTGGTTGCATTCTCATCTCAATATAGTTTTTCCTCTTCGTGTATTTTTGTCAACCTACTAGTGTGGACTCATGCACCCTTCATGCACTCTACCAAACACCCAAAAGTGGGTCGAGAAGGGAACTTTTGCTCCCATCCCGTGCACCCTTCATACACCCTGCCTAACACTATTCGTGCTTCATATGGTTCATGTTTCGTGGAGTACTATAGCACCGTACTCTCCGTGCGCTGTGGACCTAGTTCTGTTAACATTGATCTCACCGTTCATTCTCGACCGGACAGTCGAAAAAGCGGTACTATGTTACATATAGGAGTAGTTGACATGCGCACAACATCATTTGTTATCCTCATATCTTACTACACTAGCAACAAGATTGTGTAGTACTGACGTATGAACCACTGCACATGCCTAGTAGTAGGAGCACTGTGTATGTTCAAGTGGCTGCCGTGTTTCGCACTCCTCCGTCGTAAGAGTGGAAACGCTTGCTGTAATCATTTTTTTCTTCAGAAAAACAGTGGACACGCTCTACCGTGCGGATCCTCCTCCAGCCATGCACTAAATTACTCACTTTCGCCAACCTGTGGGACAGCCAGCACCTGGGTCCACCAGCCATGCACTAAATTACTCCGTAGTAGAATGACGGTAGACTACCCTGATCGAACCGCCGCAGTAATGCCCAATGAGCTGTCAAATCACAAAACCCCCTCCTTTCCAGTAGTAAGTTGGACGGACGAAGCAACCATCATTTCACTCTTCTCTCTCAGCTTCCTCTCTTAAAGAAAACCCCCACTTGCTTCGCTTCTCCCTCATCTCGTTCGTCCTTTCACTCTTCTCTCTCAGCTTCCTCTCTTGGATGGACGCCGGAGCACCGGCCGACGTGATGTCTATGGCTCTGGCCAAAACCGTCGAGGCTCATGGTACGAAGAAGCGCAAGCACCCCACCGAGACTACCGCAGACAAGCTCAAAGCCATCGCCCTGTCCAAGCCCCCCTCTCCGGGATCCCACATTAAGCAAGTCCAGTAATGTCTCTTGTTGATGATCTTTTTCTCGATCTTGATCGTGTTTTTTCATCTAACACGCAGTACTAGTACTGGTAGTACAACTTTCTGGGTGATCTTGCATGTGATTTTAGTGTGCCAAATGACGGTTCTAAATTCCTCTTTTGACCAAAACATGCGAGAGGTTGACACTGATTTCTTATAGATTACTTTCAACTACTCCCTCCGTCCCAAATTTCTTGTCTTAGATTTGTCTAGATACAGATGTATCTAATACTAAAATGTGACTTGATACATCCGTATCTAGACAAATCTAAGACAAGAATTTTGGGACGGAGGGAGTACTTTATGAACATCAATGCTACCTTTTAAGAGGGTATATTTGCCTCAGTAACTTGTGTTATGGATATTGCATGTAATCCCTCTGCTCTCATGCCTTTGAAGACATGTTCTAGTGTCTTTGTTCACTCATTTCTGTGCGTATATGTAGTCATATATGGAGTATAATATCGAAAATCATCTTATATTTCTGAACGGAGGTAGTAATAAAATATGGTTTCTGTTTGAATTAGAACCAGTACCGCGGTGGAGATGAAGTTCTCAAAGTCATGCCGTGTGAACTGGAAGACCTGATGATGAGTTCTACTGCTGAACTATCTAGCTGCTGTGTCCTTGTCGCAACGTGTCCTGAACTAGTGTTTTCCTGTAGCATTGTTGTCAGGCGTGTTCTCGAGGCTGTACTTGACCACAACAATTTCCTGGCTGTGCCTTCGATTACGAAGGGTGTGGTTCTTGTAAAGCTTCCCAACAAATCTGATGCGGCCTGTCTTCATCATCATGTTTATGAGTGGAAAGACCACTCTGTTAGGTTCTCCAAGGTTGACAAGATGGTGATGGTGCATGTAGACATCTCACACGAAATCCATGGCTTAGTCAGTTATGCGGGGTTCATCCCGTAGGTCGGTGGCAAGAAATAGTCTGCAGAGTTTAGTTAGTGCAACTTTGCTTGTCTGTAGCAAGTACTATTGTTCAGTACTTGATTTGTGTTTGTGAACCATGTATTGTTTATTAGTACTGCCGCTTTTGGTGTGTGAACGGTCTATGTTAATGTCTGTCCACTCAATTCAGTCTGTATATTTTGAAGTATCCAGATCATATTTTTTGTGAGGACGGTTTATCAATTATGGTTACACTCCAATATCTGTATGCATTGCAGGGTTTATCGCACCCACCAGGATTTCCAGTCCCATGGATGTTCGGTCCATACAATTTGTCACGACCTTTGGACTGTCCTGCTTGTGGGAGTAGGCGGGGCCCCTACATGCCACGCGTAGTTGGACGATCAATCTTCTGTTTAGTACTTCAACATAGTGATTTCCTGGTAAGGATTCACTCGTGTCACATCAAGTAAATCTTATTGATTTACTGTCTAAATCTTATTGATTTAATGTCATGTTTTCTTTCTTTTCCTGCAATTTTACGATGCAGGTTTTGCCATGTGACATTCATCACAGAATAAACCGTTTGGTTTGCTCTACGATGGCTATTTTTGCAGGTTTCACTTCTTATGTCGTGTCAGTAACGAAGGCACTGTCCATCACTTATATTACTGGAAAAAATTGGATCAGCCTGTTGTCTGAGTAGAAGCTGAATCCCTATGATGAACTGCAGTTTGGTTTAACAAAAACACCACAATTAGTCCTTCTCGCGTTTAAAAGAAATGAAGAAAAAAACTGGATCACGGTCACGGATCCTAGTCAAGTTAGAAATCTGATCATAGCAGACCAGACACGATCGCCACTGTCTCGCACAGATTGAGCACCGGCAGTTGCTCTAGCACTGACAGCGGCAGCAGCTCAGTCTGATCCAGCTAAGGATTGGGCACCGACCGCGTCAGCGGATCAGTCTGATCTACCGGAGGATCGGGCATCGACACCGGCACCTGCTCCGACATCGGCACCAGCTCTACAAGGAGCACCATCTCCGGCAGCAGCAGCGGCTTCGGCACCTGCACCAACACTTGCACTTGCATCTGCTCCGGCCCGTGCAGTTGCACCGGCAACAGACTGGGCTGCAGTTCGCACTTCATATACCAAAGTCCTTACAAAAACTGACATGTCCACCTTCTTGGTAAGCATTGGCCGACCAAGTGCTTCGTTCTTTTTTCTTTCCATGTTGTTTCACATGATTCACTGTGTTGATCTAACTGTTTGGGCATGTCTTCTTGTTTGCAAACAGAGAATTCCTTGAGCAACGAGGTAGTCGTTCAACAATCCGGGCGACCGCGGCCAAGTTTCTCTTACCATGCGCATCCTTGGTGTGAATCAACCTGCTCAATATACCGTAAGTACAAAGGATGGTCGCATGATGATTGATGCTAAAGGATGGTCAAGGTTCAAATCTAAATCATATCTTGCGGTAGGGGATGTTGTCAAAATCAAACTTTCTTGGCAAGGAGAGCTGGTCCAAATCAACTTTGAAATTCTTCAGTAGCAGCACACAATTGCCGAACTGATCTATCGTCCGAGAGATTTTAATGCAATATTCTGGCATGGTGAAACAAGTGTCCTGTGTGTATAAGTAGTACGACAGTATTATTTATCACATGGTATATCGTTGATAGAATTGCAACTCTTATTGCTGGTTAGGAACTGTCGTTCGATTTCATTCCAACAGCTGCCGTGCTTTATTCAATTTTGTGTATTCGCCTTGCGACAGCATCTAAAACCAGCGCCGTACTGATCGCTTGCAATATGAAAAGCGCTGAGGTAGAACACATGGGCCCCCAAACATGCGGGGTCGGCCTGCGGCCCAAAGTCCAGAACCGTGAGCCTATCTGAGTATTATATTCTCAGCTGAACCCCCATAATGCCCGTGCGTTGCAGAGGGAGTATATTTCTCGGCAAGGTGAGCCTGTGATATAAAAGATTTGTATATTTCTTTATAGAGGGAGTATCTCTCTGTCAAAAAATATATTTATGTGTAACTAGTTACTCCTGTCTTTCTACTTCCTTTCGCTGATATGTGGGGCAACCGGCAACGGGGTCCACGTGCCATATGCACAAATTAGAGTGCACAACTTCATGGTAGACACACCCCGGTCGTAGCGCCGCAGTAATGCCCAATGAGCCGTCAAATCACAACCCCCCCTTTTCCAGCTTTAGCAGTAAACTGGACGGACGAAGCGGCAATATTTCACTGGGCCTGAATCCCCTTCTCCCTCGTCTGCTTGTTCAGAGAAAACCCCCTGTCGGCGATTGCATAGGTTTTTCTCATGGAGAACCAGGTACGAATTCTTCATCCATCCCCGATAAATCCAAGTCCCTTGGTCGCAGGTAATCCTAGGATGGCAGCCCCCGCCGTTGATGCATTTTTCTTCCTACTGAATCTAGTGTGTTTCATTTGCAGTGCCCAAAGTGCGATTACCCTACAGGTTTCTGCGCCCTCGGTGAGACGCCACACTTGTTCCTTCTCATCCTAACACAGCATTTTGAAACGCGCACAGTATGTTCCTAGAATCCTCTTTTCTATGCGGGAGGGTGTGGTTTTTTTGAACATGCTGTGTTCTAATATTATTTTTCCTGCAGTGTATTATTTGCTCTGGCAGAACACATGTACTCAAGATGCTCGGCCTTGCCATAACTGAATACACTAGTTTAATGGTCACAGTGAAGACAAGCCATGGATATAAGTTCCGAGTTGGGTTCATGAACCAAGAAGATCGCTGCTTTTTTTATGGCCGAACTTGGATAAACTTTCTCAAGTGTTACGAACTGAAAGTTGGCGCACGAATGTTGATGGAAATAGCAGAACCTGGTCTCATCTTCACTGCGATCTTCCACCCCGACGTCGTTCCAATTGTTCATCCATGTTAGTTTTGTATCTGGTTCTTGCTTGTTGCCTCGATTACTTCTTAATCCATCTATTCTGTCTAACTAATCACAATTTAACTTTAGAAGTAGCAACGAATCTCTCACGAAGATGCTACTTCTAACTAATATTTTCTTATAATTGGTGGCATGTGTAGGTTTTTTCAGAGTTAAGCAGTCTGCTCGTTTGTTACTCTGGAATAACTCGCCTGTTACTAATGGCACTAAAGTTCACTGGATCGACATCCACAAGTTCCTACACTTTATTGATCGTCTTGAGGTCCTTGTGGGGCGTTTCAATGGTGGAAGGCCACGTGGGATATGTGTGCCACTGCTGCACTCGTTGAACAGGTCCAACTGTGTCGAGAAACTTATGGTACGAGCTGTTTTCTGTTATATATGTTGTTCATAAACTATTGCATATACACAATTTTACAGCTGTGATCTTCTTGAAACAGGAACTGCCGAGTTCTATTGTTCCTATGCAGATGCCTGACCATGGTCGGGTCAGACTTGCGCTTGGTCACAACATGATGTTTATGTCGACCTACTCAATTCCCCTTGGAGGTGAAAAGATACTTATTCATGAGTGGTCTCAAATAATGAAGGCCCGTCCATCTGGGAGAATAGGACAGAAGATTATGTTCATGCTTTTCCATGGCTCTAAAGCGAATATCATGTTTATTGACCACGTTGCTTTCAGCTTTGGTTGTTAAGTGCCCCTGTTAGTTTCAGTTAAGGTTGTTAAGTACTCCTGCTGCTTTTACAGTCTGTCGTGTTTCTTCAGTCCTGTCTTCCTCCAGCCGCCAAAACCAAACCAGTGCTGGCGGGGCCGCCTGCTTCCGCGTCCCATGGCTGGCTGCGCCTCAGCGCACGCATCGCCACCCCACCGTCTCCTAAATTGTTAACGCCGACGTCCTCCGCGCGCTTTGGTGCGCTCGCCGCGGTGCCGCCCTCTCGCGTTGTCAACATGGTCAACAAACAACAGGAATCAACAGAAGTATGTGGAGAGGATGACAGTAGGGGCCCACCACGTCAGCGTATGGAAAAATAAAATGCTTCCTCCTAGTGTTTTCCTGACATCTGGGACCCACGACATTGTGAGCGTATATAGTCAATAGACAAGAGAACAACACAAGATCGGCTGACACCTAGGACGTAGCTACTCGAGCAGTATTTTTTTGTTTGGTATTGTTGAGACGAAGCAGGGTTTGAACTGGGCTGTGGCCCGTCTAGCCCAGGCTTATATTTTATGTTCACCATGTGACCAGCCCAGCTATTTTTTCTTTGTGAAAATGAGCCCAGTTTATTTTTTCTGAAGAATACCCAATCCAGGCCTACTTATTTTTCTACGCCCTGATGGTCTGCAACTCTTTCAAGACGCCTGCTAATCTTGAAAGTAATATGAAATGGGTTGTAAATATAAAAACAGATGACAAATTGGCAATTACTTTATAATTTCTGAATTTTTTCACATTTTCACATTCCTATTTCACTGGGCATTAACCTAATTTAAATATATCTTCAAAGTACTTTAAATCTGGCTCGACATTTTGGTATTAAAAATAGTTTGGAACCCACAGAAATATGCGAAATTGGCCCTGGCCAACCAAAAAACGACTGCAATAAATTGCATAAGAAGTTGCCATGAGCTATATATAAATCATTAAAAAAAGAGGGAGTGGTCTGGCTTGTGGGCCTGTTTAGTTGACGCGTATGCAAGATTTTTTTAGTTATTATATACGTCAACAAATGATTCTAGCAGACGTAACCGTTGGATGTCAATCCAATGGCCGTCGTGTTTCTTCAATCTCTGTTCTTCTTGCTCCAGCCGCCAAAGCAGCGCCGGCGGGACCGCCTACTCCCGCCTCCCGTGGCCGGCTGTGCTACCGCGCAGGCCTCAGCGCTCCCAACTACTCCCACTGCTGGCCAGGGCATCCCTCTACTCACCCACACCCCCTATTATTCTGCGGCGACGGCAGCCTCACACCGCAGCCGAACCGGTGAACCCTCGTACTCCTCTCCGCGCGGGCTTCTACTGCCGCGTCTTCCCCGGCTCCGCGTCGTCCCCTTCCTAGGCCTCGCCGTCGTCCACCGCCGTGGTGCTCTCGGTGCGGCGTGGTCAATGTGGTCAACGACGGACTTCCATCGGAAGAGTACTGTACGTGGAGAGGCTGACGGCTGGGTCCATGGCAGCCGCAAGGAAGTGCCTTCTTATTACGCGGAAAATAATTATTCCTCCACCTGACAGCAGGGACCCACCGGACGGGCCACCAGTATTTCGTGAAAAAAACGTTTCCCCCTGACTGCTGGGACCCATAGGACGGGCCACCGTATTTCGCGAAAAAACGTTCCCCCCGCTGTCAGCTCGGACCCACCGGAAGTGCCTCCTTATTACGCACAAAAAATGAATACCCCCTGCTAGCTGGGACCCACCTTGGTGGGAGGCTGACTTGTGGGCCTACTAAGTTGACTGCGACGGAGGCCTTTGTCAACTTTAGTCAATATATGAATGATTCTAGCTCCAGTGACCGTACGATGTCCATCCAACGGCCGTAGTGCTTCTTCAACCTCTGGTCTTCTTGCTCCAGCCGCCCAAAGCAGCGCCGGTCGTGCCGCCTGCTCCTGCCTCCCGTGGCCGGCTGTGATGCCGCGGAGGCCTCACCGCCCCCTACTACTCCGACCGCTGGCCAGGCCATCCCTCTACGCACCCACACCCCCTGTTATTCTGCGGCGACGGCAGCCTCACACCGCAGCCGAACAAGTGAACCCTCATACTCCTCTACGCGTGGGCATCCACTACCGCGTCTTCCCCAGCTCCGCGTCGTCCCCTTCCTAGGCCTCGCCATCGTCCACCGCCCTGGTGCTCTCGGCGCGGCGTGGTCAACGTGGTCAAGGAATGGCTTCCATCGGACGTGGACTGTACGTGGAGAGGCTGACAGCTGGGTCCATGGCCGCAGCAAGGAAGTGCCTCCTTATTACGCGCAAAATAATTATTCCTCCACCTGACAGCGGGGACCCACCGAATGGGCCATCGTATTTCGTGAAAAAAACGTTTCCCCCTGACTGCTGGGACCCACCAGCTACATCTTCGCACGCAAGGAAGTGCGTCCGAAGAAAAACGATTCGCCCCCCTGACTGCTGGGACCCACCAGCTACATCTTCGCACGCAAGGAAGTGTGTCCGGGCAAAAAAAACGATTCCCCCTGACTGCTGGGACCCAGCAGCTACACCTTCGCACGCAAGGAAGTGCGTTCGGGCAAAAAAAAAACGATTCACCCCCCTGACTGCTGGGACCCATCAGCTACATCTTCGCGGGCAAGGAAGTGCCTGACAGTCGGGACCCACCTGGTCGAAGCGTACGTAGCGTTGTCATTCTAGTCGCGTGCACGTACATATATACTGGTCGATGTAGAGGCGCGCACGTGTCGTAGTAGAGGCGCGTACGTGTCGTAGTAGAGGCGCGCACGTAGCATGTAAACGTACGTACAGCGGCCAGGGTGCAAGAAAGAAAATACGGCCACGTACGTACATACAGGTAGGGTCTCGAATGCCTAATCGCGCATACGTACGTCCAGGGCTCGTGTACATGGTTGGGTCGGAATGGAGAAACAGCGTCGTCGTCGTGTTCATGGGGAGGCAACGGAATGCGTCGTGTTCATGGGGAGGCAACGGAATGCGCCGTGTTCATCGGGAGGCAACGGAACGCGTGGGAGCCAACCGGCTGGGTCTGAACGGAATGCGTGGTCGTGTTCATCGGGAGGGCTTCGACGGAACAGGCGATGGAAACGAGGCCTGGCGTACCGCAAAACGGAGGAAACGGCCTTGTGTTCGACCAGCCATGTTCGAAACGGGATCCTGTTCATCGGGAGGGGTCTGGCGTACCGCAAAACGGAGGAAACGGACCTCCTACGGTCGAAACGGGGGTCCTGTTGATCGGGAGGGGTGTGGCGTACCGCAAAACGGAGGAAACAGACTTGTGTTGGAGCGCTACGGTCGAAACAGGGGTCCTATTGGTCGGGAGGGGTGTGGCGTACCGCAAAGCGGGACTCCACGGGATACTGTTCATCTCCACCGTCGACCTCCTCCAGCCTCCATGGGCTACCGTCGACCTCCTCCAGCCTCCACGGGCTCCTGTTCATCCAGCCTCCACCGCGCGCTACTCCACTGGCTACTGTTCAACCACCCCTCCACGGGCACCCCTCCACCGTCTACTGTTCATCCAGCCCTCCACACCACGGGGTCCTGTTCAACCACACCTCCACGGGCACCCCTCCATCGTCTACTGTTCATCCAGCCCTCCACACCACGGGGTCCTGTTCAACCACCCCTCCACGGGCAACCCTCCACCGTCTACTGTTCATCCAGCCCTCCACACCACGGGGTCCTGTTCATCCAGAGGCAACGCCACCGCTCACTGTTCATCCAACCCCCCACCCCCGCAACGCTCACTGTTCATCCAATCGATCGGCTTCAGTTAGCAGCAGTAGCGAAGGAATCGCTCGATCGGGTTCAGTTAACAACCATCGATCGATCGCTCGGGTTCAGTAACGCTCGGGTTCAGTTAGAGCCCAACGCCTCGCTCGGGTTCAGTTAGAGCCAGCGCCTCGCACACACGCGCGTACGTGTACGAGAGAAACGCGCGTCGCTCGGCCCCCGACCTCCCACCGTAACCGGGAACTCCCCGAAATTTTCGACCCCCTCGCTTCTACCACGGTTTTTTCCGTCATGGACGGCCCAAAGAATGTCATGCAGCTGCGTCTCCGGTCTACCCAGGACGAAAAGCCCATTTTCTGTCATGAATTTTTTTCATAGAAGCAGGAGCCCACCACATCTATGATGATACCGGGTTTTGTCACAATTATCGTCATAGAAGTGTCATATGTATGACAGAAAATATTTTCGTTCGGCCCAAAATGTCACGGATGTGTCTTTTTTTTGTAGTGCGACCATTTCGAGACTCCTCGTCATGTCCCCGATCTCATCCGGGACTCCGAACTACCTTCGGTACATCAAATCACACAAACTCGTAATACAAATCGTCACCGTATGTTAAGCGTGCAGACCCTACGGGTTCGAGAACTATGTAGACATGACCGAGACAAGTCTCCGGTCAATAACCAATAGAGGAACCTGGATGCTCATATTGGCTCCCACATATTCTACGAAGATCTTTATCGGTCAAACCGCATAACAACATACGTTGTTCCCTTTGTCATCGGTATGTTACTTGCTCGAGATTCGATCGTTGGTATCTCAATACCTAGTTCAATCTCGTCCGGCAAGTCTCGTTACTCGTTCCGTAATGCATCATCCCGCAACTAACTCATTGGTCACATTGCTTGCAAGGCTTATAGTGATGTGCATTACCGAGAGGGTCCAGAGATACCTCTCCGACAATCGTAGTGACAAATCCTAATCTCGAAATACGCCAACTCAACAAGTACCTTCGGAGACACCTGTAGAGCACCTTTATAATCACCCAGTTATGTTGTGACGTTTGGTAGCACACAAAGTGTTCCTCCGGTAAACAGGAGTTGCATAATCTCATAGTCATAGGAACATGTATAAGTCATGAAGAAAGCAATAGCAACATACTAAACGATCAAGTGCTAAGCTAATGGAATGCGTCAAGTCAATCACATCATTCTCCTAATGATGTGATCCCGTTAATCAAATGACAACTCATGTCTATGGTTACGAAACTTAACCATCCTTGATTAACGAGCTAGTCAAGTAGAGGCATACTAGTGACACTATGTTTGTCTATGTATTCACACATGTATTATGTTTCCGGTTAATACAATTCTAGCATGAATAATAAACATTTATCATGAAAAAAGGAAATAAATAATAACTTTATTATTGCCTCTAGGGCATATTTCCTTCACTTGGGTGTTTGGTTCACAGGAATTGGAAGAGCAGAGGAATGCCAAGAAACTTGGCCAAAATAAAGTGAAACCATATAAAAGCTTGTACAGTTAGAATGTTATTCTGCCACTAATGCACCTGGTCTTGTTTTCATGCATAGGATTTTGAAAAGTAGGTATAGGTGGATGTTTTGCTCCATTCATTTCAACAAAATGCATGAATAATTGAATAGTAGAGTGCATAGGAAAATTTCCTATTGCTATGTTTTTCCGTTGAACCAAAATAACCCTAATGGATCGACATGAATGTAGAGTAATAAGTGATGCAACAAGTGTAAAACCTCTTTGCCGTAGCCGTGTCGACCTCAGCATCATTGGGTTGGTCGCTGAAGAAGTTGAGGCAGAGGTGGCTGTCGGAGGTGTGGAGGCAGATCTGAGGAATCTGTAGACGGCGTTCAGGGCACTGCTCTGTTGTGATGGATCATTCTGTCGTTGGAGCAGCTCCGGTGAGCTGTAAGACATCAAGGCTGAAGCAACACAAGACAGACATCGTTAATCTCAAGTGGGATTCTAATAGCATCTCCAATAGATGATGTAAAATACATTACCAAAAAGTGATAGATGTAAAATTAACATCACCAAAAACCACCTGACTACAACAGATGAGGTAAAAACTGTTGACTCTAAACTTAACTGTCGAAACTGAAATTTACTGTGGAATCTGAATGTTACTCTCGAAACTGAACGCAATGGTAGCAGAGAGGCACTTCACATGTAGTTTAGGGAGGGTCTGAAGTTCATCTTCAACCTGCACCCCCTGAGCCGCCAGCCACCATCGGCCGAACCGCTGGCCCCCGCGCCGCCTCGACGCCTCGCCGACACGAAACAACTCCCCACCGCCGGTCCGCTGCCGCCCCGGCCATCCCTCTAGGCCCCCCGCGCCGAGATTTTTCTCCGGCGATCCCCATGCCACCGCCCCACCATCACGCCCCCCCACCGCCGGTGACCACCGGCCCCACCCAGAACCCTAAGATAGATAGTGGGGTACCTCTCCAGCGAGCCTCCTGATACGTCTCCAACGTATCTATAATTTATGAAGTATTCATGCCACGTTTACAATAGTTTTATATGATTTTGGTATGATTTGATTAGAACTAACCCGGACTGACGCTGTTTTCAGCAGAACTACCGTGGTGTTGTTTTTGTGCAGAAATAAAAGTTCTCGGAACGCGATGAAAATCAACGCAGAATTTTTTCTGGAAAATATAAAAAATACTTGAACAAAAATCTACCAGAGGGGAGTCTCATGGGCCCCATGAGGGTGGGGGGCGCGCCCACCCCCTGGGCGCGCCCCTGTGCCTCGTGGACTCCCCGAGCCCCCCCCCCCCTGACGTGAAATCAACGCCAACTCCTCCTATAAATACAGAAACCTTCGGGAAATAACCTATATCGGAAGTTCCGCCGCCGCAAGCCTCTGTAGCCACGAGAAATCAATCTAGGCCCTCTCCGGCACCCTACTGGAGGGGGCCATCATCACCAGAGGCCATGGAGGAGGATCTCGGAGGGGCCATCATCGCCATGAAGGTCAAGGACCAGAGGGAGAACCTCTCCCCATCTAGGGGGGAGGCCATGGAGGAGGAAGCACAAGGGGTAGAACCTCTCCTCCTCTCTCTCGGTGGCGGCGGAGTGGCATCGGGAGGGGACATCGCTGCGGTGATCGTCTTCATCAACATCACCATCATCATCACCATCCTCATCTCTTTTACGCAGTCCAGTCTCCCGCACCCCGCTGTAATCCCTACTTTAACATGGTGCTTTATGCCACATATTATGATCCAATGATGTGTTGCCATCTTATGATGTTTTGAGTAGATATCTTTTGTCCTTGGGTTGATTGATGATCTAGATTGGTATGAGTTGTATGTTTTATTTTGGTGCTGTCCTATGGTGCCCTCCGTGTTGCGCAAGCGTGAGGGATTCCCGCTGTAGGGTGTTGCAATATGTCCATGGTTTACTTATTGTCTGCGTTGCTTGAGTGACAGAAGCATAAACACGGATAAGTGGGTCACAGCGTATGGGATAAAGGGGACTTGATGCTTTAATGCTATGGTTGGGTTTTACCTTAATGATCTTTAGTAGTTGCGGATGCTTGCTAGAGTTCCAATCATAAGTGCATATGATCCAAGATGAGAAAGTATGTTAGCTTATGCCTCTCCCTCATATGAAATTGCAGTAGTGATTACCGGTCTTGTTAACAATTGCCTAGGACAATTCCGCACACTGATCCATCATTATTCCACACTCGCTATTTATATTATTTAGTAATATATTCTAACTTAATGATAACAGTACCTGATAACCCACAAGTATAGGGGATCGCAACAGTTTTTGAGGGTAGAGTATTCAACCCAAATTTATTGATTCGGCACAAGGGGAGCCAAAGAATATTCTCAAGTATTAGCAGTTGAGTTGTCAATTCAAGCACACTTGGATAACTTAGTATCTGCAACAAAGTATTTAGTAGCAAAGTAACATGGAAGTAACGGTAACAGTGGCATAAGTAACAGTGATAATTTTGTAGTGATTGTGACAGTAGAAACGGAAAAGTAAATAAGCGAAGAATAATATGTGAAAAGCTCGTAGGCATTGGATCGGTGATGGAGAATTATGCCGGATGTGATTATTCATGCAGCAGTTATAACATAGGGTGACACAGAACTAGCTCCAATTCATCAATGTAATGTAGGCATGTATTCTGAATATAGTCATACGTGCTTATGGAAAAGAACTTGCATGACATCTTTTGTCCTACCCTCGCGTGGCAGCGGGGTCCTAATGGAAACTAAGGGATATTAAGGCCTCCTTTTAATAGAGTAGCGGACCAAAGCATTAACACATAGTGAATACATGAACTCATCAAACTACGGTCATCACTGGGAGTGGTCCCGATTATTGTCACTTCGGGGTTTCCGGATCATAACACATAGTAGGTGACTATAGACTTGCAAGATAGGATCAAGAACTCACATATATTCATGAAAACATAATAGGTTCAGATCTGAAATCATGGCACTCGGGCCCTAGTGACAAGCATTAAGCATAGCAAAGTCATAGCAACATCAATCTCAGAACATAGTGGATACTAGGGATCAAACCCTAACAAAACTAACTCGATTTCATGATAAATCTCATCCAACCCATCACCGTCCAGCAAGCCTACGATGGAATTACTCACGCACGGCGGTGAGCATCATGAAATTGGTGATGGAGGATGGTTGATGATGATGATGGCGACAAATTCCCCTCTCCGGAGCCCTGAACGGACTCCAGATCAGCCCTCCCGAGAGAGATTAGGGCTTGGCGGCGGCTCCATATCGTAAAACGCGATGAATCCTTCTCTCTGATATTTTCTCCCCGAACGTGAATATATAGAGTTGGAGTTGAGGTCGGTGGAGCTCCAGGGGGCCCACGAGGCAGGGGGTGCGCCCAGGGGGGTAGGCGCGCCCCCACCCTCGTGGACAGGGTGTGGGCCCCTGGCCTTGATTCTTTCTCCAGTATATTTTATTAATTCCAAAATAATTCTCCGTTGATTTTCAGGTCATTCCGAGAACTTTTATTTCTGCACAAAAATAACACCATGGCAATTCTGCTGAAAATAGCGTCAGTCCGGGTTAGTTCCATTCAAATCATGCAACTTATAGTCCAAAACAAGGGGAAAAGTGTTTGGAAAAGTAGATACCTTGGAGACGTATCAACTCCCCCAAGCTTAAACCTTTGCTTGTCCTCAAGCAATTCAGTTGATATACTGAAAGTGATAAAGAAAAACTTTTACAAACTCTGATTGCTCTTGTTGTTGTAAATATGTAAAGCCAACATTCAAGTTTTTAGCAAAGATTATGAACTAACCATATTCACAATAACATTTAGGTCTCATGTTTACTCATGTCAATGACATAGTCAACTAGCGAGCAATAATAATAAATCTCGGATGACAACACTTTCTCAAAACAATCATGATATGATATGACAAGATGGTATCTCGCTAGCCCTTTCTGAGATCGCAAAACATAAATGCAGAGCACCTTTAAAGATTACGGACTGACTAAACATTGTAATTCATTGTAAAAGAGATCCAGTCATAGTCATACCCAATATAAATTAATAGTAATGGATGCAAATGACAGCGGCTCCAGCTGGTGCTTTTTAATAAGAGGGTGATGACTCAACATAAAAGTAAATAGATAGGCCCTTCGCAGAGGGAAGCAGGGATTTGTAGAGGTGCCAGAGCTCGATTTTAAAGCAGAGATAAATAATATTTTGAGCGGCATACTTTAATTGTCAACATAACAACCGAGAGATCTCGACATCTTCCATGTTACTCACATTATAGGCGGTTCCCAAACAGAATGGTAAAGTTTATACTCCCCCTCCACCAACAAGCATCAATCCATGGCTGGCTCGAAACAACGAGTACCTCCAACTAACAAGGTCCCGGGGGAGTTTTGTTTGCAATTATTTTGATTTGATTTGCATAAAGCATGGGACTGGGCATCCCGGTGACCAGCCATTTTCTCGTGAGTGAGGAGCGGAGTCCACTCCTCTTGAGAATAACCCGCCTAGCATGGAAGATACAGACAGCCCTAGTTGATACATGAGCTATTCGAGCATGCAAAACAGAATTTCATTTGAAGGTTTAGAGTTTGGCACATACAAATTTACTTGGAACAGCAGGTAGGTACCGCATATAGGAAGGTATAGTGGACTCATATGGAATAACTTTGGGGTTTAAGGGATTGGATGCACAAGCAGTATTCCCGCTTAGTACAAGTGAAGGCTAGAAAAAGACAGGGAAGCGACCAACTAGAGAGCGACAACAGTCATGAACATGCATTAAAATTAATAAACATTGAGTGCAAGCATGAGTAGGATATAATCCACAATGAACATAAATATCATGAATGCTATGTTGATTTTGTTTCAACTACATGCGTGAACATGTGCCAAGTCAAGTCACTCGAATCGTTCAAAGGAGGATACCACCCTATCATACCACATCACAACCATTTTAATAGCATGTTGGCACGCAAGGTAAACCATTATAAAGTCCTAGCTAATTAAGCATGGCATAAGCAACTATAATCTCTAATTGTCATTGCAAACATGTTTATTCATAATAGGCTGAATCAGGAACGATGAACTAATCATATTTACAAAAACAAGAGAGGTCGAGTTCATACTAGCTTTTCTCACCTCAATCAGTCCATCATATATCGTCATAATTGCCTTTCACTTGCACGACCGAACGATGTGGATAATAATAGTAGTGCACGTGCATTGGACTAAGCTGGAATCTGCGAGCATTCAATAAACAGGAGAAGACAAGGCAATACGGGCTCTTGGTTAAATCAACAATGATGCATATAAGAGCCACTTTAACATTTTCATTATGGTCTTCTCCTCTTGACCCCCAAAGAAAAGAAAAGAAATAAAACTATTTACACGGGAAAGCTCCCAACAAGCAAAAGAAGAACGAGAAATCTTTTTCGATTTTCTTTTAATTATTACTACTACAAGCATGGAAAGTAAACTAGCTAAAAAGCTACAACTATTTTTTTTGTTTTTCTTAAGGTTTTTCAAACACACAAGAAGAAAGCATAAAAAAGGGATATAAACTAGCATGGATAGTACAATGAAAAAGCGTGACCACCGACAACTAGCATGAGTGTGTGAACATCAATGTAATGTTGGTGAGAAATACGTACTCCCCCAAGCTTAGGCTTTTGGCCTAAGTTGGTCTATGCCCATGGATCAAAGTTGTAGTTGGGGTCGTACTGAGAAGGAACCTCGGATTGCCACTGGTTGGCAATCTCCTCTGGATACCACTGGTAAACAGACTATCGTGAAGGATCAAATTGTGGTTCCGGCTCTGGCTCTGTAGCTGATGTGGGGTTTCGGTAGGCGTGAATGGCCTCCAGTGGAACCAGGTACTTTCCTGCAGATAAGTCAAACAAGGAAGGAGCAGTCAAAGTAATAGTCTCAGGGTGATTTTTATCAAATATCAGTCTATAGTTAAGCTCCTTTTTCTTGTTCTTAACAATGAAATCATGTGCAACCATACTCTTGTAGTCTAGAAAAACATGAGGCAACAACTTTTCTTCTTTCTCATAATGCCTAATAGGTATGTTAAAGTATGCAGCAAGGAGCGAGGCGAAGATGCCTCCCAAGATGGGGCCTTTAGTACAGTTAAGATTTAACCGCTTTGCAACAATAGCACCCATACTAAATGTGTCGTCACGAAACAGGGCATGGCACAAAGGAACAATATCAGGGGAACTTAGGTTGCCACAGTTTCCGCGACCAATCAAGCATCTACTAGCAAAAATTGCAAAGTAATGTAGGATAGGAAAATGTATGCTAGTAATTCTTGCATCGGAAACCTTCCTAGTTTCCCCTACAACAATTGTATCAATAAACCCCTCCACATCATTACGATGTGGTTCCTCTATGCTGCCCAAAAAGGGCAATTTGCAAACCTCGCAAAATTCAGAGAGGGGCATCTCCTTATACTCATCATATAAATAGAAATCCACCGAAGGTGGTGACCTCCTAGCGTGGAAATGAAAATTTTGCACAAAGATATTAGTGAGTAGGAGATACTGTTCGCATTGGTCGCGGAGGAAGTCGGTGAGGCCTGCATTCTCAGCCAACTCATAAAAATCATCATAAATCCCGGTTGCTCTCAAGAAATCATCACAAGGCCATTCACACAGTCGAACCTCCGAGGTGCGGGGGAGATTATGTTTGGGCCTCTTGTCTTCTTCATCTTGCTTATCCTTCGAGCTTCGGCTCGAAGAGCCCCTCATAAATCTCTTCATCATTTTCTGAAAACTTCTGAAATTTTTAGTAACTTCAAATATTTCTGAAATTTTTAGTAACTTCAAATAAAAGTGAACCAAACTCAACAAAATTGATAGCAACTACTCCTACAAGTGGCTAGAGGCCATATCATGCATTAGAACTACTTTTGACCACATAAATTTGACATGGAAGATCAAGAACAGGGTGACCTAAGCAGCAAAAATTTGCAATGAATAAACCACTAGAACAAAAACTAATTGGACCATTGGAGGAGTCACATACCAAAGAACAATCCCCCTAAGCAGTTTTGTGAGTGGAGCTTTGAGCAAGGAGATCGAAAATCGCAGCGAAATGGCTAGAACTCGTGCTTGAGCTGGTTCGTGATTTTTTGGGAGGAAGAAGGAGTGTGGTTGCTGGAATAAGTGGAGGGGAGCTACCATGGGCCCACGAGGTAGGGGGCGTGCCCTGGACCCTCGTGGACAGGTGCTTGCTCCCCCTGCTGTGTTCTTAGTGCCAGATATTCTCAAATATTCCAAAAAAAAATCATATTTCATTTTCAGGGCATTTGGAGAACTTTTATTTTCGGGGTATTTTTTATTGCACGGATAATTCAGAAAACAGACAGAAAATACTATTTTTGCTTTATTTAATCTAAATTACAGAAAGTAAAAAGGGGGGTACAGAAGGTTGTGCCTTCTAACTTCATCCATCTCATGCTCATCAAAAGGAATCCATTAACAAGGTTGATCAAGTCTTGTTAACAAACTCATTCCGAATAACATGGAACAAGAGAATTTTCGAATAGCACTAGGTTACCTCAACGGGGATATGCACGTCCCCAATAATAAGAATATCATATCTCTTTTTGGCAGTAGGAAGAGGAAATTCAAAACCTCCAATAGTAATTGATGAGAATTTTCCAATAGAGTTTATACTATGAACTTGAGGTTGTTTCCTCGGAAAGTGTACCGTATGCTCATTTCCATTAACATGAAAAGTGACGTTGCCTTTGTTGCAATCAATAATAGCCCCTGCAGTATTCAAAAAGGTTGTACCAAGGATAATCGACATACTATCGTTCTCGGGAATATCAAGAATAACAAAGTCCATTAAAATAGTAATGTTTGCAACCACAACAGGCATATCCTCACAAATACCGACAGGTATAGTAGTTGATTTATCGACCATTTGCAAAGATATTTCAGTAGGTGTCAACTTATTCAAATCAAGTCTACGATATAAAGAGATAGGCATAACACTAACACCGGCTCCAAGATCACATAAAGAACTTATAACATAGTTTCTTTTAATGGAGCATGGTATAGTTGGTACTCCTGGATCTCCAAGTTTCGTAGGTATTCCATCCTTAAAAGTATAATTAGCAAGCATGGTGGACATTTCAGCTTCCGGCATCTTTCTCTTATTTGTGACAATATCTTTCATGTACTTGGCATAAGGATTCATTTTAAGCATATCAGTAAAGCGCATACGCAAGAAGATAGGTCTAATCATTTCAGCAAAGCGCTCAAAATCCTCATCAACCTTTTTGTTGGATGGTTTGGGAGGAAATGGCATTGGTTTTTCAACCCATGGTTCTCTTTCTTTGCCGTGCTTCCTAGCAACAAATTCTCTCATATCATAACGTTGATTCTTTGATTTTGGGTTATCAAGATCAACAACAGGTTCAATTTCTACATCATTGTCATTGCTAGGTTGAGCATCAACATGAACATCATCATTAACATTATCATTAGGTTCATGTTCATCACCAGATTGTGTTTCAGCGCCAGAAATAGAAATATCATTGGGATTCTCAGGTGTGTCAACAACAGGTTCACTAGAAGCATGCAAAGTCCTATCATTTTTCTTTTTCTTCTTCTTAGAAGGACTAGGTGCATCAACATTATTTCTTTGAGAATCCTGCTCAATTCTCCTAGGGTGGCCCTCAGTATACAAAGGTTCCTGAGTCACTTTACCCCCTCTAGTTGCAACTCTAACAGCAAAGTCATTATTCTTACTATTCAATTCATTGAGCAAATCGTTCTGAGCTTTAAGTACTTGTTCTACTTGAGTGGTAACCATAGAAGCATGTTTACTAATGAGTTTAAGTTCACCCTTAACTCTAGACATATAATCACCCAAGTGTTCAATCATATAAGCATTGCGTTTTAATTCTCTGCCAAAATAAGCATTGAAGTTTTCTTGCTTAACCATAAAGTTATCAAAATCATCCAAACATTGGCTAACAAACTTAGTAGGAGGGATTTCAGCTTTATCATATCTATAGAGAGAATTTACCTTTACTACCTGTGTCGGGTTATCAAGACCATGTGTTTCTTCAATAGGTGATGAATTAAGACCATGTATTTCTTCAATAGGGGATAAATTCTTAACATCTTCAGCTTTAACACCTTTTTCCTTCATAGATTTCTTTGCCTCTTGCATATCTTCAGGACTGAGAAATAGAATACCCCTTTTCTTCGGAGTTGGCTTAGGAGTTGGTTCAGGAAGTGTCCAATTATTTTCATTGGTCAACATATTATTCAATAGAATTTCAGCTTGATCAACTATTCTTTCCCTGAAAACACAACCAGCACAACTATCCAGGTGGTCTCTGGAAGCATCGGTTAGTCCATTATAAAAGATATCAAGTATTTCATTTTTCTTGAGAGGATGATCAGGAAAAGCATTAAGTAATTGGAGAAGCCTCCCCCAAGCTTGTGGGAGACTCTCTTCTTCAATTTGCACAAAATTATATATTTCCCTCAAAGCAGCTTGTTTCTTATGAGAGGGGAAATATTTAGCAGAGAAGTAATAAATCATATCCTGGGGACTACGCACACAAGCAGGATCAAGAGAATTAAACCATATCTTAGCATCACCCTTTAATGAGAACGGAAATAATTTAACGATATAATAGTAGTGAGTTTTCTCATCATTAGTGAACATGGTGGCTATATCATTTAATTTAGTAAGATGTACCACAACAGTTTCAGATTCATAGCCATAAAAAGGATCAGATTCAACCAAAGTAATTATCTTAGTATCAACAGAGAAATCATAATCCTTATCAGTAATAAAGATAGGTGAAGTAGCATAAGCAGGATCATATTCATTTTAGCATTCAAAGATTTTTCTTTCAGCTTAGCTAATAATTTCTTAAGATCACTTCTATCATTGCAAGCAAGAAAGTCTCTAGTAGTTTCTTCATCCATAACATAACCCTCAGGCACAATAGGCAATTCATATCATCACTTTCATCAATATTATCAGTTTCAATAATTTCTTTCTCTCTAGCCCTAGCAAGTTGTTCATCAAAATATTCACCAAGTGGCACAGTAGTATCAAGCATAGAAGTAGTTTCATCATAAGTATCATGCATAGCAGAAGTGGCATCATCAATAACATGCGACATATCAGAATTAATAGCAAAAGCAGGTTTAGGTGTCGCAAGCTTACTCAAAACAGAAGGTGAATCAAGTGCAGAGCTAGATGGCAGTTCCTTACCTCCCCTCGTATTTGAGGGATAAATCTTGGTTTTTTCATCTTTCAAGTTCTTCATAGTGACCAGCAGATATAAATCCCAAGTGGCTCAAAGAATAGAGCTATGCTCCCCGGCAACGGCGCCAGAAAATAGTCTTGATAACCCACAAGTATAGGGGATCAGAACAGTTTTCGAGGGTAGAGTATTCAACCCAAATTTATTGATTCGACACAAGGGGAGCCAAAGAATATTCTCAAGTATTAGCAGTTGAGTTGTCAATTCAACCACACCTGGATAACATAGTATCTGCAGCAAAGTATTTAATAGAAGAGTAATATGGAAGTAACGGTAACGGTGGCAAAAGTAACAGTGATAGTTTTGTAGTGATTGTGATAGTAGCAACGGAAAAGTAAATAAGCGAAGAACAATATGTGAAAAGCTCGTAGGCATTGGATCAGTGATGGAGAATTATGCCGGATGTGATTATTCATGCAACAGTTATAACATAGGGTGACAGAGAACTAGCTCCAATTCATCAATGTAATGTAGGCATGTACTCCGAATATAGTCATACGTGCTTATGGAAAAGAACTTGCATGACATCTTTTGTCCTACCCTCCCGTGGCAGCGGGGTCCTAATGGAAACTAAGGGATATTAAGGCCTCCTTTTAATAGAGTACCGGACCAAAGCATTAACACATAGCGAATACATGAACTCCTCAAACTATGGTCATCACCGGGAGTGGTCCCGATTATTGTCACTTCGGGGTTGCCGGATCATAACACATACTAGGTGACTATAGACTTGCAAGATAGGATCAATAACTCACATATATTCATGAAAACATAATAGGTTCAGATCTGAAATCATGGCACTCGGGCCCTAGTGACAAGCATTAAGCATAACAAAGTCATAGCAACATCAATCTCAGAATATAGTGGATACTAGGGATCAAACCCTAACAAAATTAACTCGACAGCAAGCCTACGATGGAATTACTCACGCACGGCGGTGAGCATCATGAAATTGGTTGATGATGACGATGGCCACGGATTCCCCTCTCCGGAGCCCCGAACGGACTCCCGATCAGCCCTCCCGGGAGAGATTAGGGCTTGACGGCGGCTCCGTATCGTAAAACGCGATGAACCATTCTCTCTGATTTTTTCTCCCCAAACGTGAATATATAGAGTTGGAGTTGAGGTCGGTGGAGCTCCAGGGGGCCCACGAGGCAGGGGGCGCGCCCAGGGGGGTAGGCGTGCCCCCACCCTCGTGGACAGGGTGTGGGCCCCCTGGCCTTGATTCTTTTGCCAGTATTTTTTATTAATTCCAAAATAATTCTCCATTGATTTTCAGGTCATTCCGAGAACTTTTATTTCTGCACAAAAATAACACCATGGCAATTCTGCTGAAAACATCGTGAGTTCGGGTTAGTTCCATTCAAATCATGCAAGCTAGAGTCCAAAACAAGGGCAAAAGCGTTTGGAGAAGTAGATACGTTGGAGACTTATCAACACCTACTTTTATATTTTTGCTCTCCGATAGCATGCAAAGTTATCTTCTTCATACCCACAACGTAGTTTTATTTCTCGTTTCTAGTTGGAAGCAAACGTTCGGTGTACATATAGTCGTATTAGTGGCAGATAGGACTTGAGAGAATATTGATCTTACCTTTAGCTCCTTGTGGGTTCGACACTCCATACTTATCACTTTCACCATTGGGAATTGCTATGATGATTCCCTGCTCTTGGGGATTATCACCTCCCTCCCTGCTGCGGGTGGTTCTTCCTTAACTCCGGCGAGCCCCCCTACCCCTTGAAAATCGACTGACCCAAAAGTTGATTCAGTCGACTGAAGTGTAGCTAAATCAGAGCAGAGCAGCAGCACGAGCGAGGGGGAGAGCAGCAGCAGCGCGAGCGAGCAAGCGAGAGCCGAAGCAGCAGCAGCAGATCCAACTGGTATGGACGCCGCCGCTGAAGGGGCCTCGCACTGGGGGAGAGCCGCCATGGAGATGTCGCCCGTGGCGCCGGCTTCGTGGTAGCCGCTCCATGGGGGTGCAGGATGGAGCACCGTGGGTGCCGGGAGGTCGAGTTAAGGAGAAGGTGCAATGCGATGAGTTACAACCTCTTTGGTGGCGCCGAGTAGGACTCGGCTTCGTCCGAGGAGTCGGTGAGGAATCTGCGGTTCCGGTGGAGCAGGTTAAGGCGAAGCTGTGGGGATGGAGCAGCCGCGATAGACGAGGCGATCATTGGAGCAGCTCCTTGGAGGTGGAGGACGGGGCGGCTGAACCGGTGGGACGACGAGATGGATGATGGATCCTCATCCGGGGAAGTGGATGAGGGACGTCGAGCTGTTGCGGTGGACGACATCGTCGGGGAAGAGGCGCCGGCTGGGCAGCAGTGAAGTGGCGGACAGAGGAGGGTGGGGTTTCGCGGCTGGAGCGGAGAGGTTATGGCGGCCTGGGATTTCGAATGGCGAAAAGGAGGCGATGGGAGGGGGGGACCATGACTTAGGGACGCACTTGTCCAAAATGTAGGGTGTGTTACAAAAGTACCCCCACCTATTTGAACTAGCGGCCCTTTCGGCTCAGGGTTAGAAGGGGGATTTCGCGTGTCGGGATTTGGCAGCTGGAGGGAGTTTTCGCGTGCGTTGTAACTTCGAGATAACAAGAGGCGTGTTGTGAAGGCGCAAGCTTTGGGAGCACGATATCTGAATTTTTGGGATGTAACAAGGCGCGGGTTGAATTTTAGGGACAAGCCTAACGTGTAATATTGTACTTGTACGTACCAAATAAATTCGCACTTCCCTCAATGAAAAAAAACGAAAAAAATAAAACTATTCACACCACACTAAGAGATAGTCTTGTCCCATTTTACTATACAAATGCTATTCAAAGCTACTCCCTACTTCCATCTATATAGGGCCTAATGCATTTTTCAGGGCTAACTTTGACCGAATACAAGAGCAATAATATATGACATGCAACTTACACAAAGCACGCCGTTAAATTCATGTGTGAAAGGAGCTTTCAATGATATAATTTTCACATTGTGCATGTCATGTACTATTAATCTTGTCAATAGTCAAATGCGGTCTTAAAAACGCATTAGGCCCTATATAGATGCAAGGAGGGAGTATGAATCCATGTGATGTCCAATTAAATTTTTTCGCTGGCTGTATAATGCTTGTAACCTACTCATACCAACATTTTAGTGCACTCCAAATGTCTATACTGAATTTGAATTCGTTTCTCTATTCCAATAAGAATCTACAATCATGATTGTTGCCAACTTAAACCATCATCATGTATTACCTTAACACCACACCACATGATTATATAGAGATAGATATGAACTATGTGTACTATGAACTCGAATTCAATTTTTTGAATACATTATGTTGATTCCAAATAATAGTACATTTGATGTACTAACTATATATTCATAATCTAAACCATGTTCCATACATACACCGTGTTTACCACACAAAGTATAGTGCCCCGCTCCCCTACATCATGACAAGTATATAGCCCTGAGCTGCAAAAGCCATGCATTAGCGCAAATTATAATCAATGTTCTACATTATGATATCTTCTTCAAGTATCCGTATCCACTTTTTTATAATGAATTATGATCTCTGTTCGTCTTTTACACCATCACGATCCTCTTCTCTTTGTAGGTAGCTAGTGCTAACTTTATATCGTGCATGCACACGCCCGCCCCCCTCTCACCCTCCCTCAGCGTCCCCTCCATCGCGCACGTTCGTTATTACTCTTTAGGTCGTTCACCCGCGGTGTGTGTAGGCCCCCCGGCTCCTTCTTTCTGGCACACACCGGTCAATATACCTCTCTAGCCAAGTCTGCCTACCACAAACACATACTTGCCCTCTTCTCTTCTCACCGTCCATGACCCCCTATGTCCAATAGGGTTCCACGCAGGAGCACACTCCCGCCCCTCTTTTCATCGATCTCATACTCGCACACTCCTCCCCCCTCGACATGGTAGGCCTCTCGCACCACCTCCTAGCGGCACCCCTCTCCCCCTGTCTGTCTCTCCGGACCTTATTTTCTTCTAGCACATCCATGCATGTATACGTACCGATCTCCCTACATATAGCCAGGTCGACTATAATTCGTATTCCCCACGCACCGATAGACTTGCCTCACTAGTTATGTCTCTCCCTTTCTCGGACACATGACGGTTGATCTTCCTATGTAGTTACGTATGCGTACCACAACCATATCGTCTCCCCTCATCATCCTTGCATACCTCCCGACCCGTCTCTCACACGCACGTGCATAGACAGACAGACATCCCCGACCCTCTCTTATTGATATTGCACTCATACCCTCCGTTTGTCTAGCAGGCCTCTCCCACCATTTGTGAGACGCCACTCCACCACCAACCCTTCGACAATCTACCTTTGTCTTTCTCCCAACCTTATTCCTCTGCTACACATATCCATGGATGCTGATCGATCTCCCTCAATACATAGCTAGGTCTATGTCCTTCTCCACACATATACTAGTCGATCTACCTCTCTATAGTTAGGTCTCTGCCCCCTCCCCCCACACACACTGATAGTCGAATGTTGTAGGTAGGTATCCATGCCACAGAGAAAAACTGCACCTCTGCCCTCTCAAATTCCAGTAGGCCAGCCGCCCTGTATATTTGACGTGGGCAAACACAAATTCGATGGCACTCTTTATCGATCGCGCAGCCACACACTTCATCCCAGTTTTCGATTCTATCGATATCTCACGCCGATTATCCCTCCACTCTCTTCTCGTGGGTCGCTCCCTCTATATATGATACATCCATGACTCTGTTTCACACACATTGCATATGTTACATTTTTTGTTTGAGATATCATCGACACATTGCCTCTGTTTCGCACAAACCATCTCTCTCACACCCACCCACGTACGTACCTGCACCTAAAGAAGAGGTGCACGCAGGACGCACGTACTCATGTCTCGTTCCCGGCCACACCCACGCGGGTACACGGTGGAGTTCGTTTCTGTATGAAAAGGCAGCCCACATGATAATTTGACATGTGTAGCGGTTGTTTACTCGAAGGAGGGTCGGGTACCATGCCTAGACGGAACAAAGTTCGACTTGACGCGTTAGTATTAAATAAAGTTATATATTCCTCAAGGACGCAGCTTCGGTGCCTTAAAGGCACCTGCCTTTGGGTCACTGACATGTGGGCCAGACACCTGTTTGGCCCACATGTCATGGACACAAAGGCAGGTGCCTTAAGGCACCGAAGCATAGTCCATTCCTCAATGGCACGTACAGAATATAAAACGATTGCCGTGGGAAAAATGGAAAAATCCGCTCCACTATATACACCGGAGCCTGCTTGCCGGGGTTTGTCTCTCGTCACACCATATCACACAAGGCGGCAGTGGCCTCTCTCTCTCACCGTTGGTCAGTGATCCAGCCGCATCCCGTCCGTCGGCGGAAAGGGTGGATGTGCATCGTTTCTCCGTTCGACGGCGTTGAGGAAGCACGTCCCGATCTGCGGTACCCACCGTTCTCTCTGACCAAGCTCCGGCGTGGTAGGGCCTTCGCCACTTGCTCGCTGCCGCAGTATGGGCAGATCTCGGCCGCCGGTGCCCTCCTAGTAACATCCTGACGACCCTCAGGTACAACTTCCTCCGGCCTTGCTCCACTACCCATCTTCCCACGTTGCTGCATGTGGATCTTCTTTAGTTGTTTGCTTAAAACGTATCTCGGCCGGCGTACTTTCCATCTTGCAATCTCGTCCTCAAACCATTTTTGATGAACCACCATGCTGCTATCTTTCCCTTATTACATGGAATATGCTTCTTTCTTGTCGGCGTATGTGTCTTCAACTCGTGTTATTGGCCAGTAATTGTTTCCTTTCTACCTCTGTTTTGCAAACAGGCTTATCCATTTCACCTCGTTGCTATTGCGACCTTTTGGTGAACTACACAAATCACTTTTTTCTTAAGAGTGTTTTGTGCAGTTCCGCCAAAATGTCACACATGCAACATTTTTACATTACTGTGGAACTGCAGAAAGGGAGATTGGTTTTGATATCCTCCTCATCCAACTACGTGCCTAATCTTGTCCAACAAGTAGTTAGTACTAAAGAGAGATCACAGAGGTGATTGGCTTCTATTTTGTGTGTTATGTTTCATCATCTAGTTCCACTATTATAGTAATAACACTAACTGGATATCTTCGCAAACAGGGATGGTCAGCTCGATTTTAGTGGAGCTTCACAAAATGATCGGATTGTGGTGTCCTCCATACACCTCTTTTTTGGCTACAGAGCTGGGTGAAACTAGCTGCCAAGCAATGAACACTCTGCCCAGAAAATGGAGCCATGCCTACGAACAACATCGATCAATTATGTCGGAGTTATTGGCCATGGGTAGCCTCATCTGCCCCCCACGGCATTTCAAGACATCGGCGCCAACTGCGCCCCTCAAACCTCCATGCATGACCGCCGCCTTCTTAAAGCCGGCTGGTCCAAGCGGCCGGCTGTCGGAAGGCGGCGGACCCCAGAAGACGGCCACGAAGCGGGCCGCCTTCTAGTAGGTGGCCTCCAGAGAGGTCGTCTCCTAGCAGGAGGCCCCAAGCGCCCTCAAAGTCTGTGCCCTCTTGGGCACGACGAGACGGGGCATGGCTACAGTGAAGCCTGCCACCCCCTAATCCAGGGCGGGTCGTGGCCATAGTGCGCCGTACCAACAGGAGATCTCCTGCGCGGCGCGGCACTGTGGCCCCTCCGCCCGTGACATCACCCAAGTCAAAAGGGCCATGCCCCCATGACGGGCTATCGGTACGGCCCGCAGGCGGCAGGCCCTACCTCCCAGCGAGAAGCTAGAAGGCGGCGAGCCTGGCCAGCCGGCCGAGGGGGAGGCTGGCACCTAGAAGGCGGCCCTCCCCCTTCCTAGGAGTTTGTGCGCTATTAACCAGAAGAGACGGGGAATGGCTACAGTGAACACCCGCCAGGCGGCGGGAATGTAGCCACGCCTTCCCCGACAAAGCAAGCATCATTAGAGGCACGACTACAGTAGCAAGCAGCCGGCAGGACCCACAAGTGGCGGACGTGGCCTGTTGGCCAAGTACAAGACAGCCGACGGGTGAGGGAGTCCTGGACTAATGGGTCCTCGGGCGTCCGGCCTGTTAGCCATGGGCCGGACTGATGGGCTGTGAAGATACGAAGACCGAAGACTGCACCAGTGTCCGGATAGGACTCTCCTTGGCGTGGAGAGCAAGCTCGGCGACCAAATATGTAGATTCCTTTCTTTGTAACCGACCTTATGTAACCCTAGATCCTCCCGGTGTCTATATTAACTGGAGGACTTTAGTCCTGAGGAACGGACTCATTACCATAGTCATACAGGCTAGGCTTTTAGGGTTTAGCCATTACGATCTCATGGTAGATAAACTCTTGTAATACTCATATTCATCAAGATCAATCAAGCAGGAAGTAGGGTATTACCTCCATAGAGAGGGCCCGAACTTGGGTGAACATTGTGTCCCCTGTCGCCTGTTACCATCGACCTTAGATGCACAGTTCGGGACCCCCTACCCGAGATCTGCCGGTTTTGACACCAACATTGGTGCTTTCATTGAGAGTTCCACTGTGCCGTCCCCAAAATGGTTTCGATGGCCCCTTCAATCGTCAACAATGACGCTGTCCAAGGAGAAACCTTACTCCCCGGACAGATCTTCGTATTCGGCGGCTTCGCACAGTGGGCCAACTCACTTGGCCATCTGGAGCAGATCGATAGCTACGCCCCTGGCCATCAGGTAAGATTTGGGAGCTTGAACTACGTCGCGGACGTCCGCGGAGATTTGATCTTTGCCTGATTCGAGACTGCGGCGACCGCTCCCGATCACCTCGATGAACATGACCTAAATCTGTCATTGGACCGCGTTCAGGAGATAGCCCCTGTAACTACTCTGGTCTTAGATCCGGAGCATACTGCACCATCCAAGGATTGGAGGTTCAACCCCACCACGGAGGCCACAGATTCCTCGGCGGTGGAGCCGCACATGGATTTAACCTCACATAGTATTTGTGCCACCGGAACTCTGGACTCGTCTCTAGTCATAAGGTCCGAACCATGTGAGCCCGCGGACGCCAGACTTGATCGTTTATCGATCTTCGAATTCAGCGCCGCAGACATCTTCCAGCACTCGCCTTTAGGCGATGTGCTAAACTCATTAAAGAGCCTGTCCCTGGCGGGAGACTCACAGCCAAACTATGTCCGGTGCGAACTAGCGGCCGATGATAGAGAATTTTGCTTCCCAGAGGAGCAGGGCCAAAACCCGCCATTTACTGGACGCTGGACGGCCACTTCTTCGTACGATGTCTACATGGTGGATACACCCAAAAGAACTAACGACGACGACAAAGAAAATCCAGTTGAGAATGAACATCCTGAGACACACCCCAAGCGCCGGCATCCTCGGCCCCGCTCTAAGTCACGTCGTTCAAAGGATAACAACACTGGCACCGGGGAAAATAGTACTCCGGACGAACCCGAAGATAATGAAGACCCCGTCGAGGTAACCTCCGAATAGGAGCAACGGGAAAATGGGCAAGTTATCCCTGATGAACAGGCCATACATGATGATTCGGAGGACGATAATTATCTTCCGCTCTCCGAAGATGAGGTAAGCCTCGGCGACGAAGATTTCATCGTGCCTGAGGAACCTCTCAAGCAGGAGCGCTTCAAGCGGAGGCTAATAGCCACTACAAGGAGCCTAAAAAAGAAACAGCAACAGCTTCAGGCTGACCAAGATCTGCTCAATGACAGATGGACTAATGTCCTGGCAGCCGAAGAATACGGCCTCAAGCTCCCAGCCAGGAGTTACCCGAAGCGCAAACTGCTGCCCCAGTTTGATGAGGAGGCGCCAGAACTAATACCTCACTTGCGCAACGCGGCCGACCGACCACAGTGCGGTCGGGACAATGCGGCAACCCGACCACAACTTGGTCAGGATAAAGCGGCAATTCAAGCCGAACATCAACCTGCCCCACCGCCACAAAAAAATAGAAACAACACAGCTCGGGGTGATACATACGACCTTCGGCAGGACCTGGGCAGTAAAGCAGGATATACCAGATCGATCTACGGATCGCAAGGACGTACCGCGACACGCGACGATGGCTATCTATTCGGACATAACAAACCTAGTCACGCCCGAGCCAAAAACTGCAGACGGATTCCATCGGAGCTACGTCGCGATGTGGCCCGATATAGAGGCGCCTCACACCCTCTTTGCTTCACTGATGGAGTAATGGATCACGAGTTCCTAGAAGGGTTTAAACCCATAAATATTGAATCATACGACGGAACAACAGATGCCACGGTGTGGATTGAGGATTTTCTTCTCCATATCCGTATGGCCCGCGGAGACGACCTTCATGCCATCAAATACCTCCTATTAAAACTCAAAGGACCAGCTCGGCACTGGTTAAATAGTCTGCCTGAAAACTCAATTGCAGCTGGGAGGAGTTGGAAGATGCCTTCCATGATAACTTTCAAGGTACATATGTCCGGCCACCGGATGCCGATGACCTAAGTCACATTGTCCAGCAGCCCGGAGAGTCCGCCAGAAAGCTCTGGACTAGGTTCTTAGTTAAAAAGAACCAAATTGTCGACTGTCCGGACGCCGAAGCCCTCGCGGCCTTCAAACAAGCGTCCTGGATGAGTGGCTTGCCCGCCACCTCCGTCAGGAAAAACCAAAGTCTATGTCAGCACTTACCGCTCTGATGACCCGGTTTTGTGCGGGAGAAGACAGCTGGCTCGCCCGTAGAAGCAATAGCGCCAGCGATCCGGGAACCTCCGAAGTGCGGGACGGTAATGGAAAGACACGACGCAATAAAAATAAATGTTGCAATAATAATGAGGGCACGCAGGACACAACGGTCAACGGTGGATTCAGCGGCCCCACACCCGCCCAATGGAAAAAGCCATTTACGGCAAACAAAGACGGACCGTCGAATTTAGACAAAATATTGGATAGGCCCTGCCAGATTCATGGCCACCCCAATAAACCAGCTAATCACACCAACATAAGCTGTTGGGTCTTCAAACAGGCCAGCAAGTTCAATGCCGAACACAAGGGGAAGAGGCCGCCCGGCGATAGCGACGACGAAGAGACTCACCAACCGAACAACGGGGGTCAGAAGCAGTTTCCCCCCGAAGCAAAAATAGTAAACATGGTATATGTGACACACACCCCTAGCTATGAGCGCACGAAACACTCCCTCCGTACAGGAGATCATACTATGGCTACCTCAGCCGAACTACACAGCGGCCTTATCACGCCGCATACCACGTCGGCCATCACGCCGCCGGTCTCCATTCAACATGACCGATCAATGTCCATATTGGACTATCAATTCGGCTTCCGCCGTTCGCCTAATATGCCTCCGAAGTGGGTACCGCGCATACATAATTATGCACTTGAAATACCCTGGGCACCGGCGGAAGCACAATACGGGTGCCTGCAACCACCCTACTTTTCTAACCGCCTTTTTCCTTTTTATTATCCCCTCCACGGGTAGCTCAAGGGCCGGTCACCGAGTTCGTACAATCATCCAAGGGTTATTCCTGTCAAGGAATCCCTTAACCGAGGACAGGCGGCACAGACGTGCGACAGGAGGTCCAAAATAACTTTTTGTAGACCACGCTCTCTATTCCGAGCCTGTAAAGTGCCTTTTTCCTTAGCCTTCGACCCCTGGCATGTCAAATAGCCAGGGTTGCGGCTTTGTTATCTATTTAATAATTGGCATATCAGTCAGCTCCCAGTAAAAGTAACCAGGTCCAGTATTGACTCTTTTCCTAATTGATCCGAATTTTTGCTCCTGTGGTTATTTTACACACACACACTACAAAAAAAGACACATCCGTGACATTTTGGGCCGAACGAATTTTTTTTTCTGTCATACATATGACACTTCTATGACAAACAATCATGACAAAAAATGGGCTTTTCGTCCTGGGCGGACCAGAGACGTAGCTGCATGACATTCTTTGGGCCGTCCATGACGGAAAAAACCGTGGTAGAAGCGAGGGCGAGGAAAATTTCCGGGAGTTCCCAGTTACGGTGGGAGGTCGGGGGCCGAGCGATGTGCGTTTCTCTCGTACACGTACGCGCGTGTGTGCGAGGCGTTGGCTCTAACTGAACCCGAGCAATTTCACTACAGGCTACGCGTTACTGAACCCGAGCGATCGATCGATGGCTGTTAACTGAACCCGATCGAGCGATTCCTTCGCTACTGCTGCTAACTGAAGTCGATCGATGCTGCCTCTGGGATGAACAGTGAGCGTTGGGGGGGGGGGTGTTGGATGAACAGTGAGCAGTGGCGTTGCCTCTGGATGAACAGGACCCCGTGGTGTGGAGGGCTGGATGAACAGTAGACGGTGGAGGGGTGCCCGTGGAGGGGTGGTTGAACAGGACCCCGTGGTGTGGAGGGCTGGTTGAACAGTAGACGGTGGAGGGGTGCCCGTGGAGGGGTGGCTGAATAGTAGCCGGTGGAGTAGCGCGCGGTGGAGGCTGGATGAACAGGAGCCCGTGGATCTGGAGGAGGTCGACGGTAGCCCGTGGAGGCTGGAGGAGGTCGACGGTGGAAATGAACAGTATCCCGTGGAGTCCCGTTTTGCGGTACGCCACACCCCTCCGGATGAACAGGACCCCCGTTTCGACCGTAGGAGGTCCGTTTCGTCCATTTTGCGGTACGCCACACCCCTCCCGATCAACAGGACCCCCATTTCGACCGTAGGAGGTCCGTTTAGTCCGTTTTGCGGTACGCCACACCCCTCCCGATCAACAGGACCCCCGTTTCGACCGTTGGAGGTCCGTTTCGTCCGTTTTGCGGCACGCCAGACCCCTCCCGATGAACAGGATCCCGTTTCAAATGTGGCCGGTCGAACAAGGCCGTTTCCTTCGTTCTATGGTACGCTAGGCCTCGTTTCCATCGCCTGTTCCGTCCAAGCCTTCCCGATGAACACGACCACGCAGTCCGTTCCGACCTAGCCGGTTGGCTCCCACGCGTTCCGTTGCCTCCCGATGAACACGACGCATTTCGTTGCCTCCCCATGAACACGACGCATTCCGTTGCCTCCCCATGAACACGACGACGACGCTGTTTCTCTGTTCCGACCCAGCCATGTCAACGAGCCCTCGCCGTATGTATGCGCGAGTAGGCGTTCGAGGCCCCGCCCGTATGTACACATACGTGGCCGTATTTTCTTTCTTGCACCCTTGCCGCCGTACGTATGTGTACCTGCTATGTGCGCGCCTCTACTACGACACGTCCGCGCCTCTACATCCACCAGTATATATGTACGTACACGTTAGCGACCAGAATGACAACGCTACGTCCGCTACGACCAGGTGGGTCCCGACTATCAGGCACTTCCTTGCGTGCGAAGATGTAGCTCATGGATCCCAGCAGTCAGGGGGGCGAATCATTTTGTTTTTTTGCCCGGACGCACTTCCTTGCATGCGAAGGTGTAGCTGGTGGGTCCCAGCAGTCAGGGGGAAACGTTTTTCGTGAAATACGGTGGCCCATCCGGTGGGTCCCCGCTGTCAGGTGGAGGAATAATTATTTTGCGCATAATAAGGAGGCACTTCCTTGCTGCAGCCGTGGACCCAGCTGTCAGCGTCTCCACGCACAGTACTCTTCCGATGGAAGTCGGTCGTTGACCACATTGACCACGCCGCGCCGAGAGGACCACGGCGAGGCCTAGGAAGGGGACGACACGGAGGCAGGGAAGACTCGGCAGTTGTTTCCCATGCGGAGGGGAGTACGACTGTACGAGGATTTACTGGTTCGTCTGCCGTCGCCGGAGAATAACAGCAGGTGTGGGTGAGTAGAGGGATGGCTAGGCCAGCGATGGGAGTACGGTGGGGTGGTGAGGTCTGCGCGGCAGCACAGCCGGCCGCAGGGAGGAGGGAGCAGGCAGTCCCGCCGGCGCTTGGTTGAGCGGCTGGAGCAGGAAGAGCAGAGATTGAAGAAGCACGACGGCCGTTGGATGGACATCCAACAGTCAGTGCTTGTGCGTCAACCTCTTTTTTAGGAAAGCCTCAAATTTGTGGAAAACAGCATACAGCCCATCTGCCATTATTTCTAATAATTTACAGCCCATTTGCTAATTCTTAAGGTTTTTTTGGAGCCCATATTCTTTTTGTAAGCATTACAGCCCATATTGTGGCCACGGTTAAAAAATTATATGAAATTTTGCATATTTCGGTGCGGTCCGAACTGTTTTTAATCCCGAAATTTCGACTCACATTCAAACTGATTTTAAAAATAAATGTATATCAACAGTTAAGTTCAGTTTCGACAGTTAAGTTCAGAGATGAGCGCCTGATGTATTTTACATCTAGCACTTTGTGGTTATGTATTTTACGTCATGTATTGGAGATGCTATTAGAATTCCACTCAGGTTAACGTTGTTCGTTGTCTCTCTTGTACTGCTTCAGCCTCAGCGTTGTACAACTCACCGGAGCTGCTTCAACGACGAAACCCTCCATCACAGCGGAGCAGTACCTCGGGCTCCATCTCCAGACGCCTAAGATCTTCTTCCCCTCCTCCGACAGCAAAGTCAGCCGGAGCATCCTCACCGGCCAACCCAATCACGCTGAGATCGACATGGCTTCGCCAAAGAGGTTGTACAATTGTTGCATCCCTTTTTTACTCTACATGTTATATATATTGTCCACTGAGCACACGGATTTGTTCCTTTAGTGTCTCCTTGAAAGAAAAAACGTAGGAATTTTAATTTTCACTTGTCCTCCTTTTCAAATTCCTATTCATGAAGCACAAGACTAAGAGATAGTAGCATAATAGCATTATAACCGTACATTTTCTTGTGGTTTGAGTTAATCTCACCATGCTTCTTTGCATCCTGCGATCTTCCAATTGTTGTGAATTAAACACCCAGATTGGTAGAAATCCTGTGTTTTTAAATTCTCTGTTTTGCACGTGCATTCCTATCCTATTCCTGTCTATTTCCTATCCCTGCATTGTTGGAATCCTCCAATTCAAACGAGCCCTTACAAAATTACTTCTCTTACAGATAGTTGTCAAAGAAAACCTTGCGTGGTTTGTCCCGCTCCTGCTGCGCCGTCGTCCACCCTAGCTCAGCTGCTCCAACGACAGAAGGGTCCAACACAGCAGGGATCCGACCTCAAGACTGTCTTTCGCCGCCTCAGATCTTCTTCCCCGCCGCTGGCAGCCATGAAAACTGCATTACCATCATCAACCGAGCAGATGACCTCGAGGACTACACGGGTCCGCAAGAGAGGTCGCACTCTTTCGTGTCTGATTACGTTATGCATCACTTAATATTACATGCTACTTTATCTTCATGTTCACCGATTAGACTCTGAGTCAACTCCAAACTAATGGTCAAACTTGAGTTTTTAAATGGTTGTGGGGTACATATCGGGGCCGCTATCAATAGTATCTATCTACTATCTAGTTAAAGTCCGGTGTCTACTATGAGTTTCGTGTTGGGTGGGAAACAAACAGTAAAGAAGCCATTATGTGTATTTTTTAACTGAAGCCATTATCTGCCTGCTATTATTTGTTTTGGGTCTATCCACAGGTTGCTACCATCACTCTGGATTTCTGCATGCAATCCTTACATAATCTCACTATGTTTTATTCCTATGCATGACAGTTATTGTAAACAATGGAACTGAACATGTAGAGCAAAAGAGACGAGCCTTGTGTGGCAATAAAATTTCATGCAGACGTCGCTCCATTGTAGGCGCAAAGGCAGCCCCCCCTCCATGCATTTCGGATTGTAATCGAGAGGAAGATATCTGTTCTGAGGGGGATTCAGAAGGAGAAGACAACTCCTATTTACCCCCTGAGGTCTTCGCTCTAACTTGGCATGCTGATGTTGGTTATATCATGCATATGGTGCCTTGCATTGCTTACTTTATACATCAAATATGTCATCTGCTTAGTTTAGACATCCTTTGTGCGAATGCCATCTGTTTAGTTTATTCATCGTTTATGTGAATTATGCAACGCCATCTTGTTTAGCCAGGCATCATATATGTGAATTTAGCAATGCCATCCTGCTTAGCCAGTCATCTTATATGTAAATTATAGCAGGCCATCCTTTTTTTGTTACATATTACATTTGTCAACAATGTTAGTACATTCAACTACTCTTCGTGTGCATCAGTCATTTGACATGGTGATGGCAAATTCTGGAGTGAAAACATGGTCTTCAGAGCAGACTATGCTATCTGACAAAGCGCATATCTCGCTGGTTACGGATAGCTCCTCAGAGGAGGATTCAGAGACAGATGACCATTCCTATCCCCCCCCGAGGTGTATGCTCTAACTTGGCAGGGTTATCTTGCTCATATCGTGCGTATGGTGTCTCGCATTGCTATGTCATTTGATTAGTTTAGACATGCTTTGTGTGAATGCCACTTGTTTAGTGTCTAATTACCATATATGTGAATTATGCATTGCCATCTTGTTGCAAGACATTATATATGTGAATTATACAATGCTATCTTCTTGCAAAGGCATTACATATGTGAATTATGCAATGCCATGCTGTTTAGCCAATCATCATGTATGTGAATTATATCATGCTATCATTTTTTTGTATTATGTGTTCCATTTGTCGACAACGTTTGTATATTCAACTACTCTTCCTATGCACCAGCCATTTGAAGCGGTGATGGAAGTATCTGGAGTGAAAACAAGGTATTCAGAGCAGACAATCCTACCTGCTGAAGCAGACATCTTGCTGGTTACAGAGAGCTCGTCAGAGGAGGATTCAGAGACTGATGACCAGTCCTATTTCCCCCCTGAGGTCTATGCTCAAACTTGGCAGGGTTATATTACCCATGCCATGCATGTTGTCTTGCATTGCTTAGTTTTTACATCATATATGGATTACCATCTGCTTACTTGCTTACTATATAAATCATATATTTGAATTATATCATGCCATCATGTTTACATAGTACATACACATCATCTATCTGAATTATGGCATGGCAACCCATTTAATAAAGACATCATATAGTTATATCATCTCATCCTGTTTAGTGTTTACAGTCATCATAATTTGAATTATGGCATTCTATCCGTGAATGTATGTGAGTTATGGCATGCCAACCTATTTAATAAACACATTATATAGTTATGTCATGTCATCCTGTTTACATAGTCTCATATTTTGAACTATGTCTTTCCATCTTTTTTAGTTAGCCATCATAATGTGAAATTGTGTCATGCTATCCTGTTTAGTTAGCCATCATATATGTGAAATTGTGTCATGCTATCCTGTTTGATTAGACAACATAAATATGAATTATTTCATGCCCTCTTTTATTCCCCACTATCCATTGCACCTGTCTATCATACAATGTCTATAGTTTCAATTACTTTTCTTGTTTATCAGCCATTTGAATTGGAGAGCGTGATCGCAGTATCTAAGGGAGTAACAACACGGTCTTTAGAAAAGATAGTGCTACCAGTTGATGCAGATAGAACCACGGTTGTACTTGCCCAAGGACCAGATCCACCACACATAACCCAGACTCTCGCAGATTGTACCCCTACCCAGTTGGACAGAGAACCAGCAACACCCCTTCTAACCCCAACCCCGGCAGATAGTAACCCAGTTCCAGTTGACACAGCACCGTCTCCACCACAGAGCACCCAAACACGAGCAGTTAGTAAGGGAACTGCAGTGCCCAAAGCACGAGGACCACCACTCCGAATCCCAACTCAACGCTTAAAGGAGAAGAAGATTTGTTCTCAAGTCAGGTTCTGTAGCTATGGCTCATACTCCTTTGCTCTTGCATTACTGTATTTACTCATACCAACTATTTTCAATTTTGAAGGATTGAATTAAAACTCCAATGGCGCTGTTTCTTTTAACTGGTTTGCTGTTGTAACCTGCTCTATGTTGATTTCAGTTTCAATTGAATAAACAGTTATCTTCTCATGTCATGCACATTACAAGTGTTGTTATTGCTCTATAGTTACCCACACTTATATTCTGTCTATTCTGCTTTGTCTTGAACAAATATTATTTGAACTGTGTCTCTATCTTGATTTGGCAACAAAAACTAGAATGATATAGACCATAAAGTGACCATGGTACATAGATATATGTTTGTTTCATGCTGTTATCCTGTCCACTTTACTACTGAACTCATTTACCAAAATGAGTTTCATGTACAACATGGTAAACATGTGATGTGTCTGCTTGTTTGTCTTTTAGAATGCGGATAAAATATTGGAGAACAGTACCGCGTTATCCAATGGTAAAGGAAGTAATGCAGATAAGGTTCGAGATAGTGAGACATCCCTGTTGGTCTCCAAGAAAGCTGATAAAAACTATCTTGTCGACAGTGAGGGAACGCAAAAGTCCTGTCTTGATGTAGTGTTCGAGTTACTGGCCACTACTGCTGGCACAAGCTCTTCGAACTCGCTGCCTGAATCAGTTCGTCTTCTTGAGTCTCAACTTCAAGTTGAAAGACATCGATCAGATGTGCTGCGACAGGAACCTGAAGGACCGAGGAAGTCCCTGCAGAATTCAGATGCATATTTTCTGGTGCAACAGCAAGCGTTGGATGATTTAAGCGCCAAACAAGAGAAAGTTAATAAGCTTGCTAAGCATCTTGCCAGCATTATGGGTACCCAGGATATTGTTTCTTCAGATCTTCTGAAGTGGTTTCCGTTCTGGATTTGTTTTGCTGCGGCGTTTATTTGCGCTGGTCGCCAACTTTGACAACCAGTGTATATGATATGCTGCTTTGTTCCCTATATTTGCACTGGTGGCGAACTTTGATGCCCATTGGATGTAATATGTGTAATAGCCGTGATAGCCTAGCGTTAGTTTCTTGCTTATTTATTTCCTTGTTGTCTTGTTTATTTGTTTGCTTGTAGTCATTGCAGTTCTTTTTCCGTGGTTAGCTAGTGGCTGCAATAACCTATTTTTTAAAACTAGGCCACAATAACCATGGGCTAATATTTACTGTAGTGACACTGGGCCTCCTACTGGCCCTAGAAAGAGTGGTCCTTCTACGGGCCGTAGAAACAATGGGCCTTCTACGGGCCGTAGAAACAATGGGCCTTCTGCGGGCCGTATCATCAATGGGCCTTATACGGGCCGTATGATCGATTAGCCAAACATGGGCCAAACAGACCGCATTATGGCCGTAAACGGGCTAGAGTTGGAATCCTCCGTTCATGGGCCGACCATAATGGGCCATCGTTAATAGGCCGTATTTGATGACGCTATGAAAACGACCCAACGTATTAACGGACCACAAATTGGCCGACCGTAACCACGGGCTGAATTTGGCCCACAAGCAGAAAATGACAGTAATGGGCCGTAAGTAAATGAATGCTGGAAATGAGCCCAAGAATAAATGGGCTCTGAGAAGGCCGAAAGATAACATGGGCTGGAAACAGCCCAACGGAATAACGGGAGGTTAATGGGTATAAAGTGATACACTGTTCATTACGGGCCAGTTTCACCATGGGCCGTTAATGGGTGTAAAGTGATACACTGTTCATTACGGGCCAGTTTCACCACGGGCCGTTAATAGGCCAAGAGTTACATAGGGCCTCATATGGGCCGAAAGACGTCATGGGCCACACATGTGCCAGAAGTGAAAACGGGCTGGAATCATATTGGATGGCCTAGATGACGCTACTGGGCCTAATTCGGATAGGGCGTAACGGGCCTTGGGTTAGCGGGCTGTAAATGGGCTATATGCGAACATGCCGTTAACAGGCTTTCCATGGGCCGGCCCGCCACCTTTTGACCAAGTCAAACGGGCCGGCCTTTTCACAGGAATGGGCCTCTGTTGGGCCGTGCCCCGTGTCGACTTATCATAGGCACCTTCCATCCAATGAGTGGATGACATCTGTCCCAACGATTAGCCGACACGTGTTTCGTCCAGCCAATGATGATTTTACACGTGGAAAATCCCCATTGGTCGGGGCTGTTAACGGGTTATCGGATCCAAAACCCGACCCGATAGCTTAACGGCGTTCCGTTACAGTGGATGCCACGTGTCGGTCACCCTTGACGAAAGCACTTCTCTGACGCGCGATTTATCGTCATGGAAGTGGACACTTCCGTGATGATAATTTTGGCAATGTCATGGAACACTTCTACGACAGCACAGGTATGACTATCTTGATTCTGTCATAAATTTGTCATGAATGTACATGCATGACAGAAAATGCGACCTACTGTGACAAACACGTATCATCACGGAAGTGTATTTTTTTGTAGTGACACCGCGGCATAACTCGTCAGGGGCTCGGTATGGGAACAAATGAGTTGCCGGCAAGTCCGAACAGCTTTACAGCGTACTTCAGCGTCGCAAGTTTGGCCTTATACGCATCAGCTCCGAATCATGTCTTTGGTCAATAGTTGGGTTGCCCGGCTCCTGTGCTTGCCACCCTACGTTCCGCTCTATCGGCTAGGGTAGTAAAGGGAGAACTACTGAGATTGTGCTTCTGGTTCATCTGGTCAAGCACCTCAGTAGACAAAGGATCCTTTTCAGATCATTTTTGCAACGCATCGTATTAAAAATAAGCCGCGTACATACCAGGGGCTATATCGTAAACCCACCATAAAACTCCTATGGCTAAGTGAAAGTGTTAACGCCCTATAGTCTGATTGCCTGGTTCGCCGCATTGTCACCTCCTTCATGGACCAAGATGTTGGGTCAAGAGTGATCAAATGCTTTTCCGAACACCCCCGTACTTCATACGAGGGGGCTGAAGCCGACGACTGGAAAACTTTCAGATTATATAAAAACGGCCGCACAGGAGGAACAAGAGCTTTCGAGCAAAACATATAAATAGATTAATATAAAATTGTCTTTTACAATTCCCATACACCTCACTCGAATATTATGTCTTTCGAGCATTGACCCTCTATCAAGCAGGAAACCTCTAAGACGTCCTCAAAATAATGCTCCGGTGCGTGATGGTCCTTGCCCTTGGGTGGATGATGTCTACTACGCAACCTTCTTCTTGTAGACATTGTTGGGCCTCCAAGTGCAGAGGTTTGTAGGACAGTAGCAAGTTTCCCTCAAGTGGATGACCTAAGTTTTATCAATCCGTGGGAGGCGTAGGATGAAGACGGTCTCTCTCAAACAACCCTGCAACCTAATAATAAAGAGTCTCTTGTGTCCCCAACACACCCAATACAATGGTAAATTGTATAGGTGCACTAGTTCGGCGAAGAGATGGTGATACAAGTGCAATATGGACGGTAGATATAGGTTTTTGTAATCTGAAAATATAAAAACAGCAAGGTAACTAATGATAAAAGTGAGCGAAAACAGTATGGCAGTGCTAGGAAACAAGGCCTAGGGTTCATACTTTCACTAGTGAAAGTTCTCTCAACAATAATAACATAATTGGATCATATAACTATCCCTCAACATGCAACAAAGAGTCACTCCAAAGTCGCTAATAGCGGAGAACAAACGAAGAGATTATTGTAGGGTACGAAACCACCTCAAAGTTATTCTTTCGGATCGATCTATCATAGAGTTCGTATTGGAATAACACCTTAAGACACAAATCAACCAAAACCCTAATTTCACCTAGATACTCCAATGCCACCTCAAGTATCTGTGGGTATAATTATACGATATGCATCAAACAATCTCAGATTCATCTATTCAACCAACACATAGAACTTCAAAGAGTGCCCCAAAGTTTCTACCGGAGAATCAGGACGAAAACGTGTGCCAACCCCTATGCATAAGTTCACGAGCGGAACCCGCAAGTTGATCACCAAAACATACATCAAGTGGATCACGCGATATCCCATTGTCACCACAGATAAGCACATGCAAGACATATATCAAGTGTTCTCAAATCCTTAAAGACTCAATCCGATAAGATAACTTCAAAGGGAAATCTCAATCCATTACAAGAGAGTAGAGGGGGAGAAACATCATAAGATCCAACTATAATAGCAAAGCTCGCGATACATCAAGATCGTACCACCTCAAGAACACGAGAGAGAGAGAGATCAAGCACATAGCTACTGGTACATACCCTCAGCCCCGAGGGTGAACTACTCCCTCCTCATCATGGAGAGCGTCGGGATGATGAAGATGGCCACCGGTGAGGGATTCCCCCCTCCGGCAGGGTGCCGGAACAGGGTCCTGATTGGTTTTTGGTGGCTACAGAGGCTTGCAGCGGCGGAGCTCCCGATCTATTCTGCTCCCTGATGTTTTCAGGGTATATGGACATATATAGGCGAAAGAAGTCGGTCAGGGGAGCCACAGGGGCCCACGAGGGTGGGGGGCGCGCCTCCCTGCCTCGTGGCTTCCTCGAAGCTTCCCTGACGTCTACTCCAAGTCTCCTGGATTGCTTCGGTTCCAAAAATAACTCTCCCGAAGGTTTCATTCCGTTTGGACTCCGTCTGATATTCCTTTTCTTCGAAACACTGAAATAGGCAAGAAAACAACAATTTGGGCCGGGCCTCTGGTTAATAGGTTAGTCCCAAAAATAATATGAAAGTGTTTAGTAAAGCCCATAAACATCCAAAACGGATAATATAATAGCATGAATACTTCATAAATCATAGATACGTTGGAGACGTATCAGCATCACCAAGCTTAATTCCTGCTCGTCCTCGAGTAGGTATATGATAAAAGAAATAATTTATGAAGTGTGAATGCTAGCAGGTGCACAAGATAGGCCCTTCGCAGAGGGAAGCATAGGTTGTCATGCGCTTTTATAGTTGGATGCACAAAATCTTAATGCGAAAGAACGTCACTTTATATTGCCACTTGTGATAGGGACCTTTATTATGCAGTCCGTCGCTTTTATTGCTTCCACATCACAAGATCGTATAAAGCTTTTACCTCAAGAGCAATTGCATGCACCAATGACAACTTACTTGAAGGATCTTACTCAATCCATAGTTAGGTATGGTGGACTCTCATGGCAATACTGGTTTAAGGGATGTTTGGAAGCACAAGTAGTATCTCTACTTGGTGCAAAGAATTGGCTAGCATGAGGGAGAAAGGCAAGGTCAGCATGTTGAATGATCCATGACAATATACTTTATTTCGGATATAAGAAAACATAACCCATTACGTTGTCTTCCTTGTCCAACATCAACCTTTTAGCATGTCATATTTTTAATGAGTGCTCACTATTACAAAAGATTTCCAAGATAGTATATTTATATGTGAAATCTCTCTTCCTTCAATATTCTTTCATGAATTGTTCAAGTGACCAATACAATGTTTGCTAACCTTCAATAAATTTACCGCCTCTACTTCTTATATGTGAAGTCATTACTCCCCATGGGATAAGCATATGAAACATATATAATTTCAGATTTATGATATTCGCTCATTCAATTATTTACTCATAGGATATAAGTGAAGCACACGAGTAAATGACAAACTACTCCAAAAAGATATAAGTGAAGATCAATGAGTAGTTAAATAATTATGTAGCTATGTGAAGACTCTCCCATTTAATAATTTCAGATATTGATACTTTATTCAAACAGCAAGCAAAATAAAATAAAATGACATCTAAGAATAGCAAACATCATGTGAAGAAGCAAAAACTTAGGATCAACTGATACTAACCGATAGTTGTTGAAGAAGAAAGGTCGGATGCCAACTGGGGCATCCCCAAGCTTAGACGCTTGAGACTTCTTGAAATATTATCTTGGGATGCCTTAAGCATCCCCAAGCTTGAGCTTTTGTGTCTCCTTAATTCCTCTCAGATCACGGTCTCCCTAAATCTCAAAAGCGATGAATGAAGACGAAAGAGGGGATGCCTTCCGGGGCATCCCCAAGCTTAGGCTCTTGGTTGTCCTTGAATATTGCCTTGGGGTGCCTTGGGCATCCCCAAGCTTAGGCTCTTGCCACTCCTTATTACATATTCCATCGAATCTTTACCCAAAACTTGAAAACTTCACAACAGAAAACTTAACAGAAAACTCGTAAGCTCCGTTAGTATAAGAAAATAAATCACCACTTAGGTACTGTTGTGAACTCATTCTAAATTCATATTAGTGTAATATCTACTGTATTCCAACTTCTCTATGGTTCATACCCTCCGATACTACTCATAGATTCATCAGAATAAGCAAACAACACACTGAGAATAGAATCTGTCAAAAACAGAACAGTCTGTAGTAATCTGTACCAAACGTATACTTCTGGAACTCCAAAAATTCTGAAATAGATTGGTGGACGTGAGGAATTTATCTATTGATCATCTTTAAAACGAACCAACCTAAAAGCACTCTCTAGTAAAAAATGGCAGCTAATCTCGTGAGCGCTAACGTTTAACGCCCCTAGCTAGGCATGATGATTTCAATGATGCTCACGTAAAAGATAAGAATTGAAACATAAAGAGAGCATCGTGAAGAATATGACTAGCACATTTAAGTCTAACCCACTTCCTATGCATAGGGATTTTGTGAGCAAATAACTTATGGGAACAATAATGAACTAGCATAGGAAGGCAAAACAAGCATAACTTCAAAACTTTAAGCACATAGAGAGGAAGCTTGATATTATTGCAATTCCTACGAGCATATATTCCTCCCTCATAATAATTTTCAGTAGTGTTGGGGATATTACTACTAGGGGTAAACCGGCCAAGGAAGCCGGCTTATCCCTATAATGGATTCTTTATACTTAAAGCCCATGAAGGCAAGGAATAAAGCGGTTTACCACAGAGACTCGAAAGCCCAAGGCCCAAAGGTAGATTAAGGCCTGTAGCTATAAACCGCCATGTAATTCATGACTTGTATTGTAAGGTATGACAAAGTAGAGACCGAGCCGGTATGTGTATAAACCGGTATCGGGACTCTGTAAGCCGGCGGGCGTCGACCTGTGTATATAAAGGCACGACCCTGCGGCGGTTCAAGAACAAGAAACAACAACTCGAGATCTAGGTAAAGCGATTCCGCTCCTTGATCCTCGAGACCACAGCAATTCCACCACAACTGGACGTAAGCTTTTACTTTCACCGCAAGGGGCCGAACCAGTATAAACCTCTCGTGTCCTTTGTCCGTTTTAACCCCTTTAAGCTAACCCGTTGCGATGGCTCCACGACTAAATCCTTTCGCTAGGACATCTGCCGTGACAAACCCACGACAGTTGGCGCCCACCGTGGGGCTATCGCGCGATGGTTTCGAGTTCTTGAAGGGCAATTTCGAAGGGCTCAAGGGATACGCCATGGGCCGGATGACCAAGAGTCGTCGCGGCAAGCTCTAGATCGACGATATAGGCTGGGGCCCCGAGGCCGGCTCAATCGAGTACGGGTACCGGGTCCCCTTTGGAGGAATTCACATCTTCATCGGCAAGATCGGTGAACCGGGCCCTGAGCCGGACATCTGCACCGACCTCGTCGAGACGGCTCAGCGTGCAAGCCCTGCCCGGGTTCAGCCCGTCATGAAGCGTGCGTTCGTAGGATTCATCAATGGTGCGGAACTTGAACCGGCGTCCGATAGCGAAACCGTCGTCTACTCAGATGGCGAGTCCTCCACGGGGGAGACCGAGTCACTGTACCAACTGCAAGATGGCCAGTTTGGGGGCTATTCCGATTGTGACAGTATTCCGGACCCCTTTGAACCGTCGAACCGGGTTGCGATCTTCATGGCTTGAACTCAGCCCACGTTGCAATCTTCAACCGCGGTAGCAATAATTTCAGGATCGGCGGCTGGGGCAGGAGGCCCTGTACGACCGCCAGCTCAGGTTCTATCTGATTTGTTTGATGTGCTGGCAACGCTGATGGCGGAGGTTAACCCAGCGGATGAAGTTGCGCACAATGCGGAAGTTGCGAAAGTGAAAGATCAGATCACCCAGGCAAAAGCCGACTTAGCAGCTGAGGATACCAGGATAGCCGCGGAGTGGGCCGCTTTGGATGCGCAAGCTTACCGGATTATGCTGGATCAGAGTGCGTCGAATGAAGTCCTGAAGTGGAGGCACCGATCTTGTCTGTCGCCGGTTTACGATGCTAGAAATCTCTTTAACACTCCCGGGGCAGGAACCAGTAATCCGCCGGTGGTAAACCGGGCAGAGGCACCTGGAGCAGGGGCGCCAGTTTGGCCACGTTTGGTGGATCTGCCTCGTCAGAACAAAGTTGTGGTACCTCATGTCCCCACACCACCGGGTCATTATTCTAACCCAATGGTCAACATTGTCGCTGCCGCTTCACGGCTGGCGGCCATCCCAATCGAAGGCAATTCTCCAGCAGCGGTCGAGACGCGTCGGGTTAAGGAGCTTCTTCAGACAGCCCTGATTCAACAGGAGGCTTATTCGTATAGTCGCGATCGGATTCATTCCACTCCTCGTCCAAGCCGGAGTTACAGCAGGCGTATGGATGAACCGGCAGTGTCAAGCAATGAGCGAAACCGTGATCCGCCCCGTGGCCGTAACCCGGCAGGTGGTGCCGGTAATGCTCAGGATTTGGTGAACAGCGGAGCACGTCGAGAAGCCGAGTTAGCAGCGCAAGACCGTCAGCTCACTCCGGTTCGTCCAGTGGCTTCCGTAGAGCAAGGCCTTACTTTCAGCTCTTGGGGGTGCCCTGCCTCGTCGCGGCTTTGCGCAATGTACGGCTGCCCAAGGATTTCAAGGGCCCTGTAAGGTGCCTAATTACACCGCTGATGTGCCTCCCGAGTCATGGATTGAGAGTTATGAGATGGCTATGGAGATGTTAGATGTGGATGAAGCGGCCTGCACGAAATATTTCACTATGATGTTGGATGGAACAGCTCGCACGTGGTTGAAAAGCTTACCAGTTAATTCCATTGGGTCATGGGCTGAGTTAAAAGCCTGGTTTATAGCAAACTTCAAAGACACGTGCAAACAACCTATGTCGATTGTGGACTTAGCCGCCTGCGTCCGGGGAAAAGGCGAGTCGACAACCCGTTGGGTACGCAGGGTCTCAGAGATCTTACATTCTTCGGATCGCATCAATGCCGACTCGGCGATTATAACATTGGAGGGTAATTGTCGGTTTCAGCCTTTAAAGTTGAAGTTGGGACGGCTCAAGCGTCACTGCAATGATATGGGAACACTTATGGCTGCTCTGGCTAAGTATGCTGATTCTGATAGTACCAAGGACCCCAAGTCTGACGATGCCAAACCGGGGAAGGGAAAGCAGAACGGCAACGCCAAGGGGCAGCAGCATAACCCGACGGGCCACAATAATAATGGTAAGCGGAAAGAATATCATAATTCAGATTTCGCGGCTAACACCAATACACAGAGTAATGGTCAGCGTCGTAAAGGAAAGCCGCCCCCAAGAAGGGCAGAGCCCAGTCCTAATCCGGAGCGCCTGAATTACCTATTGAACCAGCCCTGCCTGAAGCATGGAACGCAGGACAAACCGGCCACGCACCTCTGGAAAGATTGTTATATCATGCGAGAATTCAAAAATTCAGACTTCTTCCGGAATGATCATGGACCATCCGGCGGTTCAGGATCCGGGTCCTATGGGCCGGGTTATGGAGGAGGCAACTCCGGTTCAGGTTTTCAAGGCAATCAGGGTGGACATGGCAATCAAGGCAATTAGAGCAACCAGGGTGGTTATAACCAACAGGGATCGCAGCAGCAACAGTCAGGGTACCAAAGTCACCCAAAGCAGTTGAATAGTGGGCAGTACCACGTTTTCACCACCAGCTTATGCAAACGCGATCAGAAGCTTCATAAACGAGCGGTGAAATCGGTTGAACTGGCAGTGCCTCGTTATTTGCGGTGGTCTGAGTAGCCTATTGTCTGGAGCCGAGAGGATCACCCGCCCCGGATTGACAATCCGGGTCATTTGGCGTTGGTGGTGGCGCCTCAGGTTGGAGGTTATAGGTTCACTAAGGTGCTCATGGATGGAGGCAGCAGTATCAATATCTTATATTATGACACCTTCCGTCGTATGGGGTTGACAGATAAGAATCTTAAACCGTCAAACACAGTTTTCCATGGTGTGGTGCCTGGCAAATCAGCTTATCCGGTTGGTAAAATAGCTTTGGAAGTTGTTTTTGGAGATGAGTATGACTCGAGATCAGAGACATTGACTTTTGAAGTGGTGAAAATCCAAAGCCCGTATCATGCCCTGTTTGGACGGCCGGCTTATGCTAAGTTCATGGCACGACCCTATTATGTTTACCTGCAGCTCAAGATGCCGGGTCATCAAGGGACTATCACAGTACATGGAAGCCGCAAGATCGCTTTGGAGTGTGAGGAAGGTGAGTCGGTTGTGCAGCAGAGGAGTTGAAGTTCTATAAGGACAACGTTGATCCGGCGGACATGACTTCTTTGAAGAAACCAACCACGGAGCATGATTCGGCCTTGAAGTTTAAATCAACTGATGAGACTAAGATGGTTGATTTTCTGCCTGGCGATTCATCCAAACAGTTCATCATCAGTGAAA